>NW_028288582.1:3512500-4137500 GCF_059628265.1 Tinamus guttatus | reverse complement strand
CCTGAGAAACAAGATGGTCAGCAGGATGTATTTTGAATTCTTTCCATTCGTATTTATGCTTCTTCTCCAGATGCCAAGGTGCATTTCTCCCCCCACCTCGTGTTAACTCCCACAGTGCTAACTTCAACCTTACATGCAGCACATCAAACCCCTTGGTCGTGCTCAGGACACAGGCACCACAAGCTGTATAAAGTCACATACCTTCACTAAACCTAAGGGTCAAGATTTCACCTTTAATTTTCCATATACTGATGCCTTTTCCATATTATAACTATCTCTTTACGCAACCCAAGTCTTTCAGACACAATAGTGGGAATTCAGCATTTAAGGACCAAATGGCTCTCTTACAAGGTCATCTGCTGTAACTGGTTCTCCCCTCTTGCTGGAAGCCACCATCATTCTTCCCAGTCGTGTCCTCATATCCTCCAAGCCATCCGCGAGCGCTAAGACTGCCATGATTTCACTGGCCACTGTGATGTCAAACTGAGCCTGCAAGAGATGAACACAGACCGAAAAGGACTCATCGTAATTCCCTATCAAAACCCTTACCTCCACTAAATGATTGGAAAAAGGCCATCTATCATCTTAAAAAAAAAAACACACACATACATAAAAGCAATCTAAAGTATTACTCCGAGAACATACTTCACTTCAAAAATGTAGCTTTTAGCTAGATTCTTTTCTGCAGCCTGAGGTAAAAACAGCTTATTCCATTGCTATTATGTGAGACCCTCCTGGTGCATAAATTACTAATTCGTGGCAAAACGTTCAATACCAAAAAAACATATTTTTGAAGACTGAGCTTACTAACTTGTCTGACCATCACTAAACAGTAAAATATACAGTGGAATCCAGCAGATTCTGTAGAAATTGAAGAGATTTCACCTGACATAACAGACACCTCCATCTAAGCTAAGCACTCTAGGGACCTTTTCTAGTCAATAAAGAGGATCTTTGAGCGCAATCCATTTGAAGGATTAACTTGACAGCTACTTAAGGATGACAGGAATCACAGTGCATACTGCCTGTTTTTCCTCTATTGATTATACAATAAATCTAGGCAAAGAGCTCAGAAGCAGCATCTAGTTTTGGCCAGATGCATCCTGCCCAGAGGGCCTGGAGCAGCTAAGATTAGCAACTGCCATGTGTCATATTTGCAAAGGGTATTTGTGCATCACTGTTACTGTGCCACGGTCATTCCAGTTTATGGAGTCGACATTCAGAAAAGGAAAAGGGAGGAATGGATGATAACACTGGACAGAACATTGGCAGTGAATTTAACCGTTTGCTGTAAGGAGCTTTTTTGCTTTCTCCTTAACAAGTTACTGGTAGCAGCTGAAAATGAGTTGAGTTACAGAATCCTGTCTTAGGACCATGTTTTTTTTAACCTTCGTGTTTTTTAAAAGATGGAATAATGCAAGAGAGGGGGAACAATTACCGTTCGCGAGAATCCTTTTTCTGTTGGAGACTGTCCAATAGTGATTCTCCTAAGGAACCTGTCATTTGTATCCAGCACTGCAGGGATGCAGACAGAATCATGAGAAGTGACATTTCAAGTCATACATTTTAATCTCTATCCTATTACAACCACCCAACTAGGCCAGGCAAGAAGATTTGGTCTAAGATACTGTTTTGTCCTCAACGGCAGCAAGCACTACACAGGATTCTTCCACCCAACCATAACTGCAGTGCTGTTAAGATGCCCACAGGTGCACATTGGAGATACTACACTGGATCCAGAGGGAATCAGTCCCCCTGCTTCTGCATTAACCGTAAGACACCAGCATCCCCAAAGCAGAGCTGATTCCAATTACTTTTTCATCATCACTAGTCAACGTAAGATCAGGAAATTACTGCAGCCTAAAGGGAACAGAATTATCATTTTAGAAGTTAAATGATAGAATGGACAGATTCTACCCTTTTACTGGGAATAGTTTATGTTTGAGTTAATTGGGCGGAGCTGAACTAACCAATATTGGCTTAAATTTTGTGCTTCTTACTACCTGCTTGAAATATCCCAAGTATTTTATGGAAATTTCCCATGAGACAGACTAATTTAGTCAAATTAGAGGCTATGAAGCAGATTTAGAAGAATATGTGTCACACTGTGTTTTCATAAAAAGGACAAAAGGAAATACTCCTGGGGTTTAAAAGAGAAAGATCTGTCTGTATTTGTAATTCCTTTTGCTACTGAAAAACAAAACCATCCAGGCTGCTTCACCAGGAGAATCAATCTTATGTTTAGTTAACTAAGAAAGCAGCCACACATCTCAGAAAGCCACAGATTACTGATGTGATTTGGATTTGTAACGTCCAACCTAATGACATATCCCAGGATACTCAAGTTTTGGCTAAGTGTTTCGACTGAAGATGTGAATTCGGCTGGGAAAATCAGAGGACAGGCTGGAGGGGTAACAATCTCACAGAAAACCAGGAGACTTTCACCAGGTGCTACCAGAGTAATTTGTTTAACAGGAAGGACTGTATAAAACTGGGAAAATCCTTCAGAAAAAAAGCCTCCATAAGATATCTGACAAATACTGTTACAAAGTAACACTGAATCCACATGCAAATTCTGTACTTGAACAGATGTTGCAGGGCATACATGTTCCAAAATAATTTCTAGCTAAAAAAGCAGCTAGACTAACACGGACCCCAGAAGATGTTTATTATTATTAGAGCTTATTTTCACACAAAAGGTAAAAACCTATTGTTTCTTAGTGCCTTTACACTATTTAACCATGTCTGATGATCCTGATATCAAATACTATAATAGGTTTAGAAAAAGTATATTAAGTGAAAAAATATAAAGCTTCCAATTTAAGGCTTCAAGGAAAACAGAACATAATAGAACTTTAAAGAGGAAAAAAAAGAGTCATATTAAAAATTTAAAAACTGAGTGTATCAATTACATCATTCAAGTGCTGTCTTTAATGATGTTAAATATCTGTACATGGGATTCCTTAATATGGAATTATCCAGAGGCTGCTCTTACAATGAAGCCTCATAAGGCCAGGTGTTTCTGCTGTTCTGTGGGGTGCAAGTGTCTGGACAGCACTGCTTTAAACACCAGAACAATGTCAAGTCAATCAGTTGCTATTATCTCTTGGCAGCTGTAGCTGAACCAAATGATTCAAGTGGGACAATATCAAGACCAGTACCTGGAAAGATTTACTGCTTTCTCATGCTGTTAGTAGATTTATATTGTGACTTATAAATAAATCTCAGAAAAAAAATCCACAAGAAAAAAAGTCTCTGCTATTGTTCCATGATAGACAGTAATCTTCAACAGTTTAGGATGCAGCTGACTGATTACAGGGGGTGGGAAATCAGCATTTATTGGCAATTAAACTTCACAGAAGGCAGCAGACTCACTGCTGCTGCACATAACATCCTTGCAATTTAACAAGATAAATTTTTCAAAGGGAAAAAGGCTGCTGGCTACAGTTGCCATCTCTGAACTCTGACAAATCCAGAAACAGAAACCTGCACCAAAGTGACGTCTGCTCTGAATTCACAAAGATTAAGATTCAAGCTCCTCTGTCAGACCCTGTAGTAATGAGATTCCAGTTACAGTCCAAGAAAACATCTATCTCATCAAACACTCCAAAAGAGAGGCCAGCCAATTCCTCTCTCTCACTTTTCCAAGAAAAAAAGAAAAAAAAAAAGTTCCTGCTACATTTGCAAGTTCTTGTTTCACACACATTTTGTTTCCTATCAATTCCTTCATTTATTGACTCTCGTACCTCTTTGCCATGTTATGGTGGCTGGGTCAATATCCAGTCTCACAAACACGTTCATCTCTTCCTTTGTCAAAGCCTCAGGATCCGTTTTGCTAATGCCCAATTTCTAGATGGAAGAAAACAAAACAAAACAAGAATTAGAATGAAAATATTTACAGAAATTATTTTTTATTAAAGCAATTAGCCTTGGCAGCCACATGTGCATTTTCAGAAATAAGGAAGAGATGCCTTTTAGATACTCCTTCTCCTAGGACCCACACAATGTAGGAGGATCCCTATCAAGATACCTGGAAGCAGAGCTTGCCGCTGGCCAGCGAGTAAAGAGCAGTGCAGACAAGAGAGCTCATTGGGGCAGGTTGCCACCAAATTCTTTGTAAAGCATCTACAGAAAGAGTAAGGAACTGCAGAGCTTCCTCTTACACGCCTCGCTCCAATCATTATCCTCACGTGCTTACATCCATTCCTCATTAGCTTGCCGAGGGTCACTGCACGCACACGCACTGAAACACGCCGCTTTCAGCAGGCTGGTTAAGCAGCACAAAGGAGGAATTAAACAATTCAGTCACAAGGCTGCCTGCATCCCAGCAAGTTCATCTTGAACAGCCTGAGAGGATGGGCAGCTTGCCAAGTTGCTTAATTGAGAGAAGAATTATCTCAAGAAGCCTGATACAAGTGCAAGCATAGGAATGGGGCAAATGATTGAGGTTATTTATGAATGAGGTTATTTATTAGACCACTAACTCCACCTTTTCTCCAGAACAGCAGAGAATAAAGTCTCTGCCTTCTCAAGCACAGCATGTTTACAAATAAAAACAGGAAGCTCCCCCTTTCTGGAGTATCAGTATACCTTTCACACCTCAATCTTCACAAGCGGAGGAGCAGTTAGGGTAGCGTTCCCTCAGCATCCATCCACCAGTAACATCAAGCAACACGGTATCATTTCCTTGTTCAGCAGAGGAAGCAAACTACATGTTCTCTTATGTTTGAGACAGTACAGCCAATTAATAAATCAGAGCTTTAGCTTCCTAAGTATCGTTCCTAGATTGGTGTTCCTGATCTCCAAATGGGCAACTGATCCAGCTTCAATATTGTACAAACAGGTATGGTATGCAACTTGGAAAGAGCTCAACAGGCCCAAGACAAAAAGGTCTGAGACCAATGCAAAATCATTCTGCTGTTAATCCTCATTTTTGCAGAGGCCAAGGACACACACACATGGGGTCATGATGATTTCTGAGGATGAGAAGAGCTCTAATCCACTCAGGAGCTGCAGCCTCTAGGCTGCTCATTTAACTTTGTTTTTTGGGGGGGTGGGAAGGAGGCAGGAGGGTAACTATCAGTTTTTCTGTATTTGTTCCGAGTTAGAAAATAAAATTCTCTACCCTTTTTCCCTTCTGTACTCTAAACTTGCTTCTTTTGTGCAGAATTACCTCAGCAGCTGCCACATACAATCCTTAGTTGTAACCGAGCATAAAGGACAAAGACCCATCTTAAAGACAGGAAATTGACATTATTAATATAAGGCTCTAAGCCCTAATCTCTCTTCCTTCTACCTACTAAGTTATTCAAACAGGGTATGACAAATGGAATTAGATCAAATGATTCCTCCCCCTTGGGGCTGTGTCTCATTGTTATCTGTGCTGAAAAAAGGGCTACCATCCTTTCCCACTTTATCTGTAATCAATAAATGCCATCAGCATAACCTATGGGACAGCACAGTGGTTTCTGCAACCTGATCCTTGCTTATGCAGCCTAAGAATAAGTGGTACAGAACCAGGTACCTCTTTGAGATCAGTGAACTTACCTGTAGTCGTCGAATCTGAATGTCTGAGAACTTCCTAACGCCATTGACAGAAGGCACCAAGCGGTTATAGAGAGCCTTAGAAAATGAAACACACAGTTAGTGGGGCTGACACCCCCAAAATATCTTAACCAAAGTGGGTCGGGCTCAACCACATCCTAAGAAAGGATCCTACCTGGTCAGTCTGAGTTAGCTCATGGAATATACGTGCATCGACAGCAGCAGCAACCAGGTTGTTTGCAGCAGTGATAGCGTGGATGTCACCAGTGAGGTGAAGGTTAAACTAGAGGATACAAAATACATCAGTTAACTGAAAAACGCAGCAGGATGAGGTATTTCAATTCATTGTAGCCAGATGGAAAAGGAAATATTAATAGCAATGTTAAAGTGGGTGAGGGTAGAAGGGGAGAGATTGCTCAGTACAGTATGCGGAAGAAAGATTTTCTCTAAAACAGAAAAATGCCTCCCCCACATTTATGTCATATTACAAACTTCAAGAATGATGCCTTCATATGAGAAGGTTTTTGCATGACAACAATTCTGACAAGCTGCTTGATACCCGAGAAGACCATGGAGTGACACATGTGCACAGCACTTCCCTTACCTCCCTCCTGACCCACACTATTTGCACAATAGGTTTGACACCTACATTAGCTGAAGTGGCTGCTGCTCCCACAAAGATGCCCGAGCTGAATTCCAGCTAGCAGCCTTGGGTAGTGACAGCCGGGTAGAGCTGCAATTGCTTAGAGCTCTGTACAAGCTACCCACCCAAACACCTGTACAAGAACTCAGGCAGAGCTTGCAGACTACATACCACACAGTGACACTGCTAGTAGGTTTCTTGTTCTATTTAAAGATAATTTGAGCAAGTTTGTCTCCATGAGTTACTTTGCTGCACTACAGCTATACTGACAGGAGACTCAGAACATATAGCTCACATGACAGACAAGAATTAGGGCAAAGGGGAAGAAGGGGGTGGTTAAAACCATCTTTCCTCTGGAGCAAAGAAGGAAAATGACATTAGAAAAAGTCACATGACAACAGACTAAGCTACCACACACTTCATCAGTCTTGCTACTGTGGTGTTAAAAAGTCGTCAGTTAAAAACAGAGTCGAACTATCACATGCTAATTTATCAGTTCTAATTAGCATATCTAATTACTGCCCATTCTTATCCACACAACAAGAACCAATTACTATCACCTTGGATAGTAGTGAGATGCTCCTCGCTTTAGAGCATCTTGTTAGCTAGGTATTTCTTGGGAAAAAAGCTGCATGGAGATACAGCTGATGAGTTATCTCCAGGCACATGCATTTTATAAGGCTGGCGTTTATTAAAACGCTCCCCCGAGCCTACAGTAGTTCCATTTCTATCATGTGGGTCATGCTTAAATAAGGTCCCTTTCCGTCAGCTTCCAAGAGCAGGGCTGTTTGCCACGGCTGCACACAGCCAAGTATTTTGCCTTGTCTTGTTAACAGGCACAAAAATGAGGAGATGATTTTTCCTCAGTCGCATCTACCATTCACAGATCTTCTGCCACCTGACTAAATCAATCTGCCAACGCCTTGACGTTTTTATCTTTTATGGACTTGCCACATCAATCAGAACAAACAGCCCTTTGATCATTCCTGCTTTTCCTCTTAGAGCTGCCCTGCACCAGTGAGTGCACAAGAGAGCCTACAAGCAGTCACATGAGAGCTGGGGAGGCATGACAGCACATGGCAGCACATGTGCCTCAGCTCCCAGCCCCCAGGCACAGCATTTTACTTGCTGTCAAGTCGCGTTAGAAATACACATAAGTACTAGTCACCTGCAAGATGACGCTTTGGCACTATGCATTTTCAGCTTCCCATCACATATTAGCAATCTAAAATATAAGTAGACTGAAATAATTCATAGTAAAAGTGACCACCACTGCTGACAGAGCTATTTAGTATGCTTCCAAAATGTAGTAAGGCATTATCACCTTCATTTCAGTGCTGGGAAAAGGAAGCACAGGATGTACTTTGCTCTAGGGTATGCAGCAGTTCAACAGTAGAAAAGGGCAGGGAACAGATTCTTGCTACTCAGTTCTATGAAGTATTCTCTGACCGTGCAGACATCTTCCTGAAGCAAAAGATGATGTTTGCTTCTGAAAAGGTTCTTCTGAAATCAAGCGCCTGTTCTTGGACAGCTACACTGAGCCATGAACAAAGAGATTTCAAACTACCTGACTACAGTATCTCTTGAAAGTCTGCAGACTATTACGTACAATGAGGCTTCATATTAAAAATTACCTCTTCCATGGGGATAACCTGAGAATAGCCACCACCTGCAGCTCCACCTATAGAGAGATAATAGTCAAATTGTGAAAATAAAGCAGTCCTTAGCCCAGAGTGATATCACATGTATTTTCTTAAGAGACAGCTTAGTTAAAGTCCCAGCCCAGCAGTCTGGGACAAGACTGAAGAACATACTCCATGTTTTTCTTTCCTAGAGAACTGTAATCCTAACTGGGAATTATTCAGAAGAGCAGAAAAACCCCTCTCTGAATGCCATCTTTCCCCATTCACTCCAACTGCAAGCAGCACAAGAACTCATACCTTTTATACCAAATGTTGGCCCCTGAGAAGGCTGCCGAACACAGGCAAAGACGTTCTGATGAAGGTGAGCTCCCAAGGCTTGAACAAGACCTATGGTAGTGGTGCTCTTCCCCTCTCCCAGGGGAGTGGGAGTTATTCTGCAGTACAAAACACAACAGACACAATGAAGGCCTCAAGGTAGGTAAGACTCAAAACACTCACAGAGATAACAGTCACCAGTGAGTGAAATTAATACCAACTCAAGACCTGTTTTGGTTCAGATTTCAGCTAATTGGAAACTGGAATAAGACTGGGAGATTATTATGTGGCTTTTCTCTAAACCAACTTCCTGGTAATTGTTGGACCAGAAGGACTTTGAATATGATCCATTTTGCCCTTCAAATCAATCTCACCTGCAGAGCAAAACAAATGAGTGTCCAGGAGAGAACTACTAAATCACTTTCCCATTATTTGCCACAACTATTTCCCAAACAGCCCAGATTTTCAGAGTGATCTGTTAAAGCCTAGTGTGTCTCACATAACCACCTTACCAAAGGGCAATGAAGTGACAAGCCCTGTTGACAGGATTTCTTTTCACCATGACACCACGTACACAATGTCCCCTCAGTGAGGGAAGCACCTACCCAGTAACAACAACGTATTTGCCGTCTGGCTGGTCCTGCAGCCGCCGGAGAGCCGACAGTTGAACCTTGGCTTTAGTTTGTCCATAGAGCTCCACCTCGTCCGGGAGCAGGCCAATTTCTTTTGCAACTTGATCAATGGGCTTGGGTATGCAAGATCGCGATACTTCAATATCACTTAAAGAAAGACAGCAGGTCAATGATAAAACACAGATTTCTCACAAATTTTCTATCTCAGGCAGGCACAACCCACAAAGACCCATCTGTGATTTTGATGGGAATCTCGGCCTCTCCTAGCTAAATGAATCAATCCCACCAACACAGGTTGCATTAGAATAGATGCTTGTTCAAAGCAGATTTTTTAAAATAAAAAAGAACACATTTCTGTAGACATCTTTCATGCTCCCTTTGCATACTTCGAATTGTTCCTTGAGGGCTTTACATCCACAGCTCCTATGTCAAGGTGCTAAGTAAACTGAAAGCATTACCTGGGAACAGGCATCTTTAGAGTAAGCTGGTTATACTGGATGTTCCATTTTCCAGGCTGGAACTTCTCCAGAAACCGTTGCGCACTCTCCACTGTGCTCTAAAACGAACATGAGAATACACTATGGCAATCACTGTTGTACAAACCACAATGCAGGAGCTCAGAATGGATTTCCCCTCCCCTATAGCTCAGTTTGGGATTAACGCAAGATGTTTTGGTTAAAGCCACTACTAAAAATCCAGACTGATTTTTTACTTGCATTTTTTCTTTAAAACAAACAAACAAAAAACCACACACTTCTGCTGCACTGTTTTATTATTATTGCATTCTGTGCTAGCAGAGAAAAGGAGGCAGATGGCTTATACTGTTATCTCTCCTTTATCCCACCACCTTGTAGACAGCTCTTCACATACCTGCATTAACATGGCTACAGTCATAGGCCCGACGCCACCAGGGACAGGGGTGATGTAAGAAGCTTTTTCCTTTGCTGTACTGTATGCCACATCTCCTACAACTCTCTTCCCACTGGCCTTTGTGCTGTCTGGGAACATAAGCAAAAAAAAAAAAAAAAAAAAAAAAAAAAAAAAAAGCTATACAGGTCACATTTCATCAAAACAACAGGGAAGGCAGCACTGAGTGATCACAAGCCGTTGCCTCTGTTGGAGTAACCACACCAGAGCTGAGTCTCCAGGAGGTTACAAAGGATGCAGGTACTTTCTCAGTGGCATGTGGCACATAGGGTAGTTTGAAGACGATGCCAAAATAAATGCAGCTTCTGGCAGCAGCAGGACAAAAACCACAGCCCAAGTGTTGGATCTGCTGAGGTGTAAAAAGCAAATGGGACATACAGTAGAGATGTCAGCTGAACCATCCTCTCAGCTCCTGCTGTACTGCTCCGAAGAGACAGTACAGCTTCCAGCCTGAAAGCAATATGAACCAAAGGTTTAGGAGATGTGAGAGTGAACAGTTTGCTTGTCCCAAACCACATAGATTTGCATTTCTTCTTCCATTCTTGAGGAAATCGAGGCCTTATTGTTGAATAAAATCCCATGCCTTTACAGAAAGGGAAGACAGATTGTGCTGTGCTTTTTAGTCGCTCGCTACCTTCCCAATGATGCACCAGAAAACACTGCAGCACCCAGAGATGAGAGCCTCTTGTCAAAACAGATCTCACAGGCAGCTTGAAAGCGCTCCAGCAGAGTAACCTCTTTCCTCTCTAACAAAAAAAATGCCATCCCCTGCTAAGCTACACAAACAAGTCAGAAGCAGATACAGCACTTTTTTTTCCCCAGTGGTCACCTACTCACTGTTGAGCAGGAAAGCTCAGCTGCAAGAAGCTAAAGAAAAAAATTCATCTGTCAACTGGTACTGTCACTTAAGAAACTCACCGATTTGAGACACGACATAAAAAAGCCAATCTAAGTTCCTCTTGTAGAGTAGAGGATGCTTATTTTGTTTATGATGACTTCGGGGAACTTCTTAAGTGGTGTGAGAAAAGACTGAAGATCGATTTTAATGTTGCTGCACTGCAATATTATAGTGCATACTGTAGGTGTATACTTGAATGCAACATAATCAATAATCTTAACATACATTTGCTGAGAGGGAGGATAAAACAAACTCCCAGAACAGCTGATTACAGGAAAACTGAAGAGCAAACAAAGCAGCTCCCACCTGCATCAGTTTTTAGGCGCGTTGTTACTGACAAGGAGCAGTTTGGATGTTTTGCTGCACTTGTGTTTTAAGCAATGCAGTTTTTTTTTTCCTCCAGAGTTCAAAGCTTGAACAACATCACAGCCGCTAAGGAGTGTTTCTACAGCAACTGTCAGCTTTGCTGCCTGAACTGCAGAGCAATCTGGCCTCCCAACCCAGGGAGCACTTTAATTAAGGATGCAAAAGAAACAATAATGTAATTATATTTTCTTCCGAGGACATCAAGCAAGCTTACCAATTGCCCCAGCCAGGAAGACTCCAGTCCCCAGAATGAAGAAAACAAACATTGTATTAGGCACTCCAAACAAACTACAGCAATAAGCACAAGCCAAATGCATAAGTAAATTAAAAAAAAAAAAATCCATGTCTCTGCTTCCACAGGCCAAGCACTGCCTAGAGAAACTTGCAGCAATTCAATTGCTTCTTTCAAAAAAAAAAAAAAAAAAAAAAAAAAAAGGTCTCACATTCACATCACATTTCTGTCTTTCTATCTCCATAATTTCACCTCCTTAATACACATTCTCTTGTTCTTTTAAAAACAAACTAGTTACCCAGCAGTGGCAACACTACAACTGTCCCCAGTCCCTGGGAGTCTTCCTTTGAGCAGGAGGTTCTCTAGCCAGCTAGAACATACAGGCTGGAGCACCCAGGGGCTTTGAGACCAAAGAGAGGAGCTGCCTGTACACATGGGACACACATGTACAATTACCTCCTACCTCCAGAGATGGCTGCACAGGAGATGGCTCTACAGATCCAGAAGCTGCACTTAGGCTAGTGACTCAGCGCAGTCTGGCAAGGCAAGGGCTGGAAATGGTTTGCAACTAAACTTGTTTCAATTATTTTCCTCCTGTGTATGTGTAGCTGTAACATGTTTCTGGAGGACATGTGATTTCAAGGGTTCAAGACTACATATGACCCTCACTTGCAAAACATGAAGCCACCTGCTTGCAGGTGGAGAAAACAAGCTGCTGTTTTTTCTGGACATCAACAGGAATGGTATTTCAGAGGAAGTAAATACAATTTGATTTTACAGGTCCACAATGCCAACTTGATTCCCATTACACGGAGATCTAAGTAGAGCATCTGGTCAAGGCTTTCCACGACGTCTTTCTAGTTCATCTGCCGTTCCCATCACATGAAAGATCCACAGAGGCTGATTCTCTTCTGCTGCTCTCACACCCCAAGGGTCAACATTCCTTGCTGGCTAGGGCTACACAGTCCCATGGCATCAGGTGATTCTCAGTTTTATTGCTTTATCACAGAAAGCACAGATGAGCACTTTGGAGACTGCCACTTCTGGGAACAGCTTCTGGTTGCACCATTTCCTACAGCAGAGCTATTCCTACAGGCCTGGAATACAGCATCCAGGACATCTGCTGGACTAGCCCAAGCCTTACAATAACAGTAGTAGGTAGAGAAAAACAAATACAATCCCGTCTGGAAAGGGACCATGACACACTTGTCTGCTCTAGGTTTAATGTTTCAAAAGATCTTTCCCCCTCTCCACCCAGAGAGTGGGGAAAAAGTTCCGTTCAGCTGTAATAAACACATACACAAAGCCCAAACTGCATTCAAAAGCACAACGGCAGCACTCGCTGGGGCTATGTAGCTATAACTTTTCTATCTGCAACTTTGCAAGTCTGCATGAGGCTACTTTGCATGGACATGACAAATCAGATCACCAGCACAATCACATCTATAAGGTCTCCTGTTATAAAGACAGGCACATTCAGAAACCTCCTTGTCCACCTACTGCAAATCACATCTCCACAGCCTCAGCTCTGGCAAGCTCTAAGGCAAAGGTGCTATTCCCCTCCAGGATTCAAAGCCCAGACACTGCAAGTGGTAATATTATTTTCTACATAGCACTGCAGCTGGAGAAGCTGGCAAACTTGGGTCATTTTAAATTCCCCAAATTCTGGCTTTCCAAAAGATACCACTAAAAACTCTTGCAGCCTACCAGTTGGAAAGAAGGGATTAGACAAATTAAGCAGCGTCAGAAAACGACAGAAAAGTCAGTGGCATCCAACATTTTAAAAATCTGACCAAATCTGAATCTCAGTCTTGCTGCCGTGCAGCATTGCCCGGGCTACCAACAAAAGCAGCTCAAATGCTAGAGCACTGCTTGAGGCAGTAGAACTGCAAGAAAACAGGGACGTGTTCTCAGAGCTGCAGGTCACATCGGGCCCGAAATAGGAGCCACACCATCATATAGCAGAAACTCAGTGATAGTTTTATTTGCAACATGTTAGTGAAGGAGGCTCTGTTCCACTATGCTTTGTGCAAATCAGAGGTAGCCCTGTGGTTTTTGGCAAGTTGCCTAAGTTTGGGTAGGATGGTACAAATACAAACAGCAACAGCAGATGACTTCTTTTAATTTTAATTAAGCAGAGGACTAATGTTTTTAAATGCAACTCAAATGTCATCTTTGAAGAACAAGATTGCTGCACAGTACAAGAGAAAATTCTTTATATTCCATTAAATAATGGCAACAAAATGACTGATTAATTATGAAAACTACCTTTAAAAAGCCTTGTGGGCGTAGCAGAGATAGTTGGATGGTGACTAATTTTCCATATCATTCAGTATCTGTAATTTGGATTTAAAATGAGGTGAAAACAGAAATTGACAGAACGTCTCCTCCTCCTCCACAAGGAAAAAGTAGCTAAGTGAAATCCTACCCCAAAATCCATTATGTTCAAACACTGTTCTAAGCCAGAGCCACTGTCACCAATACTCTTGCAGAAGCTGTTTTATTCCAAGAGAACGGCCATTCAGGCCTGAGAAGTTAAAACTGTGGTTCTCCAAATCCACAGCTACTTTCTGTCTGAAACGCATAATCACATCTAACTGTGCAAACGAATGACAGCCAAACTCCCTACCTACAAGTGACAACAGCAGCAGGACTTCACTGTGTAGTTGTGCTAAATTATTTATGGATGTTTTGTTGTAATATTTCATAGGCCTCCTCTTTGTCCTACAGATCATCAGCCACATTGAAGGCAGAAACAAAACTGCTGCAATCCGCTTCAGAACAGTAATTCAAACACTTCTTTTTAATTACTATTATTTCATATTATGGGATCTTCAGGGGTTGCTGTTATTACCTAAAACAAAGACTTAAAAGAAAAAAGTCTAATGTTGAAGAAACACCAAGGAAACAGTATCCATGTGCTTACTTAGCAACTGCATTTATATACAAATAAACAAAACCCCACTCTTCATATGTTACCCACGCACCTGGCACATGGTTGATTCCACAGTCAATTACAACTGCACCAGGTTTGATCCATTCACCTTTTACCATTTCAGCCTTACCAGCTGCAACCACGAGGATATCAGCTTTAGCAACCTATAGGAAAAGCCAAATAAATAACTGTCAGTGGAGAAAAGCAGCACTGCTCCAGCAGCAGCTCAAACCAGCTTAAATTGCAGTGAAACTGTGGGCTCTCTAATTGTCACTGGTGAAGGGACATTGTCAGCAATTAAAAGTAGCTTAGCAGTTCCTTGGCAAGGACAAGGTCCCACAGCCAGAAACTGCATCCTAGCCTCAGCTGTTGCTAGTTAGCACTTCAGAATCTCTTCTGAGCTCCCCACAATTCTTAAGTGGATTGTGCACACTACTTCAGACAAAACTGAGTGCTCTGCATATTCTAATCTTCCTCCCTTCCATCCTCCCTGTGTGTTTTCAGTACCAGAAATACACTCAGCGCTCAGATAGCAGCCAAGAACAACCTCTACATAGAACTCTAAGCTCTGCTTCACTTGCAGCTGCGCTGGCTTGTGTTTTTTATGTCCAGGATTGTGAAACATGCAGCTCCGAGGAAAGGAAATTTTAATTCAGCAGCAATATCTGTTTAGATAGTCCTCAGTAAGTTTGGCAGATCTGGCTATGAAGCCACTATTAGAAACTCAGACTGAAGATCATTGTCACTTCTTGCACTGCTTCATTTATGTTTGTTTAGGAAGCTGCTAACACATTTTTTCCTCCTTTGATCTACATAAATGGAGATGTGTTACTCCTAGGATTTTGTTAGGAATTAGCACTTCAACTGTTAATCAACTTAATGAAAGCCTGATTGAACAGCAAGTCTGCTGCGTGAAGCTTTGCAGCCTTTCTGATCTGCCTTATGAGTTATATTCAAATACACCTACCCCCTTTCCAGCTTTAAGTACTTGCCTACTGAGCCTGGCGGTTTAGATTGCTCAACAAAATCCAAGTAGGTGGCAACACAGGAACACATGCTATTTCTGTCATTCTCACTGCTAAAGAATAAAATGGTACAAACTTCCAGGTATAGAAAATATGAAGGAAAGTTCTGAAGGGAATTTGGAGAAAAGACCATTTGGTCCAGCATTTCCCAGTCACTAAAACAAAAGAACACCTGGCCTTTTATTTTTCGGGGGGGAGGGAAGGAATGTAATATTTTACAGGCCACTACTGGAGATTAAGAAGGAATGATTAAACACTCAGCACCTGCCCACAGAAAACAGAAGTAATTATATATAGTTACCACCTTCTAAGTAACCCTCCCTGCCAATAAGATACAGCCACATATACCAAACAGTCGTAAAAATTGAGGACAAGTAAAAATTTAAATATAGCTCGCAAGCAAGCTTTTTCTTTTGCACGGATGTAGGAGTTCCTATAGTACAGACCACTTTTGGTTTTAGTGCTGGTGCTTTAGAGCGTGCTGCACTCACACATCCCACCTTCAGTGCTTAACTAATTGAAGTCTGAGTCAGCACACAGAACAAGTCTCACTTCAACCCAGCATTAACCATTCTCCAGTACAAGCACTCATACAACCATGCAATGAACCTGGAGGCCTGGAGAACCGCTTCACCTGAAAACCAGCCCAGCTCCAGCTGCTTAGACAACGCAGGGCACCAACAAGCTTTGCAGCAGCCAAAACTGTAGCTTAACGCATCCATCCTGTCCTTACCTCCTCAGCCAGCGTTGAGGTCTTTGAATGGCAAGTGGTCACTGTCGCGTGATTCCAGAGCAGCAGGTCGTGCATGGGAGCACCAACAATCTTGCTGCGGCCAACCACTACGGCTCTCTTCCCTGCAACCTGGACACCTGTGCCACAGAAAGACATCAGTACGATTAAAGTAAAAATAGGCCAGTAACATCCCTGTATAAACAAATTCAAATGGGTCTGGAACTTTTTGTCAGTTGAAATTTGGCTCTGTTACCTCATGATATTATTTTTTCTGCTGGGCTGTGTGTGATAAGGAGCTTAAGAGTTGGGAGGAAGGAAGGAAAGACAGCTTTAAAAACAGCTTTTTTTTTTCCTGTCTAGAATGGCAAAGGTGAAATGGGACATCTCAGCAAAAGCTACCACGCCACAAAGGCATCAACATATCCTGCAACGTGCACAACTTTTTACTGAAGACTGGCATGCTCACGAATAATGAAAACATCCTTACCTGTCTGCCTGATTAGTTCCATGCATCCTTTTGGTGTACAGGGAATAAAGCAGTCTCCAAGGTCCCCTCTGGAGAGTTTCCCAGCATTGATGCTACTTAAGCTGTATTTTAAAAGAAAAAGAAAAGAAAAATAGACAATTAAGATTCCCAGGCTCATGATCTCATAGCTTTCAAAATACCAGTGTTTATGCTAATTAAAAAAACAAACACACACACAAAAAACCCACAGAACTCAAAGGTAATTCAAAAGAAAAAAAAGTCATTCAGCTGGCATGCTCTCTGATGGTGAATTCAGCTTACCCATCTACATCCTTCTCAGGTGCAACAGCATTGGTTATTTTCTCTGTGTTGATGGGTTTATCAGAGTCAAGTGGCAGCTGCACTATAAAGCCATGAACAGCAGGGTCTCCATTCAATGAGGTAATGCATTTGAGGACCTACAGCAAGGGAAGGCCAACAGTCTGATGACCAACAAAGCAACAAACTAAAACAAGACCGAGACAAGGGAGGAAAAAAAAAAAAAAAAAAAAAAAAAAAAGCACAGTCCTCTCAATGAAAACACATATTCAGGGTATTTTGTGTCCTTTACCCAAGAGTATAAATTACCTGCCTCCCCTCCTTTTTTTAAGAAGTTATAGTTTTTTCTTGTTAGTTAGTATTTTAGGAAAAGAAATCTTTATATAAAATCAGAGGGCAAAGAAAGTTCACCTTTTTAGCTCAAAACCAAAAATTATTCTTCATTACTATGTCATTTACCTCAGCTTCTGTTGCTGTGTTTGGCAGTTTTATGTGATTGGCACTGATCCCAATCTGCAAATGAGAATATTCACAAGTTACCGGTTTCTGAACTGGCAGGAAAGATTGATCTAGACATTCTCTTATTCCAGCCCACTCTAAGGTACATTCTCTCATATTTCCCAGTTCTATCTCCATTTCCTATAGCTCTATTACTTGAAAATACTATCAGTGAAAGAAGATGAACGATTAGTGCTTTGCCTAGATAGACTGGTCTGTATCTCTACTGTCCAATTGGGTTTCCAGCATGAAGATCATCCTGTCGGCTGGGCAGGATATTGGTCTCAAAGGCCAATAGAGGAGATACCAGTTGTTCCCTAGGGAAACAAGAACTCATCCACATTTTCAGTTCTGCTATAGGGCACAGGGTACCATTCAGTTCTCGATGCAAGGCAACTGCAGGTGCACATCAACAAGGCTCAGAGGGAAGATAAGTGCATGGCCATGGCTCAGGGTAGACAAAATAGCAGCACTTCAGGCACATGGAATTTAAGAGTTTGTTATACCAAACATTGCACCATCCACATTATTGTTTACTGGAACAGAAGACATGGCCAAGTCTCAGGTTACACATCTAGACTTTTTCCTTATAACAAAGAACTCAAGCCAGCACTGGTTTTGTCAACACAGGCAGAACTTAAAGCTATTTGATTCCCATGATTTTTTCCCATTTTTGCTCTTGACCAGCCATAAGAGGGTTAAAGAGTTTGGGTATTACCTCAGCAGCAGCTTTCAGCTTCATATTAATGTAGAGGTTCGAATCATCCCGATTTCCAACCTAAGGTTGAGAAAGACAGTGAGTCACACCACAGAGCAGAGACCCAGTCAAGGGCTGGAATGAGTTTAACACTTGGCTTCCTTTGCCTGAGCTATACCAAGGAGACAGAGGTATTCCTGAATAACTGTAAGACACGCTGATACAGGCTACAGACACTCTAGCTAGCAGGAAAGGGTCCTTTCAAGTAAAAGGCTTCTAAAGAAAGGCTGTCTGGTTTTCTAAATAAACAGCATTCACAGCTGTTCAAAAACCTTGAAAACACAGAGCTCTCCAGAGCAGAAAAACAGCCTACTTGTCTTCTCTTCTGAGAGGTTTAAATGACCGCTTAATTAACATGATCAGCAGGTGCTTATATCATCCAATTATCTGATTAAGGTTTTCAGAAAAGCTGGGCCTCTTTGATAGCTATCTAACTTCTGAATTTCTAGGTAAGAAAAACGAAACAAGAACAAAGTGATGCACAGATACACAAAATGCTTCAAAAGAAAGCAGCAAGTAGAACTGAAGCCTGTGGTTTTTGGCAGTATTGGGCAATTACAATATCACATTTCAAAAGACTGCTTGAATCATCCGATATATTTTGCTAAAGATAATACTCTTTGCAACCACAAGAAAATGATAAGGAAATGGGAAAAACCTGGTAAGCACAGGTAAGGGAAACCAGTTTCCTCATGCTTGGAAGCTATTCCTAGTTCTCACACAAATTACAAGCTGCAGGAGTGACTTACCACGCACTGGTTCTTCCTCCCTACACAAAGGGGCTGACGGGAAGAGATTTCTTCATACGCTATAGTATTTTGGAATCCATAGTACCAGACAGGCACCAGGAGTTCTTGAGGAGTCCAAAGTAGTAAATACAGAACAGAAGCCTCTTCGCAGAACTTCTGTGAACAGCCTCTTTCAAGCCATCAATTCTCTGTGGCCATATAGTTTTTTTTTCCTGCTATATGACACTTGCTATTGCTAGTCACCTTCTGATCTGAACAGCTGACCAAAGAGCTTCTATTTTTTCTCAGCTAAAAGGAAAAAAAATCCACTTAATTCTGTCAAAAACACAGGCCCAAAGCCTGCACTGACAAGAGTTTTGCTTTTTGGGTTTTTTTCCCCACACAAACATTTCTACATAGATGCTAGCATTTAATCAAACATATGACAGACATCAGATTCAGCAACAGGATTTTGTTCCATCCCTGCACTCGTGCTCCTCTTGGCCAGGGCTTTTCTTTATTTTATTTGTTTTTCTTCTCCATGTTTTCACATAACAGCAGATCAAATCCCTTAATAAATCTCCCAACTCTAAGATTTCTGGTATCAACATGTCTCAGAGCTGACAGACTTTGGAGCTTACATAAACGCGAAGACTTGGAATAGACTCTGCTAGCACTGCTTCCTGTTCCTAGGCAAGAATTTTCATCATTTCACAAACACAGCAGTCTAAACAGAGAATACCAAATGTCAGAGGGGAGGGGAAAAAAAAGGGAAAAAAAAAAAGGGGGGGGGGCAGGGAAGAATGTTTCTAGGCCCCCGTAACTGACAAAAGACATCACAGAGCTGAGTTCCACGTGGGATGGAACTCGGCACTTTTGTCCATTATAAAGCATTGCCATTTTGCAAAGCAGTTTTAGTGAAGCTGATCAACTGCCAAATGACACAGATAAGCTATAGTTATTAAAGAACATAATACCTGTAGAATTGCAAGTCCTGGTCTGAATCCGGGGAATTTCTCCTTCATCTCAGCAACTTGTTGCTTTAGTCTCTCTCTCACTTGTCTGCAAAGCAGGAAGAAAAAAATAAAAAACAAACCAAGGTAGAAATTAGGCAAGGATCTGAATTCTCATACAATGGTAAAAAGTCTACATATGGGCACATTGCTCATACATTGAATACACAAGTCTCAGATCTCCAAATCAGATGAATGCCCACAACTCACTAAGACATGCTGGAAGTGTCATGCAAACTACTTTCTTTTTTTAAAGTTCACTTTGTGCTTCGCACTTAGCAGTTACACATGATACAAGGGAAAAACGATGTACAAAACACAACATGGAAATTGTTGGGACCTGAAACTCAGTACCTGGAGGTGAATCACCTTTCTGTATACACCAAATCAAGTCCAACTGTCTGCCAGAAGCATGGGTCACAACGGTGCTATACATACTGTTCTGCATCTACAATGGCAAAATTGCTACTTTTGGCCAATAATTGTTTCCATTTCCGTCTGCTTAGCTTAAGCTTGCTAGGATGCGCTGCAGTCCTACAGTCACCCTGCTGCCTCCTGTCTGCTCTGCACTTGTCCTGCATGTGAGGAGACAACATCCCCCTCCGACTGCCCCCAAACACAGCCAAGATTTTTCCATGCGAACAGAAGAATGGGAGAGAGAAGTGGAGCAGTGATCAAACTGAGCTAAACCTTGTACACAGCTCAGGTTAACCCTTCAGTAAAGATAGTTATTAAAAATATAACTTTGAGATGAGAACACGAGAGGATTCATCAATGAATTGATGGTCTCCTTGTGCTCACCTACCCTCAAAACAGTAACCACAGAGCCTGCTACTTCCTAAGAACCACCAGACTTCCTAGACTGCAGAACACGCTGCTGCTGCCAGTTGGTTAAAAATGCAGCAAGATACTGGACTAGAGGAAGCAGCTGATTCCACCTGGGACACCGAAATTCCTGTCATGCAGGAGAAAAGCAGGATGACAAGGAGAGCCAAGCCAACTCTATCCTGCAACCATAAGCTCCAAATCAGAAATGCCAGAGGCAAGACGAGAGGGAAGCGGGAACCCAAGGCTGCTCTTTGCACCCCAGACACATGGTTCCCAGGGGACCGTCACTGTTCCCAGGGGATGGTGGCAGCTGGCCCAGCCAGAAGCACCTGGAGGCTGTTCCCGCTTGCCTCTCTGGGGAACTAACCAGCCTCCTGCAACCCCAAATCCCACATCCCTCCCATTGCATCCCACAGCACGTGGTCAGAGCCCAGCTGCATCCGAACTGCTGGTTCAGAGCGTGTATAAGCATCTGCTTCTGGCCTAGATGCTCAAACCTCTTCTCCTAACAAGAGGTTTCCATGGAAGAGGTTGTTCTTCACCTTACTTCAGAAATAGCTCCTAGGTCTCCTCTGGCCAACACCTCTGTAAGACTTGACAATCAGACTTATTTGCTATTATACTGTTTATTCAGCTTACTGTGGAAGAGAAATAGTCCGACTTGAGGGTCTAATTTGCCCTCGCTCCTCTATGAGGCAGGGCTATGATACGCTTTTACCCGCAGCAGCCATGGCTGCCCACATATTATATTGCTCATTTTGTGTAATTAGGCACCAGCTCATTTCCCCTTCAGCTCCAGAGGGTAACAAACACATGAAAAAGTGTTGCTGCCAGTGATGATTTGTTTTCAGAGCCTTCAAGAGAGAAATCACTTGTTAGATGGCCACCTAGCGTTAATCAACGACCACCTTCGGCTACAAGAAAACCCCTTCAGACAAGAGGTTTGGAAAAAAAAAATCAGTGAAAAAAACCCCTTCATTTTAACTTTGCAGAGTTATGAATATATTACCAAATAATTTTTACAAGTCAGCAACTATTTACTGATACAGCTTGCAAGGTTAGATTGTGCCTTATAAGTCTTCACAAAGATTGAGTATTTATACTGGTAAATTATCAATGTGAAATACTTATTTTTCAAACACAAAATGCGCAATTCTTTGCTCATGGCGGTTCCTCCCAAAGCCTCCCCGCTGACACTAAGCCCCCTCGTGCAGGCGCAGGCCATTCCACAAACAAGCTCACACTGCAAACAAGGGTCCAGGGTCCATGCAGGTTAAGGACAGCACACAGCCCTGAGCATACAAGGAAACAAGGAAAAAGCCAGCTCCAAAACTAAAGGACCTGTTGGCCTCTTTCTCCCTGAACTGCAGCAAGCTGAACTTCACTTCATCAAGTGAATTTCCTAGCCCAGGACACATCAGCATCCTCCAGCTCTGCTACAGGCCCATCCCTGGAGCTCTGCAGGCAGATCCCGCTGCCTTTCCTGCAGGATCCTGCACATGCAGCCGTGTCAGTGGCTGCCTGGGGTGGGGGCACACACAGCCCAAAGTGCAGACCACATCTGGCTCCTGTTTCTGACCTGCCCACGGATAACAAGGTCCAGGGTCTGTGTGAACACTGTCAAAGAGATGAGTAGCGAATGTTTCTGTAGGAGGCAACGATGCTCCAGGAGAGGAGGGCTTGGCCTCCTCTGCTGCATCGCAACCTTTCACCAAGGTTTCAGAGTAGTTCCGGCATTTCTTTTGCAGCTTCCCACCTTGGCCTCTGCAGCCCACCAGGTCTCTGCAGCCTGCAGCCTTCCGAGCTCTGAACAATCTGCTTGAGAGCACAGCGAGTTCCTCATTAGGCTCCAGACCACGTCCTGCTACACAGCCAGTGACATCTGTTGTGGGCATCTCTTGTGCTCCTAAGGCCACTCCTCCTTGCAGCCTGCTGCACTGAGTGGCGCTGGAATGGAAATGCCTTGGGAAGAGCTACCTGATTGCTGCTGGTATTCAATAAATTTGAATTTATCTTCCATTTGAGGGAAGATACTGTTCAGATGACAGAGCTGGAATCAGCTGGCATGACTCAGGTAGCACAACCTGCACGGCCCTGGCACAGTCACTACCTCCCAGCAGAAGTATCTACTTCTTTCTACAGCCCCTCCAGGTCCCAGGGTTTTAAGCACTCTTTTGGCTGTGTCAGCCACAACTCAGGCTAGGGAAAACATGCTTTTGTTTTTTAGAGGTATTTACATCACTTTGTTCAGCAAAGACTACAAAACAGCTGACCTGAGGAAACGGTGACACAGAGGGAGAAGACAGGCAGCATATAAAGAACCTCTCAAACGCGCCTGGCTACAAAAAGAACCGTGTGACTTTAAAATTATTGTAAAGCAGAGACTTGAACACTTACACAAAATGGTTTGCCCCAAACAAGCTACAAGACCATCAGCTGATGGTGGACATCCATGTTGCAACACCCACACCAACCAGGACTGCATCCCAAAAAGGCTACTTTAGCACCCATCACAAAGGTAAAATAAACAGATAAGGACTCAAGCCGTATTTTCACAGCTACAAACAGTACTTCAGACCTTAAATGGTCTTTGTTGACCAAGATTGGTAGTAAGATTTTCTTCTTTCAACAGGCAGTCCCTTACACATGCTTTTTCCCTACGGATTCTTCCTTTCCATGTAACTTGGTGCTGATGTGCAAAGATCACAACAGTGGGGCCCAGCTGTGCAGGAGATTTTTTTTTTTTTTTTAAAGCCTGTAACCTCTTTAAAGCAAAATCCTTTTTTTTTTTTTTTCTTATTATTTTGTGTTTATACAGCACCTGACACAACAGGTTCTTGCTCATATTTGAGGCTGCTCAATAGCATGGGACTGTGATGGACCATAGAGCTCACAGTAGCTTATTAAAGCCAGTGCCTTTTCTTTGATGCAGGCCTGAAACCTTCTAGGTAGGATCTGGCAAACCAGATCTCACAGACATGTGAGATTTTTCAGTTCACACTAAGCTTAGATTGAGTTTCTAAAGCTAAACTCTTCTAGCCTTTTTTTCCACAAAAAGGCTAAAAGGTTGTCTCTCCTCCAATTACAAATTTAGTCTGATCATCACTGCAACCAGTACTTTAATCTCAAAGCACTAAATGACTTATCCCTAAGGGCTGGCTGTAGTGTTCACAGTTCTCTGCCATCACAAAAAATCAGCCACTAATACCAGGATTGTTGCTCCATTCCTTGTGCTATTCACCAAGTTAAGCCAAGGCCAGGGTTTTCTAAACCTGGGTTACGCTGCTGGAAATGATTGCACATACTGCTTGCTGCAGCAGAGGTAGCTGTAGGAAAGAGCTACTCTTCCTCTGAGCATCCACTTCAGATGCAAAAACAGAGAAGTTTCATTGCAAGGAAACAATTAAAAAATTAAAGTTTGAGCCTGAGTTGCTTGTTGATTTCCCCTAACCTTCCACATTCTGTATACTTAAAAAACTGTCCTTCTGATTCAGATTAAACCATTACTTAAGGGTACTGTTATGCAATAACTCATCTTTTGCAACTCATTTGCCCATGAGGAAAACTGTACCTGCAGCAAAATCTAGGGCTGAATTACTAAAAAGCTACTCAGAGCTAGCTAGGCAGCTCTCAGTATCTTTCGTAGAATCACAGAATCGTAAAGATTGGAAGAGACCTTTAGAGATCATCTAGTCCGAACCCACAGGCAGGGCCACCTAGAGCACATGGCACAGGACTGTATCCAGTATCTCCAGAGAAGGAGATTCCACAACCTCTCTTGGCAACCTGTTCCAGTTTCACCAACTGTTCCAGTATTAGTATCTAACAGCCTTAGCAAAAGAAGAATCAACTTTAACATCAAAATCCTACACACAGCTGTGTCTGCTGCCCTGTATATTGTCCCCATGTAGTTGTATACACACTACATATGCCAGCTGCATGCACTGCATGCAACTACATTTTACTAACACCAATTAGTTATAATAGTATTAGTATATAATTATATATATTACTAATATATAAAGCAAGTAAACAAAAACCCTACAGAATATTACCATGTTCCTTTGTACCTTTTCTGAACCTTTCCAGACTTTCTGGGTAGGAAGTAGCCTTATCTCCTCACATTTTTTGCTTATTTGTAGGGGAGCAAGGAAGTACACTCTCTGCTTTCCTCTATCATATTCAGAGACATACATAGTTTTTCCCTCTCTTTAAATATGTTTCATCAAAACAAGTATATCGCTATCTACCTGATTGCCCCCTGTCACCCATAACCGACATCACTCTGAACTAGGAACTTCTTTTACATCTCTTTGGAGAAGAAAGTTCAAAGTACTTATGAGTTTTTCTTTAAAACATACAGAGAAGCAAAAAAAAATTTGCAGCTGGAACACAACTGATAGTCAAACATTAACAGATGAGGTGAATCTGACTTGCAAACAGCCCCTTTTATTAGCTAAAGGATAAAGCATCAGGCAAAAAAACTCTACAAAGTAAGTTACTGAAGAAACTGTACACTTGACCATGAGATCAAGAATACCCCTCTCATAAAACAGACAGTTCAGTTAAAAATTCCTAGAAAAACCACGCACTGTCTTTTTTTTTTTTTTTTTTTTTTTTTTTACTGACAGACTCTTGGTGCACATGTGTGCATCTCTGGCTCACTAATGCTCTGGTGACCTGGAAGAAAGAGATACGCTTACGGCCCAGTTTTGTGGAGCAAACTATGGTTTTGCTATACAGGACATAAACATAACACTTTATATGGTCTTCAGGTCAAGACTGGATGCCTCCAAGATATGTTTGAACTAACCACTTCAAAATTTCACTGAAAAAAAATATTCCTTTCTCCTGTGTGCATCTACTAAAAGCACATACCAGTCAAAAAGATCCTAAACTCTGAAGTTGCTAAAGTAATTCAGAAAATAAGCATCAGAAGTGAAATAGCTCCCCAATGTATCTACAAGTGTTAAAATATCATACTGCCAGGGAAGCCAGAAGTTTTATGATGAATACTTGAGACACCTACAAAACATACTCATCCTACCTAACGCAATACCTTTCTTGACCTCTACTCAGTCCAAAGTTGCAATAATGTGCAGCTTGCAAGGGCCTGCCACACTTCAGGGGCAGTTTCCATGCAGGAGATGGGAAACATGCAGGAGACAAATCACTGCACATGACCAGCCCCAGACACCCGTCACACAGCGCTTCTGGCCTCCACACTGCCCAGAAACGTGGGGGTCTGATGGACCTGACTACAACACCGACAACGAATAACCCCAGTCATCATTCTAGCAACTTGCTCAAAAATTACTTGTTAAAAAAAATATATATATGTGAAGAGCCTTTTCTCGTGAATAGTCAGATCCTTTTAGGCCTAGTTTTCAAATATTTTTGACCTAGCTTTTAGCAATGCTCTGCTGTCAGTTGGAGGTTGATGTGCTGGAGTGAGCAACACATAAAAGCAAACCCACATTTAGAAGCACTGGGAAAAATAAGCAAAATACTATACACAGCACCAGCTGACCTACTCAGGACTTGTCCACCAAATAAAAACCGGGAAGCTAAAGAAAGAACTTCTCTTTGTCGGACAAATCCTTCCAACGTCTGCATTTTAAATACTTCCTCAGGCAAACTATTGCTCTCCAGGCTGCTCGGTAACTTCCAGCGCAGAAGCCAACACCTGGAGCCCCTCACCCGGGGCTCGCGGCCTGCCCAGCGCCGGCGCGGGCTCCGCCGGCTCTCGGGGCTGCCCGTTTCCCCCCCGGCACCGCTATCCCCGGGGACACCCTCTCCCCAGCCCGCGGGGCTCGGCTGCAGGCGGGCTCTCGGGCCCGCCGGGGCCGTGGTACCTACGCGGAGACTATCTTGCCGCTGAGGACCTCGGCAGGGGCCATGACGAGGAAGGGGGTCGGGGAAGCGTCGGCCGAACGCGGCGGGGCTCCCAGAGCGAGTGCGGGCAGCGCTGCCCCCGGCCGCGGCCCTACTCCGCGCCCCACGTGGCCCCAAACTTTCGGCGCGGCCGCGCAAGCACCGCCCGCGGGGGTGGAGGGGCCGTTTTCCACTCCCTTCCCTTCCTTTTCCTCCCGCCGCCCTGAGGCGCCCGCCCCGCGCGTCCCGCTGCTCGGCGGAGGGGCCCGGGCGAGCGCCGCGAAATGGCCGCCGCTGGCGCCTCTGAGGAGACGGTGCCTGGGCGGGACGCGGGGGCTGCGGGAGGGCGGAAATAAAAATAAATTTAAGTTTAAAAAGCTGTCCCTGTGCCCTCTGCAGCGTTTTAGCGCGGTTGTCTAACACGAGGTACCCGACTCCTGTGTTAGGCACAGAAAGAGGGTAACCAAGAGAGGGATTTGGGCCTGAGCATCGTGGAGTCTTCATGGGTGTTGGGAACCTGTTTCTAGGGAATGCTGCTCACAGTCAGCATTTGCCCCAGGCCTGGGGATTTTGCAGGTAGCCATGAAAGATGCTGTTTGCACCTGTGCACTTCCCCATATCCACTATTATTTCTGTAATCCCTGCTTTTCCTTATTCTGCAGGTTAGAGCAGATGTTTTCGGATGTTGCTGAGAGGGAGCGTTTGGTGGTTTTCTCCAGCACACAGATGTGTGATTGTGGCCAAGGCAGAGCTACAGAAGGGAAAAGCAATCATGTACCACAGGTGAGGCAGGCTTGCTCAGGCAAAGTAAGGTCAGGACCTAGAGATGTTGAGGAAAATTTTTTTTTTTAAAACTAGTAGCACTTAGTGCATGGTCAGAGAACAGCTCAGCAGCTCAGTCTGCAAGAAACATGGCGAGAGAGAGGGAACTGACAAAGTGCACCCAGCAAATGAGGCTTTTGCTTTATATAGGGTTTGGAAAAAGTAAGCCCTTTTTCCGAAAGTCTGCTAAGAGACTATTTAGTCCTGCTGTAAGGTAATTATTTTGCAAAGAGGATTGGGAACAGCCAGATTTTTGAGAAGGTGGAGGTACAGGCCTCCTCAGCTTCTAGGACACAAATGACAGGTACACATCATGCAGGTCCTTCTGCTTCAAAAGCTTTGGGATTGCTTCTCTGTGATTCTAGAAGGAGAATAAAATCTACATGGCTGTTTCCTTCCAGAGCTGTGGCTTTTTTTTTTTTCTCCTATTTCTGCCCTGCTCTTATTTTTGTTTTTTCATCTTAGTGAGGAAAGAACTTACTGTCCCTTACATAGTCAAACCATCTTGCATTAGCAATACATTGCAATTGTAGGATTAGAGGTCAGAAATTTCTCCTTAAAAGTCACTTGAAAAGAGGTAAATTTTAGTATTTTGGAGCTTTTATATTTTAAATAGAAAAAGCTCAAAGGAACTTTTTTCATTATATATTCCCTTTATTTCCGGGAATGCTCCAATAGTTGGGCAATTATACAATTTAAACAGATTATACAATTAACTAAGAGAAGGGATTTTTTCTCAAGGCTGCTTAAAATTCTGTGCCTTATTTGTTTCTTTTTCTTTCTTTTTTCTTTTTTTTTTCCTCCTGTTGCCTTTATCTGAGGCCTGAAAGAGCTCTTGGGAAAAAAAAATGCTGCTCTGAAGGAATTTGAAAGACACACTCCTTTAGCTAAGTATAGCAGAAGCTCACAAAAACAACCTTTGCCAACAAAGATTTGACACTTAGAATGAGAGCATAAAAATATCAGACAGGAAGAGAAAAAGAAGAAATCCAGCTCATTCAGATGACCTGATTTGCAGGATGAACAGAAGCTGGTGCCATCAGGAGCTGTAGTTGCTAGCTTGCATGATTTGTATGTTGTGCGAGTCTTATGTCATATGCTGATTTTCTTAGTGTTCCAGCTCTGGAAAAAAAAAAGTGTTCAGGAGAAATTTTAGATCAAAGGTATTCTTTTTAGCTCTCATGATGACAGATAAAGTTCTGAAAGTGACCTGAATATAAAATCTAAAAAAGGGAAGGGAAATAAAAATAACCCCCAAACTTCCTTTTCTTTTTTTTAATGATTTTTTTTTTAAGCCAGACTCTCTTTTGGGGGAGAGATTTAAGCATGTTTTAAATGCGTGGCCTCAAAAGCAATTTTGAATTCTTATGCTGGAAAAACAGACTTAACTAATTGGCTTTTTATCATAGGAGGAATATCTTTTGTGTTCCTAAACTTTCTTGCTGTAGTCAGCTCACATTGCCACTCAGAAGTTGTGGGTGTCATGTCTTTATGTACACATTCTTTAATGTTGCATCTTGATTGTCAGCCTGAAATCAAAATACTGGGAATGGGAGGGACTCTCCTCATGGGAAAGGGACTGGGTGATGAGAAATGTTTGAATGGACCACTGTGTTCTGCTCATGTCAAAGTGCTGTCCAGGTCCTAAATACAGTAGAAAAGTTAGGACTACTTCATATAAAGAAATCTCTACAAAGTACAGTGGCAGGATAAATGAACATTGCTCTCAACTTTATACATACTTCTACAATGTTCATTGTTTTATGCTTTGAATAAACTCATTTTGACCGTGTTAATGCCAAAATACAAGAAAGGAGAAAAAAAAACCCATATTCTATGTTGTACCAGAGCAGGTTTATTCTCTAAAGGCTGTTAGGATGATGAAGGGTACAAACAGCCTCCTTGGGGTTTCTGAGATGTCTGTGCTCTGAATGCTGCCCCAGCACAGTTACTCTGCTTCATTCACCCATCCTTGGCTTTGATTTGGCAGCTCCCACAGTCGATTGTTTACCTTTGCATCCGCCCCCCTCTTACTTAACATGTCAAAAGTCATGGCAATTGCTCTCTAAAAAGCCATGAAGCCTGCAAAATCCATGCTAGAAAGACTCTCAGTGTTGCTGGTGAGCTAACAGCTGAACCTATGATTGCACAGGGCCGCAGGTGTGATTTGTTGAGAGGAAATGACCTATTATCAGCAAACTAAGGAAGAGTGATAGAATTTGCTTTACCCATCATAAAGTGTGGTTTGCATAGGGCATCCTTCTATCCCAGGGAGATCACTTCCGGTAAAGGAAGAACAGAAAAGTGGGTTTGCTTCATGAACTCAGGTAAGAAAATACCTTTGGAGAAAGTCCGTTTGCTAGAGCATGCTTCAGAAAAACAGTATTAGACTTTGATTCTTCAAACACTTCTGGAGAACTTTTCCAGCTCAGACGTGTCCCACTGAGCAGAGCCAGGTTGATTAAATGAATGAAGTTACTCAATATTAGAATAAGTTAGAGCCTAGTTTACCTACTGTGACGTTCAACAGAGCTCACTAGTGGGGTAATAGTGGTACATTTAGAAACATGTTATTAGTCAAGTCTTGCTTTGGTCAGAAGATGAAAGAACTTTGATGTAAGGCTTGAGATTGACCTCAGTGTACGCATTTTGAAATAGCCCTCACAAGTAAGCTGTGTTTAATGTTATATTAGCTATTGTGAGCTAACGTTTATTCCATTGCAGAGTGTCTTAAGGATAATTGTCCTCGATCTGTTGAGTTTTGTCTCATGTTCCCTTATGTTCTTGGAGACACCAAGAAATGTAGCATGTTGGTGATGAGTCTATGGTGGACAGTCAGAAATGGCTGGCTGGGTCAAGATGCTTTTTGCTACCTAGTGATGTCTTCTGCTCAGGGTTCCTGGTTCCTCTAACGTAACACCTTACCTTCATGCAGAAATTTTCCAACACTTCTCAATGATCTCTGAGGAATCCTCTAGAAGAAAAATGTCTCGTTAACCCTTTGAAGAACTTTTTGTCACACTTGATTCCATTGGGAACAGGGCCCCAGCACTTGATAAATTTGGGCCCTAGGTTGTCCTGACTCTTTGCAGTTAGGAGATTTTTCACAGTAAACAAACCATTTTCTAAGTAATCTTATGTTCCACATAATAACCATTCCTAGTATTTCTACAGCAAGCTGTGGCATTTCATGCAATAAACAAACAGCCTAATTCACTGTTTCAGTTCCATTGTAAGTAAAATATTGACACATTTTCCAGATCAGGTAACTGAGAAGGAAGGAATAAGTTACTGCCTAAAGCAAAATAAAAAACACAAGCAGTGTTACTGAGGCTAAATGGCTTGTAATTTCCAACTCCACCTTATTCTCTGCAGCTAATAGCTCTTAGTTAATGGCTTGTGGCTGTGCAGACTTTGAAAAATGCATTCGTAATATTACTTTTCTGTAGAAATTACTGCTATGTTAATTTTACCTTTATTTGTGAAAGGAGTTATAGCTGCAAAACTGACATACAGGGATAGGACAGAGAAAAGTGAGTTTCAGGAGTGGAGGTAGGAGAAATATGTCCAGAAGATAACCTGTCTGTTACAATTTGATATATGCAGACTGGGAGATAATTCTCCCAGCTGGAGAGAGGACACCCCTGGCAGCAGAAGATACCATCACTCTTGGCCACCTCCACAGGAGCCTCTCCCACAGGAGCTTCATTATTCCAGAGGAGAACTGGGCATTCTCTGATCCCATCTGACTACATCAGATCAGACAAAAGCTTTTTCCAGCTTGAGATCATGGCTCTGAGAGTGGCCAACTGCAAATAGGTAAGAAAGACTGTAAGATCAGGACAAATATATGTGAAATTGTTGGTTTCCAAACATTAACAGTTGAGAGAATTACTGAGATGGATGGGGTAGAAGAAGTAGGGAGAAATAGGGAAAAGTTCGGAACAAACAGGATAGGATGCCCCCCACATCTCTCTCTTTGGGAGACATGTGAATCATTTCATTATAATACACAATGTAGTGAATGCACTTTGATTTTGCATAGGCACCTTTTCACCATGTGAGTCTATTGGTTAGATTTAGTGGAAACAGGACTGATGAGGTGCCACGCATCTGCTATATGTGCTTTCCCCTGCTTGTTGTGCATGGGTTTCTTTTTGTCTCTGAAATTCAGATCTATTTCATCATCCTGCTGCTCATTGGCCCTTTGCTGGTGTTCTTCATAATTAGACTCATTTCTTAGCATTAGCAATTAAAATACATATTTATTTTTCATTGTCCTTGTTTGGTGACTGCTGTTTGTGATTTTAAAGGAACAGTAAATGGAAGAAGGAAGGTGCCTAATTAGACTGTTCTGGAAAAACAGATCATTATTTAAAAGGAGTTTAAAAGGGGTGGGTGCACAAACAATTGAGGTATCTGATTGTTTTTTTTACTCTGAGCGGTATCAACACAAGAGAGCTTGCTATAATCTTGTTCCACACTCATTTATAGCATTAACAACAGAAAACCTTTTGTGGAACGATCTTGACAAAAGCCTGTATGTGTGTGCAGATCTCGCGCCTCACGTGCACTGCAAACCCTTCTATCCCAGAACTTTGTCATCTTTCAGCCCAACTGATCACATTTTTTTTTCCCCTTTTACCTAAAAGCAGTGCAATTTGTCTGGTATTTTAAAACAAAAACTGCTTGGTTTATAAATGAGGCAGAACCTGGCAGAGGCAGCAGATTCAGAGGCACATTGCTAATGTTTGCCGTGGAGCTATGGAATGTGTCTCTTCTCATATGGTCAGCTGTGTTAGGGAAGAACAGTGGCGACTCATCTCATACGTCTACAGAGCCTTTCTGTCTCTTCTACATGTCTCTGGGAGAAACGTTTCTCAAAAGAACAGCGAGGGTTGCCTGTGTCTACTACAGTGCAATGTGTCTGTGTTTTCCATCTCATAAACCAGCTTGAGATCTGATTAGAAAGTTTCTTCCATGAAATGACCTGTCCTTGACTCCTGTTTCCCCTAGCTAGAAATAATCCAGTAGGGCAGACAAATGTTTTGCCAACCTACTGTCAGCTGTAGTTGGTGAAAAGCAAATTGGGGGCCTTTCTGGTCTCTCATCTCCAGGCACCGTTTTGAAGCAAAGTGCCCAGGAACCCTAGGGAAGAGACAATGACTGAAGCCTGGCCGGGCCATGGGAATGCTGCTTTCCTGGCTGCCCCAGGCTCCAGCAGGGCACACTGACATCTCAAGCAGGAACAGTTTCACACCGGAGTCCTGGACAATTTGGATTTTTTGAAAGAAAATCTGATTTCAAGACAGCACTATCTTCAATTATTCTGATGAGTAAAGAGGCTCATGTATCACACAGGTAGAGAGGAGGAACAGAGAGGAGGTGTCTTGCTCACCACCTCACTTGGTGCTTTTCATTTGGGACAGAGATTCTGCTTCCTGCTGCCGATGATTTTGAAAGAGTCTGAACTCAGTGCACAACAGATATATGCATCAAATGACAGTCTGTACATGTGCAAACTTGTTGTTGGAACTAGGAAAACCCAGAAGATTGAGGGAACTTTGGAGGATCATTGGCAATTTTTGCTGTACTTTTAGGTGACAGATGATCCAGATGCGATTGCAATATTCTCCCATCTGTCTCTTTCCTCGGAGCTATACAGCTCTGCCTAAGAAGATGACACTAACGAAGAAGGAGTGAGTTTCCATTGATGCAGTGATAAATGTACTGGGGGCTGATGGATGTGAGACTAGTTTGCTGTAAAAACTGTCATCTTTGGCTTTAGCTTTCCTTCATTTAAAATTTAGAGTGTTTGAAGCCTTGTTGGCGGGAGTCCTTTTCAGGGATTTTATGGGAATATCACTCAGCTGGCTATTTCATGCCCATTCACCAGTCAGTGTGAATGCTCCAGGTTAGAAAGACAAACATAGGAACCTGTATGTAGTGTTCTCCATGGTTATTACTGTAGCTGGAGGCTGAGGGGAGATGAGGTAATATGTGAGGGAATTGGATGTTGTGGGCAAAATTCAGGTGTCCATCCATACCTAAGGAAGACAGGACTTTTCTCTGGAGTTCTTAGCACACTACCTACATGGAGACTGCAATTGCACGTGAGGAATTTGCATTTGTGTTCCCTCCAGAAGCATAGATTGAAAATATCTGAGACATTTCTGTCATCATCTCTTTGTAACAGTGGTTCTTGATCTTAGTTTAGACAGGTCTTGATGGTGCTTTCTTCTCAGTCCTGGCCTGCTGCCTATAGGTTCAACTGTCCTGTCTCCTGCTTTGCCATCTCCCCTATTATTGTTGCTTCCTCCCCTTTCCTCTGCTGTTGCCTCGTTGAACTCCTTCCTTTCCCTGTATTGTGCCCTCTGCTCTGTCCACATTGCACACTTGTCTCTATGCTGAGACAGACCTTATATCTAGGAACCAATGAGCCAAACGGAATAATTGGCAAGACCACTGTATGTTCAAATTCCTAGAAAGCTCCTGTTCCTCTTAGTGCTGCTTGGAAGAGTATTTGGACTGGTCAGGGAAACGTAACTTGTTTTACCAAGAGTTTTGCCCATCAACTGAGAGTAACTTTTGTGCTTTTCAGCCACAGGCGCTCATCTTGAATCCTTAAATACTTAAATGCAGTAGATGTCCTGAAGGGGCAAAAGTCTCATGGAGTTTGCAAGTCCTTAGACAGAGGAAATCTCTCCTGCATCAGCCTTCCGAGTTGAATTAATGAATTTTGTGATAAGGACTACGTAAGTACCACCTTTCTTTTTGTGGAAAGTGTCTATCGTTTGCTTCTTTAAAACTTCACACTTTTTAAACGGTGTTTTTTCTTAGAAATCTAGGGCATTGTTAGTTTTCTTTTGCTGAGCTGTGTTACAGTGAGGTCTCTTAGCAGAGAGGAAATAGGCTGAAATGAACCTAACCTGATTAATTTTTAATCAAGAATTCACTAAAGACTTTGTACTCTCCTGTCAAGCACCCGGTGAGATGTAGCATTTCTGGTGGGAGGAATGGGGATTTCATGAGGGCAGGTGTGAAACGCTGCCCATTGTAGTTCATAAGACACGAAGTTATGTCCTATGCCCATAAATGAATCTCCCTCAAATACTTTTTTAAGGCAGGATAAAGAAGCTGAAATTCATGCTGCCATTTAATCTGGACCTGCCTAAAACTGCAGGCTTATTTGGTTTTTGCTGTCACAGTACCATAGTATGTGTAACCATTTAGGATCCTGGTATTTCTGTTACTGTGGTATATACTATGTGAAATTCCAGTCCACTGAAGTCAGTGGCAATTTTGCCATTTGCTTTACAATGATATCAGTGCCTCCTGTTATCACAATTGATGCAATACCCATGTGATACAAACGTCACAATATGGGTGCTTGACCTTGTGGCCCAAAAACAGACAGTAACACTAGCAACCAGCCAAGGAAAATAAAGAATTAGCATTAATGATTAGTGGTTAAGTTGCTAAAGATTTTTACAACTTTTAAAGATTTTTCTGTATGTGCACAACATTCTGTTCTTGCTGTTAGTTTGCTTCAAAGAACAATCAGTATTTTTTTTTTCAAATAGTGAAGGACTTTTCAATATAGCAGCAGTCCAAAGTAAATGCTTTTCACAGAGCAGGAATAGACATCAATACTTTTTTTCTTAGTGCTGTATACATTTTATAAAGAGTTCCTTTAAGATCAGTCTGTGAGGTCTAGATTGGGGTAGCTGTCAGCCACTGGTCCCCTTGGGCTAAGCGCCTCTGAAATCCAAGGGGCAGCCAAAAGCAAACACTTAATATTTAAGTAAGTTTTAGATTGTCTGAACATGACCTGCTCAGATACAGCAGGTCCTGTGCCCAGTACCTGTGGAGTGGAGCACTATGTGAAAATCAGCACAGAGCAGAAGGGACATTTCAAGCTGCTGATGAATGTCACAAGCTCAGTCCCTCAGGGCTGTTCCACAAACCCCCAACAGCTGTAATTAAATAATCCTGAAAAATTGTCTTGGTAAAAAGCAGCACTACCAGCCCTGAAGAGGATAGGGAGCAGTGGGTGTTAATGGAGCCTTTTCCTGCACTCCCTCATGACAAGTGTCAGTGACAGCACATGCTGAAGTCACTCAGAAAGTGGACGAGTCCCCAGTGACCGATGTGCTCCCCTGCTTGGCCAGACACTGTTTTGGCTGAGGCCTCAGGAGCTTTATAGACCTTTTGATGCCCTTGGTTCTAGTTGGAAAGTGACAGTTAGTTATGGAAAAGCATTGATGAGATCTCCCAGGTCAATCTCTTCCCCGTAAATCATCATCTTTTCAAGATTTTTTTTTTGCAGCACGATATTCCACAAGTGGAAACATAGTCAAGAGTCTTCCTTGGAGGAGTCTGGATACTTTTATTTTTAGAAGGGTGGAAAATCAGAAGTCTTCTGTGACATCAAAAGAAAAAGAATAAATATATATAAAAAAGGAAGACATTGAGTTGAACTTAACAGTCCTGTGAATTAAGCACAGAACTGCCACCCAAACTTGTTTTATGAATATTTGCAGTATTCATTACCTTGAGCAGGAACTGCACAAGTCTAGCAGTGTTTTCTCTTCCCAGTACCAAAACCATTTCTGGAATAAACCTAGTAAAACTCAAAGTGGTAGAAGACAAAACAGTGTCTCCCTGTGCCCAGAGCAACAACAGGAGAGTGAAAGCAGCCTGCAGAGTGTTTTTGTTGCTGCGTGACCTGCCTTTGGATTTCTTCTTAAAACTCCTGGAACAGCTGCAAAACTGAAACAAGCTACAGACATTTCTATCTGACTGCGCCAGTTACTGTGTTTTCATTACAACATGTAGTACATATGGTCCATTGTACACCAAGTTTAGTGAGTACTTTGCTGATTTATGCTGGAATCAGGAGGACCAGACCTAAGATAGACTGCACAGAAATAGTGCAGCTCTTATTCATACATTTGACGCTAAGGGGTGCTCTTGTAACAGGAAAGCAAGCTGTGAAGCCTTTGTGGACTGTGGGAAGGAAAGACAGTGTCGTGTGTAAGGCTGGTAGTGGCATCAGATTGGGCTCGTGGCCCTGCTTTGCTAAGCTTGAGCCTTTCTCTGCCCTGATGGCGAGGGGCCCTGTTCATGCTGGCAGTGACAGTTCACACAGTCAGTGAAACAACTGAACAGATTGTGCCTGTATTCCCTGAGCTGCTGCTCAAAGGATTTGAAGGCAAACCTTTATTTATTTATTCATTTATCAACCATTCCTAATATTTTAGGTTTCAGTCATGATTCTAGTGTCTAAAAATTAGCTTAGACAAGGAAATACGATAGAGGATCTTACCTTGAGATGAACCAAAATAAGTCTCATGCATTAGCAGAGGTAACTACCTATAGCAAGATTAGTTGGGCTGTTTTCAAACCCTGGTCTCCCAGAACAAGTGTGTGTTCTGATACATTTGCTTGTATCACAATTTCACTGATTTCCTTTCTTGTTGGGTGGTTGGCTCCTCTGTTAGATTATTATCAGATTATTTTAAAATTATCAGATTTTTTAAAAGAGCCAATAGACCAGCAGTTTTCTTGTAGAAGAGAGAAAATTTTTGTTAGCTGAGAAACCAATATTCCTTTGCAGAATAAAAAGAACATGGAATATTTGTAGCTGCCTTGCTGTTTCCCTGGCAAGCATATCATAATAGATATTATGTTCAGACAGGTCAGGGATGGTGCAACTCAGCACATAAAAATGACAATGAATTTAGGATACCTATTAAATAAAGACACAATGCTATGCTATGACACTGGTCAAATTTATCCAAAAACAGCCAGGAAATAACTGGGAGCAACTGACTAGATTTTGAATTCTGTGCTAAATAGATTAAGATTTCAAAATAATTGTAGTAGTGTTGGCAGATTCATCCTAGACATAATAAGAATAGGCACTTCGTTACCTGAGGGCAATACCAAGCCTATCTAACAAATGCCCAGACTGGATTTCCTTAGGTTTCACTCCAATGATTGCACCAAGGAAAAAGCAAATAGGTGGTGGTAGAGAAAACCTCTATTAAGGATCTTTCTCTCTCTTTTTTTTTTTTTTTTTTTTTTTTTAAAAAAAAAGGTTCCGTACCCATACCTAACCATGGTTTCTCAAGGAAGCTTTTTAAAAATGAAACTCTGATTAGTTAAAGTACATTTCTCCTACTTCTGACACCTGTTTCCATGAGAACGGGAGCAACAACTAGAAATCATGTCATCAGAGGTCTTGTTGGTTGCAGAAAACTGTGAGGAGAGGACATGCAAGCATTAGGACTGGTCTGCATAGCCTTATCAGAATACTATCAATTTATTGTGTTTTAAAATCTCTTCATATACTCGTGGAAGAACTCCTTACCATTGATATTATTGTTATTTTTTAACAAAAAATACTTTTATAAGCATTTTTCAAATTAAATCAAATTTTAGTGGTCAGGAATGAGCTTTGCTTTGGAAAACTGCACCATTCAGGCAGTAGCAACATGACACCAAACTTGAAAAGAATTGAATGCAACTGCTTTATATCACATCTCTTCCTGCACGATATTCCGTTGCATATAATTTGTGTGTGTGACGACAAAACTTCTTTCTATGAGTTGCTGAACCATATGGTTACTTTGGGTAAGTTGCAAGGAATGGTCTTAGTCTTTTGTGTGATCTTCTTGAATGCCATGTTGGACCACAGGAGTTTTGCAATAGAAATTCAAGCACATGGGTTTCCTGCTTTTTGAGGGATTAATACTGTAAAATCTGAGAAGAGATACCTTCTTGTCAAGGTTTTCTCTTCATTTTTAAGAATGATGAAAGAATGGAAGCCAGTGGTTTACCTTCTCCCAAGGAACATAATTCTCATACCTGATCATTCTTACATTTCTGTGAAAGTTGTTTTTCATGAAAAATGGAGGCATGACCATATGACTGTAGCCAGTCATATTAAAAAAAATGAGAGTCATGGGCAGAGAACATGACCCTAAAGTGCAGGCAGAAGCCTCGTGACTGCAGTGGCCTGTGAGTACATGTGAAACCTCTGCATCAGAATGTGAAGCCATCAAAACTCACCTATTTTAAAGTTTCATTATGAAATACACATTTCTGAAACTTCAAACTCATCTGCAGAATGTCAGTGAACCTTTTCAAAACGTACAGGTTTGATAGCCCTGAACTAAGTACGACAGCTTCCTCCTCCTTCCACAAATTGACATTTTTTTTCCTAATAAACATAGGACCTTTCCTTCATCCAGAAAGTGGAGAAAAAAATCATAATTTGTGAAACATAAATTGCCATGTGTTGTGTGCAAAACCTCATTGACTTAGGAAATTTTACTGAATGTGTTGCCAAGGTACATTAACTTTTGATTGCTGGTTCACATATTGAGAGACAAAGAAGCCACAGAAACCACTGCCCCCGTGTGGGTCCACCATGGGCTGCAGTCCCTCGAGTGGTGACTCCTCCTGTGTCTCCTGCCTCTGTGGCTGATGCTTTTTCTTAAATGTGTTTCGAGCAGAAGTGCCAAAAGCTCCTTTAGTTGGTTTAAGTTTTGGTGTGTGGCAGGGAGGCATTTTCATCCCTTTCAGAGCTCACTGGAGCTGTCTATGGCTGGCGGGGGGCAGCTCGTGGTTTCCTCCCACACAGATCTCCCTGCTTCCAAATCCTGCCATTTATGCCACATAAAGCGCATAAGTTAGAGCGAAGTTGTGCTTTGAATAAATCCAGTTCCTAGCAGTAGTCTGCAGCAGATATTCAGGGAAGAGTAGGAGAGTCGTGTATAAGAGTGGTTCTTCCTGGCTATGCCTACCCCATTCCTGGCGAGTGGTAATTTAGCTTTAGATTTGTAGTAGAAAGACTTTTTTTTTCTGTATCTGGAAGTAGGGTCATACGTGTGCAGTCTGCTTTTTAAGCATGTTTTGCAATAACTTGTTGCATGCCATGTCCAAAAGTATTTATTTAATTGATCGTATTGATTGTATTGAATTGATATAGTTGACAAATGGCAACTTTTTCAACTTTTTTTTTTCTCTTTATTTTTTTCAGGGGGGAAAAAAAGGAAAGAAAATAAGGAACAAAGCCTGGAGGGTGCAGGTAACTCCTGTGCATGTTACTTTTGCAGAGAGCGACTGGACAACTTGTAATTGATGCAATTTGTTGCAATAACAAAATGTTCCTGACCTGTTGTTGATCACAAAGCATACTTTTAGTATGTCAAGTAAAATCAAATATCATTCCTTTTCCCCCTCCTGCTAGTTCTCAAGGATGTGTTATATAGTAAGCTGCTTAATAAGAAATTTGAACGACATAGACGAGAACAGAATGTTATAGCTGAAGACCTTAATGGCCACCAAACTGCTACCTCAAAATTCCTTGTTCAGTAATTTCTGTATTTACTCAGAGAAAAGCAAGTAGAACATATATGTAAGCATGTGAGAGTATAACAATTTAATAAAGGGGGACAAAGTCTAGAGTTTCAATAGAAGAGAGCTTGGCAAGGGGTAGAAGTCAGAGGAGTGGAAGGGCTCACGGTGGAGGTCACTTCTGCTCTGTGCAGAACCTGGCAGATCAATACAGTAAGTTTTATAATAGGGACTAGCTTTCCTGCTTTGACCCTGGCATGCTGTTGGTGTAGTTCTCAGATCAAAATGAGGAGACAGATGTGAGCAGGCTGAGACAGTTTTGTTTCAAATGTAAATTCTGTAGCTTGACCCCAAACCAAACCATGGATTACACAGAGAACTAAGCAGCTGATAAACTTGTTTTTGCAATGTGCTCTAAGGAAGTCAGTACTAACATTCAGTGGGTTTGGGGAAAACTGTACTTGTTGGAGAGGAACTGAACATGTCAATTTTGTTTGAAAGTTCTTTCAAACCACTAGACTTTAGCCACTATAGAAATTATTTTAAAAGGTACTGAGTTTTGTAGCTGTCATCTATAATCGTGATGTGATTTCACTGCTTTTTTTGCAGTTAACCTCACATGGAATGTGGTAATATCCAGTAGAAAAAGACTTTCATTTCTGAGCTGCCTTTCTCTCTGAGATGATAGATATTGAGCCAAGTTGACCATGAGAAATTGAATTCTAGGATGCTGAGAAGTGGGAACAAGGCAAATAGCAGGATCACAGCCCTGGACTTTAGCAGGACTTTGGCCTGTTCGTGGACCTGCTTGGAAAGATCCTAAGCATTCCTGGAAGGATGCAGACCTGTAAAGAAGAAAAGTCCAGGAGAGCTGATTGATACCCAAAGATCACTTCCTATTGCAAGCTCAAAATTGGTTGATCACAACTGGCAGAAAATTAAGCAAAGGCTGCAGGAGGCCTTTCTCCATCCTTAGAGATACTCTAAACCTGACTGGACATGGCCCTGAGCAACCTCTTTAGCTGATGCTCTTCTGCTCTGTATGGAGTAGTTGGACTCAACCATTCTGAGATTCTCTTGCAAGTGCAGGACATATTCTTCTTTTCTATCACGTTTCTGGAATTCAGTATCTCCAAAGCCAGCTGGTAACCAAAAAGCCACCTTTGCAAGGGATGAAGTCAGAGTTAGAAATCTACAGAAAAAAAGATCATTCTACACAGTCTTCTCACTTTCAATCCTTGAAAGCTCATGTCAAGTAGCTGAAAGAAATTGCTGCCTCTGTGTACAGGCACAGACAAACACCAGCCTGAGAATTAAAGAAGTGTCTGAAGTAGAATTCCCAACCTTTTGAAAATTGTTAGTTTTACAACTATGGCAGTTGTTAACAGTTTGACTGTGACATTATAAAAAATGCTCCCCTAAATGAAAGGGAAACGTGACAGCCTGGCTGTCCCAGGAGGGTCACGCGTGATGCATTTCTGCAAGGAGTTAGAGGAGAGTTCAGGACTCGCTTGGCCTTGTGCCTACATAGCTTGACTTGGGCATGTGTTATGGGACTGCATGTAATCACTCAGGGAGGTGAGTGATTTGGAATGTGCTTCTTTCTAGTGCCATGGCTGGTAGTTATAGAGGGGCGATATTTTTATTCTCTCATGATAGACAGAGTCACAGTGCTGTTAAGCAGGGCTTGGTGGGGTTTCAGAGAAGGTGATAATGGGTTGGAGAGCCTCATAGGAGGCATCTGGAGCTCTTCCTGGGGACTTAATCCTCTACTGAAGGTTGCACAGTAAAATAGGTATAAGGGCACTGGAACACCGTCCACAATTTCCTTGTGGTTCAGTATCCTTTACATGATGAAGCCTCTCTTGTTCCTCTCCCCATGAATCATGCTGGCATCATCTGGAGAGGAGGATTTTTGAACAGACAGTAGCACTGGGTAGTACCGAGCAGAGCAGGCTAAGCCATGGAGGGCAGCACAGTTGGTGCACAAGGTTATTCTTTCAAATGCCCTCACAGAATGGATACATCCTGATTTTTGGTATGAATTGCCGTCATTTAGGGATCATGATGCTACCAAAATATCAGTGGATTGCTTCTCACTAGTAGTAACAACTGTGAGAGCCATATGTGAATAATATAATTCACAGCTTTCTCTTGAGGTTTAAATACCACAGTTGAAACCTGCATTGAAGCCATGTCTCAAGCATTTTCAATTAATGAAAAAATAATTATAGTGGATCGTTCTTCGTACGATATGCCAAGATGCTTTTGTGTCAATCTATCTGAAAATATGTTCTAGCCATCATATATAGACTGTGTTGTAGCTCATTTTAAACAGAGGTAACTTCCTTTGTTTAAGGAAGTTACTTTCCTAACTTAAAGCAGCTTTCCTACCCATGAAAAGCCAAGAAATGTCCAAGAGATATGTGCAGTCTTAAGCTTTTTGATACGTGCTTATCCCTAAATACCATTTTCAGCCAATTTTGTTCTGAAGAGTGCTTATTAATATTTTTTTTCTAGAATGTCTCTACAGAGAGAAAGAAGAGCAGAAATATTTAGAGAAGCCAAGAAGCCAGAGTTAGGTTATCCTCCTATATGACTAAAAGATCTTCTGAGATTTTTACTAATAAATGTGAGAGTATTTGACTGCCTTTTTATTTGCAGAGGTTTTGAGGGGAATAATCAGAGTCACTTGCCATGATACAGTTTTCATGGCTACACTCCTCTTCTTCAAAGGAAAGAATCTTCTGCCAGTTATTTCTCTTATTTAGGATCTGACCAAATGAGACTCTTTCAGGAAAGTATGCTCACTTTTGTTGTTGTTTCTGGTTAGATCCACTGATGTTGATTAAAAGGAGATGGTGAGGGGGCTTTTGTTCTCTACTTTCATCGTGTGTGGAGCAGGATGGCATGTGTCTGTGCCACTGGATGCAATTGAACTTCAGCTGAAAAAATATTGCTTTAGAGTAGCAAAGATTGAGCATATGCTGTCTGCTGTATGATTGGGAAGACTAAAGGCTTAGCTAAAAGTTACCCGTTTCAGGTGAGATGTGATATGCAACTGTGAGTGATGTTCAGGTAAAGTCACTGGCGAATTTAAACTCATATGTTCCAGTTTTGCACTGAGGAAGGATAAATATAATCCATAGTTGGTAACACCTGAATGGAGATTTGAAAAGATTCTCCTAATCACCTCTCAGCTGTTACTACCATCTCACACCTGAGACCAATGAGTGGGCAAACACAGTGCATCTGTGTGCACATGCAGCATATTAGCCAGCTGTGCTGTGTCTGGGACCCACAGCAGATGTAACTAGAGTCAGAAACCCCTCTTGAAAATAACTAGTAGTGTTTATTCTATAGATTTAGAACCACTTTCTCTTATTTTTTACCTGATAAGGTAGACTCTAGATAAATGAGATAGTGATAGAGCACTGCTGGCACAGTATCTATGCTCGAAGAAAAGGTTCTAGGAAGGTATGCTGCTTTCTTTGAATAGTTATGTGTTTGGGTTGCTCATTGATGGGTTGCTCATGTTCCTGTGTGGTGATTTTTGAGCTGGTGAAGTGTCCTTAGGAGAAACATCTTTATCATCTTCCCCAGGTTAGAATAACGAAAAGCAGTTTGAAGGTGCAAAATGACTTCTTTGTTGACTCGCTTTTCATTTGATAAGTCCATAGGTGCATTGGTGATTATTTACACAAACTTTTCTAATGTAATGTATTTGTTATTGAATGAAACTGATGCTCCTGTACTGCCTTATTAACTCCTCATTACTGCTTTCAATCCCTTGCTAGGGTTGTTAAGTATGACAGTAAGATACAAGTACTTTCCTTGGGCAGCAGCTTTATAAAATACGCTATTCACAATGCCTTGGAAGAACATTGCCTGGGGAAGACAAGCATTTCACTCTTGAAAAAGCATTAACTGCTCAGGAAATGAAATTTAAAATTAGTAGAGAAACTATAATCACTTTCCTCTAAGAAATATATAAATGAGAGCAACCAGCAGGACTCGGTTTCATTGAACTGAGTGATACCAAGGTGAGGAATACTCCTTATATCTCTTCTGGCACCTATCAGTTGGCTACCATCACTGTGAAGAGCTGTGTTATCCTGCAAGAAAGAACAGGCAAGTGTCCTGCTCACCTTGTGAGAGAAACAGCATTACCTTATTGCACCACAGACTGTTTACGCATTGATGCTAAGCACAGCACAGTATTGCTATTGTCACTTCAACATGAGATCACTTTTCCTTGTTGTTGGGCTTTAGCACATAGACTTTTCTTGATTATGAAGTTATGGGGTTGCTGGATGATGCAGGTGGGTCTTGGAACAAATTCTAATTTGGGCAAAGTACAAATGCTATCAGATATAAGCAGAATTTTCTAGCTTTAGCCATGTTTAAAAAAAATAGTCAAAAGATACTGAAATATAACATGGTAAAAATGCTTCTTTTCTAACCAGAGATGAACAACTAGCAAGGAAAAGGAATGCCTTCCTTTGAAAAGAGTATCCCAGGAATACTGATATTCTGTCATAATGGGATTTAGCAGAATGTAGCGAAGGCACAATGCTTCTCCTAGAAAACACTAGCAACAGAGAGACACTATTTGTTGGCAGGAAAAGAAATATTTGAAGGTGGTTCTTCCCCCCCCCCCCCCCCCCCCCCCCAGAGTGCAGTGGTGATAGTTCAGCCTGACTATCTTCATAGCGCCAGAAAAAATGCCATGATAGAATCTGTGTACCCTTGAGAGAAAGGAGGTTGTTCTTATGATGCAGAATATTGAAAAGGACAATAATATTTTCCTAAAGTCATGCAGCATGTTTGCCAAGGTCCAATCCCACATAAAGAGGGGAGGAAGAAAAAGGAACTAAGTTTAAAAATTCTACTTGCCTCCAAGTGCAAGATTAAAACTACCCAGAGCCCTACCTCAACTGGCTGAGCTTCTGAGCAACAGCTGCATGACCAGGCAAAAGCAGTCCCCAGAAAGATGCATTATATCTTTAGCAATGAGAATTCATGAAATGTGCAAGCATGGGACTGTCTAAGGTGTAATTTAAATGGTCATTTGTTCTGGGATTTATTACAAGATCTCCTTATTACAAGATACAAAGTAAAGCTTTGTATCTTCTGTTTTAACAGCAAGTACCTTGCTTTTCATTAAATTCTGCAGTGTAAATTATGTCCGAGAGGAGGATTTAAAGTTCTGGAGTTACTTCTGTTGGTAAAGTATAGCATGCAGAATTGCATGTGTCTGTTTTTTGTGGTTTTTTTTTTTTCTTTTTTCTCCTGTTACTTGTTTCCTGTCAGTATCGTGAAAATTCTGAGGCATTTGAATAGATTTAGGCTGCCTTTTAGCTCTGTACTCATGAGAAAATCTAAGGGAGAGTCTGAGTGGAATATGCAAGGTTTACTTCAGTGATGCTTTCTTCCTGTAAAGTCTTCTCTGTCACCTGCTACAGCACTTCATAATGACTTTGCATAGATGTGGCAGACTTTCCTGCTGCTTTCCGCTCTTTCTGATAGATCTGAAAGCAATATATTCTGCATGATTTATGAGTATATTGAGAAATCTTATTCTGCAAGTGTCTGTTCTATACTTTTAGGAATAAAAATGTCAATGGGCTAAGCTTATCTATGGTGAAACTTTGCACATCATGAAGGAAATATTGCCTGAATGGTAAAAATATTCTAAAAGTGTTATTTGGATATATACTACCTGTATTTTAGAAATATCACCAAAAAAGGACAAATCAATGCCATTTATAGCAAAATTTTAATAGAAAACTTCCATAGTCTCTACCACACATTTTTTTATGAGCTAATTTTATTATGGGAAGAGATCTCATTTTAAAGAGACTCTCTTCATTAGCAGATACTTCCAGTGGATAGAGAAGTGAGAGAGTGTTTCTTTGGGGACAAGGAGAAGGCAGGAAATTTCCTTTCTCTTGCTTTCTACCATCAGTCTTTCCCTTTCTGTTGCTTTTCTGTGATGTTCTCAATGTCCTTATTTCATTTTCTTGCAGTTTTGTGGACTGGAAGCATCTTGTAGAATATGATCATAGGATCAAACTTGACCAGTACAAATCTTATGTTTCCGTTCAAAATAACATTTCTTTTAGATGATGGAAGTGAATGTCGGGTGACCTGTCCCATTTGCTGAAATTGCACCATATGTTAGTAAAATGTTCTTATTCCAGACTCGTGTCCTCCCTTCACTGGGGATGAGGCAAACTGAAATAAAGCTGATGACTTGAGAGAGTCAAGGTGCTGTGGGCTTCTGACACCCACATATGGGCTGAGAATGGAGTGAGTTTAGGAAATTGGTTCTAGGAGGAAAAAAAAGTACTCTAGTTAACTGATTTTAAAAGAGCTTTTCTGAAAATAACTGTGTTACAGAGAATTAATTAAAAATAATGTGATACAAATATTGCATGGGGAAAACACCCAGGAGTCTAATTATATAAATTCAACAAAAATAAAAAGAAATCTTAATATTGACATTTTAATAAATTCTTAAGAAGCTATGAAACACTAGTAAATGGCTCATTTATTTTCTGTATTAGAAATAAATCTTGCCAAGATTCAGATTTTAAGCTGCAGGAAAATTGGGGTCTTTTTATATACCAGAAGGTGAGAAACTTGACATTCCAACCATTCCACAAAGAGCCCTTCCGTTTTCCAATCACTAGCACAAAGCTGCATTGCTTCAGATATGAGTTTGTTAACGCTGCTCCTACGCAGGCTAAAAAACTTCAGCTGGTGCCACTAATAGATGGTTTTTGCCAAAGCCTGACCTAGTTTTATGGCTGGTTCTAGCTGTGAACCTGAAAAGTTTTTCTTTTAGCTGTGTTTCGTTTCTGGCCTTTTCCTTTGTTCCAGGGCCTTAACGCTCCAGAACCAAAGGACCATTTCAAACCTGCCCATATAAACGTTTCTTGCTTATATATTTTGCTTTTGTGTTTGGCTTTTTCACTTACGTTGGGTTTGAGCATTGGAATAGCTTGGTAAAACTAAACATCATGCTACATCTTATGGCAAACCTTTGAAATACCGTCTCAAGATTGTTGAGGTTTTTCTGCCCATTTTTCCTGCACTGACAAAGCAAGTCTAGGAAAATTCCTAACACGCACGAAGTGGCAGGTTAGGACCTGCAGGCAGTGGGCGCAGAGAAGGGGTGTGCAAAGCCTGCTTAGAGATCTTGGGATGGCTTGGAGGGAACCAGCCAAGTTCTGCATGTGCATGAGTCACCCATCAGTCAACTCCCCTGGCCTGCTCCGGGCTTAGGCCAGCGTGTCAGCTAATGCAGGCAGCCTGAACAGTCAGAGAATCGAACCTGGTGGGCCTGGAAAACTGCAGCCTCAGATCTATCTTCTTCTTAAATTCTGTCCAGTGCTGGGCAGAAAAAAATTAGCGGGCTGTTTATGAGAATGGAGCTTAACTGCTCCATTTGCAACTGCTTGATTTTGAGTTTTTTTTGCCAGTAGCTCAAGCCTATCTCTTATACATAAGTACATCATGGGATCACCTTGCTCCAAGTTAGAAAAGTTGTTTTAAAAAAATATTTTTGCTTTGTGATTAGAGCAATGAAGTTCACGCTTGGTGAAATGTTGTTGATTTTACTTTAGTTCTATTAGATTATGAAAACTTCCCTTCGTTAGTTATATTTTACCCAAAAGTACACAAATGACATTTTCGTTAATGTTTTTCAGAGATTTTTCTTCTTCCCCATTCCGTTATAAAACAAGCAAATGAGTAATTATTTAATATAATTTTGATGGAACTATAATAGTGCTAATAATATATTTAGCAATATTTCTGCCATTTAATCTGTTTCTTTATTCCTGTTCTAAAAAAAAATAAAATTAAAACAAACTCCTGGCCACTTTTCAGTGGAACTTTAAAATATAATGCACTCCTACACAAATTAGCATCGCATCTGTTGTCGCCTTATTAAATATAATCATACAATCTTCAGAATTTACTATGTAAGGGACTGGTATCCAGAAAGATACTGGCCATGCTGTTTAATGTTGGACACGTGGGCTGAAGCATTATGGAAGGTTTTTATTTTCCTCAGGGTTTGTCTGCATTGCAGATGGCAGCCTCGTGTAGACCCTACTGGAAGCCAACTAACTTTGGCATCAGAGAGGTAAGGAACTTAGCAGAGAAGTGGAGGCCCCAGGAAATGCCAGGTTGCCATGGTTAGCTGCTCCTCGTAGCGCTGCTTTGTCAAGTTATCTCTTCCGTACAGACATTCTGATGCTTGAGAAATGTTTTGACAGGAGGCAGGATCATGTACAAGACGAGCCACTGATTTGCCTGTGTGCTCTCCCTGAATTACTGCTTCTGGAGCAGCATGGCATTGCTGCTGTGCTCGCTGCCCCTGCTGCAAAGGCAGAGCAATAGAGGCCAAGCGCAGCTCCTCTGGGCAGTATTTTCATGGGCCAACATCCTTGCTTTGCTGCTAACCAAGAGTCCAGAAGCAAATGGATTCCAGGTTGGCTAGTGAAATACAGGTGGGGTGTGATGAGTTGACTGGCCAGTGTGGCAAATTGTTAGTGAGCTTTCTTGTTTTATAAGCATAAACTGGATGGAGACGCACAGGGATTAGTTCTACCATGTCAGGAACGTTATTTATGGTGTCAGAGAGCTCCCACTGTAGCTACTGCTGACTCTTCCTGCAAGGATTTGATTACAAGGAAGACAGCCTGTAGGTGCTTCGAGAGATGAACAGTATGAGAGGGATTCCAGGAAGGAATCGGTGTGCCAAAGTACCAGAGCAAAATGCTAAATTTTGACTGTCCTCTAGCGACCCTGGAGAGAGCTCAGCAAACAGTCATCAGGATGGTGAGGTAGGAGGAGTGTAGGATGTGTAAGAAGAGGCTGATTGAGCTGGGGGGGGCTTCCCCCCCCCACCCCCAAAAAACCTTGAAGAGAAAGGAATGATCTGATTGCTTTCAAATAGCTCTATAAATACCCAGGAAAACAGAACCAGACTCTCTATGCTCATGCACAACAAAAGGACAAGAAGGAACAGAAACAAGTTTTAGGGAGAGAAATTCCAACAGGATGTTAAGTGAAAAATCCTTCACTTGGAGGGGTGAGCAAGCACAGGCACAAATAGCCCAGCAAGATGTGGAATCTGACTGCTGAAGGCCCTGAACAGCTTCATGTAACTCCAAAGGGCCCTGCTGTTAGCAGAGGAGTTGGAGTGAACGATCTCCAGAGGTTCCTTTTTGACCTAAATTATTCTGTGATGCTAAAAAATGACCCTTTGCTCTGCAACATATAGGATATACAGATGCACATATGCATCTGTGTGCACAGGTGCCTCTCTAACATGATTTAACTGAAGAAACAAGAAGAATCAGAGTGCTTCATTTCTGGTGTAATGTGTTGGGGTTAAGGATTTGATGACATTTCTTACTGATATGCCTTACACTATCATTGTATTAGCATAAAGTGTATTTGAGATAATACTATTTAAAGACAAAGAATATTCACAAAGGAAGAAAAATGCTAAGCAAATTTATAAAGGTAGGCACTCTTACATGATTTCTTAGTAATCTTGGCTAAAACAGTGATAAAATTAATTTAATTCTGTTTCCTGCCATGTTTCTTATACAGCGTTCCTAGAAGAAAGGAGAGAGATGCTGAAGATAAGAGTTGATTTTAACAGAAGTCTGGACTTCATGTATTTTTGGATGAAGGGCTTGTCCAGTGAACAGTACCAGACTCTCTTCACCAGTACAAGTTGGATATTTAATCTACGGGAAAGGTCATTTTCACATTTAAAATCTACTCTGATTGATTCTTCCTATTCAGAGGGCAGTTAATCAATATTACCAGGGGGCAGTAGCCTTGTGTCGGTTTTGGTGATCTCTGCAGGAAGCCATGTAGGAACTGGATGAGACAAAAAAATATAATGGATTATTTAACCTAATGGGACACTAATTATTTAAGATTGAAAATAGAAAAGTATTAAAACTACAGACCTTTCTACAACATACAGAAATCTGAAACTTTGCTCTGCAAGTGCCTCTGATACAATACTGGGAGGCAAGAGTACTATTTAAAAAGACAACAATATGTTGTGAAGCAAACTTCAGCTGAAAAATCTGGCAGAATGGTTTAAAGCAAAACAAACAACAAAAAAATAAAAACAAAAAAAAATCTGCTTTTTGCAATCTTATGTGAGGGAGGTGGGGAGCACATAGCAAATGAATCTCGCACAGGCCTTCAAGAAAAAATTCATCCTGGTGTGAACTTCTTCATGGAGAAAAGCTGGATGTTTTCTTGCTATTTTTACAAGGGCAACAGACCTTTTTTTTTCTTTTTATTTTTTTCTTCCTTCCTGCATATTACTAGAACACTAGCAATTTGAAATCTTTTGTTTAAAAGAAAAATCAGGTTTACATCCCAAACATATATAAGCCATTGATTGTTACGTGGCAAACTGATAAATACATGAAAGCACTTTGGAAAAATATTATATATATGCTAGAAACAACTATGTCATCCTGCCCTTTTATTCAGACCTGTTCATCAGGATGTCTTTATTTTATGGAATAAGAAATGTCAGATGTCAATATCAGGATTGAAAGTCTTTCATATCATATAAAATTAATTTTCTCAACATGGGTGAGGTTTCCAAAGGGAGAAAAATACACACACAAGAGAGCAGATGAACAAATACAAGAGGGGATTTAAAGGGCATAAGAAAGAGAATGAGCAACAAGTTTGAAGTATCTCAGGACCTCAGTACTCAGGCTGATGCTGGGAAAGTTTAGGAACAGCATAGCAGGGAGAAAAATACCAAATCCACAGCTATGGGTTCAGTTTACAAAGTGAACATTAAGTAGAGCACTTCTATTTTACTGACCAGGAAGGAGACATCATTGCAGAATTTAACAACACAGTAGCCATGAGGCAGACAGTCTTAGGCAGCTGTTCTCAAGCCTGAGCAAGACGGCTGAGTTACAGCAGAGAGCACAAGCAGCCAGCAAGTGCAGTTTTCATCTCTCAACCTGTCTGTATTAGCTAGAACAAATGTCTCCATTTGCCTGTGGTGCTTTAAGCACATTAGTAGGTATGTGTCTATTTCTTTTAGCACTTCTTTCTCAAAAAGTAGAGAGCTATTTGAAATTTACCCCAGATTATTCTTTCCTCTTTAGTATGTTGGATTAGTTACACCAAAGATATGGCTGTCAAAAGTACAGCATGGGGAATTCAGTTCTGTACTCCAATTCTCAATGTATTAAGGCAATTTATGATTGCTTCATATCTTTATGAAATATATTTGGTAGAACAATATTATAGAGGACCCCCCATGAATTTTGCAAGGATTTTAGAAGCCTAAAGAAAAAGTAGAATCTGGAACAGCAGTTGGTTTGAAAACACAAGTCTCTGCAGACTGTGAAATGGAGAAAGACAAGATGAGTGTTGGAAACAGTTGCTAATGAGCTGCATTCAGCCAGAAGAGCCCTTGAACAAATAGCAAGGCAGGAGAAAAAGAAAAGCAAGGTACTTTTTTTTTTTTTTTTTCCTTCCCCCTCCCCTCTCTCTATTGCTATTAAAGCAAACCATTAAGGTCTCCTTAGAGACATTTTAAAAGCTTATTAAACAGTTTTTTGGTGGCTCTAACTACTACAAGTTGCCTCCTTGTTCATCTGATGGTAGCTTAAGGAGACCGTAAGAGACAACAATCAAAAAGAATGATTTTTTTTTCACAAAAGTATGATATAGTGCAGAAAAAAATCTGCTGTTTGTAAGAGAGGAATCACAAGAGCTTTATTGTTCCTTTAAAAGGCAGTTAGGATTTGATGTATCCATGTTTTTAAAAATGCACAAAGATGAGTTTTAGAGGTTTGATTAAAAGCAGTCTTGATGTTGGTAGGGTTTTATCCTAAAAAGCATTCTAGTGCAGCCTTTACACATTTATATTGTTACTCTTATTAGCACATTGGTATGGAAGTAATCACCTTGCTTCACTGCAGCTTGCTGACTTCACAGAAGCTGTTATGAAGAGCATGTGCCTTCATGTAAATATTTGTTGCTTGAGATGTAATCATGAGGTAAGTAAAGAAACCCCTGAAATGATTCAGAGCTTCTAGACTTTTTGACCTGAATTTCAGGTTAAAAAAAAAAAAATCAGGCTCAATAAAATCAGAAGTGGGATGATGGTCACTTGTTTCAAGTGACTGGAATATATAAATAGATTCCATATCTGTGTCTGCTCCTCACTGTAATCTACAGAGTAGCCACTTCACCATTATCTTTATATTCGACCATGTCCAGACTGCACATGTTCAGAATAGGTATGTTTTTAAAAAAATGATTATTTTCCTAAGGAACCAACAATGCAGTGAGATGAGAACAGACCAAAGATTCAGGAAATACAAATAGCCTAGGAGTAAGATAATTAAAAAGTGTCTATAAAGTAAGTTTACTTTATCCCCTGCTTATTTTTTCTGGCCCAGTTCAGTTTCACAACTTTTCTATACCAATTCCCAGTTGCTTATTGTGTAACTTCTTTCCAACATTAATTTTCCTCACAACATACAAGAGAGTTAAAAATACTTTGTAAGCAAGATGAGGAAAGTAAATCTATAGAAAAGATGCAACATAAAAAAGTTTTAATTATGGACCAGGAGAGAAAACAGAGAAGGGAACTCAAGACTCAGAAAGTAATGGTACCAGCTTTTTTTTTTTTTTTTTTTCCTCCTCTAAACTACTTCTGTCTGAATGTCCAGGTCTAATTTTTGGAAGCTCTCTCAGACTGAAGATACCACTGGCAGTGATGCTCCAGGTCAGTCTATCCTCAAAGTCTGCCAGCTTTCTTCAAATTGTCAAGAAGTCAGTAAGGATGATTCCTACTGCTGTTGAATCTGAACAGCTTACAGAGGAGGAAAAAAAATGTTCCAGACAAAGGGCTGTCAAGGTAGAATGATTTCTTGAAAAATTGTAGAATGCTTAACTTCATCCTGTATGTTCTCACTGTTTAAAGTTGGTCTTAAATATGAGTAAGTCCTTGAGAGGAGTTTGTGTCAGGAATTTAGGATTTTCATTATGGTCGATTAGCCTTCTGCCACTCTCCTGTACTGACTAGCTGTCTTTTGGAAATCTTGAGATGTTGCTGCACTCCCACGTTTCAGATATCCCAGACTTTGGTCCACTGTCAGTAACATCTGGCTCATAGTTCCTGCTGACCTGTCATCTGAAGAATATGTCTTTAATATCCGCAGTGGGGAAATAACATAAATCACTATATAGGAAGTATCTATTAATTCTTCTTGTGGTGTTTGTTGTTGTTGTTTTTTTCTGATTGGGTTATTTTAATTCAGGGAAGTAGTAGCAAGTGAATCTCAAACTTAGATAAAAGAATATGAACTTGTAAGCTTTTACTCTGTAACTGATGAAGAACATATATTTTACCCTGCCTTAAACTTAATGGATAGCCTTTGGATTTCTAGCATTTCCTGGTAGATTCTAGCCTAGTAATGCAATCTAACATAATGCAGACATTAATAATTGTGTTCTTCCCATGTGTGACAAATATATCTGATTTGAAGCATAATATAAAATCAGAATATTGATTTTTCTTAATCCATTTGAAATACGAAGCTGAGAAGTTTGACTGTTTACTTGATAGCACTTCTAGAATTGCAATGCTAATCTCATCTAGATGAAGATTCTGAGACTTATTTTGAAATATATTCCTTTGACTTGCTTGCTTATCACATTTGCATCACTAATTGAATTCCTTTTTCATTGCCGTCCTTCCTTCGGGAGGCTGGATGATTTTATTAAAAAAGAGAAAAAAAAATAAAACAAAAAGGCAGTAATGTTTGGAATAGACCCCTCCTTTGCTTCCCTATCCATCTGGACACTTCCATGACTCCCATTTGACTCTATCTGAATTGTAGGTAGAAGACAAATCATTGTAGGTGACTAGTTGCCAATCCCAAAACTTTGACAAACATCCAGCTGCTTAGCTTTTGTTTTGTCCCTGTGGGAATATATATAGAAGCAAGTGTAAAATGCATTTCTCTGTGGGTGTGAATATATATGTGTATTATATATATATATATATATGCACACACAGAGGAGTTTTGTTTTTTAAGGTGGATGCATCTTTGAGTATGGTTGGATAATTATGATTGTAATAGATGTAAACTTGCACCATTTTCTTTCCCGTGATACATAACAAAATTTTCAGTTTCTTTCCTATTGCCACCTCGTTGCCCTAATATTAGACTATTGTCAAGTTCTTGGTTATTCCAGCTTATTCAAAGCTATTATCCTCTGGAAATGCTTTTGTATTAAGAAATATGCCTTAGGCTTTGTTTCAGAGAAGTCTAGAAACTATGTAGAATAATTTAAACTCAATTATAGGAGGCAAGCAAATGTCCCAAGCTTAGAGAATGATTTAGCTGATCAAGCTTGCATCTAAAGTATTTTATTTCATATTTTAGTTCAGGGAAAGTATTTACAGGGTGCTTTTCCCATTAAAATTGCATAAATAGCCCTAATAGCAGCAGACTAATCCACTTTCCACAATGCAGAAAACTGGAAGGCACTAAAATGACATCAAAACCCAAAAGCAAGAAAGTTGGTGTCCAAGGAGAATTAGACCTAATGTAGATAGGAAAATATATGTGATTGTTCTTCCCAGGAATGCAACTTGGGAAACAGTGGGTCAGTGCAGTCTTACTGCTTGGTACACCCTGGCAGAACATTTGCTTTCCCAGAGCTAAAAATTGTGGCTTCCAGGGGAAAATATTATTGCTACCTTTTAGTGTGAGCTTCTACTGTTTTCCACATAGTAGAAGTATACTTCAGCTGTGGATATTTTGTTTTATCAAGGTTAATCACTAATGAGAGCCAAGTTTGGCACGGCAGAGCTCCACGTTTGAGGGTTTTGCCCTATGCTCTGTGCAGGCCCAGGCCGTGGGCCCAGCCAAGGCCGTCGTAGCGATGACTCTCTATTCCCCAGAGCCCCAGGATGCCTTTAGTTTGCCAGCAGCATCCAAATCCAAGACTCGTAGGATAATATAAAAGCTCAGCTGTCTCAGTGGGTCCAGTTAACTGGTTTCAGGGCATTCGGGTGTTGGGATTGGTGCTTGCTCTGCTTTGGTTATTTTGGGCGCAGAGTGCCAGTAAAGCCTAGCTGATGAGTCCTGGGAATGGTTCTGGATTTTGAATGTTAATATTCCTGCAGCTTAATCCCATACAGAAATAGAGATTTTTGGCCCATCTGTATTTAATAGCAAACACTCCACTGACTTCAGGAAGGGCAGAATTTCTCTTGGAGACCTTATCTCTCTGCCAGAGACAGTTTCACACAGCCAAGAATTTGGGGATGAAGCATAAAAATATCTGGAAAGGTGGTTCCTTTCCCAGAAAAAAATCAGAGAAATAGTTTTGAAAATGATTTTCTAATACTAATAAAGAAAAAGTAATAGCCCATTTTATGCTCCTGTCCTTAGGCTATACCTTATATCATGAGCAATATAAAAGAAAATTATATTTCCATGATTACTCATTGAAGCAGAAAATGAGTTCTGTTACCTGCAAATTTAGAAGTTCCCTGAGTAATTGGGTAGCCTTTGTACATCTTCAATTTTTGATGTTATTGGGTAGTTTATGGTATTTACTAAGATGCTTTAGCCTAATCATTTTTTTTGACAGGATAAAATATCACTATTACAGTGGGAACATTTTCCTGACAGAAGAAACCATTTAACAAAGTAGATTCTGAATGAAATTCGCTGGTCAGCGATACATAGAATATACAAGGCGTGTGCAAGAAATAGTTTAAATATCAACCAGAATCTAACTATGTAAATTACACAAAAGCATCCTTATTGTGCTGGCTTTCTCTTTCTTCTAAGACTTCAGAAGGCATTAGCAGAAATAATTTGAATACCTCAAATATGTTGTATAGAAATCTGTCTGCTTCAGAATTACATGCACCTATTTCAGTGCAGAACAAACAAAAAAAAAAATTAGTTTAACATTTGCAGTAGTCACTCAGTTCCTCCTAGTACTTCTGCAAGAGGCAGCCTTGAAGGGTAGGTAACAAAGATGGGTCCCCATCTTTCCAAGCATTCAGAGGAAAGATCTGCTCTCTTGGCCTGCCAGGGCATCATTTGGGGAAGGGAGCCCTAGAGCAGATACGAGATGAAGATACAACAGGGCACAGGCTACTTCTGTTTCTAGTTTGGATTTTTAGTGGCAGGAGATGGGCGAGTGTCACTCAGTAAGAGACGTGCAGATGGCTGCAGCAGCTCTTCTGTGACGTGGAAGATGAGCTGCACGGTAGACTATAAACAAGAGCTTACAGTCTATAAATCTGCCTCTGCTGCCACTGTGAATGTTTTATGCTACAACTAGTGAGTCTGTTTAGATTTTATGAGCATAAATACTTCCAAAAAATAAAGGATCTGCCTCTCTGAAGGTTAATTTGCTAAAAACTGGTCCTAGTTCAGCTTTGTTATTTGGTGTCTGTCTAGTGCAGGCCTGTGAGAGGCATGGTGAGGACTCTGGTGAAAGATCATGAACTGCACATCCTTGCTTGCCTCTTGCTTCTCCCTGAGAAATTGAAGTTTTTCTTCTGCCCTCCCCTTACATGGACCACCCTGGTCAGAACTGGTAAAAGCTACATCTCTGGTCTCGGGCCCTTTTCCAGTAGGATAGCAATTGCATAGCATTTTATTTGCCATGGGAAAGTGTGGTGGACCGTATAGAATCCCAGGGGGTGTCTCTAATATCAAATAAACCAGATCTCTGCTTAATTTTAAATATGTTTGAACAACTAATGGTTTTAAGGCTTCTTAAAGTAGTCAGGGTCCATTAGATTGATCTGTTGCTGGAGTGAACTTAAAATTCACATAATAACTAGAGACTCTGGAAAGAATTTGAGGGTGCCTCAGGTAGGAAAAAGGGGAGATGAGGAGGAAAAACGGATTTGTTTCTAGTTCATGCACAGGATGACAAAGAATGTAACCTTTTATCCTTATAACATGTCTTCCCCTAATGCATTTCTGGTATTTTTTCCTCTGTTCTTCAGGCAGTGGGCCTTGGCATTGACTTCTTGGCGATTTCCTTATTAATTCTAGGTTGGTTGCCTTTTTATGTCTTGTTTCTTTGATTATATCTTCTTATATGTACATTTCTGACCCATCTTCCTCTAAATCTCTCAAAAGGCACAGCCTAGCCAGATTGCTTGCATGTTACAGAGGTTTCAGCTGCATGTAATACTTTATCCGAATGGAGTCATTATTTTATCTCTTTAAATTTGTTCAGGTGAGGCCATCTATTGATAGGTTTGTTCTATTCCTTCATAATTCCTACTATCGCTATTACTATATATATCTCTTCATAACACTGCCCATGCAGAAGTTGACAGAATGGAAAATTAATTGGTAGAATGTCTCTAAATGACTCTTCCCTGGCTATTCAAGATCAAATAGCTTTGAGATGAGTAGAAAAGGTGCTTGCACTCACCTAAAGCCACTATTGCTTGTGTCTAACCCCTTCTTTATTACACTGAGAACTTGTGCAGCAAAGTAATTGGTGGCTGCCTCTGCTGTTTCCAGTGCTCACAATCCTGTGGATTTTGTGACTGTCCTTTCCTATCTTTCCTCCAGCCTCCTTGTTTTCATATGAGGATCTCTGAGCTCTGTACTTCATTTTGTAGATGAGGAAAATGACAGAAAGAGATTAAGGTTAAAATGTCAAAAGTTTCAATCGAGTTTGGATGCTGATTTCATATGGCCAGGTCCTGATACTTTCAAGTGCACTCAGCGTTATTGGACTTTTAGATGGAAGCTGCCCTTTGAAAACTAACTATTGTTGCTTCCTGCTTTTCACATCTGTCAAGGTTGGGTAGAAATCTTCTTGAAGCTGATGGGTAGCTAGTTGCTTTCCATCCTGGCTGAAAGTGGGAACAATCACGGGCCCTTTTGTTTAACAATAATTGAAACATGGGAAGCCACTTCTGAGACCACTCTGAATGCCAGTACAAGCTGGAGATTTTGATCTACTTGTGTGTGTGCGTGTGTTCGAAGGTAAGCAAGGAAGGAGCCAAGTGAAGAGAAATGCTTCTAACATGAGCTCGAGAGAAAAGCTAAAATTGCTTGGAGCTTTTTGTGCAGAATATTTCGAGAAGAGTAAAAAGAACTATTCTGATGATTGCTACTCTGATCAGAGAAACTATTTTGTGAGTATTCTGCAAGTAAACAATATGACTCGGGTAAAGGGAAATGACTGCAGGCCCCAGGCAGTATAAAAGCACGGGCTTAAAAACGTGGGTTGACCATGAATTTTTACAAGAAAATTGTTTAATGAGCACTTAGGTTAGAAACATCAGGTGCACAGTAGTCAGGAGTCCTGGAACTGAGCTCGCCAGGACAGTCCTTGCTTGGGGCTGTGTATCTTCTGCACTTGACTTGCTAATGCTCTGCTGGGCCTCCTATTCCTTCCTGTCTCCAAACTGCACTCCAGGAATGAAGGCAAGAAAGAGGCTGCTGGACTGACTAGTCTCCAACCATATGGAATTAAGCAACATAGGGAATGGGCAACTGCAGGAGAAAAAGTACTGAACTCTGTGGTGTTGGTGACCTCTTTAAAGCAGAGTGGTCTAGTTTCTTTCCTGTTGCTGATCTCCTTCCCCACTGCTATCCTCCACCTCTAGCAAGGGCTCCCAGTCTAGTCCTTTTAGCTGAGAGGCAGGAGACAGGGCAGAGTTGAACAGAGGCCCCAGCCAGTCACACAGGTAATTATGCTTGTTGATACCCTTGGTTACAGATTAGAATTTTTGTTTTCTTAGGATTTGCTTGAGAACATTTTTTTAAAATTTGTTTTTTGTTTATTCCCAACTGTGTGAATTTTAACCCAAATCAATTCTCTGGGTTATGGGGGGGAGAGAGTTAGGAAGACGGGCGCTTCTGTTGAGAGCATGGATCCATCAGCTAGAAAAGTAAAGATGGGACATGGTTTGGGAATGGGAAGAGGCAGAGTGGAACTTGAATGAGGGGAGTTCCGTGGTGTGCCAAGGGAACATGGTATCAGCACAGGGTGGCAAAAGGGAAACTTCAAACTCTAGAAAATACCCTAATCTTGTTTGGGTGACAGCCCATGCTGGCTCCGTCATTCTCATCCCATTCTCTTGTAGGATCTTATTTGTACCCAGCCTGATCCAATAGCTGCTGCCATTGAAAACTATTTTTGAAGGAGATTTGAATTAAAACTTGTTGCAAAATGAAGTCTGTTCCTGAAAACAGTGAATTAAAAGTATTCAGAAATATTTTCTCTGTGTGCTTCATGGCATAACACAAGTGAAAACTTTTTTTTATTTATTTTCAAACTAAAATTTTGTGAGTTGTTTGTGTTTGATTTGTTTCTTTTTAAACAGACTCCTCAAAGGGCAAGTTGTTTTTAAGTGTCTACATTGATTAAAGAATAAACTCTGGCTGCTTCGATTGTTGCAAATACTTTGGAAATCTTTCAGGCACTTCAGGTGGCTTCATAACTCTCTTCTCTTGTTTTCCCACTGGCAGAATCTTCTGCATCTTGAACTTTGCTTTTCCAGGTAGATTCAGCTGTCTGCTGAGGGGAAAAAATAGTTTATTTCAGTTTGAGTATATTGGCTATATTGTAAAAGAGACTCTGAATTGAGGATGGCTCTTGATGCCTGTTGAAATGCTGTTGAGCAGCAGTGGGTGGGACAAATTACCTTTCATTCCCATACTGAAGCCACTTCATTAACGATTGCTTGAAGCTAGCAGCCCTTCTCTACCTTGCCTAACTCTTCTTCTGCCTCCCATTGCCTGCTTCCTCATGCAAAATGATTTCAAAAAGGAAGTAATAACCCCGGCCATACAGCTGCTTATTAGATCTCAACCTAATCATGTAGATGCTTATGTCGTTCAAAACATTTATCATCTGCAATTGCATGTTTCACAGCTGTGTTTGATACCAATTTCCCAGTGTATTTAAGATAGCTTTCTTAGCAGATTCTTCATGGCTGTGTGTAAAATAGCCCTCTCCAGGTCTTGCACAATAAGTACTATCCATTCTTTATTCCAAATTTTGCTAATGAATTAAGTATAGCTAGGTTAAATGAGGAACAATTGATGCTACCATCCCAAAAGGGAGTTTGGGCTGGTGTAACTGTAGGGTAGATTGGTAATGACTCCATAGCCTTTAGCCATGCAAGGCTTGGGGAGGAATTCCTTCCTTCAGAAGAAAAGAACTGGGAGGAAAGGTGGGGGTAACACAGTAGGGTGTGAAGAGTTTTCACTCACTGGATGTTCATGGGTGATGAGCAGAGTGTGGCCTTTTAGCTTTGCCCAAGATAAGACAGGAATTTGAAGGAAACCGCCCCTTGTAGACATAATCATACTTATTTCTGCAAGTTTAGTATGGCCTGCTTCTCTTCCTTAAACTTTCCTTTATGAATACGTGAGATACTGAAACAAAAATGTGTAGCTTCTTTTTCTGCTGATGTCTTTAAGGAGAGTGCTACTTTAAGGAGAGTGCTATATAGTAATTGCAAGAACATGAGAGTTGTCCAAAAAATTGCTTCCACAGTTTTGTATTGCTGTTTTTTCTTTGCTCCTCCTCAGTGTTGTCCTTTTTTCTTAAACACCTGTGAAACATGTGGGATGTTGTGAAGAGGTTCTGTGCTTGGTGAATCCTTGGTGGTGCAGGTAACTCCTCCTGTCCGAGACGGTACAGAGTTTATCCAGTGATGAGACTTCAAGCTGTTAAGATTACTCTTTCACTACAACACCTTCGTCTCAGGGAATTTCTTTTCGAATCTATTGACATCAATGTTTTCTTCTTCATGTACTTATTACATACAGGGGAGCCTACTATCCTGAGGTTTGCCTTATTTAATTTGTCTTGTGCCTGCTCAAGGCTCCTGTGGTTGTTCCTCATAACTGGCAGACAGGTGCTGGGTTGTTACAAGCTGCTGCTGTTCGATCTAATCACCCCTTCTATGCATGGAAACTCCTCTTTGGCCACCTTCTGCAAAACCCTCCTGCCTCCTCCCCCCAAAAAAATACCAGGAAAATGTGTTAATTAAATTTCACATTTTGTATTCAGGAAACACTAACATTTATTATTTATATAAAAGAGAGAGAAGGAAAACCGGCTACTTTGTCTCTTTTCTAGTGCCAGCACATTCCTAGTTGTTTATCTAGTGTGAGTTCATTCTGTTTGCTTATCTAACACATCAAATTTGTACTAAGAACTTAACTTATCTCAATTAAAGGCTTTTGCTTATATTACCTGGAATACCTGTCGTTTCCAGCTGAGTGGGGAGGAGGGATACAGTTCACAGGTAACTGTTTAATGCTGTTCCTAATAATTAGTTTCTTCTAAGACTAATTAGAGTCTTCTTCCGCTTTCCCCTCTTAGCCCTGTGTTTTATAGACACTTCTGCAAGGGGGCATCTCTGTTATAATCTCTGTCCAGCCTGACTGCAAGGGAGGACTTGTACCTTAGCTCTTAGATAAGCCTCTTCAATGTGTTTTGAAGCTATTGACGGCAGTTGAACTCAGAATATTTTCTTGTGCAGAAACCTGGTGCGCTATAAATGGCTAATGACAAGGAACTGCTCTAGCTTCTGGGTATATTGCCCAAAATAATGAGCCGGTGTCTGCATCACTGTGGGCTTCCTCTGGGGTTCATGGGGAGGAGACAGCCTCGAGGAGCTTTTGGCCCCGCTGGTGTCCTTTATAAGCCTGACTTCTGCTGAGGGCTCTCTGAACCCCATCGGCGCTCGAGGTAGCATCCCCTCTGTGCTCTTTGCTTTTGCAAGCTTTGGCCACCCAGTTTGGGAAAATAAGCGGCCTGTTAGGGGTAGAGTTTCTGTTGCTGTCCTGTTTAGCCCTGAACAAGGCTAAAGAGCAGTCCCTAAAACATGGAGGGGAAGCTGCAGGTATGGAGAGTGAGGAGGCTGCCAGGAGCAGGGGCTGGTGCGGGTGGGTTGGGGCTGTTTGGATGCTTGGATGAATCAGGCTTGAGGAGAAGGCAGCTCAGCAACAGGTCTGGCTCTGTGCAAGAGCTAATGGGGAAGAAGTGCTGGCAGTTGGGATTTCAGTCCCCTGTAGCTCTGCGAAAGGCATTAGCTGCCAGAATGAAGGGAGCTGCTAGGCGCAGATTAAAAGCAGCTGCATTTAGATCTGCAAAATAGTAATGAGAAGAAAAGGGGAAGCTCAAGGAAAAGAAATAGAAACAAGTCAGAAGGGCAAATCTGATGCTGAGGGGGAAAAAAAAATCTGCATTAGCACGAAGTGATTATGGGATGGGCTCAGTGGATAGTAACACCAGCTTGTCTTGGTCCTGGCTGCACTTGCAGAAAAGCTGTTGATCACAAAGGTGGCAGGACTGTTTTGGCTTCATGAGTTGACAACGGTCTGATTTGTTAACTCAGATGAGATTTCAGACGGTTATATGGATTTGGTGGTGTCTTTGGGCCTAAAATGCAAGTATGAATAACATGATGCTTTATGAGTAAGTGTTTTGAAAGTGATCCTAGTGTATAACTGAGAATTGGACTCTGCTGCACGTCCTCAATTTTTTAATAAATATTAATTTGGCAAAATAAAGATATTGTCTTAAATGGCTCCTAGGTAATTTGCTGTGTTTGGAAAAGCATGTACTTATTTATGTTTAATTCTTTAGAAAAAAGAACCCCAGGACTTTGGTTTATATATTTAGTCTTTAAAAATAATATAGAAGTGTTTTTATTATTAACTATGTTGCCTGGAATGCCTAAAGTAAGCACAATGCAAGTTCAGAGCATTTGCTAGTCAGATCGAGGTTTTCCTCTGGAAAAGATTTTAAAAGTTTAATTTAGCTTTTTAAAATCTCAGTTTCCATCCAGCCTTGCTGCTTAGTTATTCATTTGTATTTCTGTACTAAATATGAGAATGCTTGGCTTCTAAGATGGTTCAGTCATATAAGAGCTTTATCTGCAGTGAATGACAAATTCAGGAGCTTGTTATGTCAGAAAGGAGGAGGAGGAACTTCTGTTTAGGTCTTGCCTTCACAGGGAGAGGAAACACTGATAGTATCTGTGTAATCTTGCACTGATGAGCTGGCATCACATTGCTTTGGAAAGATTGGTATTTCAGATCTGATGACTAAGTGATGGTGGGCACAGCTGCTTTAGAAACTGAGATAAAGGAAAGAAGGAAAACAAATCCAGAATTGCCATGTGAAAACCTTGCTGACATGTAGTGCTGTCAGAACACTTATAAAGAGCAGAAACCCTATTCAGTGTCAATCAGGTACGTGCTATCTTGAATGAAGTATTTATTATTTTAAATGTTGCCAAAGCTCTGCAATTGATTGCCACTAGGTTTATATACAAAAACATATGAAGGAAATGGGGTGGTTAAAATATTGAGAAATTTGTTTTAATTCCAGTACACATTTGTTCTTAAAGTCTGACAGTTTGTGCAGATAAAATGGTCTTTCAGCAGGTTTATGTTCTAAAGATTCTTTAGGATTCAAACAAATGTTAAAAGTCTGCTATATTTTAAGGCTGGGCTTTAAGAAGCTAATTAGAATGGGATTGCTGCACTAAAACCAGGAGGAATATTTTGAGCATATATTATGTTTGTGGTTTTTTTTTTTTTTTTTTGGTGGGGGGGGGAGTGGGAAAACTGCACAAATAAATATGCTAATTAAAGGCAAAAGCTGCTTTTTAGCATCATAGTTTTTAGGGCCTGATTCAAAACACACTGGAGTTGATGAAAGTTTCCTCATTGACTTGACTGGACTTTGGATCAGGCTCTTAAAGTTCCAGATCTCACGCTGATAAATATCTCACGTCTTTTATGCTTACAACTGCTGTGTCTACTTAAGCAGATTTCCATACTAAAGTCAGTGATTTAGGCTTCTGCTTTTTTAAAGGAAACTTGGTTTTGAAATGCTCTTTCCTAATTAAGCAAGGAAGTAAAAACTATTTCTTCAGGTTGTTTTTTGAAAATGCTAAAATCTTTATTTAAGAGCAATTAAAGATGGGACAGTATGAGTATACATCTCTCAAATCCATCAGGACCTCTGTCTGAAAGCCAGTGATTTTTTTTTTTTTTTTTCCTAGCAATGACAGGTATGATCTGGTCTTTCTATCTCGGACACTTTAAAAGTGAGGCTTTATTAGAGAAAATCCCATTTGGAGGGAGTGGGAGATGAGCAAATTATGCAATTTAGACCATGGGATGTCTGGCTAATGTGCTATTTCCTTTTAGGAAACAATCAGCATAGGGAGAAGGAGGAACAATTACCTTTTTATGTGCAGTAGAAGTTTTGATATGCTTATGAGTAGTGTGAGAATTGCCTTTTGAGCATAGTCATGTAGCATTTGATTCTGATATGCTGAGTGTTGCCAGCCGTATGTTTCCTCATCCGTATCCTTGAAATTCCTTTCTCATCTGTTGTCCCCCAAGGGGGGGAGAAACGTAAGACAGAAGTTTGGTGCCTTTTACTTAACAAATATGCTTTGATTTCTAATGCAAAGCTTTAGAACTTTTATTTGCTAGTTCAGGACTTAATCAAAATTCCTGTGTTTTGAGGTAAATTGTGAGCAAAGTTAAAATGTAGAATTACTGTTGCTGCTCTTCCTTTTTGCTTTCCTTTAACACACAGTGTTGGAAGAAGGCAGCTCTCGTCTCCCCGTTCGCAGGCTGGTAACTGTGTGTGACTGACATTTCCCTGGACTTTCAAAGGAGGAATAAAAATCTTAGACCTGAAGGGATAGAGTAAATCTTGTGCTTCCTTACAGCTGATCTCTCAAATGCTCCAAATTGCCAGAACCGGTTAACTTATTTGAACTTCAAGAATTGCCGGAGAAAGTGAAATAATAAGAATTATTTTATATCATGGTGATTTTAGTTCTTGGTGACCTGATATACTTAACGTGTCACAGGAAGAAAATAACCACATTTTTAGAGAGACTCTAAAATGTTGCAATTGCAACATTATCTTCAATGAATGTCAGCCCCTGTGAGCATCTGTGAATGATGATACTCTGATAAAGAATGGATGAAAATATTAATTAAAATCCTATAAAGCCATGTTATTATATGGTCTCATCAAATAAACTTAGTGTAGTTTTATTGAGTATTGACTTCTTAGGAGACTACAAATAGAAAAGAGCTTGCAGTGAAAAGAGATAATTCCAGGGAGCTGAATAGGTTTTATATCCCCTGTGTTATTTTGCTGCTCTTTAGTTATCTGCAACAGGCTTTTGCTAGCAACAGGAAATACTCGCATGGAGTTTGCTGGCCCATTCCTCCAGGGATAAGAAATATGAAGCTCAGAGAACAGAAATCCAAGAATAACTCCTCAGATTTTATTTTAATAAGAGCAGGAGGCCATTCAAATTTTGTAGCTTCATTTCTTCATTAATATATGGGACAAGCTTCCACCTGTGTGAATCAACAACAAAATTCCTACTGACTCAGAGTCAGGATTTTACCCACTGTCCAGTAAAAGGCTTTTACATGTTTAGTTTAGTCATGAGACAAATCTTCAACAGCTTTGTTCTTTTCCCTGAGATTAAAATGTATCCAACATCTTTTGTTACTTGTGAATGTTAAAATGTCATTTTTGATTTGGGATTCCATATGGCATTATAACAATGTTTCATTGCTTGCACAGTCAAGAATAAGCACTACCTTGATTTCTGCTACTTCAGGGAGTGAGTGATGGTGAGGGAAAAAATAATGCCAAATTGCTAACTTCTCAGGCACAACTGAAATGAAACACTCATTGAAATGCTTATAAATAAATGAGGATCAGTACTGGAAGATAGGTGGGTAAACCTATCCTATGTAAATCTTAAGTAAAAAAAAAAAAAAAAAAGTATATCAAATTTTATGAATAAAAAGATTAAAAAAAAGTTTCATTTGTGCCATAAGAGGTTAGGCAACCATATACCTGAGCTGTGCTCTTTGGTTACTGAGTAGAGCAAGATGCAAAACAGGCACATTTCACTATAATATTTGCGTAAATGAAGCAGTTTGTGCCCCCAAAACAGAGTTTAACAAGTGGACAAGGCATTTTGCATGTGGTATATTTTTCTTGAATGCAAGATGCATTCGAAATTACAAGATACAGTGGGCTGCCTTGTAAACGATGCGAACAAATGCTGTTAGCTTAACAGGTTTGGGGCTCTCTAACAAGACTACCAGTGAAGCAGACTCATTATGTAAATTTGTCTGACTACATAAACAATCTGCATATTGGCCATGGGAGAGAACATAGTAAACACTGGGGGTTTTATCGGTGGCAGGGAGGGTGGGATCAGGGACACTCCACATTGCTCTGACAGGAGAAAGCAGTTTGCTGCTTTTCTGTGCTCTTCAGATCACCTGGAGCTGAAAAACAGGTCCCTGGGAGCATGTTTACGGGGAGGGCTCTCATGCCTCGAGCTCCTCTGGTTATCGCCGTTGCTTCTTAGCCTCATAAAGCAAGAGGTTATTCGCGGAACATGGCATGCCCGGGGCACAGGGAGCACACCAGGTCTGCTTAGCCAGGAGAAATTAAATCCCTGATTCGCTTCTCCCCATGGCAAACAGAAACCACCAGCCCATGGAGGCATCTTTTGGAGCAGGTCAGATCCCCAAGTGGTTTAGGGGGCTCCAGCTCCAGCTTCTGCAGAGCTAAATAAATCAGTTCATGCCATTTAGGTTTGTGTCCCATTTGTCTGCTCACCCATCTAATCTTGTTGCCTATAAATAGCCAGGAGGTCTAGGTTGTAGGGGTAGCAAGGAATCTCTTGTCCAATGGTCAAATTAAGATTTGCCCAAGGCTCTTAATCTCCTCACAGGGTTCATGTCTAGTGATGGAAAACTGCTGCCAGAGAATCTATCTTCTATACTTCTCTGGGAAAGCAAGACAGCTTCTCTCTGAGAGAATAAGAGGCTTCAGTTCCTCTTCTCTCGCATGCTTTTTGTTCATATATTGACTTTTTTTCTCTCTCTTTCCTCTCAAAATTCTGTCTGCCATGAATGTGTTGCTGTTGATCTGTGTGTGGCTCTGATATCCACCTTCAGAGACTTGCATGGGGAAACTAGTCTGAGCATAGAGTGTAAATGCAGTGATATTTTCTGTTCCTGCTATATTTATTTTATTTATTTATTAAGCTAAATGATAGATACCAATGCTGAGAGATGCTGAATTAGTGTAAGAGCAAAGAAAAAGAGCTTGACCTCAGAGAAAAGGTTTTGGCCTCTCTGCCAGTTCATGTCTACACCCTGCCAATAACTAAAAGAAAGTTATTCAGTAATCTGCCGAGTTGTGTAAAAGTCCTAGTGGGCAAAACAAGGCTATTTCGCCATAGGTACTTGTTCTTTCTGAGGCCAGGTTATTGAGCTGAGAAACAGAACAGTCATCTGAGTTCTCAGCTGAGTGATATAAATTAAAGATGTCCCTCAATGCAGGCTTTTGTAATGACTCAAGCGTAGCGGGTCCTAGTGATAGTTCTAGGGCACTCTGGTTGAGAGAAGTGGTGATTGAACAAATTAATTCCTCCTGGAGCCGAGGAGCTGGTGTGCTCTGAGCTGCTGCCATAGAGCTGATCATGAAACCAAGGATTAAGGCTTGTGTGCACCAAGACCTAAGAGTGCTTCAGAGGAGCTGGATACGGATGTGCATCCCAGGCCTACGGGAGTGTGGCAGGCCAGCACTTTGGGACACACAGTGAAACAAGCCCATCACTCAGCACAGATATAGCCTCTGGTATTTATTTCTAGAAACATTTCTGTGAGCTAAATTAGAAAAAATGTGTTTTCAGTACTACAGAATTCCTCTCTTCGGGAGGTGAGGGTGCGTGGAGCACTGTGAGCAGATGTTAGTTGTGTGAATATGCATGGTTCTGGAAGCTGCTCAGCCACATGAAGACCTGTGCTATTGACTTAAACCTTGCGAAACTGCATTTTATTTTAACATTAAGGTTCTTACTTGACAAACGTGATGTTCTGTGTACTGGCTTCTGCATAATAGCTTTGTGGATGGAGTTGTAATTACAGAATCGTCAGATTTATCCCTGTAATTTACTTGTGTAAGAGATGTACAAGATTTTTCTTTTCCAATGAAATTTCACACTGAAATTCAAATATTCTTTCTGCTGAAGTATGTACTGCACATCCACACTGTACTTTGAAATAATGCCATGGAGAGTAAAAGAGCTGAAGGGTCTCAGGCTACACTTGTATCCTTTTAAAGGACAGTGGCTTTCCATGTCTGCTTTGAAATTTTAAGTGCGTGAAAGGTGACTAAAAATTGTGAGTCATAGAAAGCTTAAGTCTGTTCTGAGGACAAATAACATTTACACCTCTAAAGATTGGAAAAAGAGAAAGGCTGAACGACTGCACTGAATCTTGGCTCCAATTTGAATGAAAGTCTGAAAATCTTTTCCAGTTATTATACTTAGCTTCCAGTGATCTAACCCCATTGCAGTGTGTGTAAGACACTTGTTTTCATGTACCTGGAAGTGTTAAATGTTGATTATCTTTGGACAGGGCCCACAACCTCTTCCCTTCTTGAGTGGAGCTGACAAGATTGCAGGTCTCCTGGTAATTAATGCTCCTTTGTTATGCTTTACCCTTTGCAGCACAAATACAGTGGAATTTTTTCCACTTGAATATCTCTAGAGAAGGTATATGAATGAATGTAGTAAAAGAAAGATCAGGTAGGAGGAGATATCTGCTGAACAACTAGTCTTACTTTCTGCTTAAAGGTATGTCAGGTTGCTCGGGGCCGTCTTTTTAGTATCCCCAAAGACTGACTTCAGTCTTCCTGTGCATCCTATTCCTGCACGTAACTCCCCTCACTGTGGAGGATTTTTTTTCCTTTTATTCGACCAAAATTTCTCTTGCTGCAGGTTGCGAGTGTCATCTCTTGTCCTTTGTGCCATTCTGGGAAGAATCTGGCTCTGTCTTTCTTGTAACCCCCTTTAGGTAGTGGAAGGCTGCAGTGAGCCCTGCCCTCAGTCTTCCGGTCCTCCAGAAGAACAAATCCATTTTCCTTAGTGCTTCCACGTATGTCATATGCACAAGGCCTCTGAAATATATTTATGAATGTTTAGAATGAACCTAGCACTTGTCCATAACAGGCTAGAGAAAAGGCTCATTTTACTTGAGTCTTTCAAAGTATTTGTGCCCCTGTGCTTTTGATCTGCAGAGTTTTCTTCAGAGGATATCGTGATGTCATTGGGAATAGGCTGTTAATTTTGCAGGTATGGGTATAACATCTGAAGTCTGGCAAGAGTGCTTAATTTTCCTGTGCTTCCCTGTTTGTGCTCTAATTGTTGCATCTGCTCCTTCTCAGGTAATAATAAACTTGTTTACTTATGTGACTTTTGTTGGCAGTATCTGCCATTGCTGCGTTTAATAAGTTCCCTACAAAACTTGAAACACAAGTGCTGTGTTGTTCATCAGGATTGACTTTCCTTTAACGATCAGTTTTGAAAAAGTGATTTGACTTATTGTTGCAGTGCAATGCACAAAGTTTAACTTAGCAGAATATTAATAGAATCCTTTGAAATATGACTGAGGTGCTTAGGTTGAGGGGTACTGGAATATGTTTGCTGAATCATTTCTATTAAAATGGAAGGAAGAACGATTACACTTTAATCCTAGCAGAGAAAAAGGTCATCTTAATTCTCCATGGCAAAAATATTCTTTGCTCAAAATATATGAGTTGCAAAGAAAACTTCAGTTTTTATTGGTCACTAAGAGTATCCATCAATCCACTGTTTTATGTAGATGTTGCATTTTTCCAGGAAAAAGTTTTTTTACAGTATTTCCAAACAGGATTTAAAAATTAGCAGACTACCCTCTCTACCTTTTCTTTTTTTTTTCCCCCACCCCCAAAGCTAAAAAATCTTAAATTAATTATTTCCCATGAGGCTTTTAAAAAGACTCTTAGTACTGGTAATGTGCAATGACCAGCATTTGAATGCAAGTATGTAAGTGTGTCAATCTGAGCTTGTTCAGGTAGGTCAGTTGGCTTAATTATTTACCTCTGTATCTATTTGACTATGACATCTAAACAGTTATTGTGCTTGATCTGGTGCGTGTTGTGTCAAGATACAGAGCGTTCAATATGTAGAGCTATTTTAAAGACCTAATTTTCTGGGGGAGAAGAGATAAAAATCACAATTTTATTCCTACGTCGTCATGGATATCAGTGCTGTCCTCTGTGTATTGGAGTCAATGGAACTGTATTTTCTTGCACCAGATGTGAATTCTGCCTTTAATGTCTTAGATTTGTGAATGGTAAGTGTTATTCAAGGAATCAGCTGAACTATTTACTTAATTTAGAATATTTACTTAATGGCATTTCTGTCATTCAGTATTTTGCTAAATTAAGCTGACTTACGCATATTGAAATATTTGCGGTCTCCCAGAAAAAATGTATTCAAAGACTAATGGATTCCTCCTTTGATCTTTTTAGGGGTTCATTTCAGGTAGGAATTCACTTTAGGCTAATGTATGGTCTTAAAATATGAGAATGTTATATCAAGAAGGAAAAAAACATATTAGCCTGTTGGAGCTCTTTATTGCAATCTTTCACTTGCATGTTATCCTGCTTCCTTCTGAGATATCAGTATTAGTGGAATTTATCAGTTTCTGTAACCCTAAATCTTAAAATCTAGGTCCCTGGATCTGCAGTTATTTAAGCTATATAACTGCACAGTCCAGCAGTTGGTTTTGAGGCCCCCCCTGAGCCATTCCTGCAACTTCACTTGGTGAGGGCCTGGGCTTCCCCTTCTAAACTCACTTGGAGATGAACTTGTGGAGATCCATAGTTTACCATGGCTGAATTCTTTATACTACCCAAGTTAGTTTTCTTAAGCCAGTGCTGCTATTTTTCTACTATATTGCAATGTGCTGAAGACCAGGAGTGTGGTTTCCTTTGACCTCCTGGACCTTGGAGTCCCTTTCGTGGTAAACGAGTTATGAGCTGTCTGTTTTTGAAGAAGGCTGTAGTGACTTTTCACACTTGCATAAGGTGCTCCCCCTCCAAAACAAACTTCTTTCTGTCTTCTCTTTACTTCTGTGTGTATTTCTAAATACGATGTGTGACCTCCTATGGAGAGAATATAACCTTTGACTAAATAAGAAATTACCCTATATTTACCTGAATATATATATTATCCTGGTTGCCTTTATATAGAAATATAGAGCTCAGCTAACTTCAGTTCATGGAATTGTGTAGTTCCAGCACTATGTTTTTGCTCCTTTTACAACATATATACATGTATTTTGTAAAGTCTAAGGGAAACTAAGCAATCCGTTGTTTGCTATAAAAGCTATCAAAGTATTTCAGCAGAATGTTCCTAGCTGATCGTGGCAGAGATTATGATGCAACGCCTCCTAGATCCTTCTCCCAAAATGTGTTGGGTCTACCCTGCCTCAAATGCTCTGCAGAGAGGAGCAGGGGACCCATTTAGTGCAGGCAGCTCTGACTGGATTGGGCTGGTGGAAACAGTCCAGCTACCACCACAGCATCCACGCGCTCCCTGAGGATGTGCAGCTTGTGAGAGCTCTAACTTCACTCAGCTTTACCTACACAGGAGCTTTAAGTGCACTCTGAATAGACTGGGATCACTGGGCCTATGAACAGTAACAGCTGAAAACAGTATTTAAGATCATTTCTTAGTTCCATCATTTGGCATTCATAATTTAACTGGGCTCCCCACTGCATAATGTCAGAGTGAAAGCACACTCAGCATTTCTGGGGCTCTTGCAAGGAAAATTGGATGTTATTGGTTTCTCTGAGAGGAGCCTCTGGACCTAGAGCAACCGAAACTTGTAGTTTCTGGTGGAAGCAGGGTCAGCTTCTCCTCCGGCCGCACTACAGTTCTAGTGCAAGAATTGCTGGATGAAAACAGCTGCAGAGATATCTCCTTTTCCTGTTTCCCACAAAGGAAAAAACAGCAGCTGGGCCTGAAGTGCTTGAAATTATTTGAAAAGTTCCTAGTTATTTCTGCATGTATCTTCAGTTTCTTTAACAGACTCCAAAGCATGTCCTAGTTTTTTCCGCCCCAGCACTTCCCCTGAAGAAAGAACCTTGTTCCATAAGACAATTTCTCATCTCCTTGTTAATGCTTCTACCCTTAATCCTGGCCCTTGAGAGAAAAGCTTGCCAAGTAAGGCCTAAAGTTGGCAAACTAGAAATGCCACCTAGCTCGGCACGGTTGGTGGCCAGGGAAGCTGTTGGTGCTTCAGAAAGCCTGTGTTTGAGTCTTCCTCGTCTTGTTTTATGTCCATGGGAAGTGAAAAGAGGTAAGAGGTTTTAGAATCAGTATTTAGCCATTTATTACATAATGAAGCTGTGGGCGAATTTGTGACTATCTGATGTTCTTTCCTGTTAAGATTGTGTTACCATGTGTACTGCAGTTTTAGTACTGGGGACTGAGGCTTGCTGAAAAAAAAATGGTCTTATAACTTGCAACCCAAAACAACTATGAAATGCATGTCTGTCATCAAAGTTGGAATGAATTTCAGGTAAAGCATACAGTGAAGAATGAAGGAGAAATATATTTTATATGTCAATATAAATTAATGCTTCTAGGACAGGGGAAATATCTCAAGAGGATTTTGCTGTCCTCCTCCTCACTGCCCCCCTTGGATCTACTCAAATCTGGCAAAAAGTATTTGCTGCAAGTAAATTAAGGTCTCATTTTGTTGTTGATTTAGAAGAGGGGAAGACTGGAGAATAATTAGGATGAGAATGGAGAATGGCAGGAAACTCAAAAACTTCCAGACCTCATAGAGTTCTGTGTTATTGTGACTTTTGCTTTTCTGGAGGTGCTGAATCCCAGTGCCTCTCAGTGCTGAAATCACAGGGCTGCTTGACGTCCATTGCATCGTTCTTCCTCCCCTGTGGAGAGGGGGACGTGGTGGAGTTCTTATTTTGGAAGATGAAAGGGGCGGTGTTCAAAACACCTGCCATTAAACATCTGCGTTATTAAAGGTAAAGCTGAAGAAATATGCCAAAAACAGGAGCAGGAGGTGGTGGAATTTTATATGACTGACTTCATAGGACATTCACTGCACATCTGTGAACTAAAAGATAATTTTGATTCTTGGATAGAGGAACTTTACTCTGGCTGTAGAGAGCCATTTTGCCAAGGATGTCACATGCATCCTTGTTTCAGGCTTCATGAGACACAGAACTCATGTCTTGCACTGTTAGAAAACCCTTAAAAATAAACATTTCTATTCTTAAAGTTAGCAAACCAGAACACTGACTGTTTAAGTGCATTTTATATGTAATCTATTTCTACAGAGTATTTTTAAAATATTTTACTAAATTTCATTTACAGGAAAGACTCAAGATGGAGCATTACTACCTTTCAATATAACTTTTTTTTGTCTTAATATCTTAGGATGAACATTTAAACATAGTCTTCAATCTTGCTTAAAAATGTCTCTGTGTGCATCTTCGCACAAGGACTTTTCTCAGTTGCTGCCACTTCAAGATATTGGGTGCAATAAAACAGAAATTAAAAACTCACCAGCTGGTATCGGCTCTCCAGTTCCCTACAGCTGTACTCAGTCCGTGCTGGCAGTAGAACACAGTCCAGTTTATATCCCTTCGTCTTACATGGAAAGCAGACATGAATATTCTTCCGTGGCTTTCTGCAGTCCTGCTATGATGAATTACAACTTTACCAGCAATTTTGGTGATTCAGAGAATGCAACTGTGAGGCAAACGTCAAGCCCAGGTGTGTTGTGGTCTGGCCCTGGCCACCTCTCCCCTCTGGCACTGCACTGTCAGTCATCAATTCTCTACACAGAGCAGCCAAAGAGCCCATGGTGCGAAGCAAGACCCGTGGAGCCAGTGCTGCCTGGCAATAGGTGAGTAATTATCGTTTATTTAAACTTTAAAATTTGAAACTGCAAATTAACTGCATTTTCTTTTATTCTTTTCAGATTTTCCTTTTTTTTTTTTTGTTTGACTTCTATGTATTGTCTCTTCCAAAATGCAAACATCAAATCAGTCCTGTGTTTTAACTTCTGAAATAGGGTTTCTTTTCAAGTGGCTCCATAGAGAACTATACACTATAAATGTTTTCTATTTGGAAACTGATTATTGCGTATAAATAAAAGTTCAGGGCTTCTGGATACTACTTTGTGTAATAAAAACTAATCTCTCTGCTCTGGCAAATTAAGTCCTTTGAGTGAGAGAAGCAAAGCTTTGTTCTTTGTCCCTTTTTAGAGAATATTGCTTGAATTCCATTTCATGTGGATTTTTTTTAACTGCATCCATGTAAGCTTTTCATGAACTTGATATTAAAAAATACTTTGAGTTCTGACAGTCACATGAGAGCATGCATCATGTTTAAAAGAGAGCTGCTGTTGAAAGTCCGATGTTTTCTCGTTGCTATTCTAGACTTACTTTATGAAATTGTTGTGACAGAAGATGCAGCTGAAAATAGTGCCAGGTGTAAAGAAACTATTTGCAAACACATGTTCCCGTCCTGCGCGTTCACTCCTGCTGCCTCCCGTGAGGGGTACAGCAGCCGTTGATTCATCATACTCTGTTGATCGGCCCAACAGCTGTTTCGTAGATTAAAAACATGGTGTTGCAGGTGCTATTCCTCTTTGGGCAGTTGTATGTTTGTTCAAAGGACTCTTTATTTAACTGCTGTGGTCACTGTCAGGTTGGAAAATAATAGTGTGGCCTGGAAGCAGATTTAGTCCGATTGTTCATAAAGGATTTGGGCCATTTTTGAAACTACTCCCACCTGTTCCCCAAAGGATGGGCCTTATGTTGTCTGTACATGGACAAGAAGTCAGATCTAGATGTCTGCTTGGCCACTTGACGGGTCTCCCTTTGGGGTCAGGAGAGAGTAACGGGCAGGTCTGCCCTGCAAACCTGATGCAGGTGGAGGTGTGAGGAGCCGTTTGGGTTTTGCTGCTTCACGAAAGGCTTCCCCAAAGCAGATATTGCGCCTGAGCAGGGTGCAGTGTTAAATAACGTAGCCAAACTCCTCTCACTTGGTTCATGTTTAAACCAGAGAGAGATCTGGAAAAGCTGCCACTGGTTAATGTTTTAAGGTGGCCGGACGATAGGGCAGCGGCTGGAATAACCCAAGAGGCAGTGCCCCACGCGACGCTCTGTGGCGTGATCCCCGCGTGCAGGGACGGGAGCCAAGCCGGTGACTCAGCAGCTCGTGTAAATAACAGCCTTCTGCCATTGGTGTGCATTCGCATGGGCTATTGCTCTCGTAGCTTATTATGACCTAATTTAAATGGGAAAAATCAATGAAAAGCGGGATCTAAATTTACGGCTCACCTTTACCTTTCAGCAGTAGGTAGGTGCTGCTGGCTCTTTGGGCCTTCTTGTGCTTCAGTCACCAGCACGCTGTAACCCCCTTTATGTGCAGAAATTTTAAGAACCGACATTTAATTTAACTTTGCACCAAAAGAAGCAAAAGTAGTAATTCCCTTATTGTGGGTCTCCAGACTGAAATAAGGCTGTAAAGGAAAAAGCTCTGTGTTTTCTTCTGCTTTATACTTTGGAGAGGTCTTAAATTGATGTCATGAACGTTGTATTTATTGCCATGGGAACAATGGTTGCGACGCTGTGGCTTCGTAGGCTGTACCCTGAAGGAAGAGTTCTTTGGGTTGAAACTTAAGGGAATAGTTGTGGGGGATGGAAAACGTGTAGTGTCAGGTGTAAGTAGTTCTAAATACAGCATTGTAGGTTCTTTTTTATATATATATATATAAAAAAAGGTGTTCTGTCCAAATGGTGAGTAAACAGGTACTACCATATAGTTAGATATGTTACACAGTTTATTCCTTTACATTTAAAAATAAATATGTAGACTCACTGTGAAAGGAATTTAATTTTATTGGGTGTGAAATTCCATTAACATTAGCTAAAATGATGTGATCTAGTTTGCCAGAACTGATTTCTGTTCAGTTTGAACTTCCTTGTGGATCAGCTTAAAATAAGGAACCTAAATTTCCGTTCCTTATAAATGCATTAATTCTATAAATGCAGAAGTAATTTATTTAACTTTGTTAAAGGAAAATATTATGTAGCAGTGTGCTAATTTGCAAGAGTTTAGCAAAAATGCATTGTATTTTGTATAAAAGTAGACATGAATTTTTAAAGGTCCATTTTTGCATTAAATGGTGGTACATTGGTGATGATACAAATCTGGCACAATCTTATGGATGCTGCAACTGTTGCAGACAATAGAAATACTCTCATAAATTTTGTTGGGACACAAACACGGCTTTTATATTAAAATGATGTGGAGGGAAAAGAAATTTGGCAATATAAATGTAAGTTATATAAGACTAGTCTGGCATGTAGGCTGAAGTTAGTTTCTGTTCTCATTCTCTAACTAAAAGGCTTGTAATTAAAGAAACAGAAGGTTTATATTCCAAATGGACACATGTATCAAGAAATATCACTGAAATTGCCAGTCATGCTTCTGGGACTTGTTTTGTTCTTCCCTTCTGTTATTTTCCTTGTTCTTCTGACAGCAGCCGCAGATAGAATACAGAAATAAAAGTTTATTGGATGCATTGGCCAGCGATGTTTGCTTCATCAGAAGTTTAATAAGTTCATTTGTGTTATTGTTCAGTGCGTCCTAATTTGTAGTGTCTTGCTTTTAAATTGTTTAAACTCTGCTCTGAAGCCATAATTGTTTATATTGCCCCGCTATGTTTTTTTAACTGTTCTCATTCTGCAGAGCTCTCAAGTGCGTCTTGTAGTCTTTTCGAGATGATATTTTAGCTTAATTTGTGTAACTCCTTATTCGTAAAACAGAGATGCCTGTCCCTTAATTTTGAGATACCTATGACATTATTTTCAGCACACCAATCAATGTTTGGAGTGTAACAGAACCAGTGCCGTGGAGAGCTAAATATTGACATTTGTGTGGTATTAACAGTTCTGGAAATCCTGCTGGAGGGAGTTTCTCAGAAAATCAGGAGGGTAATGGCTGAAAATTATTGTTCAGTTTGTTTGTTTATTTTCGCCAGCATCTCACACAAATTCTGTGAGAGGAGGGAGAGTCTTGCTGAGTTTTATGAAGGTAACGAGGATCTTTGAGACTCTCTGTTATTTTTTCACCAGTAGGAAATTGAGGCTTTGTTACTTCCTCAAAAATCTTTTTTTTTTTTCCTTTTTTTTAATGGAAACATATGATCTGCATGTAGAAACCGTGATCACAGAGTAGAGGGGAGTGCTAGGAGGTGAAAATGGTAAGTCTGGGACAGCCTGTGCGGATGCAGCTCCGTAGCAAGCAGGCTGTATCCCCGCTGCCCTCGACCCAGGAGCGCGTTGGGCAGCCAGGCAGCTGCCTGCTCCTCTGCAGAGCCTGGCAGCTCGTTCTTCTGCAGAACCTCCTTGAGTGCTGCAAGCCCGAAGGCAGCCTCCAACCATCTGTGAGGCTGCTCTTTGTGCGATGGGGAAGTCCTCAAGGGAATGAACGTGTGCTGTAAAGCTCAGAGCTATTTCCTAGCTCCGTTGTCCTTACCAGAGACTCTGCTAACACAGCGTTGAGGCTGTGGCTGTCGTGGCTGAACATCTTCGATGCCAACTCATGGGGGGGACGCGTTCCAGACTGCTGCTCTGTGTGCAAGTTGTTTAGCACGGTCTGAGGAAGTCCCATAGGTTGCCTGAGTGCAGGATGGCTACTGTTCAACTTTAAACAGAGAAAGAAGTGTTGTTTGTTTATTTGTTTGAAGCATGTGTCATGACTGCAAGGTAAGAAGGCAATGCACACCAGTGGGATGGTCTGGAATGTGCCTTTTCTCTATTTTTTAGCTGTAACATTTCTGTGCTTTTTAGCAGGGGCAATAAACACAGATCTCTATAGCATATCAATTGGGAACTGAAACACTCTATCTGATTTTAATGCTCTTCTGAATCTCACAAGAGGATCATGATTTCCAAACAGAGCTTAAATATATACCTCCACCTATAGAGCAAAATATCAAATTCTGTTTTTTTTCTCTGAAAGTCAGGGAGTTGGAGGAAGGAATGGCAATCCTGTTTCCTCTCGCAGTAGCAGTGTGAGCCATACGTGATGTACCCCTTGTATTATTAGGGGGAGTCTCCTATGCTGGTCGTCCCAGTGGGCCAGGATGGGAGATACCTTCCTGACTCTGAATCTGGAAATCAGCTGGATGTGTGTGTGATCAAATACGGTGTGGCTGTAACATCTCAGCACCTTTATTCCCTGTGATAGGCTGTATTCACTCTTAGTAATACTTCATCTCAATAATATCTCAACAAATGTGTGTGTTATTGCAGTAACTAAAGTCTACAAAAAGTACTTTAAATTCCTATATCAGTATTTGCTCAGAGAACCACCTTTTCCTTCCAAATCTTCTATCAGAAAACTGGATCATGTTCTCTGGAGCAGGGGGGTGGGCTGGTGATTCTTAGTTGGGATGTGCATGTGATTGTCCTTACCTGCTATCATGAAAGCAGCATAAAGTCTGCTTTAATAAGCTAGCTGAAATCTCCTTGACATCAATCCCAACGTGTTTCTGCCATTCTGTTTAAATTTACTCTCATTAATGGACAGGTTTCTTCTTCCCTGGACAGATATCCCTCTTCTTTAGAAGTCATGAAAGGTGCTGTCTACTGCCTTGCCCCAACTATGTTTCTTCTTTTCCTTAACCCTGTTGGAAGGCAGCATGGGGAACACTGTGATTTCTCCCTCTGCCTCCTTATATATAAACTTATAAGTTTATACTTGTAAGCTGACTATACAGCTTTGCTTTTGACAAACCACTACTGAGAGCTTGCGTGCAATGTTATGTGAAGGAATTATATTGACCAGCAAGGTAAGACAAAGAGAATAAAGTCTGGAGAAAAAGGATACAAAGAAAGTGTTTCCTATATCCGAAAAACCACCTCAGTGATGATCTAAGTTCCTTTCCGCTTACTGTTTGTTTACAGGATCTTGATGTCAGGAATTGGCTCCTATGTCATGTTTTTATCCTGTTCTAGTTTTAATTTAGTCACTGAGAATTGCAATTGGAATTATTTAGGGTACTTCAAGATCAGACATATTAATCTATATTGAGCAATAGAATTTATGTGCAAAATACGTTTTATTAATCGTGTTTCTACATTCTTCTGGTGCTCAGACTTCTTTTTATTTAACGCTTCCCTCGTTAAAGGCAGTCAACATGGCTGGTCATCTAGAACAGAAAACCTTGTCTAGCCCTGAGTTAACCGTGTGGGTCTCATTTGCGGCTTTAAATAGATGTCTCCAGCATTCTGATTAATAGGATTTCATTTAAAGGTTGAGATACTTGGGAGTGCATGTGCATTGCTCAAGCTAGGGGTTGTCCCTTGCTAGTGGCTCACAGTGAGAAGCAGATGAAGTTCTGTTCGTGGTAGTCCAAGCTGCCTGGCAGTTTTGTGCTTTCTATATTAAGCTTCCCAAAGGCAAGATTCATTCATAAACAAGACAATTTACAAATTCCTTCTGTATTTCTAAGCATTCTTCAAGTTCCATGGGTATTCTGTATGACTTTTCTAGAGTTCATGTGAATGTCAGATCAGCAGTAAGATTTTATGCTTGTGAGTGTCTGGAACTTTCTACCCAGACGTCACTGGAAGCTCTGGGATCGGAATATGTACTTTAAATAATCTTACTAGAAAAACATCTAACACTGTTTAATGGTCTTCAGAAATAGCAGACTTTGAGAGAATTGAAGAAGGTGAAAAATAAGAAGCCCTTTGCAATATAGCTAGATCCATTTTTTACAGATTTATAACATTTTTTTCCTTTTCTGTCAGAGAGACGTTAAAAAGAAAAACTAATGGCAGTGACTGTACAAGCCCCGTTGCAAATAATCCTGGCTCAAAAAGGGATGCCCACTTCTGTGCAGTCTGCAGTGACTATGCTTCAGGATATCACTATGGGGTCTGGTCATGTGAAGGCTGCAAAGCATTCTTTAAAAGAAGTATTCAAGGTAGGAAAACCAGCTTTTGATACCTTTTGCTCAAATAATTTTTTCTTGATTGGGTTGGGTATTGCAGCAGTTGATCTAGTAACGAATTGATCTTTTAAAATCCTGGTGTGTCGTGATACATGTTGAAAAAGGGCAACAAATAATTTAACTGCTTTATCTGTTGGCTCTTATGCTATCTGGAAGATCTGGAAACATTACAAAATGAGCAATTGACCTCTTGAGAAGAGGTGGAATGCATTGCACATGAGAAAGCTTCAGCAAAGGCATCAGTGAGAAGCCTGTGAAACTGCAGCTTGAATCCCAAAAGTAGATGGAGTAACTGTGGATTTGCTATAACAGACGTTGTCGTAGGGGGTAATTGTCTCAAGGCTTTGCTTGCCAGGAACTGTTCCTATGAGGAATATATTGCCTGGAGCTGTTGAATTGTAGCAAATAATACTTACGTAGTATATAGGATATAAAAATATCCACAGAAGGTATTGCATGCCTTTGTATATATATATTTATTTACTTCCATGCTCTGCATTGCAGTAGTTCTTGTTCTGGCAGTCTAAAATCTTTCTAACTAAAATTTGCAGCTCAATGATTAAGTTCTCAAATGTGGGAAATACGGAGTAGGCAGTTCAGATCTGCTCGGTGGCTGCAGCATGTAGTGTAGGTCTGCATGGTTCCTGTCACACCTACAGACCAAGCAGTGGCTTGTGTGCTGTAAAGACATGAACTGGAGTTTGGACCATTTCATGGCTTCAGCTTTGACTTGGCTTATCGTGTTCTTTGTCTTAGTCTGGGGCTGCTTGGTGGGAGCTCATTTGGATTCAGGTAAGATATTGACTGCACGTGTAAGGTCCCCAGGAGCTCCTATTGTTTGGCTGCCCATAATGTCCTCTTCCACTCTAGCGCTTACTTCTCTTGTGACAGAATCCATGTCACCGTTAGAATCAAACTTTATTCAAAATTTCTTGGCTTTTTTTTTCCTCTAAGTTCTGCATGGCCAAATAACAACGTATAAAAATTGATGCAAGTCCCTTTGATTCTAAAAATGATTGAAGAGAACTTTGTCTCCCGTCTGTCACAAATGGGACTGAATTTGGTCTCAAAGTGTTTTCTGTCAGGAAAATTATTTCCCTGCTCTGCGTGACTCACGAGTGATTTGTCCGTAAAGAAGTTACCTGTTGTAGCCTTTTGTACACCTTAATGCACCCTGTCAGATAACATTTGTTTGTAATTCGAATAAATGAAAGCAAGTTCAAGCCATAAAGCATTATCAAGCACTCAGTTGCAACTGTTATTGTTAAAGATGTTGCTTAAAAAAAAAAAAAAAAGCCTCAATTTCCAAGATTTTGAGCTATGGCAATTGGACAGGATTAGATAGTATGACTGGACAACTGTGTGTGGTCTCCTACGCTGGTCCAAGCTTGCAGAGTAGCGTGTTGGTCCCACAACTCTGAACATCTGCCTGTAAACTAAATCATCCCAAGGCCACAGGAGTTTTAGACCCCTGGGTGCTCTTGTGTGCTTCAGTTATAGTGCAACAGAGACCTCCTGCCTCCTTCCCCCCACCAAGTTGTGTGAAGAGTGATAAATAGTAATTTGTTTTTCAGTCCTCTCTGCCAGTAGGAAGTGGGACAAACTGTAACCTGATCTCTTCTTTTTTAAACACTGTAGGTTCAAAAATTCAAGGTTAAAATTATTTTAATTTTGCAAGGAAATAGTCACAATGGTTCAGTTAAATAATCGCTCTTGGGGAAATGAACTCTTGGACTTGCTCATCTATTGAGAAAAAACAACCTACTCGTAGACTGCTGTATCTTTGTCAAATCTATTCTTAAAAAAGTTTGAAAAAATAACTTGGAAAAACAACCTGCCAGAAAAGAGATTAGGAAATGTAAATGAGTGAATATTTTTGTATCTGTAGGTACTACTCCAAGAGAAACTTCCAGTCTTTGGCAGGAGGTGATTTGCTTCAGAGAGTAGTCCACTCTAGTTTACAGTAATAAACTCTTTGATCAAATTTATCGGTTAATCAAAGACAATGACATAAAGGGTTTTGGGGAGGAGGATCGGGGGGAAGGAGAAGACAACAGAAAGAGAGGGAATAGAAACTGAGGCAAATAAAAGACACCTTTGTCCAGAATATCTAAAAATTATATCTACCATTTGCTGTATCCCGATATACAGGGAGAAGTTGGGGTTTTGGGGTCAACTTCCACAAGAGCATATGTCCCATTTTCAAAAATGAATTGCTATTAGAAGGTGCTCAGTTATCTAACAGTGATCAGGGAAAGATGGTATGTGGTGCCCAGATACTTTTTGAGGTCAAAGATGAACATTTTCAGTTCAGGATAAATATGTACTTTTGCAAGGCCAAGAGAGATGGCCGAAGATCTTAAATTTTCTCTCTTGTTCCCTCCTGCAGGACATAACGATTACATCTGCCCAGCCACAAATCAATGCACAATAGATAAAAACAGGCGCAAAAGCTGCCAGGCATGTCGGCTACGGAAATGCTATGAAGTGGGAATGATGAAATGTGGTAAGTATAATGTGCGGCCGTGCACCGTTTGCTTGGGCTTGGGCTTTTTTTTCCCCCTTCAGTAATTTTGTAGGGCTTCTACTGCTTCCCTCTCTTCCCCCTGCCCTCCCTGCATCCTAAAAAGGCTCACCAAGTAACACAGCAAGGTTCAAGCTGGCTCGTTTGTTCCTGCCCCCAATGGTGTCCAGGCTGAAATGCTTAGGGAAGAATGCAAGAATGAGACTTGAAATTTCTGCAAAATAATCTCAGTTTCCAGAAAGCAGTAGTATGGACTTGCTGGTCCAGGAGAGGCTTTGCATATTTAATAGGCCCAAACAGATCAGTGGAATAGAAACTCATCCAGCATCCCTTCTTTAATCCTGCAAAGTCTTAATGTCTGCAGCAACCCATTGCAAGGAGCACTGCAGCTTTACTAAACATCATATGAAGAACCAGCTCTGGTTATCTGTTGGGAGAAGGGAAACAGTTTGAGGGAGTGTTGTTGGTTTTTTAAAATTTATTTTAAAAATTTAATTAAAAAAAAAATAGCCAGACTACTTTCATTAGATGCCCTCCACCCCTTTCATCAAAAGGAGTAGTGTCAACCTAGTTTGTGCTCACTGCACCATGTAGCCTTTTGTCTTATTCCTCTCCTGTACTGACACATCAGTTGATATTTGAAAGGTTGCTGTTAAGATGAAAATCTTTTAAAAGATGTTTAAATATCCAATGTGCTTTCATAGTTAAGGTTTATTGCTGTTTCTTATAATTGTATCAGGGTCCATGATAGGCTAGGAAAACATCACATAGGAACACTGGAGGGGAAGTGACAAGGTCAGTGTGCCTGGTCCTCTGTGATTTGCAGGCGTGCATCTCATTTTGTCCCATTTAATGTAGTTACCTGTTTCTATTTCAAGGCTAGGCAGTGTTTTCACCCTCCCACTGCTTTGATCCGAAGGCCGTTTGCAGAATACTATTTCCTTCATTAGGAACATTCTCCCGAATACCTGCATTTATTGCTGGACAATTAACGCCCATTTGCTCTTGTGGCAGCGTTGTCTTATAGCTTAGAGGCTCTTCTCTTTATTATTAACTCTCTAATTGTATTTTTGGACTGCAGCCCTATCGTTTCACAACCTTCCTTTTATTAGGTTAAACAAACCAAACGATCTCCCCCTTCTCACAAAATAGGAAAGCAGCCAGACTCTGGAAGCTGAGGTAGCTTCTCCCTCACTCTGATTTGGGCTGCAATCATCTGTTTTGCACATCAATTTTGCACATCTAAGCTTCAGTATTAGAGCTGGAAAACTTTTATAAAGACCGTTTCACTGTTAGCACTGCTTTCAGTATTGTTGTGAAGACTCGACTCCACAATGTTTCCCATAAGCAAATCTTTGTATTCTAATGGAGTCTGGCTTTGTGATTAGAATTCATAGGGACTATGATATTACAAGGAATACATAAAATCTATTTGTATTTCAGCTTGTGTTCCTTATAATCTTTTCCAATACTCCTAATAATATTTATAGGATGCTAATTACATGTGTTATGCAAAAAAAAAAAAACTCTTTGAAATTTATAAATATGCTCAGTTACTAGTTATAAGAATTCTATTTTAAAATTATTTAGTATTTTAAATTGTAGAATTGAAATCTGAGGATCCTAAGAATTTAATTTGAGGAAAAGTAATGTAGAAGTTGCATGTTTGCTAATCAAGCCTGAATTGTCTCAATTACTTGATGAGTTGAGACATCTGTGAGCAAAGCTGATGCTTGGGTATATGGTAGCCAGTGTTTGACAGACAGTTTAACCAGACAGATTTTAAAACTGTATTTCTTGCGTGAAACATAAATGCCATTTCCTGCAGACCAAAGTGATTATCTTTCTTTTTTGTTGTTGTTGTTAGAGTCATGCTTTAATACCCCTTTTTCACTCTAGAAAGCCATAAGAGTACATTTTCTCCTTAATGAAGGCTTTTTCGCAGTCTCTCTGTTCCTTTCGTAGGTCACTCAGTGAATGTGTTGGTTCACGTCTGTTAAAGCTCTGGACAGGACAGAATGCTTCGTTAAGTGGATATTTGCTTGGTGGAGACTTACTGTCCAGGAGAAGCGATAAAAGAGCCTTATTTACTGCTTTGCAAGTTTAGGAAGGCTCTTTATAAAAGCTGTGCTCTTTGCATCAAGTCTTTAAAACCTAATTTTGTATATTTTCAGTAGATACCTTAGAAAAAAAATGTGTGTGTGTGTATATATATATATATATGCAGATATACACGTGTGTGTGTTTATGGCCATAGGTTTGCTTGGGTAGTACATGCCTCTGTACAACAGTAGGAGGTAGTTGGAAAAATACTGCTTTGCAGCTTGCAGTTTCCTGGTGTGAACTTCTCCTGGACATCACTATATTCATAAACATTGAGAGGTCAAGCCAGCAAGGCCATGGAGCTGCAGATATTTCTGTAGGAGAGGGGGTGCTAGCTTGGGTGCTCTGTATGAAGGTGATAATGGATTTTCTTACTGGATATCACATCATTGCCAAGAGCACATTGAGAGTCTTAGACGCAGTATCTCCCGATTCTGTGCAGATTAAGTCTGTGTTGCTTAATGTTCCAGTGAGGCAAGCCACTAAACAGCAAAATCCTGGCCTCAGGAGCAACCTGGAACAAGTAAAACAGAATTATGGCAAATAAAATTAAATTCTACCCAGCAAACTCGAATAAAATGTATCATGGCAAAATGGAAATTTTAGGGAGCTTTCTGCTCTTTCTCGCAACAACCTGAGATGGCCTAAGCTATTTGCCCAAGGCAGTGAAGAGGGGATTTGCTTCATCATTTGCTAGAGCTGCTCTGATAGTGACTGAGCTGGTAGTTGACTTTTTTGCTAGCAGAGAAAATAAACTTTCTGCCTTAACAAGTCTTCAGTTTCCTGCTTGGACTAGAATTATCTCTTTTTGGTCATCATCTTTGTTTCTACAAATGCTAGGTCCTAATGTCTCAGAAATGCTCCAAGTTAGAGCTCCTTTTTCAAATGTGAGTGAGCATGAGAGGCCATACTAAAAAGTAGTGGATGCCCTTGAATAATGCCCTCTTTCCTTAGGTTTGCATGGAGGAAAAGATACAACTCTGTGGGCCTATATAAGTTGTTCAGTGCAGCATTTAGGTCTCTCTCCTGTACTTAGCTCCTTAGTGCAGTTTCTAGGTAGTACTTTGAAATGCTGTAAATTACTTTTCGTGCAAAGTGAACGGGGAAAAAATATTTTGTGGCGTTCTCTGAATGCCAGATGTATTAATTGTATTTTAGCTGTTATAGAAATTACTGCAATTTTAGCTCTTGTTCTGCTGTGTCTATAGCAGACAGCAGCGTCTTTTTCAGGTCTGCTTTATGAATACAGGTGTACTCACCAGAACATTTGCATTTGCTTTCAGAGGTGATTTGAGTGGCAATGATCTACTAATGTGTACTTGAGAAGAGCAAGTTTTAAGCTCAGACGCTTCCCAAAACTGACTATACCCCATTGAAGAGCAGACTCTGCAGTTCCTACTGAACCTGCTAGCAGTTGCTAGGGCCAAAATCAATATTGAGCTACGTGTCTCCTAACTGTCCACCATATTGGACAGCAGGGCATGTGTTACAGGATCAAGCAATTTGTAAACCAGGAGTTACTTCAAAAACTACTCACTTTGCTGTCAGTGATGCTCGTTGCGGTTCATCCGTAGGCGAGCGAACAGCAGGCTCAAGACCTCTTGGTGTGACTTACTACGTTCTTGTCATTATTTGCCTGCTTGGCCTATGGCACCTTAACTAGAGGTCTCGCCCTTCCTCCAGTCTTCTCAGCTGATTTCAACTATTTCCATGTGCAAAGATTAGCTGTAAATCAGAGGAGTGCTGTGGGAATATGGGATTTGATGATCTCCAGAGGTCCCTGCCAGCCTCAACCACTCTCTGATCATTTTGTGCACTTCTACAATTGCCCAGATTCACCTCATAACCTTTATAAGGATGAGAAATCGTTATTCAGGGAGTTCGTGGTAAAACCAGGGGTAGTCCCTAATCTGAAACATTTGAAGGAATTTTCGATGCGCCTTTGAACTGATTAATTCAGTGTCTAGATAGATAAATACTAGGTAGAACTATATTTCTAAGATACAGCTTTATAAACATGTTTATAAACATGTTTCCATTTTTAACAGATGTGTACAGAATGTCTTTTTCTGTCCTGCTAAACATTTGGATTTAAACAAAAATAACAAAAGCTCTTTTATATGGTTTAAATTGTGTTTTAATTAGACTGCTGCTGCCTGCATTGTCAATTGACTAGCAAGCTTGAAATCTTACCTTCCTAGCTGTGTAACCTTGCAGTGCTCTGTCTTTTGTTTTGCTTGCATTTGGGGAAAAAAAAGGTGTGAAATTAAATGGCATCCCATTAATTGCTGATAAGTTGTCTGCTTCTGGTTTGTTTGTTTGTTTTTTGTGGGTTAGCCAGTGATTCAGGCTTCTGCTTTCTTTTCATAGCATCTTCCTGCCCACCAAGCCAAGCCCATCCTTTTGTGGACCTTCTTGTTTTGGACACGGTCCCTTCAGACAGTTGATTGACTTTGATGAATTTAATTTAAAAACTGCTCTTCATTGTGCATTTTCTTTCTTGGTGCTTCGCATCTCCACCAAGTACTGGAAAGCAAAGCCCATTAATGTCTTGGAGCAGTTTTTAGACCCTCTGTGCTATATTGGTCATTCTGTCCTCCAAGATGCTGAAGTTCAGTGTGCTTTGGCTTTCTGAGCAGTGCGACCTCTGTGAGGTGTTGCTTTCTGCTTTAGTTCCTTCCCTGGAGGTTGCAGTCTTGACCGTGCATGTTCCTGTGGAAGTCAGATCCATTAAATCTCTCTCTAGATAAAGCACCCTGATGCCCTGGCATTTTATGGTCTCTGTCTGGTGGCTGTACTTTCGATCCAGTTGCTTAGATCACCATTGACCTTTCCTCTTTGCTATCCCTGCTGGAAAGTACTTATATACGTTGCTGTGTGTGATGTGACTTCAGAGCAGACTGCAGCCTGTCGTGCCGTTGTAGTGACTTTCTGAAGCTGACAAAGCACTTCAGGATTTTCGCTTGACCTTTGTGCATTTGTCCTAAATGAGGCTTAGCACAGAGTTCACTGCATCATGCATGTATCTTTATAGAAATTGGTCTGCCTCTCATTGTCCTTTGAATCTCAGGAGGAACAAGATTTGTCAAGGCAGACGGTTGAAGGAGATTGCTTTGTGACTGGTGAGGTTCTGCAGGTAATCTTCCTTGGGAATCACCATCAAGGTTCACTTACTGATTTTTCCATAGGATGCTGTCTCCAGCTCTGATTTGTCCCTACTGGTACATGGTCTGTTCTTGACTGCTGTTCTGGTTGTTCTGCAGATTCTTCTAGCTAGTTGTCACTCAACTAAACTAAGGATATTTGGTTTTGCAAATCACTGATTGTTTCTCCTCAACCTGTTATTTATGTAAATGGCCAGTCAGTACTCAACCCGCACCCATCACACCCATATTTTTCTCAAGGACACAAAGCCATCCTTGCTTTCAGTGATGGAGACTTTAGGCTCATATTTCCAGTTGCTAATACCAGGTGTTTCAAATGCCTGGTTCCACAGGGATTCCTTTAGGAAATTCCTCCATGTGCAGGACTGTTCTTTCAGCCAGCTTTGCTTATCTATCTTATTCAGTCTCCGGTTTCCAGGTAAAGGATGTGCTCCAATGTTAATAGCCTCTTTTAACACCCATTCTGTTCCATTGCATATCTGAGGTGGTTCACTGAGCAGGTAGTAAGTTAGGTTTAGAGTAATACCAGTTTTAAGTTTTACATCCTGAAAGTCCTGGCAGGTTCTATTAGTCCTTGTACCATGTTTCCAGTGCCTTCAGGTTGTACCTGACTGGCCTTGCATCCTGCCCTTCTCACAGGTTAATTGAAAGGATGCTTGACTGCAGTTGAAGATAAGACAAGACTGACCTGACAAACCACCTCACCTGGTCAGCCTCCACCAGCGACCATCTGCATTTAACCAGCATCTTATTTATCAGGACAAGCTTCATCAGTGACATCTTAAATGGCTTTCTCATTCTCTCTGCTCTCCCTTCCGTTTCTTAATTGAATCTAAACTTGACCATCTTATTTTACTGACAGAATGTGGGGGACAGAGTTGCAGTGTCTGGTTTGAATGTAGGCGACTCATGGTCCCTATAAATCTGATGGATGTGGATGATGAATGTTATGAGTTCATGAATCTGGTGGCTCAAGAGAGGGAGACTGTTGCATTACCACAGCCCTAGGTGCTGCTGGTAGCAGAGCCAAGCTGCACAGGTACATTAGGCACAGGTACACACAGTGCCTATACGTGTGCCTATATACAGCTAGTCACACACGTCAACAGAGACAGAAAGCGCAGCACTCTGGAACACAAACAGTAAAATGGCTTCATAATTTTTCAAAAATAATTGCATTTATACTAAAAATGAAGACTCAGCCTGTTAATTAGATGGCCCCCAGGTCTGTTAATTAGATGCATCCCCAGGCGTTGCCAGTTTCTAGCACTGGGACTTGCAAAGCCCCAAGGTCAGCAGCAGCACTCCAGTTGCTTCCACACAGATGGACACAAGGAGAGTTGCACAAAATATGGGACCGTTCAGTAATTGATTTTAGACACTCAGACTCTTCAATATCTGATCTCTGCATCCTCTGGTTTCCTGAATGCCTTGTGCATGTGCACACACACACGTGCAAATGGATCTCTCTGGCGGCTGGTGCAGAGCTATGGCCCTACCAGTAGCTGACCTGCAGCTCTTGTGCTCTCTCTGGTAGCTGGTTTGGACCTCCCAGCCCCTTGGGGTCAATTGCAAGGCCTTTCTCATTGACTAGCTGCTGGCTGTCATACCCAGACCACGGGCTGATCATTCTTGTGTGACGGTGCTGGAAATAACCAGGTCAGCTGCTCCTTGGCACCAGTTAGGTTATTGGGGCCCTTCCACATTCGGTGTTCCTCTGCTCCTTTGTTTTTATGGGGGTAAACTTTTCATCACACAACCTAGCGAAGAACAGAGTTCTGTGACCACAGTGAAAAGCGTTTAGACAGCACTCTGGAAAGATTTGCTAACTGCAGTAATACTGGGATAGTAACACCAGATGGAAGAATGCTTTTGTCAAATTTGTTACAGGACTGAAATCAAATGCAGCAACTTATTATTATGCTTTAAGAATCCATAATTCCTATGTATACAGTAATAAAGTTGGTTTGATACAGATTTATACTAGCACAAGCATATTTTTATATATGACAGTTCAACCTTTGAGTATCATCTTTTATTAAAAATGTCGATGACTAGCACAAAAAAAATCACTTCTATGTGATTTAGAGGGCAGTTTAATTGTGATATTAAAAATGTTAAGTGCTGGAGCGTTTCAGTCTGAGGATCTATTTCAAACCTAATATTCTCAAAGTGTCCTACTTAATATGATAAAATCTTGTACATTAGTTACTGCTAGGGTTTATTTGTAAGTCAATAAATGTATCTCTTATTATGGTTATGCTAAAGTAGTAAAGGAGGAGGAGAAGTCGTGGGTCATGGCTGAGTCAAGCCTACTAGTCAAGAAAATGTAGTGGTGATGGCAGCGGTAACAGAGACAGTCAGAGGATGTTTGCTCTTGTCATAATGAGCTATAAACTAACTCCTGGAATTTAAAGGTTCATAAAAGTGACTGCTCTTATGCAATAGAAAAAAAACATCCTGCATGCACAACTGCAAGCAGGGTGCTCACTCCTTCTGCTGTTACCAGATCCAAATTCATATGGGGAAACTCCCACTGCCTTAACAGGACACAGGGATAAAGCGGGTAGCATCTTGGTAAGTCTTAGCTGAGCACACACAGCTCAGCTGTGCTTCTGGCTGAGGCATTTACTCAGTATCATGGCCTGGACTTTCAGAACTCTTTTTATTTTTTTCTTCAATATACATCTAAAGTAGAATTTTAATACAGAAATAAACATCTGTATCTATTTACATTTAAAGCCCTGATTTATCTCTTGTTGATGTCATTGTGAATTTTCCCATGGTCTTTTAAAATGAGTTTACTGGAGTTCAAAAATAAACTCTTTAACAAATCATATTTTGTTTAGTAGAATAAACAAAAATCTCAGTCAAAGTCAGTGCAAACAAATTAAATGGTGGATGCTCTAGGGATTTTGAATCTTGATGTTCAGTATTAGATTATTCAATACGAGAAGTTGTTTTAATTTCCCCCAAGTGTCTGGATTTGTATAATGCAACATGGAGAGAAAAATACCTCAGTGTAATCACACACCTCTTGTCTCAGGCTCAAGAAGGGAACGTTGTGGGTACCGGATTTTGCGCCGCCATCGTAATTCAGAAGATCAAATGCATTGTATTGGCAAAACTAAGAAATACAGCGAGACAGCAACCCGTGTTAAAGAGATCCTCCTCAGCACAGTCAGTCCGGAGCAGTTTGTTTTAACGCTACTTGAAGCAGAGCCTCCCAATGTGTTGGTGAGTCGTCCCAGCAAACCCTTCACAGAGGCCTCCATGATGATGTCCCTGACAAAACTGGCAGATAAAGAGCTGGTTCATATGATTGGTTGGGCCAAAAAAATTCCTGGTAAGAATTTCAATCTTTTTTTGTTTATACTGACCAACACTGTTACCCTTAATATACTGTTCTCTGCCTTGAAATAATAGGATGGGACTGTGAATGCATAATATGAAAATCTTAAGCTTTTTATTCTAAAAGGGTAATGGACATTTTTTTTTGCTCTGAATAATTCATCTGAAGCTTAGACAGTGACCTTACACATAATTTGCTATCTAGTGTATTAGTTGCTCATAAAATGAAAAGCATACTCGGTGTTGCATGCAAATTCCACTTCATCTGCTAGAAATGTTTGATTCATCTGATTAAAGAAACTTCATAAAAAAGATGGTAACAAGAGTGTTATAAAAAAGAAAAAAAAAAGACTAAATTCCTTCCTTCAACCCTGATGAAAGGTTTCTGTTTATGAAACCAGATGAAGAGTATTTAAGCACTGGGTGTCTGTAATTGCTTCAGCTCCCATAGTTGCTCCACAAGAGTATCAAATTGCTAAGTAGGGAACAGTATCGATCTCAAAATTTATCCTATGCCCTCATTCAAAACAGAAATCACCAGAGATGCTTTTCCTTGTCGGCAACACAAAGAACATGCACTAAAGTACAACTACCCCTGTTACAACCTGGAGTGTCTTGAACATGGCTACAGTGCTGTGGCAATGGGCCTTTTCCCTCCTTGCAATTGAGAAGCAATTGGTCAATATTTGCAACAAAAGGCCCATGGTTAAAGCAACCAGAATAAAGATCAAAAGGTAGAGTAAAAGCAGCCAGTGCATAGGGAAGGTAATTGGCAAACTGCAGGAAAACTTGCTGGCAGGCATAGACCATGGATGGTTGCTCTTTAGTGACTGCTAAGGTGACCAACTAAATAATAGTGAGCTAAAAGAAGCATCAGCTGAATGCAGCTTAATCCTTACCTTTGGAAATAGCACTTGGCTAGAAGTAATCCCTCTGGCAATGTGTGTTGTACACAGCCTACGTGTCCCACAGTGAGCCCAAGGCAGGCCTAGGCCTTGCCACCGCATAGGCATAGCCCAGACAGCCTCAACGTTAATTCTTGCATCTGGTGATGAATTATGTGCTCTGGAGATTCAGGACAGGAAGGACATTGAGCTTCTAGGGAGGGTCCAGCAGAGAGCCATGAAGGTGATTAAGGGACTGGAGCATCTATCTTATGAGGAAAGACTAAGTGAGCTGGGCTTGTTTAGTCTGGAGAAGAGAAGACAGAGGAGACTTGATCAACATGTTCAAGTACCTGAGGGGAGAATGTAGGGAGGATGCGGCCAGGCTCTTCAAGGTGGTGGCCAGTGACAGGACGAGGGGTAATGGATGTAAACTGAAACACAGGTAGTTCCATCTCCATATGAGGAAGAACTTCTTTCCTGTGAGGGTGACAGAGCCCTGGAACAGGCTGCCCAAAGAGGTTGTGGAATCTCCTCTGGAGATCTTCCAAACCCACCTGGATGCCACCCTGTGCCCCGTGCTCTGGGTGTCCCTGCTGGAGCAGGGGGGTTGGACTAGATGAACTCTAAAGGTCCCTTCCAATCTCAACCATTCTGTGATTCTATGCAACAGTTTTTGTGCAGACTACATCAGTAAACTAAGAATTTAGGATGAGGGAAGCTCATCCCAATTCAGGTCTAGTAGAGTGCTTGGAGCTGTTTTCAGTTCCAACTGTTGGGCACCATCTCCTAGTTGTGGGCTGCAATCTCCACTGCTTGGCCACCCTCTTGGAGGGCTCCGATGAGATGGCTTGATTGTTGCCCAGTGCCTGCAAATTCCTGCTCCAACACGGTGTTCCTGGGAGAAGAAACCTGCACGGCACAAGCATCTGAAGCTGTCTTAGCCATTCGCAAAGGGACTTTTTTTGTTATATATATATATATATATATATATATTTTTGCCATTAGTGTGGAATATTTCAAGATGAATCCTCAAATGCTTAATCCTTATTTGTCATGGTTTAAGATAATCTGAAAATGAAAATAGCTAGAAAGGACCAAGTGATGTTTATTAGGATATTATCTTGTCTGTTGAGTAAAACTTGACTGAAAGGTGCCATTTCTGGAGATGCTATGTAGTTCTGTTAATTTGATAGGAAACGCATAGTGAGGGGAAAAAAAAAAAAAAAAGGAAAAGCAGTCTTACAAAACTACTTTATTGTAAGAAATTTTGACTGTAAAAAAAAGTTTCTTCCTTTTTGAGGTTGTTCTTATTTCTGCTTTCTTGAAATACAGCAGTGTAAAAACAAAAAATCAAAATAATTCCTGAAATTTGTTTAAACAAAAATCCAACTGTTGCTTTTCTGTCAGATTCCAGACAAACCCAGATTTGGACATTGCTCACTTTTAGTTTATTTTCAACACATGCCACATGTCAAGCCTTCTTCTCGGCAATAATTGAATAATATGTAGAAAACCTGCTGAAAACTATCAAAGCCATTCAGACAGCTCTGCAGAATGAGGACCCTTTCTTGTGTACTTTTTTTTTTTCTGATCACTTACGTTACATAGAAAATAAGTAATTGATATTTTTGAACAGATGTGATGTTTAGCGTGATCCCAATTATAATTAATATTGCCATATCACATGACAGCTACATCTACATACAAGTAACTGCTCTATTTTTTTTTCTTTAAAAAAAAAAACAAAACAAAACATGATGACTAAAGCTCAGGACAAAAGATGCCGCAATTTTCAAAAAGCCTTGCCTGGAGTTAATCATTTAGATGCATGTTCCAGTTCCTAGAGGTAAAACCTTTAAAAAAAAAATTGCGGAGTTCTTCATGAATAGCATAGGAAGCAGTAATTTTGCTTTCTGTAGAACTATTTGTAAAGATACTTGCTTTTGTGTGACTGGATAAGAAACCCATTTTCACTTTCAGATTATTATTTGATATTATTTTGATGCTTACCAAAAGTGCAAGAAAAATCACTTTATTTTCTCCTGTATTATGTAGGCTAATATTAGCACTGACTTTTCCCCCAAATGGGAAAAGTAGAGGTTCACCTTTAATTATTTTTCCTTATCGTTAATATTTAATGACCTTGTTCTGCTTCATTGAGTCTTACTCTGGCTGTATTTTTGACTGTACTTCCAGCACAAGAAATTATAGTTTTGTTGTTGCTCCACAAAACAGCAGTTGCTTCCTAGCTTTGTTTCTCCTAAACTTCAAGTACTTGAATCCTAAGGCCTGACATAATTTCTATAATTGCCTTTAACTTTGTTGACCTTGTCCGAGAGAGTTGAACGCGGTTCATAGCTGCAACTGTGCTGCTAATCGATAGGATGTGTCATAATATTGAAGTTTGGATCCGTTATGCAACTTAGTTTGTTGCTGGCCAGAGCAGCGCAGCGTTGGACAGTCACTGCACATCAGCACAAGTTCTTCCTGCGTTCCTGTGGCATTTCATTTTAGTCATTTTTAAACAGAAAAGTAGGTATGAGGTACATGACTTAAAGGACATGTACTAGAGCCACGGAAAATTATGGATAGTTTAACATACTCTGCTGGAAATGAAGTGGGAGTTCTAATGGTGTGCTATGAGCTGATGGGTTGTCTCCAAGCTTTGAAAGCAAAGACTGTTCTGAAGAGAGATTTATGTTTGTAAGCCATGCAGTTGGTGCAGGACATACTCATTAGTAGAATGTGATGCCTGCAATCAAGTTGATTGTTTAAGTATGTGCAGATTGAATGTTGTGGCTTCCTGTGACATTGGTTCATCTGAAACTGTTTTTAAGCCAAACAACTGGTTGTTTTTGCTAGAGGAGGCGGTGGCAAACACACACGTCTGCTTTAACCTTAAGTTAAGAGAAACTTCTGAAGCATCTTTGAGCTTTTGTTTCTTAGGGAAATGACATTGTCAGTTTATACGATTCACCCTTCCAGGATTGTTTTGAAAAACATTTTTTTTTAAGTTGTGAGAGTTTGGGTCTGGCAGATGGTTGTTGGCAGTGAATTCTGCAGCAAATTCTATAGAGTGTGAAATCTGTAAGTGTAGCTCATGGGTTCCCCTTTCCTATCCTCATACATAAAAAATAAGGTTATTGCTACTAAAAAGTAGCCCTTTGGTCCCTGGTAAGAGAGAGTTTGTGTTATCCAGTTTCATTAATCTGTGGGTGTTACCAACTGCCTTCTAACCCAGTAGTTCAGTTAGACTAAATTACATGGAACACTTGTACAAGCTGCTGAGGGCAGATTTTTTTAAGACAGCAAATAGATAATATGTTTTTTAAGACCTCAAATAAGTGTTTGAGAAGAGCTACAAGGAACCCACCTGTCATGGTCTACTTGCATAATGATTTTCACTGTTCAGCGTCTTAGATGCTAACTCATCTAAACCTGAAGCACCTTTACCAAGACATCCGTCTTAAGCGTCTCCTCTCTGGAACTTTGGCATGAACTTGGTTTTGAACGCAGGTGAAAACGGGTGAAATTAACAGGCCGATTTATCTGATGGTATTTTGATCATTTTAGGCTTTGTTGATCTCAGCCTGTATGACCAAGTAAGACTCTTGGAGAGCTGCTGGATGGAAGTTCTAATGATTGGTCTGATGTGGAGATCAATTGATCACCCTGGAAAACTAATTTTTGCACCAGACCTTGTTCTAGACAGGTAAGAAAAAAAGACTTTTCTAGAGCATTTCACATTGGCATGTTTGAAGGGAGCTGAACAGTGGGAGAAAGAGAAGTATCTATTGCAGATGCTACTGGTGTGTAACCACAGCATTTGTGATGGAGATGTCACTGAAGTTCCACGTGCTTCCAAGGGCAGACGAATGCTAAGCATAGACAGTATAACTGAATGACACCACCCTGTGAGTTCCCTAATTTCTCTAGCATTTAACGGAGTCGAGTGCTGCTGTACTTTTAACCGACCTGTTGTCGACGTTTTGCCATTTGATCCAGGTCTCTAGATGCCAAAATTATAGACACTTTATTAAAAAGTCTTAGTGTCAATTGATTCTCCTTTTTCCCCTCAAGAAAAACTAGACATAGTACCACACCATATTTGAATTAGGATGCATTTGATTATAGTTTCTCCCTTCTCCCTTTCTTCTTCTGTTTTTTGTGCTGCCCCAGAACCTTTCTGTGGCTTTATAGACAGCTTGTTGTACAAATACTTGTAATATGGAAAGTTTTTTCCGTAAAGAGTATTTCCAACTTTTAAAACTCTTTCTTCATAGCATCATGTACCACAGGGTAGAACATAGATTAATATGGGTGTTTTTCTACAGGACCTAAGGAGGATTGGTCTGAGCTTCATATTGGTAAAAGTCAGAGTAACAATCTACTTTCTTCACTAGCTTTAAAGTATCTTTTAACCTTTTCAACCTGGAGAAATTCTCATCTGCGCTAGTACCGTGGTTTGAGCTAAATAATAAACATCAGAGTGTATATATAGAAGGCAAAGTGGATTAGTAAGGGAAGGGCAGTAAATTTAATTTACAGAAGATTTGAAATAAATTGTGATTCACTCGCATGAAATTCAAAGCAAGGACATAGTGGGTTGTTCAATGAAATGATAAGAAATTGCCAAAAATGTCTGATACACTTTGTTCCTACGGGAGCTAATATGTGCTGAATAGAGTGCGCTTATTTGATAGATTCCTTCGTCCCCACACGACAGCAGAGTGGGAATGAACAAGCATCTGGGCATTTGTTATTTTCTTCTTCTTAAGATATGCTTATATGAAGCTGGTCTGTAATTTGTACATTTATTTTTATCTTAGCTCAGCTTCAGGTACATTCCCTACCTGATCCCTGTAAACAAGAACTTTTCCAATGCTGATGTCTGTCCTGAAACTGGCAGTGGACTCTCCTCTTCCAAGCCTTAAAATTCCCCCTTGCCATAGGGCACACTGGAAACTGGGCAATATTTGGGCTGCTGCCTTGTTTTAAGGAGTCCTCCTGTGGCTGCTTCATGGCCTGAGGGCTCAGCACCAATTTGGGGACCCAGGGGAGGAGCTGAGGCCTTCACTCCTGCACTGCTGTCCTTGAGTGCCTCATCCTAAACACCTTGCAAGGAAAAACCCCTTCTTACAGGCACTGTGGAAGCGCGTCACAAAGTGCAACTGAATTTTAAGTCCCAAAACAACAACAAAAAAGGAACATAACTTCAGTATTTTTAAAATTGCTCTTTAATTTTAGACCCAATGGGATGTTTTAGGGTTTTCACTAGGGTTTTTTTTTAGGGATGTTTAGGGTTTTTGTTTTTTAGTTTAGGCACAATACTCATGTTCCAAAATATTTCTGTACATTTTCAGTATTTGAAATGGAGAAAGTTACATTCAGAATCACCCGCAAAAGTGAAAAATACATATCTATTTTGAATTAAGTGCCTGCAAATAAACAATGTTTTGCAAAGAAAAGATGTTTCATTGTTTCCAAAAATTTGTTTTGATGAATCATTCTTATTCATCAAGTCCTTAGGCCTCCATCGGGTACAAATAGTGATGTGGTGGTATTAATTCCCTGTGCTACAAATCTGGAAAATGATTCAAGATGGTGCTGTGCTCTGCACTGTGCTGCATAGCTTCAGGCTAACTATCCAGAATTCCACTGACTAGAGGTTAAAGCCTCTAGCAGAAATACAGTCATACTTACCTGTGGTCTAGCCTGCAAGCAATTCAAAATGCTTGAAAAAGAAAATCAGTTCCTCAGAGGTGCTGACCTTTTTGAATAATGTAATTTTCAATTTAGTTTTCATGGTGTAGCCTTTTGAATGCTCCCAGAGATAAGATGGGTAGATCTTTTTCACCGTTTTTATGCTATATCTTTTGTCGAGCTGAGTCAGAGTTCCATAATTTTACGTTTTTGGTAACATTTTCCATGTGTTTCTTCAGGGACGAGGGGAAGTGCGTAGAGGGAATTTTGGAAATCTTTGATATGCTCTTGGCCATGACCTCGCGGTTCCGAGAGCTGAAACTGCAGCACAAGGAGTACCTGTGTGTCAAGGCAATGATCCTCCTCAACTCCAGTGAGTACCTGGCTGCTTCTGACAGTCACCAAATTGTCCTTGTTGTTTAGAGGGTAACTGGGAAATCAGTCCTTAAAAACAGCAGAAATGTCAAGTGAGATAAAGTCATTAGAAGAGAAGAACAGGGGGAGGCTTCTAATCATCACTTTTTACTGTTTTTTTGCTCAAGAAATATCAAAGCTATGATATTTGCTGGATTTAGGGTCTATACCCCATTGTAAGGACTGCATGAAAGACCCAGAGTCTGGGAGCTTCCCCCAAGGTGGGTTCCTGGCCCAGAGCAGGGTGTGGATATGTCCTCTTCGATGGCAGTCCCTTGTGATCCATGAGAAATTTGGTCCTGTCTCTCTGGATTCTGGATCATGTGTGACCTTACTAGACAACCCTTAATACTAGCAGAGCAAATTACTGAGCAACGATTAATTGTGCTTAAATATTCCTATATAATTGTGATTGATTAGTAGGAATGATGAAAAGGATTCAACTATCCTGCAAGATGAATTTGAGGACAGGAGCTTTGCTTTGCAGCATCTTACGCACTCCTGTTTGCTGTGTGTGCAGGCCTAGTTTGGGACTGTCTGCGGTAAAATCATTTTATTCAAAATGTAAAGTCAAAAACCTCTTCTTCCATGTCAAAGTTCATCTTTTAACGCTGACTTTCAAGATGTTTTGCAGCTTTGTCCTTGTTTCTTGAGGGGTGAGAGGTTGGTTTTGCCCAAGTCCCTTCTCAGGTAGGCAGTTGGGAGACCAGGACAGAGTTGATGTATGAGCAGTGTCTCCTACTGTGTTCTTCCTCTCTCCCTAAGGTAGGGGAAAGAAATCTTCTCTTCAAGAGAAGGAATTTTTCCAGCAAGGCAATATTAGGACAAGCGTAGTACTATGGTTCCTAGTAGTTACTAAACCACACAAAAGAATTCTCTGGGAAGGGGAGAATACATCTATTCCCATACAGACTCCAAGAGTGGGGGATTCAGCCAGATTAAGGAATCTGGTTGAGCTCCTTGAGCAACTGTGTTCAAAATGTTATCGTAGAAAGATCAGGGACAGTTATTAACTACACTTATGATGTGGCCATCAAACTCAGGCGAGGGAATATAAGACGGAGTTCGGTGGAGTACATTTTGCTAAATATTCCTGTGTCTCTTTCCTCTCTTTAGGTATGTTTCCACTGTCAGCAGAAGAACCTGAAAGCAACAGGAAGCTGCATCACCTGCTTAATGTAGTGACAGATGCTTTAGTGTGGGTAATTGCAAAGAGTGGGATCCCCTCACAGCAGCAGACAACTCGCCTGGCCAATTTGCTGATGCTGCTCTCCCATGTCCGACATGCAAGGTAATTCTGCAGAATGTATACTTGGACTTCTAAGGTTTTAGTGTTTGCTACAACAACAACAACTTTGGTTAAGCTCCAAGTTCAGCCTTAACTTACAGCTCTCCTGAGGTAATCTGGGCCCTGCTCTTCACTTCTGTTCATTCTGTTCAATTTCTCCTTCAAAACAGATTTGTGGTATTGAGTTTGGAGGCAGAAACTGTTCCCTGGGAACCGTTTTTGTCCAAGACCAAATTTGTCATGTGTCCCAGGGGCAACTCTTAGTTCTCCTCTTTGGAACGTCACTTTTGCCAAGTGACGCGTGTGGTGCAGCCGTAGCACACGGCTGCTTCCCAAGGATCTCCCCTGCTCCTTGTCAGCTCCTGGAGCTCCTGGAATCCTCGCCTTTGCTGGGCATGCTGCAGACCCTCGCTACTGAGCAGGGCCCTGCAAACAGACACCTAACTTGGAAAGTTGTGCGTCCAGGGAAGTCTTTGTGAGAGCCCTGGGGCTGGTCGTGCAGACGAGGGATGGGCACGTCGGGCTGCGTGGGCTCAGCAGCAGAGGGACAGACACCTCCGAGGGGACGTCCCTGCCAGGAAGGGTGGCAGCAGCAGGGCACAGGCTGCGCCAGGGGCAGCTTTGCACACGCAGTCTGTGAACTGGTGGTGACTCTGAGAGCTGGTCCTGCAGCTTCCAGTGCAACCCCCAGCTGCACCTGCTTCCCAGCGCTGAGGGGCTGCTGTGATCTGGATTATTTTTGTGGGGGGAAACCCTGACCAGATGCAAACGGAATAGTTAATAGTTAATCCAAGGAGTGATGCAGCCACAAAGACCAGATGCATGTTATTTGTCAAAAAGTGACTTTTAAAGCCTGTAGCTGCCTGGGGGATCTAACCCTGGGCAGGATGGAGAGGAAACACACTGCTAGAAGTTAGCCAGTGTATTTTGGTGTCCATTCAGTCACTGGAAGTAGTTGCTGCAGCTGCTTACTGTAAATATACCTTTCATATAAAGGTACACAGTGTGGACCTCCTGTATTTACAGTATCAAAGAGATTTTCTCTAGGACTTCAATAGGGCCAGCACATCTGAATCATTTTCTGAAGTCCATTTGCGTGGAATGAACAGTGGCTTCCTGGACAGTAAAACACTCAGCCCAAAAATATTTGGATGCTGTTACTGTTGGTAGTGTTGAGTGTCCCTTGGAGGCTACAGCAACTGGTTCCTCTGAACTCCTGGTGAGAAGAGGACTCCCTGGAAGCCGTGAATGCCTTGTCCCTCCCTGCACTGTTGGACCCGGGCCGCTGACCTGTTCTCTGTTCTCCTTCACAGTAACAAGGGAATGGAGCATCTCCTGAGCATGAAGTGCAAGAACGTGGTCCCGGTCTACGACTTGCTGCTGGAGATGTTGAATGCCCACACTCTCCGAGGGCAAAGGAAGTCCCCGATCACCAGTCCTGAATTTGGCCAGTTAGAACAGATGGAGCCTGGAGATGGTCTGTGAGACGGGGCAGCCCCCTAATTCCTTAGGGATCTGGAGTTAACAGTGTGAAGCTCATTCAGATTTATGGGAGGAAACAAAGCTGCTGTGGTGAGACCATGGAAGATTAGGTGACTGAGTGCGAGTCGGCCTCTCTTTTAGATTTGCACGTGGGTATCTTGGGAAAAGCTCATGAGACACACAGCTTTGTCCATGTTTCTGACATTATAATAGCTGCACTTTTATAGTGCCTTTTCTGAGACTCTTCAAAAGCACCTTATGAAATTAAGCCTCAGAACATTACTGTGAGAGAGGGAACTGCTGCCTCTCCTTTTTAAAAGTGGGTGAACAGCAAGGTGACAAAGTGAGTGGTTTAAGATGACAGAAGAAGTCTGTGTCAGGGCTAGGAGTCAGCTCCGAGGGGTCTTTTCTCCCAGACCAAGGTTTTCAAGCACTGATGAGGCTCTCTCGTCTTTTAGCATGGAGTAGTATGAAGTGTATGGCTGCATCGTTTGGGAGAGATTTGCTTCCCTGTGTGTGCTGGTCACTGGGGAGTATCTGCTCTGTACTTGATGGAGATAAAGTGCCGAGATGTACACACAGTGTAAAGCAGTCTCCTCCCTTCGTAAATATGCAAGGGCTGCAAGGGGGACACTTAATCTGAAGGCCATTCAGAGTAGCTTCTAGGACCAATTTCGAGTCACTTCAGAAACGTAAAATCAAGCTTAAATGTATGCTTTGTCAGCCTGTTCTTGGCACTCATGTTACTAGCTGTGTATAATTCTTCAGTGCTTTAAATGATGACCAAGCTGCCTGGTTCTTTCAGTCAATGCTAACTGCTGAAATGTGTTTGTCTGTGAGAATAACATGTTGTTTTATATATTTATTAACAATGTTGAACCTATCGTGATGCTTAGGTACAAAAGGCTGCTAGGTGAACGTTAACTGTTGGCATTCGTGTGTGATCTGCTGATCAGGGCACGTGAAACGACCTTGAAACAAACTGTCCTCGGGGCTGGTGCGGGGGACGCGGTGCCCGGTGCCCGTCGGACGCACTCGTGGCCTCCCTGCCTGCGGGCAGCGCAGTGGGCAGGGGGCCAAACCGGCCCCTGCCCTTCCCAAAAATGAGGAGGACGCCCCTTCTGGGGCTTCGTTTGCTTCCCATGTGCGATAACTTCTTTGAATCTCACTTGCAGTGTAGGTCTGAGCCCTCCTGCTGTGCTGGCTGCGGGAGCCAAAACGAGAAGTAGCCTAAAACCTCGGTGAGAAGCAGGACGGCGCCTTTTGTTCTGACCGCTGCCAGTCTTGCATTCGCTATGAGCAAGAACTGCAGTGACTGTAAATGGATATATATAAATATATTATCGATGCATGTTCTGAGCCTTTCAGGTAAGATGAAATGCCATTGGGATCACGCCTAAAGTCTATTTTGAGCCAAGTCAGTCTTTTGGATTAGGGACTTTGAGTATGCCCTTTGCATACTTGGGTATTAGTCAAACCTTTGCTGTTGGTGTTTTTTGAAGCCAAGGACAATGTTTTTTATAGGAGGGGCATAGAGTTTTCAGCAAGTTACACAAATCTGTAGTCTTGTTTTGATCTTGTAGACAACCAGATGCTGATGATGGTCTAAATTTTTACTAGCTACGTTTTTATTGTTTTTAATAAAATGTAATATAGCAGTGTCCTTCTAAATGAATGTAATATTTACTACTACAAATGGAAAAAAATGTAAGTACAGTCTTGAATCATCGGTATTTGCTCATTTTGGGTGACGTTCCGTTGTGAAGCAAGCACATTTCAGTGTTTCTTGGGCGTGATGTTTTGGCCAAAATGCCTGTTGTGTTGTGTGTGTCTCTTTTTTCTCATCCTGTATAATTCTTTTTTTTTTTTAATACAGTTTTTCAAAGAAATGTTTAAGTGATTTTTTTTTGTTGTTTTTGCTTTAAAAGTGCTGAGTTTGAGCAATCTTGAAATAAACCTCTTCAAAAGAAAATGGGAAAGTGGGAATAAATCTTAATTTTAACTTCTGAAAGGAACTCTCCTTTGCTCTGGGTTGACCTTGTATAAAGGCAGTGGTGCAAATCCACTCCACACATTGGAATTGATATGTGCTGTTACTGGCAATGGATAAATAGGAAAATGCTGTGATTTGAACAAGGTTTTTTTCTTTTTCTTTTTTTCTTACAGAACCTCACAGTTTTTAAAGTTACTAAATTGTGTTTGAAAATAGGCAACAGCCAAGAGCTGCTGAAACCTTTGGGTTAACATAAGTAAGTCTCTTTATATTTGGAGAAATAGAAGTCCTGTCCCATTAAAATGGCACAGTTTGTAAACAAGCAGCCGTGTGACAAAGTAAATGAACGAGACTGATGTCCTGAGTTTGGGTTTGGCACAGGTGGGATCGCGCGGCTTTGCTCAGATACTGGTGGTGAGCGTGACCTGCAGACAACGGTCGCAAAGCCACGATGCTTTTCAGTTAAAATATCGTGGGTTTCCCATTTGTGACGTGAATGAACGTGGTGCTGACGAACTGCGGCGGCCTGGGAGGGCGCTAGGGTGTTTTACAGGTTTCCTTTTCGCTTTGGTGCCGCGTTTCGGGCCTTGTCCTGCCTCAGCCCCTGCCGCTGAGCCCAGGCCTTGCAGCCCTTGGGCTGCGGTTCTGCTCGTGGAGGGCAGCCCGGACGGGTCCTGTGGGAATCCCAACTGCCAGGGCTCCAAGGAAACCCCAGGCCTCTCCTTTGAGTGCTGTCAAAAGCACTTTGAGATTCATCTCACGTGTGGAACTAAACCCTGACTGTGAAACAGCCTTGATTTGTGAGAAGTGAGGTGAGACTTGCATTTGCCTGAGGCAGATGTTTGATATCTGATTTGTCTCCGGGAATGTTGGCTTTTCCCCACACCTCCATGGCAAATTTAAACAGTTTTGGTGCCATCCACTGTGTTGCCGGGCAGGGGAGTGTGTGGGGAAGGTGTTGGGTTGTTCTCTTTGAGGCCCACGGCGTTCTCCAAGAAAGCAGTGGGCTAAGGGAGCCCACAAAGTGATTTTTTTTTTTTTTTTCTAATGAATGTGCATGTTTCCATGGATGTATCTGCTGTTAATTCCTTAATGATTGAAGTAGATTGGGACCTCGGGAGCGTTCGGATGAAGAGGGAGCATCTTTGTAAGGCTGGAGCTGCCACTTTTTCCCCTCTAATGGTGTTGGGTGTGGAAGACGTTCGTTGTGTTCGTGTCTAGAGTCGTTTCACAGATCCTAAAAATGCAACCAGAAAGTTGCTTCTTGGCCCTTTTTCAGTCTCTTCTGAGGTAAGAGTTTTTGTATTGGTTGGCCTTTACTGGAAAAATGTAATTTGGGATGGCTTGCAGGAGACTAGACTATATATGTATAAAAGGGAGTAGTTTGGGGCAGCTCCTCAGGAGGAGCCCATGGCCGTGGACGGGCCTGGGGGGGTGCAGGGGCTGCTGAAGGTCCCCGTGGGTTTGGATGCTGGGGCACCAAGCTGCACTGAGGAGCTTTCAAAGCTGACCCAGTAGCAGCTGCTGTGCATCCAAGGGTGCTCCTGTGTCCCCACGATGGAAAATAGTTGTGGGCCAGAACAGCCACCACCTCCTGAGGGCCTGGGAGATGCCAAGACATTGGTGAGCCTATTACAATGCTTGAAGCAGACTTAAGTATCAGCCTACAAAGCAGGGGTTATGATCAGCTGCAAATAAAACTATTCAGAATAACTTTCAGAGAGGGGGGGGAAAAAATCCTGGACTTTTTTTTTTTTTTTTTGAGACATTGGGAGATAATTTTGTGACAGTGCCTGGTATTATAGATTACATGAGCTCAATCATTTGGTATAACTGTACATAATGAAAGGAAATTGCAGCCTATGAGATTTTTTTTTCCTTAGCCCTTTTCACATTGTTCCCTGCCCCCCACAGCGCTTGCTTAGCAGCAGCTGCCTATTAGTCCTGGGCAGGAGGGTTTGCATGGGCATTTGTGACAACCTGGCAATGAAATAATGGTTAGAGTTGGCTGACGTCTACAGAAATAGAAACTTAAATGAGCTCCATGTGAAAGTAACTGCGTTCAAAATACAGGATCATGGTAAATGGGAGCAGGCGGCCGCGCGCCTGTGCCGGGTGTTCCCAGCCGCTGTCCCCGCCGCGGCCCTGCGGTGCCCATGACGGGCTGCAGCACCTGCAGGCTGTGAAAGCTGCCCCAGCCTCCACCCTCCTCAGATGGGTGCAGGGGCTTTTAAACATGCTGGAGTTCAGGTGGGTCTACCTGAGGCTGCTGTTCGGACCCTTCAGTACGGAGCTAAGGGTGTCTCATGCTGTAGTTGAGCATGTAGTTAGGGTAGAGACTAGTGTGTTGTAGGATATCACTACTCTGAATCACCAGAAATGTAAACTTTGACTTCCGGGCCCAAGCTGCTCTGTTTGCCTGCAGGTAATGCATCACTTAAAAAAAAAAAAAAAATCTGCAACGAGATTGTACTTTTCTGCTGCTGGGCTTGGGAAGAAGCTCTTTGCTACAGGGACTTGTTCTGAGCCCCAAGCAAAGCACCTTCATCAATCCTCGTGCACCAAGCAGGGGAATAAGCTGCCAGCGCTGGTGACAAGTGTGGATGGGGCAGGAACAGCTCAGGGCAGATCCTGTTTTCTACAGGTCGGCTTTAAAGAACCCGGGTCCCCCCTTCCTAGGTGACTTTAATGCTAAAAATCTTCGAGTGCCTGAAACAGTAGTGCCCCCCCTCACAGCTGCTGTACCTCACCCTTTGGAAAACCAGCTTCACCTGGGGTGAGGAGTTCAGCATTTTGTACTCGCACGAAGCCCGAGCTTGTTCAGCCTCGTGTTCCTCCTGCAGGCACTGCTGCTATCCCACCACGTAGCCACTCCACAAGGCCCTGCAGCCACTGGCAGAATTTTATTGCGAATACTCAAACTGTACAACCGAGAAGCAATGTCAAAAGTGACTGTACACAGTGTTTCCTCTAGCCCTGGCCTGAAGTGTTAGTTTCATTTCAAAGACGAAGAATCTCAGAGTTAGTTATAAAAACGCACAATTCTTTCCCAAGATACTGTACACTATTCAGCAGCAGGTGAAAAACTGAAAAAATCTTTCATTAAAAAAAGTCATTACATAATCTGTATACATCAGGGATAGTCTACATAATTGATTTCATCTAGAAAATATGTGCATTATAAACCACTTCCATGCAATTTAACAATTTCTTAGTTCAGAGGTGGTATAAAAAGACAACACAGCCGTCCTACCCCCTAGAACACTGCATGTAAAACAAGTGCACACCCTCTTAGTGAATGTGTTAGGTGAATCAAATACAGTAAACAGATTCAAACAAAAATGTAGATTTTTGTTTTTAAGAATATCAAAAGATACACATAATGTGAACTGTGTGCAACTGTCATTGCAGGCAAAGTGCCTCTTTTTAAATGCAACCCCTGACCAATTGCTCTGCATAACATTACTGTGATGTAGCTCCTGCATCTGTGTTTTTGAATTGTATTTGATAAATGTGTAAGCCTAAGATCACTGTAGCTAAAAAAATTGCATCTATTGCATCAAAGTATAAACTGTGTTGGCTTATAGTTTAAAAATCTCTAGAAAAAAGTTTGTTTTCTGTACAAAAAGAGTCGAACTTCTGTCAAGATATACATTTTAAGTGAGTGGTGAAAATTCCCCCATTCCCTGTGGCAGGGACAGGCTGTAGCTGCGGCGGCGGGGCAGGACGCGGTGCGGCGGTGGCTGCTCCGGGGACGCGCACGGCTCCGCGGTGCGGGGACGCCGGCAGCGCGGGCAGCGCCGGCTGAGGGCTTGGGCACAGCTGCTCCTCCCCGGCCGCGCTCTAGGTCGGGGGAGGCCCGTTGGTGTATCGCAGCATGGGGTAGAAGGAGCGGGCGAAGTTGTTGGCCTGGGTGCAGCTGTAGTCCTCCTCGGAGGAGGGAATCATGCAGGCCAGCAGCAGGAGCAGCAGGAAGAGCAGCTGGAGGGGCAGAGCTGCCCGTAACACGCGGTAGAAGAAGGAGGGGGCCCGAGGAGCCGCCTGAGGAGCGCACGGGTGGCTCCCACCTCTGAAAGGGAACAAAAACATGAGTGAGTTTAAATGGAGTAAGTTATTTTAGCTCCCTCTCTAAGGGCTTCACTATCCTTACAAGGTGCAGGGCTGTATCACTACAGAAAAATGCAACCCCCACAAAAAAAAAAATAAATAGAGCTTGAAATCATGTGAAACTGCTCAGCTGGTGCCTTGGGTTTTCCTTCCTGCAAGATTCCCTTGCAGCAGCTCTCACCAGTGGGGTTTTACCCATCTCAGTTTTCCCAGCAGAGAAAGAAATTGCTCCAAGTGGCTGCTGAGGTGTGAGGAAAGGCACCATTTGGGCTGAGCGGCCCCGTTCTGCACTGGACTGAGAGCTCAGTCCTTTGAACAGACTCCAGCTACGGGATACATAACGTTCTGAGTCCTTCGGGGTCACTTTTTACAAAGTTACAAGTTTCTTTCTCTTTCTTCCACATGCCAGTGGAATTAAAGGAACATTTAAAATTAAAATATTCTCCATCTGGCACCAAAAAAGGAATACTTTCTCAAGAGTGAATACAAGACAAGGCTGCAATCACTGCACAGAGGCTTAGGAGAAGAGATGCCAAAGGAAAACGGCTCCCCAAGATGCAGAGGAGATGCCACACGTAGGCAGGAATCACCTCCACGTGTACAGAAGTTACCCTATAAAGAACAGATGTCTCTGCTTTCTCTGTCTTGCGCTCTGCTCGCTTCTGCCATTACTACTGCTCTTTAAAGACAGCAGGACAAAATAAAAATACTACCTGGTGCTGCTTTTGCTTTTGCCAGTTACAGTTCTCCGTAAGGCGGCCTGTTGAGAGAAATAGCTTTTATTATCCAGCTTTGACAAACTATAGCTAAGACTTTCTTACTCAAAAATGGCAGCTGTAAACTGTTAAGTCTTGTTGTACATTCTCTAATAAGATATGCGCGTCTAAAAGGTAAACTAGTCACACCCGAGCAAGTTGTAGGCTATTTCCAAATATGCAATATGCTGACAGTGTAAATATCAGGGGGAAAAAAAAAAAAAAATAAAAAAAAAAAAATAAAAGACTTGCCTTCTTTACAGGAGGGCTGGATCTTGCTGCCACTGGATGATAGGCTCCTGAGTCCATGTCATCCGGGACTGGCAGGAATGCACTGCTGTCCTGCAAGGAAACCACACATTCCTCTTACAAGTGCGTATTAAAACTCAACACAAATGAAATGCAAAAAGTTGTCTTTGATGCCTCTCTATAGGTGCACAACCAGGTAACTCTTTACATGGGCACAGCCAAGTGAGAAAACAGATGCTCCAATTTTTCTGTCCCAGGCAAATGTTTTGCCATGCAGAGCCAGAACGGTGCTGGAGCAGATGTGTGTACAGGTATTGGCATGAGAACACCCCACCTGACAACTCTGATGGACAACTTCTGCACTGCTGTGGACTACTTACCTCCCCCGTGATGTGTACACACATCTAATCTCATGTTTGCTAAGGGTCACGGGATAAATAGGCTGGAAGGGACCTCAGGAAGTTTATCTACTCCAAACCTCCTGCTGAAAGCAGGTTCAGATTGGATCTGGTTACTCAGGACTTTATCCAGTCTGATCCTGAAATCCCTGAAGGATGGTGACTGCACGGCCTAGCTGGGCAATCTGTGCCAATACCCGAGTAGCCTCATGGTGAAACAGTTTTTTCCTTATATCTGGTCAGGACTGTTCTTGTTTCAATTCATGGAGGTGGAAGTACTTAAGTTTTAAGTCAGTCTTTTAGAAACAATTTTACTCTAAGTTGTTTTTTTCAGTAAGATCCATAAATAAGTATTTAGACTTTGACTCACCAGATTTGCTTGTATTGTTTTCAAGTCATGTGAAACTTGCTCAATGAGCTGTTTCAGTTTCTTTCCGATAACATGGACCTTCTCATCAGCTTCAATGTAATCTTCACCATCTGATTTAAGCAGCAGGTGAGCGGAGAGTTCTTGGAGGGAGTTTACTTTAAGCTGCTGTTCCAGCAGCTCTTTCTCCAGTTGCTTAAGAAAAGAGAAACAAACAAGCAAGCCTATCAGTGCAACAAACTATTGCTCTCAGCTTTGAGGCTGTTATCGGAAAAGGAAAACTTTTGAAAAACTATTTAAAGAACAACTCAACCTGCCCAACACGTCACAACGCACCGGAATGGGTGCTATAAAAGGAATTAAGTAAGTTCTCTTAAAATCCTGCTGCACCTACTTAAACTTGGATGTGAAATAATTCTGGCAGTAATTAAGCCATAGGGATCAACCCTAAACTGGGGATGTTGGGGGTCTTATTCCAGCATAAGGACTGTCCATAAGCATCTTAATTATGATCCTGAATTCTGGAAAGATACAGACAATCTCTTAGCCCATTGCAGAAACCTGCCCATGTGCCTGTTGGGTGGAGCCCTCCAGGGAGGGGCCGTGGAGAATGAACTGCGTTTGCAGCGAGTTCCTGCCTGGCGGGAGGGCCCCGAGCTGCCCCACTCACCATCAGCTCCTTCTGGCTCTCCAGGACCGCGTGGGGGTCAGCGTTTGGCTCCGTGACCTGCACCTCCTTCCTCCGGCTTTCAGCACTTGCCAACCACAGCAGCAGCCTTTGACTCTGTTCATGGAAGTCCTGGAGAAACAAGTAAAGATTTGTGCATAAGAGAAAACAAAACAAACCCAAACCTTAGAGGTGCTTTCACCTGCGTTTGCCTGTGAATAGAACGAACAGCCACGAATAGAAAGAGCCGATGTAAATTCATGATTAGGGAGATTTTAGCAAGCGAGCCCATCTGTATCACAGAACACCCAGGTCAAAGATTTTTACCAAACCCTTCCAGCCCCGGGAAGTCAAGTTTGTATTACAAAGAAAACATCGGTCTTGGCCTCTGAGCAACCCCTCCACGTGCGGGCAGGAGTTACCCCGTCTCGTCCCCGCGCCCCACGGCGCTGTCCCTGCCGCGGTGCCGCTCGGTACCTGGCAGCGCAGCAGGCCCTGCTGCAGGCCCTTCCTCCAGCCGCGCAGCGCCTGCGCCGCCTTCTCCCAGCGCAGGTTCAGCTGCCGCAGCCGGTTCTGCAGCTCCTTGCACTCGGTGCCGTCCGCTTGCCGGAAGTCCTTGCTACTCAGGTTGACTGAGAGCACCACGGCCTTGTAGGTATCAAATGCTTTAAGCAGGTCCTGGTGGGAAGGTAGAGCAGGAGCTTCTATGACTGACTGGATACATCTTGTTTATTTACCATATAGCTATGCAGGCAGAACAACTACAAGCACTGGGGAAAGCAGCTGGCATTCGAATGACCTTTCAGATACTACTGAGCAGTGCATTAAAGTAGTTTTTTGGATTTTGTTTTCTGCTTTTAAAGCCAAGGCCTTCATGCTGAAGGCAACGAACCCAGTTGGGCCTGCACTTCTGCCTCAGTGACAGGCATCATGGCTTAATCCCACAGCTGCCCTTCATTTCCATGGGCTCAGTATTTCTGTCTCTCTTCCTGACATTTGGGAAAATATTCCCAGAGATCATCAAATGGTATCTCCTCTTGTTTATACGGTTTCAGTTGGTGTCTGCTGCCTTTTGTCCTGTCACTGGGCACCACTGGGAAGAAGGGAGGTCTCTAGTCCATCTTCTGCTTAAAGCAGGACCAGCTTCAAACTCAGCGCGGGTTGCTCAGGGCTTCATTCTGCTCAGAAGTTTGAGTGTCTCCCAGGCTAGAGGTGATACCGACCTTCCGAAGCAGGCCCCCAAACTGTCAGACACTCTGTATCTCCTGCCTCGGCAGAACTGCTGCCAGCCCTTGCTGCAGTCTGTCAGATCCCTGCAGCAGCAGCCCTGCCTGCCTTCCTCTCCTCCCTTAGGACTGCAGCCGAACGATGTGTCCTGTCCTGAGGACTTTTAAAGCTGGGCACTCTTGCACTAGGGAAGAGTTGCAGGATGAGCCCTGCAATCAGCACAGCACTGACTGCTGTTACAGGTAATAGAGCCAAAGGTGCTGTTTACAGCTAAGATTTTTTTTTTTTTTTTTCAAATATTGCCTCATTAAAGAATAGCTTTAGGGCAGGCCTTGCTTAGTGTCCCTGTTTGAACTGCAACCCCTTTCCCAATTAATTCAATTGAAAAAGACATCCCACACAGCCTAGTCAGTAGCCTAGCTCACTTACAACCCTTTCCTCGTTTGCTTGGGGGGTGTATGTGTGCATGCACACAGAACAAGGAAGAATCCAAACATCCATGCTCAGAATTATGTACTTCCCTCCCAATACAAGGCCAGCCCATAAACATTTGGCAAGTCCAAGTCATTTGTTTAATTTTGTAAACTTTGCTTAACACAGATAACTTTGTTTACCTTTTAAAACAAAAACCCTAAAAGAGAGAAGTTTTGGGTTCGGTGGTTTTGTTCAGAGGGAATAAATTATCTTGGTAAGGAAAGAGAAAGGGAGAGATTTTTTACTCCAGGCAACTCTGGCTGCCTGTTGTGACATCTCCTGCAAAGCTACATGGACGAAGGCAGAAGCATTTTGCTTAACTAGCCTCTTTAGCCCTCTCAGCTGAAAACAGCTCAGCTGCTCTTCGGAACATGCACGTTGCTATTAGCTTTGGTGCTGCCTACTCATCCCAGCAGCACCAGAGACAAAGAGCATCAGCATCGTGAAATCCCCTTCCCGGCTCGCTGCAACTTGCCTTCAGTTTCCTGACCCTTTGCTCCAGCACCTGCATGCTGCTTGGAGGAGGCGCTTTTTGCAGCTCTTCCAGCTCTTCCTCGGTCTCATCCAGCCAGGTGGAGACGTCGCTGAGATCCGAGTTCAGCTGCTGCCACTGCTGCAAGTTCTGTTTCATCCTGAGTTTATTTCTGAGGTCCTGAGCCTGGATGAGCTCCCATCTATCAATGATGCCTACAAGCACCATAACAGTAAATGTTTAAATCATCAATAAGGTCAACATTGTGTAAAACAGGTGCAGGCAGCGTGATAAGTAATTTATGTTTCAACCTGCTTAAGGCCAAATAATTCCTACCATGTACAACTCTTATCCAGAAACTGTTGTTCTTGAGATTATGCAGTCAATATTTTCCTTGTTACTGGTTACTAAGTAGCTACTTATGAAATCTAACCATATTAATAAATTAATTGAAGAGGGTTTTAATTCAGCTGGAAGAATAGACTAAGTGCAAGGAGAGGAAATATAACGAGTCTAGTTTTGACTCAGAATGCATAAAAATTCATCATGAGACATCACAATTCATCACAAAATCTGATCCAGCAGTTAGGACCTGGGTTTACATCTATTCAGTGCTAACGGAGATGGGAAATGCCACCTGTACATGTACCATTAACTAATGCTGTGTCTGGAAGCCTATCCAGATCTTTGACAAAGATTTTCCTGCTCCCCATGTAGGGGACCCAACCCTGGCCCATTTGTGAGAGCAGAGGCATTAACTAACATGTTCACATGGCCACATTTGCCTTTCACCACTTGATTGGCTTTTGTAACTACAGTACAGACATGATCTTACTACAATCTCAAGCACCTGAAAGCAGAAATGGGGTCTCAAGGGGTTAAGAAAACCAGCTTCTTGCCCTGTTTAGAAGAAAGGACCACAGTGAAGAACAGAGTACAGTGGCAGCTTTGATTGACAAAATGTTTCTGGAAATGGGAGCTGTAGTACCTTTTCATATGATGTATCAAGGCCTAAGAGAACAAACTATGGTAGTTTTGTTTCAGACAAGGAGGGACCCACTCCTTGGGTCTGAGATCTGATTAAGAGTCTCAGAAGTAGCCTGTATCCAGACAAAAGTGAAATTGTTCCCATTCATTCCAACCAGATATAAGTTAAACAATTACAAAGGACAGAAATCTCAGTTCTGACAGAAAATGTACAGGCTGGGAAGAGCCAGCACATTGGTATAGGTTGGATGATGTCAGGTGAGAAGGCAGCGCCTTCTCAGAGGATACAGCAAACGCCCCAGGTTGGAGCACAGCAGCTCCCTTCTGGTTTGCTCCCAGGAGGGCTGCCTGCCTTTGTGGCATCTCTGCTCTGTCTCCTCGAGAGCCACAGGGCAAACCCCCCTGCACCAAAGCCAAGCTCAGCGCCTGCATGCGTCGTACCTGCCGCCTCCGGCTTCTCCGCAGCCGCTATGCTCTCGAGCTCCTGCTCATCCTGGGGCTCCTCGTCACTCGTGGTACCTGTCTCATTGCAGATGCTGCCGCTGCTCATGGGCCTGAGCTGCTTCACCTGGAAGGACAGTCGGTGGGTCAGGGTGAGCCCTGCAGGCTCCTAACAGGCTCTGAGAGGTAGCGATACTGCAATTTAACAGACCCACACCACAGTGACACCAGTTGGTACAAGACTGGACACATCTGCAACTTAATTGCTTTTGCACTACATGGACCAGACGAGCTACATCTGCTGGTGCTGTTTACTGGATTCCAGGCCTTGGCGATATGGACTCCAAAGCAACGGATCTGATGAGCAGTGACAAAGGCAGCCAGACCCCAGCACCCCCTGTGCCAGCCGGCACCGCCAGGCCGAGGCGGCAGCGCAGCGGGCACCTCTCCTCCTGCCAGCACCTTCTGGGCAGGTTTTGAGTGTCCACAAGGGGGTTAAATAGCGAGCTGCTAGAAATAACCATCCCTATGAGTTGTCTTGGCACATAAATATATGGAAGTGAATATCAAGAGAGGGTATTTGCACCCCCACCTGGGACAGTGAAGTCCTCCTAGACTTGTCCTGCTGTGACGATAGAGAAATCAGGGTCCTCCAGGCCCTGACTCAGACCAGGAAACTAACATGACTGCTCTGAATTGCTTCAGATGAGTCTTCTGAGCAAGGGGATGGAGGGAGAGACTCTCCCTTGTTAGCCGAGCTGCCAGAAAGAACGTCTCACTTGCATAAATTGTACTGCCCCTGCTCCCAGTATTTTCCTTGGTGTTGGAGGAGGAAGAGGATGGGGTGATACAGGAATAAACGAGACTGTTTATGACAGGCTCGGTGCCCACGAAGCCCCCAACTCACATAGCCGGGCTTGTAGGGGGTGCTCGTCTCCGGCCCAGACAACACGTTTCCAGCCATCTCCGCCTGGTTGTACCGGTGCTTCCTGCGGGCTGTACCTGGGGAGTGCCAGGGATGGGCTTCTGCAGCAGCTTTTCCTGAAACAAACACAATCAAAATCACACGCCGTGAATGCCAAGCCCATCTCCACCAAAAAGCTGTTGCTTTGTAGTAAGTTAGAAAGCGCTCTGAATAAAATGGCATCAAGTTATGGCATAAAAACGACAGTTTTGCAGCTTTCTTTGCAAAGCATGCACATTTGCAAAACATAACAGTGTTTCAAAGGTAATGAGATGAGAGCCATGCAGTTATGGGACTTTCTCTTTTCTTCTGGAAAATGTCTGAATACAAATATGAGTAAAATAAATAAATAAACAAAAAGGCTACACTGTGGTTTTGGAGAGTTTGCATCCTGATGATATATCACGTATCTGCAATGCATTTTAGGAGTCAAAAGTTTATACAAGTCCCGATGTGGGGAACGTTCATTTGGGATTTAATTGGCAGGACACCCACGGTGCTGTTGTGCACAATGCAAAACGCTAGAAATATTTGCAGAGTTGAAACTTTTCCTTAGTAATTAGGCAATTGAAACCAGAAACAACCAAAAAAGGTGATGCTACCCAGCGCAAACCACCAAGAAAGTACCAAAAGGCTTCAGATTAATACAATGAAATGCACATTAACCACCTTGGCATTTGCCAGGCAAAATCTAAATGGCATGTTTGTGACTGCTTGGTAATGTACAGGTGAATGCTGCAGCGTAAGAGCACCATGGCAGGGTGATGCGTGGTGTCCACACAAGGCAGGAAGGCAGACGTTATGTATGAGAGAGGTTGAGGAACACAGCGTGCAGCACAGGGAGGTTGCCATGTTCAGACACATGCACTAGCAGGTGCCTACCAGAAGATGCTTTCAAAGTTTTTGTGGTCATTTTAAGATATGCCTCAGGATTTTCAGTGATTTCTACATCTGAAAAAAGAATAATGTCATTTTCCTCACTATTCAATAATTTCCAGCTTTTAAAAAGAAACATTTGAAACAATGAGGGAAAAGAAAGGCCAAAAACCAAACCAAAAGTGGCTGTTACTTTTTTTTTTTTTTTTTTAATTAGACATTCTTAAAAAGTAAGGTTTCTAAAAACGTGTTTCTGAAAATGTAAGGTTGGTTTGGACAAGCCAGTATCCCGAGGAGATTGGACTGCCCACAGTTACTGAGAGTACTTGAAAACCAACCAGGTGGGAGCAAGAGCTCGGTCCCCTTCCTTCCCCCACGGGACATCCTGCAATTGTCCAGCTCACAACAACGCCTGGCAGTCGGTCCTCACCTGACAAAGCACTGTAGTAGGTGCCTTCTTCCTCATCCTCATGGGAGGAAGAGCCCCCCACATCACCTGTGTGATCCCACTCGAGCGGGATGGAGTCAACACTGACGGGGGTCTCACAGCCTGATCTTTCATGACCTTGAGTCGCTGGCACAAGGTGACAAAGGGACTGTGGGGAAGGGGGCACCTCATTGATGGCCCTCTTATGCCAGGGATCATTCTGCATTTCTCTGGAGTCTTCGGGATCCGTCTCATTTTCAGAAGTCTCTTTCTCATCATCCAGTCCCTAAAAATAACAAATAATTATTGCATGTTAGTAAGAATTATAATCAATCCCTGCTGCTCAATAAGCTAATGATTGAGCAACTGCTACTGGAGACTGTTTTGTGGTCAGCAGACCCCATGTGCCTCCAATTAAACCAAATTTCTGCCTCCTTGCTCTTCGCCAAAACAACCCTCACATCAGCCAGCACCAAAACACTTCTCTTAGCTCTGCAAAAAGGGATACCCAGTTCCAAGCAGACCAAAGAGCTCAGCAATGAAATGCTGCTCAGAGGGTGAACAGCTACTTGCAGATGCTCAGGTTTGCTGCTTCCTCTGTCGGATGTTTTAATAGATGTTCTTTCTTTTCAAGCCAAAGCCAAATGTTTCCACTGAAAAGTAAAGAGCGAGCTCTTCCCCGATCAGGGTTGCCATGAGAAAGTGGCCAGACAGAGTCTAACAAATGTATCCATAAAGAGATACTCAAAGCACATTATTGAAATTAAAGAAAACAGGAAGTGATTAATATATACGTACATATATATTAAAAAAAAAAAAAAAGAAAAAGAGAAAAAAGCTTTAAAAGCCCTCAAGCCATCTAAATACCAACCCTGTGTATTACTGCCATGCTATTATCCAGATTCTGCAGATGGAGACCCAGCAGGGGAGGTATGGGGAAACATGGCTGCTGAAGACAGAAATTTAGCAAAGCTGCCGCAACTACTGAGATGTTCCTGACCCCTTGGGGCTCAATCTACCCAGTCAAGCTGCTATGGATAAGCAATGAATATTGCAATTCCAACTCCAAAATCCCACTAAAGCATCAAAATGGCTCTTGTTTCTTACAGGATGCCTGGAAGTCAGTCTTCGATGGAAGCGGGCAACGCGTCCAAACACTTCCTGACAGTATCTATGAAGTTCTTCCAATTCATCTTCAATCAGGATAGCATCCATAGGCTCGCTCTTCTGAATCAGCTGCTCCCCAAAAACAATTAGCTGATCAATCTTATTGGTGTTTAACGTTATTTCTTGCTGGAAACCCTATTTGGAACATAAAAGAAAAATTATTACTTCTGCAGTGTCCCTTTCTAGCCTGAGGTTTGTCCTCCTCTTCTAGTTCAGTGCAGTGAAAAATGAATCTAGCAATTAACACTGGTGTCTAATTTCCTTTAGCAAATATCTTTTCACCAAAGTTGTGCAAAGGTTTTTTAGCAGGATTACGGTTCCAAATGAAGTGGCATTTTCCACCTGTGTGCATGCATCAATATGACTGGAGTATCCTGAGCCTGTAGGGGATCCGGGTGTGAGAATTCAGATAAGTGGGGTTTCTTCTGTCATTGGTTACCTGCAATCTTATTCACAGTAGCAGAGAAGTTTGGGTAACTGGACCTGCAAAGAGTCTACTTCCCAACAAATCTACATCCCAACGCAGTGTGACGGAGAAGGGGAAAATCAGCCCATGAGCCAGCAGCAAAGAATTAGCCTGGTCTTTAGAAACATTACATACATGTGCCCATTTCTGTTTAACAGCCCCAATTACAACCAATGCACTCAGAGAAGAGATCCTAGCTTAATGTTGGTTCAGAAAAAAATCTCACCAGAAAAATCGCCTGAAATTAGGGATGTGGCTTTTACTGTTAACCCCCAGGTGCTCCTCACATCAGATATCACTATCACTGACATCAAGGTGTTAGGAGAAAACAGCAAGAGGAAACCGAGCATTTGAATCCTCAATCTGGCTGATCTTGATTCAGAGAATAAGTGTATTGGTATCTTATAACAAACACAGAGACCTGCTGGCTCTGAAGAAGTTCCAGAAACGTAGGAGATACTATCAAGAGAAAGGAGCCCAGCAGGATCAGCTGGGCTGTACTGAACAACTGCTCTACAAGGATACATACGTTTAACTGGCGCATTTTGTCATCGAAGTTACTTTTTGAGAAGTGCTCCACGTTGGTCAGCTGGAGGTCCATTTCTGTGAGCCACACAATGATGCTCTCCCTCGTGCCCTCAAACTCATCTCTGCGATTGGTGAAGTGCTGAGGAGCAGGAAGGGAGCCAACGTTACAGTCATGGAATTACAGAGAAAAGCTGGTCATAGGAGCCCTCTGAAAATAATGTTTTGTTTAAAGATTGCTGCTGACCTTAAAGGTCACGAGGACACCAATTGCAGCTTGTCACACACATTAACTGCCCCCTTCCTGCAGTGATTGTGGCATAAAGCGTCCTATGCTGGTAGGTTATTCCTCTGGGAGAGGGAATAAACTTCAATGGTAGAGGATGCTTGTATAAAAAATGATATTGTTGCTTCCTCACTGCATAACAAATATACCTTCTCCCACATCCTTATACCACTGCAACCCTGAGTCTGAATGACTGTTAAGTATCTTATTTGTTTTAGATTTAGAAAAGTGTTAGACAAAGGAATCAGCCCCATCTCTAATCAAGCTCCGGTAATTAAAGCTACAACATTAAAATCAGCCAAACGATGGGGAGGCTGGAACACGGGCACCTACACAAGTGCCATGAATGCACTGCTTGGCGTGGAAGGCAGGAGATGGTCTCTCTGCTGCCATCTCCTGCAAAAAGTTTCACACAGAGCAGCTTTTAGTGTGCAGGTTCTCAGAGGTCAGGGAGGAGATTATTTAACACCCCAAATATGACAGCTTCTACCTGCCTGGCTCAAACCCCTTAACTTCTCTCCCAGCCTCACCCACTGGCTTTGGGGACCTCATAATTTTCCCTTGCTCATAGCCTTGCTGTACTTAGAGCCCTGCTGCATTTAAAAAACAGGCAGCAGCAACTTTCTACTACTGCAGAGCACAGAAAACCTGCTAAGAAATTGGTTTAACTGGACTAGAGAAAAAATAACCCTCAGCAGAAGTGTCATAGAACCACCCTTTGCAGCCACTCTTTACCTATGCCTCCTTGGTTAGCTGGAAGCCTTTGTCAAGGCCATATTTACACCATATACTCAGTGAGCTCTTTCAAAGCTGCTCTCCCACGTTGGTAACTCAAGTCCACTAATGCTGGTACACAAACCAGCACAAGGTGGTTACTCCAGCACGGGCTTCGCCCTTGGTAATTCCTGTAGGAACCTGTAAGAGCTTCTCACCGTCTCTCCCCAACCCTGCAGTTACCTTGAGCCTCCTCAGAACGGCAGCGACTCGTTTCTGGAGGTTATCCCAGCGCTGGTTGCCCTCGTGGACCATCTGCTTCAGCTTGCTGGCCGAGTCGGTGCGGTTCTCACGCGCGAGGCGCCTGTACTGCTTATTGATGAGCTCCAGCTGAGTGAGACGCTCATGAATTTGCCGCTGGAAAGCCTGGAAAATGGACAAACTCGCATGCCTTGCCCAAAGCAGAAAGGATTGGTGGGATGCTATCTATCAAGAGAAATGCCCCTTCCCTTCAAAAAATACACCTTGCAACATCTTCAAAGTTAAATCCAGAGATGGCCCCCTATTTTTTTTATCACCAGAATCAACCATCCATGCTCAGATTTAGGAGAAGAAAACAAACAAAAGTCATCCCACAAAGGTGTCCAGGTTTCCTACAAAAAGCAAATTTTTAACTTACAAGCAGCATCTTGCCAGTGCTGACTATTGGATTCTCTACATAAACCCCCCGGAGGCAAATGAGCTGGTCGGCTGCCTCGCAGCCAGGCACTGCTCAGTTATTTATGTCGTGTGAACCACCACCTCCGAGACACAGGCATCTCGCACGGCCATAAGCATTCAGCAACCTCACCACAGCCTGCTGCTGAGCATAAAAAGCTAAAGGCAAAGAATTTACCTCAAACCTCTTCAGCTCCTCCTTCGCATTTGTGTACAGAACCTCTGACGAATGGGGTTCAGCTGCCATCTTCTCAGCTGGAATCAACCAACTTTCAAAGCGCGAATAGTCATCCAAAAACCTCTGCCACAAGCGCCAGGTTTCCTCGATTCTGAGAAGCAGATGCAAAAATGGAAGAGTTTTATCACAAGCTTAACCATTCATTTTGAGTTTCATCTCCAGTACTCAGTTTTTAGCAAAAGCAACAGTGTTTGCTCAAAGTTCTGCCCCAGATTCTCTTGCAATGGTCAGGAAAAAAGCCACTCACTTCATTCGTCTCTCCATAGACATGGCACAGATGTTTCTCCACCGTCTGTCCAAGCTCCTGGTCGTCTGCTGGATGGAGTCACACTCTGTCTCATTAGCACACGCATCCGAGTCATGCAGCAGGACCTCGCAGATGCTAAACACAGATTCCACCCCGGCAGTGTGTTGCTCTATGTCTCGTTGCAGATCCTGTGACGGGGAAAAGAAGAGTTTCAGTGAAAGGCAACGTGGACGGCTCAGCTTCAGACCTACCCTCTCCAAACACTTCTTTAGCTTTAGGGAGCAGGGTGCAGAATGAGCTGTGCAGATCACAGGACAGGGAAGTGCCACACACAGGGGGATTGTCCAGCTCTGGTTTCCCATCAAAAGCTCAATCTTTTCAACTCTGAACCATTTTACTAAATTCAAAACTCAAACCTTACACACACTGCAAACACACAGATTTGGCAGCACCAGGTGACAGTGTTTCCTAGGACACTCTAGGATTGACCGAGCAGTCAGAGCCCGGCTCCTGCACATCAGTGCCTACCTGATCACAAGCTGCTATCACATGCGGCAGGGCACAGCACAGGGCAGGCAGTGCTGCACCACGCTACCCTTGCTGTCCTTTCTAGACCTCCTCTTTTAACAAGCTATTTTAAGGGCAAAGACCCTCTGCTAAATCTACTGCAGCTCTTTTTTCCACAGCTTGTATCTCCATCATATTCCAGTGTAACTATTGATAAAGGCAATTTAAGAAGAGAAGAAGAAAGCCTTACTTAAGTGACCCTAATTGAAAAAGCAGTTCTGTGCAATACTACCAGCTGAGAATGGTAACGAAATGACAGTGTCTGCTACATTTCATTTATTTTAACCCATTCTTGGTTTCCCTAATGAAGGATGCAGGGAATTTGCTGGAATTACACCAGAACAACAAGAAATACAAGAGAAAGTGCCTTTTACTGACAAGAGAGAACAGGAACTCTCACTGAAATAACATTAATGACTTTAGTGAACAGATAAGGAAGAATTGACTTTGCTCTAGCCTTAAAGAACACAGACACAGCTTGTAGGAAACCCCAACAGGGCTGAGGGAAGATCTTTGCAGAAATCAATAAGGTGCAAGGAGCTGAGTATCACCCACTGGCAGGCTCCAGTGGCATTTCTGCATGGACCTGAAGGAAGGGCTGAGCCATAAACAGTCAAAATTCACCTTGTGGGATTTGCGGTAGCCTGCAGCTGTAAGGGAAGTAAAAGCCCAAATCTTTACCCAGCTGAGAGGCTGCCAGAAGCAGACCCAACTGCAGTTTCACCAGCTTATTAACAATTCACAGCACGAGGCAGCAGCATCTTTTTAACAGGGGCTCTGCTTGGAGCGGGCTCTACCCCACTGCTGGTGAAATCGCCCTGGATTTGCAGTTACGTCGGGAGGAGGAAAAAAAAAAAAATAAACAGGAGCATCTGTTCCACGGATTAAAAAGTCACCCTCGTTTGCCCTGTGTGATCTTGCCGCCCGTGTCTCATAGCTCTGGGGCCTGCCCAGGCTCACGCAAGGGCCCCAGGCAGGGCGGTCGCTGCCATCAAAGCTGCTCGTTCCCAGCACCCCAGTGGGGTCTCGGCACGAGGCGGACGCTGCGCACCAAGGAATGGGGCCGAGGGCAGACCCGGCCCCCGGGGCCTCTTCCACCCGCCCTGCGAGCGCTGCCAGCGAGTCCCAAAGCCCGCATGACGCTGGACTGCCCCCGTGAGCAGCCTTTAGATCTGAAACAAACATTATTTCTGTTGCAGATCTTAAGCCTTTAACTGAACAAGCCGTAAACATCTCCGAATGCCTGACACTTTCCAACCGTCACTGTTCAAGATGGAACAGGTAAAACTTCTCCAGGGATGGATGCTGCACAAAACAAGCCTGCAGGGCTCTTTTCTCACAATCACTCCACGCTTGTCAAAGTAATTGTTCACATAAACCCAGGGAGGATCTCTTTACTTGTTGCATTCAGATTAGGGGTTTGCTAAAGCTCAACAAAAGAGCTTATGGTAGAAGGAGACTAGAGGTGCCCTAGGGTCTGTTGTTTGGAACAGAACCCAAGCACCAAAGCAGAGAGTAGTTCCAAGGAGCAAACGATCGCTCTGCAGCAAGCTGCAGCTTGAACACTCATAGTAAAAATAAATTAGCTGGGACACAGCAATTCTGTGCTCCATGTCTTTGCCCAGTGGAATTTATCACAGCCTTTAATGCAAAGGGTTTGGATGTGGAGAAAATATTTGTGTGACCATTCGTGTTGTGGAGGAAACCGTTAGATGGTGAGAGTCACAGTTTGTGGCGTTTGGCCTCCTCCTGCCAAGGAGCAGGAGTGACACAGGTTATGCCACACCACCAGCAAGCCCTACAACACACAGTGTCTCAGAGAAGCTCCTTTTCCATCCCTAGCTGCTGCAGAGAGAAATCTCCTCCAGGACTGTCCTTCTCCCACACTTCTACTTGGCTGGGAGAGCTGGCAAGTTCAGCTCTGTCCCAGTCATCTGCAATCCAGGCCTTCAGGATGCCCCTGTGAGCCGCCCTCCTGCTGAAACCCCCACGCCTCGAGCAGGGCCTGGTCCTGCTCGCGCCTCAGCAGGATTCACGCTCCATCTCTCCCGAGCCCAAGGGCATTTTCAGAGCCTGCCTCCTGGATCAGGCCTCAACGGCGTGTTTGCACGAGGGCCCCCATGCAAAGCTCAAACATCCTTTTCTGCCAAGCTGGCTTTGCTGTTTGCAAGGTGGGAAGAGAAGCGAGCAAGGGCACCGCATCGAATCACTGCGCTTAAATCCACCACAGCCAGTTTGCAGAAGACCCAGCACCTGAGATTGCAGTGCTGAGCTTAAGTCATCCTTGTGGATTTAGCCTGCTGCCTGCATCCCTGTCTAGCCCCTATGAAGTCTGTTGTACCAAGTAAAAACTATCAAAAATGCTGCAAATCAACACAAACAATACTGGAATATCAGCAATCAAGTAAACCTAAATTTTCCCTGCAAAGGGTCTAGCAGGAAAATGCAGTGAAATGCAAACAGCTAGAAGCCGTGGTTAAAGAAAGAGGTGATTTTAACCAGGACCTACGGTACTCAGTAACATTTTAGTTCATTCACTGTGGCTGCTCTTGTTTCCCACCTGCTGCTCTGCCAGCCTCTTCTGGATTTCTTGGTCATCACATATGTCGTAAACAACAGGCTTGGAAAGCTCAGACTCAATTCGGGCCAGCCAGGTGCGAAGGTTACTCATGTTTTTGTCCAACAGTTGTATAAAAGCAAAGGTTTCCTTCAGTTTCTTCACCCTAAAGAAACCAGGAAGAACATTTTGTTACAAATATCTGTAGCCAGTGGAAATCACGTTAGCAGGAGGCGATGACAGACACGGATTTATGAAGCACTTACTGTCGCCCTTGTCTGTAATCTGAGCCCTGTTTTAATCAAAACCTATCTAAATTGGCTCAGCAGGCCTCTGCTCTACAGCTGCAGAAAGGTCCTGTAAAGGTTATTTAATGAAACTAAATGCTCAGAGTGAGTTTTTGGAGTCACATTCATCTGCAGATGAGCTCTTCAGGCAGTTCCTGGACATTTGTCTAAGAGGACACTTACACCGAAATGTGTCTTGGTTAAACGGATTTTCAGGGATCTTTATGGGCCCCACTCTCCAGCCACAAATGACTCTGCTTCTTCACCACCAGCAGGCCCTGCCAAGCAGGGCAAGAGGGGCAGGGGCAGCATCATGCCCAGATGACGGGTCCAGCAGGCACACGGACGCAGATGGGAGAGGAGAGGCCTGAGCAACGACACCTGTAGCCTTACAGCACCACAGTGATGTTAAAATCTCTTCTAAAGAGCGGGCTGAAGTGCGCGGAGAGGTGCCAGACTCTCCTGGAGGGTGAGAGTGAAAAGAAGGATGCAGAAGAGAAAGAATACCCAAAAGCCGGGGTGAGCAGCACAGCAGACAGAAAAATAAACTGCCGAGAGCGTTTGCTGCTCTTGCAGCTCTCTGGAGTCCAGCCCTCAAAGCGCAGGCAAACCTTGTCTTCGTTTCCAGCCCTCACACCTTTCCCCTTGCCAAAATTCCTCATCAGCCCATAGGACCAGCCTTCTGCATCACCCCACACTATCTGAGTAGCATCTTTGTACATTTTGGCAAATCTGTCCTCATGTGTTTCGGGAATGTCTGTTAAACCACCTTAGTACTCTCCAACAACTCCTTGAAATTCATATTTAGTACAGATTCCATGAAGACCACTAAAACCCTTGGCATCAAGGCAGCATTCATCTCTCCTTACTTCAGACTGACATCAGAGCTCATCACCTAAAACTCAGGAGTAAATACAGAGAGAAAAATTTAGATGCTGATTTTCAGCAGAGTTGTCAAACACCAGCTTACAAGCTGACATGAACTAAAAGCACCATTTTTTCTCCACGAACTCCAGCAGTCAAGATAATTACCTCAAATACAAACTTAGCACTTAGCACTATGCAGACACTCATGTCAAGTGAAACGCTTCCACCCAGCCCAGTGAGAAGCTGTTTCTTAGGCAGAATCCTTGCCTCATACTGCTGCTTGCATCTCCCTTTTGCCACAGGATTAAGAAATGGGAGGGAGGGAAGGAAAAAAAAATAAAAGCAGATTTCTGAACTAAATCATGAACTCAAGCAACTACCCAGCTGACCCTCATTACCTAAGTTAACACAGTTCAAAAAGTCAAAGCACACATGATGGAAAGGCTGAAACCTTTCCCATTTATTAGCTCCCTGACCTATGTACCAAACCCTGCAGGAACCATCAGTAGCTAAACAAAGCTGACTGCAGGGGTAGTCTGAACACGGGGATCACTGAATGTGCCCAAATGCAGAGGCTGTCAGGGACGGGCACTGACTTTCTTGGCTACAGCAGATTGGTGCAAGCTGGCACCACGTCAGGCACGTGTGTGATTGAAACTGCCCGTGGCTGAGTGCCTTTTGCAGTTGCCTCTTCTAGGATATGATATAACAGTAGGGAACATGCAGGACAGCTGATCTGCGGTGAATACGCCCCGGCAACTGATCTTATTAGCAATCTCAAGGTAATTGCTTAAGCTCACATACATCAGACAGGCACTCTTGATGTAAAGTATGTGGGAAAGATCCTGCATCCTTATCTGATTCGTTATACTGAGGGTACAGAGGAAGGCCAACAAATTGGGGGTTTCATACGGATTAGCAGCATGGGAAGCTGATTCCCCTGGCTCTTGGCCTGAAAGGGCCAGGCAGCATTTTCACTTACTTTAAGAGGAGGGTAAGAACAGAGACAGAAGTGTGCAGGTGGGAAGAGCACAGTCTGCCACTGTTTGACCCAAACATATACACGGCTGCACATTTTTTGCAACAAACAGGCACTCTTTTTGCAAGACACACACACGTTGGGACCATCCTATGCCACAGTTACTTGCTGGCACCACGGCTTACCATGCTGGGCTCAGGAGCGTCTCCCTGCTTCCTTGCTCTCTTTTTTGTTTGTATGCACTTGTTTCCTGTCTTAAGGTTGCATTATTTAAAAAAAAAATCATTCCTTACAAGCCACGTTTATTCAGTCTACGTGCGGGATGACAAGGAAGTGAATGCGGGCAAGGCGATCCAAAGCAAAGCTCAGACAGAGCAGATTATAACTAAACATCTTTATGATTGACAGTGCATTCAATAAATGAGAAAAGCATCCGCTTTAGAGTCCAAGTGTTTTTTTTTTTCAGGAAAAAAATAATATTATTATTCTGGCTTAGAAAGCACTCTAAAATTCAAGATTACCCTATATATGTGGGGCTGTATGTGCTAGCGTTACTAGTGACAGCCCCCAAAACAGCATCACTGTGATCCTGTGAGCTTGTATTTACTTTCTAGCAGTTGCCATTACAGATGCACCAATGTAATTAAGTAATTTAATTGCTGCATATTCCGGATTGAATATGACATTTGTCAGTTGTTTAACCACCCTTAATGCTCTGAGTCATTAATCTCAACCTTGCACTAAACAGCCAGAGTAAAAGAAAAACGTAATAGAAGTTCACCTTAGTGCAGTGTCTACAGAGGAAGGCACTTCTCCACATGTTCATGCTGATTGATTTTTCTTGTTACAGTCAAGACCCACAAAGCCCAAGGTAAAGTTTTGGACTCTACTATGATCAAACAGGTGAGACAAGAGGCCTATAAAATTGTCATTTTTCTAGCTACAGCTCTAATAACAACATAAAAAGGCTAAACATTGCCACAAAACCCACACATTTGCAAAACCCTGGCTCTGTCTGCCCCGTTGCAAGTATTCTTGCAAATTATCTGCTGTTTGCAGAAAAGAGACCTTGTGAACCCTTCGGAGATTCAGCCTGAGGGGGGATATTTGTCCTGAAGGACAGATCTCCTTGGAGCTGGGTGGGGGTTTGAAAGTCACCAAGTCTGGGGCAGAGGCTGCCCCATGCCCTGGTGACCAAACACCCAACATATACTCAGTCCAATCACCCAACATACACTGAATTGCAGCTGCAGTAAGTTCAATGGGGGACATGAGCAGAGGGCATCAATTACCTAGACGGTAGAACGGGATAACACCATAAATGACTGACTGTTTTCTTCTACAGAATATGATTCTCATGTTATCTGGTCACACAGGCAAAACACAGCATTTACTGGATAAAGGCCTAGTTGTGCACAGTTCGCTTACCAACGACAACTGACCAAAAATAAATAATAAATAATCCAAGAAGTATCACCCTCTCTTGAAAAAGACCAACAAACTCAGGCAGCTCATATACCTTGCAATGGGCACAACTTAATTATTTCGTCATTTAGGAGACACATGCATCAGGCACATCAGCCCAGCAAAACTTAGCCTTTACACCAATATATAAGGGGCAGGAAAAACAGAACTAAGAGGTCACAACCAGAAGCCGGTTGCAAAAGTGAACAGCGGGGCTTAGTGCCCTGACCCCACCTGGGTAGGGGGCTCAACAGGCCCTGCTGAAGCTGCCAGTGAACATCAGTATTGGGAGAAAGGTATGGGGGTGTTTCAGGCCCACCCCCCACCAGAGAAGCGGTGCTCAGGTGTCCCTGCTCTGTGACATGCTCGCCCAGACCTAGGGCTTTTGCAAAACGCCTGTGAGCAGCTCACGCCATGAATGACACCCGAAGAGATGAGGGGCGTCCTGACGTCTCGCGCATCCACACGAATGTTAGTGGGGCCCGGCAGCCACAGCCACCGCGTGCGTTTATTATAAGCATAGGATGAGGCGCGATCAGCAGCTGCCGGGATTAGTGCCGGCTTCACGGGTGTGCAGCGAGGGGAGAGCTTTGTTCGGGAGCCGGGAGGCGGCGGCAGCGCCGACGCTGCGCCGGGGCCTTCACGCGAAGCCCCAGGTGATGCCGCCGCTGTGGGCGGCTGCCCCGTGGCCCTCGCGTCTTCCCCCTTCCCCGGCCTCTTCCCCCACCGCCCTGGCCGGGCCAAAGGCACCAAGATGGCACTTACGGCTCGCCAGGGAGAACCATTCCTGGGCGCTCGCGGATGCCGGGCCGCGCCACACGCGAGGAGGAGGAGGAGGAGGAGGAAACCCCTCCTCCGCCCGCGTGCCCTATTTACTCACGGCTTTAGCATCCCGCACGGCGGGGAGGGGGGAGGCAGGCTCGGCCGTCCTCCTCCTCCTCCTCGTCCCCCGCACGCCATCGCCCTCAGCCTGGCGATTTTACCTGGCAAACGGCCGCGCCGCTCCTGGCAACGGCGGCAAAAAAAGCCCCAAGCGGGAGCGTTTCCGCCCCGCAGCAGCGCGAGGGAAGCGGCAGGCGGTGGAGCACCCGCCGCTGCGGCAAGGACGCGGTCGGGAGGCGCCGGGACCCGCACAGAGGATGCTCAGCTCGACCCTCCGCAGGGAGCACCCGCAGCCTCGGTGCCGCCGGAGCGGCTGCAGCAGGGCCTCGAGGCATGGGAAGGGACATCCCCACGCAGGGACACGTCCCTGCTCTCGCCTTCGCTACCGTACACAGCTATTTACGTACAAATTAAAGCTTTTCTGCCACACACTGGCATGTCCTGTCTTTAACCTTCCTGGGCAGGCAGAGGCCTCCAGTGCTGGGAGTGCAGAACAACAGGAAGCAAAAGAGCAGCCCGGGTTTCTGATAGCATTTGTTTAGGGCAAAATAATGCTGGTGGAATTTGTGACCGTCACTACAACCAGTGAAGACAGGTTGGAAAAGAAAGGTAAATAAAACAGGCAGAAATTGGAGGACCTTGGATTAAAAGTCATACACCACCCAGTCAATATCAAAGAGGGGGAGGAAAAAAAAAAAAAGATAATTCCACCAAAAAATGGAAGGAATGACTTTGAGATGGAAACCATTGCAGCCTTGAAGCACTCAGGTGCTCCCTGGCACACCTGCATTTGCATGCCAGCTGCTCCTATTCCCTCCCCGGGCAAATATGCCAGGCTGAAAAAGCTGCCTCTCACCTCTTGCTGCCACAGGGATTTGGACCCTGGCAGGGAAATCCTGGCGGAGGCTTGAGCCACCTCGGCAGTTTATCACAGCTTCCGGCAGGATCCAAAAGGCAACGGTGAGCCAGAAAGTTGGGAAACAGCCCTTGAATCTGGCCCGGTGGAAAAACAAGAGCGGCAGAAAGCAGGGCCGGCGGTGCCTCACCTGGGTACGTGTGACATAACATCGGGAAGCTCCTGATAAGCCGCTGAACTCTGGCACGGCTTTTGCACCGGGGAGGAGCAATGATCCCTCAGGGAGGGGGAGCACAAGGAAGGAAAGGAGGCAGGCGAGATTTCAACTGCATGAGTTTTTGCCCAGAAAATAATTGCAAGGAGGAGATTTGAGAGTTTTGCAGCGACAGACGCGGGTGGTTCGGCTGCATCATTCACCCAGGGTCTCTGCCCGGCAAACACCACCTCACTTGCCCTGCAGGACTGCTCTGCACAGCTCAGGAGCCCTGGGGACTCCTAGAAGGGCACCTGGGCTGATGGGCTGCAGGGCCAGCGCAGCAGGAGGGTGCTCTGCCCCGAGCTGCCCCACGGCCTGCCCTGCCCCAGGGGCACAAGCAGGGAGAGCTGCTTGCAGACACGCAGGGGAGGCACCTGGCTCCCGTTCCGAAGGATGAAGAGTTCAAAAGGAGGCCGGCATCAGCTCACTGCCTCCCAACAAGCCATGTTTGCACAAAAGGGTCGTTGGAAGGGACTCCTGCAACGCGCACAGGGGACTCCCTGGCAGTTTTTGGTGGTGAACGCAGCGCTGGGGGAGCACTGCTCCCTCTGAGGCACGCCGGGCACACAAGCCCCCTCCGTGGGTTTTGGCCACCTGCCACCCCGTGCAAGCTGCACGCCTGCTCTCCAGATGCTTCAAGCCTTCGCTTGGGCAAGCAGGCGAGCACGCAGCCGTCTCTTTTGCTACAGTGCTGTGGCAGCTGGAGAAAACAAGCAAGAGATTTGCTTTCTGGTGCCCGTTTTCACACCAGCAGAGCTTGTCCTCCTGTTGGTAGCTTTATAGCCTTCCTCTACCAAAGACACACGAGCAAGAGAATCTCCGCAGCTTCACGGCTGAACAGAACCGCATTTGCATGCCTGGGAAGCAAACACCCTAACAGCTGATTTATCCCGCGAACATCAGCCTCTCCTGGCGTGCACCGAGCCACGCTCAGGCTTCTGTCGCCACGCAAGGCAAGCGCGCGCATATGACAAAGACATTAAGTCCTGCGAGGGCTGCCATATGGCAGATCTGAGCTTGTCACCACAAACTAGGAGAATCACTTCACAGCCTAAGCGGAGAGCTCACCTAATTTGCCCATCTGTCCCAGGATGTTTATTGGTTTAAAATGATGAAATAAGCTATCAGCAGGAGTGTTGTGTCTCTGCTAGATTGGCCCAGGACTGTTTTGCTTTCATTTTGGTATCACGTAGGCATAGATACATGTACTGCAGCAGGGAAAAGATAAATGCTACTTGCAGTCATCCATGGAGACATGAGAAACGACAGAATTAAAGTCGTCTGTAAAACTTGATTGGAGTCCCTTGCAGACAGGGATTATTTTACAGTCTTTAACCACAGGATCATATCTTACCTGCTGGAAAGCCTGAACCCCCAGGATGGAGGGCTTTGAACAGGCAGTGGAGCAATACGGGCCTTCTCCTCGCGCTCAGTGCATCGCTCAGGGCTCTTTGTGTTGCCCACGTCACAGCCTGTCCTGGAGGCACCGTGAGATTCCATCCTTGTCCTAGGTCCTAGGACACAGGTCCTAGTACTGGGCACTCAAAAGTGCAGTAGGGGCAGCAGGCAGTTGGGCTTTTAAAATAACCTGCTGGCGTTGTCATATTCAAACAACAAAATCTCCAAGTGGTCTCAGACTCAGCACCCGAACGTCAGAAAACCTGCAGCTTCCTGGCTACTGAGCTACAAAGCCAGAAGCAGAACCACCTCCGCACTCACTCAGATGTTGTGAAAATAAATCACTACACGGAGCTTTGCCAGGAGCATGACAAGATTGTTTCTCTGCTGCTGCAGAAGTTACGAATTTTCCTCTGGGCACATACTCCTATCTCAGTGGTAAGAACCCCCCAGGCCTCCGGCACTCCTGCCCTGCGGCATTTGCTCCATCCCAGTTATCTTCCCCAGCAGACAGAGCAGGATCTTGAGCAAGGGGCTACGCCAGGGTATGCCATGATGGGGAGCAGCTCCAAGGTACAGCAGTCTCTCCTCCTCCATGCAATGGGGCCAATCGAAATTCTGCCATCTCACAGTTTTCAGCAGCATCCTGGCTCTGTTAGTGCTGCTTAAATACAATTCTAAGGCTTTTACAAAAGCCAAGTGAAAAGGAGAGAGATGGTCTGTCACTGTGGGGCATCACAACCCACACTCACAGATCACCTCATCTCCAGGCCAAGATCCCTTGCTCTGCCCCTCATGAGGAGGTCCAACTCATGTGATGTCTGCGATCGGTAATGCAACTCCTCCCTCACTGGGCTTAAAAGAGGCTGCGTGCTCAAAAAAGCACAGGTGGGACCTCTTTTGTAGTGCCAGAGTCCACCACCGAGGTGGCAACCTCCATGAACATCTATTCAAGCCTAATTCAGCTCCCTCCTAATTTCTCCTTGACTAGACGACAGTGGAGATGTGCTGCACCCATGCCGCAACAAACAGTGAGGGGACCAGCAAACTTACAGGGCTGCCCCATAACTCTGGTCACTTAAAACCACCTCCTATCAGTCCTTCCAATTCTTCACCCTGCTCCTGAATTGGAGGGAAATCACACATGGAAGCCAGCACGTACAGAAATCTTTCAGGCCAAGAGCCCAGGAACTGTCACATCGGAGCAAATCACCTCTCTAATCGCTGCTACGCTGATGCTCTAGGGAAATGTGCACTAACTTACCTCCAAACACCACCAACACACTTGTCTGAAGGTGAAAGCTCTAAGACATCCCAAGCAGACAGACAAATGCTCAATTGGCAGCAACTACTTGAATAGCAAGCCAGGCATTACTGCAAATATCCCACCAGCTCTTTAGCATATTTTCCTAAATATCACTGGAAACGTGCCATGTTTACTTGATCTTTAAAACACTATGCATTTTAATCTGTGTTTAAGGATTGTTATGATTCATATCTAATACAAAACAAGATGTAAATGACTGCAAAAGTCATTTTAAACACAAAAAGTATGTTGCCATAAGACAAGAACAACAAAAAAAAATCCCGGTTATAAAAGCAAAGCACTAATTCCCACAAATACAACACTGGCACACTGCGAGAGGAACTGTTCCAAAAAGGATCTAACACCTACCTCATCTGCAGATACAAAGAAGGCAGTTTCTGCTTAATCATTCATGGCTCATGTTAATTCTGATCTAATTTCAGGTTAAGGACCAGCACACTTGGCACGGCCCCAGCACAACCACTGACTTCACCTGCCCCGAGCGGAGAGCTGCTCTGGGCCCAGAGGAGCACGAGGTGGGAAGGTACAAGGAAAACCAAAGCTTGGGAGACGAGTTGAGACCAGTACTGATGTTGTGTTGGTCTTTTTATTTCTGTATTGCTAATAAATGCAGGAGGGAGGTGAGACCAGCCCGGCATCCTCATCCCAAGTTGTGGTAGAAACTCAGAAATTATTGTGAAATAAGATAGCCTCAGTAAGAACAATACTATATTTATCATCATGTTCTTAACTCTTTCAATACTGTGAGGATGTTTACTTCAATAAGAAGAGGTCATTGTCTGGACCTTGCAGGTTTTTGTTTTAGTTTCTCCTGGTAATGCTACCACTAGGTTACCACCATGCATAATATATTGAATTTAAAATATAACAAATATAGTAAAATACAAGCTTGTGGTACGGTCTTTCAATCATAGTTAGGGAAGAAAGAACAAATAAAAAAATCACTATTATCTAGGATAATTCCATACACTTTTGAAGATCAAAAGGGAATATTATCATTACATGAATCTGACCTTTTGCAGAGACATACACACACAGGTCAGGGATCTCCTCAGGGTCTAAATATATGAGGATAAAATACAGACTTGTCTTTTAAACAGGAGGCCCTCCTAAAAATACTTCAAATAAACTTCTATCACACAGTCTTAAAACAGCTGTGTTCAACACCAACAGAGAAAATGTTTTGACTCTTCCTTTTACATAGCTCTCATGATTAAAATTATATTATATATGAATTCTTCCACCTTGCCCTCTAGCACTGGGAAAATTAACACATGGTTGCTATGTCGTAATATAGCAACAAGTTGCAACACAACAAAAAAAAGAAAAACTGCAGTTAAATTTGAATTTCAATAATACAATTAATTTTAAGCGGAATTCGCAAATTGTGTCAGTCTGTCTTTGATGGCTGGGGACACTGGTGTCTGACTTCTATCTTAAAACACTGAAAACATTTTCTTACCGTGCTCCAATGACATCAAAGAGATGCTGCCAGCGATCATTGATTTTGTTGAGTTTGTCATCTATTTCTGCAACTCGGCTCTTGTTGCTGGCCTTGATGAGCTGGTCACCCATTTGTTTCAAATGAAGCTTATTTTCACTGAACAGGTTTATTTCTTCCATGCAATCCTGACAAACACACACAAACATTGCTTAGTTCCTGAGCAAAACTGAACCACACTGTCTATTTCTTTCTCCACATGTGGAATGTGAAGATAGGTTTGGCTTGGAATGGCCAAGGATTCTACATCAGTACATAAAACTCACTCAAAAAATCCTCAATGGAAAAGCTCTCACAATGAAGTCACTATGAAAAAAATAAGCAGCTTAAAGTCTAGTAAAGGCCAGCTGTAAGTACTCCTAAAAATAGCAATTTAATGTTCTAAATTTGCCCCTGCTTTTCTAATTTAACTTTATTTTTCAATCAAGTTACCTTGAAAGAACCCAAATTCAAGCCTAGGATGACTTTATTTTGCTGGTATTCTTATCCAGAGGAGATCTGGGATTAGATATTGAGCTCTTTAAGCCACACAGAAAAAACAGGCAGCAAAAACCAGCCCTGTTTTAAATCAAGCTAATAGGAAGGTATTAGAAAGCACTAACTGGACTGAGTACCAACAGGAAGGCACAGGACTACTCCCCATTTCGATCTGTAGATTTTATTTTCGGTTTTGGGAGCTCCTTATTCAGCTCGCATAAGACCTGCCATCTCCTCCAAGTTTTTCTTAGCAGCTGACCCTGCTAGAGACAGTGCCAGCAGAGACACCCCAGGACCCCTCCGATCCCCACAAAGGAGGCTCTGGGGAGCAGCGCACACGTGGGCAGGCTCAGACACAACGGCCCAGGCCCCCACACTGGTCATGAAAACACACCACACTCGACGCCTGAATGCAGCTGGCTGGTACTTCTGCTTTGCATTTTGCTCCCAATATGAGCATTGAGAAGGTAAGAGCTGAGGATAGAGCATCTCAGCACCTTGTAGAGCCTGTAAGTGCTGTTTTTAGACCACATTTCACTTCCCAGGAACAAGGAAGACGTGGGGATATGGGGACTGGCCTCTCTATGATGAGTTACCAGACTGCAATTCAGTAAACACTGTGCAGTTACTTACCTTCTGCAGCTTGTCTATCATGTCCTCAATGCTAACATCTGCAGTCTGCAGCACTTTGCTCTCCATCTGCACCAGCCACGAGCACAGCTCCTTATTCTTCTCATTGAATATGATCCAGGCATTGAGTCTGTCCTCGATCTCCTGCTTACGCAGGGACACCTGCGGACGAGCACACGCATCAACTGCTGGCTATAGCTTTGTCGAGAAGGAAAACAGTGATTACTCTGGTCTAATTTCTAGTCTCCATTTGATTGTGCTCCATTTTGCAGGAGCAGTTATTAAGTATCTCTGGATTTCTTTCTAAAGCCAGCAAGCATATTGTTATGGCATGTTATTTGGCAGAGCGGGGCCAGAAGTTGTCTAGCAAACACCAGATTCTCTCCTTGAGGGGAATGAAACTGTGTGACAGCTTTATAAATAATGGTGTTATACAGCAATTTAAGTATTGCTCAGTAAAATCTTTAAAATGGCAAACAAAGAAGTGACATAAAGTATATAACTAACCACATAAAAATGAATAAAGTCTCATATACAACACAAAATAGATAACATCCCCAGGTAAGTCCTTGTTATTTTGCAAGTGAATCACACAGTAGTTGAGGTTGGAAGAGACTTCTGGAGATCACCTAGTCCAACCTTCCTGCACAAGCAGGGACACCTAGTGCACGTTGCACAAGATCGCATCGTGGTGGGTGAAACGTCACAACCACTAACAGATATTATCACATCTCTGAAACACTTCCCTGATCTTCCATTTGGCCATCTCCTCGTACAGAACCTCAAAATAGCTCAACATCAAAAATCTATCCTTTATCTTGGAAAATGTGTTGGGTTTAACACAAGGTCTAGACAGGAAAACTAAACCACCGGTGCTCCACAATGTTCGAAAGGAACAGGCTCACTATTCTAGTAGTCAGTGCTACCTACCCAGGCCTGACTGAAAAGGCCACTCCAAATACCACAGTGTGGCAGGACACACATCTCCATTTTCACATCTAATGTACTTCATACAGCATGTGTCTCCTTAAAACTTTACTGCTGATTCTCCTCTAACTACCCTCCAGCACTATTTTGTACCTTGGTACAAAGTTTGAGCATCTAGTGGGGAACCAAGACCAACTCCAAGTAATACCTGGATCAAAATGGGAGCTACTGAGTGATCTCTCAGAATTGCTGCTTTTGTCATCTAAATTCCAACTTTTTAAAGAGGGGAGTGGGGAAGTGAATCAGATATCTAAAGCTTTCTTGCTGACTACCTGATCTGAGCAAAGAGATGAGCCCCACAGCACTGTGTTCTTACAGGTTTGCACTTACTGCTGAGTAAGACACCAGACATTCACCCTCTGACAGTGTGTCCCATACACTGACATTCATTAGGCTGGGATCTTCGCTGGCACAAATAGCTAAATCTCTGACCTACATTACCTGGCAAGGGCAGCTATGTAAAAACTAATCCCTCTGAGTGCATCTGCTCATTAAATGTGCTTATTTCCCAGCTTTGTCCAGCATGGGCATCTGGCCGCCCTGCTCCGGCACCCGCGACAGCTGCGGCAGCGTCTCCTCTGCATTTACCTCACAGTTTGTTTTCAGACAATACGTCTTGGACTCCTCTAATCTGATAGCCAAACAAGGCAGTTATGCCGGCAGCAAGGCTGATCCCGTGTACTCGTGTCCTGAGCTGAGCATCCGTGACAGCTCTCTGGAGCCAATTAGGGCTCTGCAACCATTTCCGTGTGTCCTTCAGCTCACGGCACTGAAGAGGCTTCCTCCCACTACAGGTTTGTGTGTGTGTGTGTGTGTGTGTGTGTGTGTGTGTGTGTGTGTGTGTGTGTGTAGAAATTATAGCAACATTAGTGTCACCTTTTTTCTTCTCTCTCCAAGGTAGACTGCTTAAATTTTGTTCCCTTCAGGACACCAAAATAGAAATTTTGAGTAAAACCTGAATTTAAATTACTACAGTCGGAAGTATGCAACTTGGATAGACTGTAACTGGGTACAAAAAACGTAGCTCAATTTTCAGAATCCCGAATTAAAAATATTGACCTATACGTGGGGCAGGAGAGAGGGTGTTTCTGTAATTATTTTCTTAGTTCAGAAACAATAAAAGAGAGAATACGGATCATGGATTAACTGTCAATTTTAAGGCAAAGATACTAAGTTCTTCCTTCTCGTTGCAATGTAAAACAAGAAACCTAAACAACAAGCTCATCACACCAAAGTCTGTGAAATCACCTTGGTTGTTCATTGCTTACTCCGGCAATACTCCCACCAAGTTTGATTTAATTTTGCCACAGTAAGGATAGGACACAAAATAGCAATGCTTCCCCACTACTATTTTGCAAGCTGTGAAACAAAAAACACTCCCTGGCGAGTAAAGCAGGGCCTGAGTTTGCCTTGCTGACATGTGGAGCTATACAGAGCAGCTTAAGACCTTGAAATATTTTGCTTCTCTAACTCCCATGAACGGGGCAAAGCAAACACACATTCAGTCAGCACAATAAGCGAGTGAATCAAGTTCATGTGACTTTGCCGGTGACTTTTCCCCACAGTTTCACATGCGCTGAATTAAGCACAATGTAGCAATGAGCCACGAAGAATACAAATGTTTCACAACAAACTAAAGAAAGAACAAGACAATTCCCTGCTAGCAAGAAGTTAGTATTTAAACACATTTAAGTTTTCTTAAAATCGACTCTGCTGGTATTTTTACCTCAGACCCTTGCAGGCCTCCCTCTTCCTCTGCCTGCTTCACCCCGAGGCCATTCCCGAGCGCATCCCTGTCTGCTGCCCTCCCTCCCCTCCACAGCCAGAACAAAGCCGTGTACTTTGGTAAACAGCTGCGTGTTGGCTCCCTGCAACTCAGCCACTCACTGAAGTTGAGAGTTTGCACAGAAAGAAACCGCAGCACCGCGCGGGACGTGAGGAGGGAGCCTGCAGGCCGGCTTCACTCCCGGCTCAGCTGCGCGGTGAGGGGGCAGCTGGAAAAAGCAACCCCGTTTTCCCTGGGAGGGCCCATGAATATGAATACGGCCCTGTAAAAACAAGGAGGACGCAGGAAACTCACCCGCAAGCAGAGCTCTTCCCACTGCCGGTGCAAATGCTCGACCTGCTCCTTGAGCACCAGCATGTCCTCGGAGAGGATGCAGTGCGCCAGCTCCACCTTCATGGCCCGCAGCTCCTTCATGCTGTGGGCCCAGTCTGCCAGGGACTGCTCCAGCTCCTGCATGGAAACACACCCAGAAAAAGCCTTGGCTCTAAGCTCCTCTGGTTTCCAAACCGGCTTGCTAATCCCCCGCCGGCCTGTGGGGGAGGAGAGCAGGGGAATGTGCAGCCGCATGTGCAAACTCTTCAGCTCTGCTGCCTCGGGTCTCCCTGCCCAGGTCTCAGGCCAGACCTGACTCTGCAGCCACTGCAGCCCATGGCAGGACTCCAGCTGATCTGACCTCACAGACATTTCATCAGAATTCTCACACATCTGCAGCTTGCAAGCTTTTAAAGTCAGGAGCTGTGCTTTCCGGAACCATATTGAATGGTCCTCCAAAAAAAAGCAGAGCAGGCAGGGAAGCGGCGTACTCCACGGATGAGGCATTAGGTCCCATTTTACAGGGCAGTCCCTGGGAAGTGTTGCTGGCTCCTCTGACAAAAATATTCTTAAATATGATCCAGTTGGTCTTACTTTTAAAGAAAAAGTGTAAGTGCTTGTGTTGGGCAGGTGTGCTGGGTCCAAGCCCTGTGAGTATTTGCACAGTTCTTTTGATCCAATCACTTACATATATCCTAAAAAGGAATTGTTGATCTGCTTCAAGACTGGAGAAAAAAATAACTAGAAAGGTATAAATTAAATAGAATTTGGAATAAAATTTACCTGAGTTCACAAGAAATGTTCCCCACAGGCAAGCGCACATGCATTTATGCATCTTAACAAAGGTCTAATCAGAGTCCTGAATTTTACTATGCTTTGACAGCCAAGAGTAGTATCTGCACAAGCACTGTCTGACAGTGACATTTCTACAGACGAATTTTACTTGCTGGGAAGAGAGGCAGGAGCTGCACAGGGACAGGCTCTGCCATTGCAAAAGTACTTCAGGGTTACAGCCAGATTGCTGCTGTGGGAAAGGCAGCCAGCGCTCGCAAAGAAGATTTCAGACAGCTGATAATGAGTTTAAAGCCCTGGCTCATTAATAAGCTTATTTATTCCCACCACACGAGTCAAGACTTCACTTCATAAAAGGATGATGAAAGACTGACCAGTCCAGACAAAATGTCTCTATCCTGGAAAAATACTTTCCTTGCTGTTTAATTTTTATGATGTGCTATGGACTGCAGGGGCTTTTGCCACTCCCTTACTTTAATTTTCCTTCTCTCTAATTATTCTGAGGTCCCACAGGTGTGTGTGGTACTTTACAGACACATAAGGAAAATAATAAGGCCTCTCGCCAGACGAGTTCCGTGTCCAAAGCGGTTTGGGGAACAAGAAGGGAGATTCAGCCGCTAGGAGGACAGCCAATTCGAGCAGAAATCAGAGTTTTAACTTGCTGAGGGACTATAAATTTAGGCCTCAGAAAGGGAGCAGGAAAAAAACGAAACACAAACAAAAAACAACCCTAAAATAACTTTCTTGCTGCCATAATCTCCCTGATCCATGCAGATTAGTCCATCTCAATTTGCAGATTGGCAGCAATCAGGATGGAATAGGAGAAAGGGATTCAGTTCTGTTGAAGAGCAGGTAAGAAGGAAAACTGATTTCAAAGGGATTAGGTGCTGTGCAAAGAATACTTCTGTTTAAGCACAATCTGCCTGTTCAATACCTTAATGTCCTCCTTGGCATTGTAGAGTTCATCATGTTCAACTGGAAGTGGAACTTTCACTTTTGCCTTTAATTCTCTCAGTCGACTTTCCAGTTCCTTTGTTTGCTTTTCACAGCAGTCCCAGCTCTGGAAGTTACAAAAGCAAGATACGAAAGATATATCGTACTATATATACAGGTTACAAAATAGCCATACTTCAGCCTGCTGGAGTCATAGGCTCTAGTTTGTTTTTTGGTGGAAGAATTTGCACCCTACAATACTTAAGATTTGCCTTACAGAATATTTCTGCTCAAAGTGTTTATATTTTGCATACCCTTTGTCCAAACTGAGAGGCTTTTATCAATACAACTCTCAGCCCAGAATTATGTTAGCAGTATTGAATTGTAAGCCATGCATGCTGTCTGGCTGTGAAAACAGATCTCCAAAGGAAATAAGCAGGGTCTCCCCTTGTTTTCAGGTTCCCTTAACACCAAATTTTCACACCAGAGCAGCTGTGGTAGCAACAAACAGATGCCGACTTCACCGCCAGCCACCTGCCCCGTACCTGCGCGGTGGCACCGAGCGCTGTCCTGGTGGCCTCCAGCTGGAGCTGGGTGTCACTCCAGCGCTGCTGCAGCTGGCCCAGCTCCTCCTGCAGACTCGAACTCGCCTCGGGGTCGCAGCTCGTGCGCAGCTTCTCCCCGGCGTCCATCACTACTGAGTACATGGCTTGCCACCTCTGAAGGATGACTGCCTTACTCTTCAAAAGAAAGACATGCCCAGTTTTGAAGAAATCCCTACTCAGCCTTCGAAAAACTCCTGGCCTACCGCTTGGGATGAGGAGAGGACTGAACAAGTGGAATTACTACGCACTAGTTAGCTCGTTTTTGAGCAAGAATAATAAACACATCTTCTTCTATGTGCTTTTGTAATTTCAGAAAAATAAGACTCTTTCCCATCTATTGATCTCTACAATAGCTTTTCACACACTCAGATGACCCAACAAAATTGGAACAGTTACGAAAGGATGAAATTTTAGCTGCATGAGTAATTTGGGAGTAAAAATAATTATTTTAAAGTCTGGTTAGCACTCCTATTTCCCAGCACAGATAAGACAGTTTTTTGAGAGACAGCATCCTTGTTACTTGTGACACACTCCAAGTGAAGGAATCCATCAAATTTAATTTGCCTACAACATAAATCCATCCATACCATGAGCAGGCAGAATCACTGTTTCTCTTTATAAAGCAACAGCAGGAGACAAGGGCAATTTGGAGTCGGAGAAGGAAGATTTTCTCACTTTTCTCGTTAAAGAAAAGCGTAAGAAACTAATGCATAAAAACTACTGAAAGCCGCCTTTAAGCAGCAGACAAAATTGAAGATGAAGCAAACAGACCTAGTGCTAAATGCAACATTGCATTAAGCAATAATATATTTTAAAACATTTTTGCCTTAAGCAACAACTGAGTTCAATGTTTGTACCAACCTTCTCATAAAAGGGGTGCATAATTCAACTGAAAAAGAAGGCCCCTATGCTCAGTCCTGCCCCATCTATGCCTGCTTTGGGCAGGCAAGCTGCAAGCCTGGTATTAAAGCAGCTGTTGATAAATGGCACACGGACTTGGAGGATGTCTTCTGGCCACCCTCATCTATGCTGGATTTCCATGCTAATATCAATAGCTATGCTGCCATAGATTTTTTTTAATGGAGCTTACAAGGCTACTAAATGACAGTGCTTCCCAAGAACCTTCCTAGTATAATGTGTTTTTCACAATGGCACTGTTTTCTCATCTCTGCTCAAGTTTAAGAAAAAAGGTCAGTCAGCAATTGGTTTAGCACAAGAAAGCAGGTAATTTTAAAGCCTTTTTCCTTTACTGGACAAAAGAGGTTTCAATCCAAAAAATCCCATAAATTTTAGATTTATCAGGGATAAAAAAAAAAAAAAAAAAGTACCTTAAAGTCATGGATGAGATTTCTTAGCTGGTAAAGGCTACAGCAGTCCTGGCTCTTCACAGCCATGAGGAAGTTGTTTGTATCAGTAAGAAACCTGCTGAGACTCCTCAGGGAGCTCCTGAAAAGCTGCCACTGGCTCACGAGTCCATCAATATCCTTCTTCCTTTGCTGAACCATCCGGATAACGTTCTGCCACTGCTCCTTCAGCAGCGTGAGCTTGGAAATGAACTCCGTTCTGAAGATACGTCAGGTGTTGAGTGTTAGTATATCTTAAATGTCTTAGAATGTTAGTAATCTTAACTTCCAAGCTGTATTTTCCAATGATTGTGATGGATTTTCATTTGATTATAAAATTCCAGTTCAAATATCCAACTGTGTGAAAGGCCTGTGCAGTCTGTACAAGCTTAGCCCTGTTCTCTGTATTCAGTCTTTTCCAAGGTACAAGACTCGATAATGCAAGTCATTCTTGTCACAGCGTGGCAATGTACATAGCACAACAATCACTGAAGTGATATGCACTGAATATATTTTAAAATAATATGCACTAAATATATTCTCTGAAGAACAAGAAAGTCATTGCAAGTGGGACAGGACCCTCTGCTTCTGCTGCAAAATCGATCTGTGCTTTCACCAAGCCGTAAAAGGCAGCTGTGTCCTACAGTACTCAGCTATAACTGCAGAGCGAAGGACTTTTATTATTGTCAAACCTATTGGGGCAGCTCTTTATTTAAAGGGTCAACCTGGTGATGGGTTTGGGTTTGCACTCTCTTAAGAGCAAAACATTCGATACTGATTCCAAGGAACAAATCCTATCCATTGAATCAGTTATAATTTAGCAAGATCTTAGGCAGAAAATAAGTTACCTTTTTTCTGCTTCTCCGGATTCCAAGAAGAGTAGAACTTTTGCTATGATGGAGTTAAACGTTTGCTGATTTATAGAAATTTCGGTTTGCAACATCTGAAAATAGTATAACAACAATAGCTTTTTAAATTATTCATTAAACAATCTTTGCTTTGAAATCTGGTTCTGCTCTTCTAAAGTCACAGCACACACAGTTTAGATGCTGAATGCTCTATTATTTTCAAGTGCTGTTAACAAATTCTTCCTAAAAGTTTGCATACGTTTTGGATACCAGGTGGTACTTGCACATACATGGTAACTGCCCCAACAAAAGCTCTATGTTGCCTGAAGCTTGCTGGACCCATTCACAAGAAATGCAGTTTAGACAGTAACTATAAAAAGACACATAAAAGGCTAAATTGAGCCCTGCCACTCTTCATTACAATGAGCAGAAGCTTACTGTATAAATCATGACTATCATTAACACAAAGACTTAGCAGCACCCTGTGGAATTAGCAGCTATACTTTGGGTAGGCTGAAACTCCATCTACCACCTTCAAGACGAAGCCCACCCTAAATTTCAGTTCATCATGTTCAGCATTTACCACATAATTATTTTGTATGTTGGTCATTTCTCCAGCCTCCCTCCACTAGGACAAAGTTTATACTCAATTTTGCTTAGAATTGTATCCAGATGCTTCTGCTAACATGCAATGTACTCTCCTACTCTGGGTACAGTTGCACACTTGGGCACTGTAACACTCTACCCACATCTAATTTCATAAGCAATTGGATTTTCTGAAGAATTTTCCCAAGTGCCACAATGCAAGAGGATATGGCCATTCTTAAAGATAGCTTTACCTCATATACTCTCTGTTGCTCCCGCAATTCTTCAAAACGACCTGGAATATCTGCTTTTAAGGCCTCTCTCATTTTTTCTAGGAATTTCATCCAGTTTTCACACTTCTGAAAAAACTTATTTTCATCGGTTTGAGTTCTTTCAAGCTCACTGCAAAACGAAAGAAATAATCAAAACTCACTTTACTGTTGTTTTTTTTCTAGATACTTTACATACAGTCTAGCGTGATGGTTAGGAACAGTAACACAGCGGGGTTTACTAGGCACTTTCCTGCTACCTTCTTCACCTGTGAACATGAATATTTTTGCTTCAAGTGCCTTAGAATACAAATAGTCACTGAATAAAAGTTAGAAGGGCAGGAATTCTTGGAATGACCCACGAGAAAGCTGTAAACAGCTTGCAAAACTTCCTATGCTTTAACAGGGTTTTGACTTTCCTCTTAGGAAAGGAACTGGTTAGTAGTTATTTTGTTTGCATTTCTAACCTGCAGCGCTCCAGAGCTGTTGCCGTTTTCTGACTCCACTGCCGTGTCAGGCTCTGCATTTTCTTCAGAGTGAAGTCACTGAGGGGCAGCTTAATACTGGCTTCATTGAGGCTTTCTACGCTTGGTGACAGGGCAGCGAGCTCCAGCGTATGATTCTGGAAAAAAAAAAAAAAAAAAAAAAAAAAAAAAAAGAATAACTGCAAAAAGTACTGCCTTGCTTTAGTATCAAAGAAATACGAAGAGTCTTTTGTAACACTAAGGAAGCACCTGCATTTGATGTACCCAAATGCGAACAAATAACATTTATCCGAACAATATTTCTGTGTTAACTTCACAGAATACAGGAAATAAATAAATAAATAAATCCCCTATATATATGGCTCAACTTTCTGAGGTTTTAACAGAAGCTGGGTCATGCAGAATTACTGCTAACCCCACATTGAGGGCAAGAGAGCTCCTGCTCACAACACACAGGGATTCCTGGAATGCCAGCAGAAGTTCACTCCAACATGCCACTCTGGCTCTAGAACAAGGCATCTCCCCCATCAACCCCAAATCCACTTGGTTTTCCTTCCCTCCACATAGGCTATTTGGCCTGCAGGACTTATCTTGAGTTTTACAAACTTAAATCATTGCTTTTCCCATTCTACATGACATTGTAGTCACTCAGATGCGAGTGACATAACTATGAAACTTATGGCACAAAGAGATCCTTGAAGTAGAGAAGAGCTGGCATCCCACAGACACTTAAATCATGAGTGTTTATCTTTTTGTAGTTAGGAGTCTGAACATACCATGAGCAGTTCTGTGTTATCTGTTTCTCCCTCTAGAGACAGGTTATCCAGGGCATCTGCGCAATTCTTGACATGACCCTCCAGTGTTTCCAGACAGTTCTTGAAATCCTCCAGTTGTGAAAGATTGAACTAGGATGAATATTGCATATTTATATTAATCATAAACTTGTTTACTATATATATAAATATATACATACATTCGATATACACAAAGGAGCAGTTTCAATCGCTTTGTTTCTTTGGGTCAGGGAGAAGAAATAGCTCTCAAACAGAAGTATTTTTACAAGGAGAAAATGGCAAAAATTGATGCGGGGGGACGAAGAATTTTGTGCTACTACTTTAATGTTACACCAGAGAAAATATTTTACCCATATTACTCAGAAATGAAAATTTTCATGGAATGTGAAGTTTACAGGGAATATGAGAAATACGTTATCTTCAGAAAGATATCTGGCTTCCAGCAATTTAATTGTGGTGGCAAAAGGAGTCATCAATAGAGTTGGCTGAAATTTCTTGAGATGGGTTTACTTCAGAACACTTGAAACCTGACTTTTTGAAAGGAATGAAATGTTTTTGATGAGTACATTTGCTTGGAAGTCTTCTCAGAATTACCTGCTCAGAGGAAAATCAATTCCATAGCACTCCCATGAGCAGAGCATCATACGTGGAAACCTCGATCCAGGTTCCTGCTCTGCCTAAGAGGGAGGGGAATCTGATCTTCACTACATCAAATTACATCAAATGACCATCAGATTTTGGTTATTCAGGTACATTGTGTTCATTTCCATCAGAGCAAACTGAAGCCCTTATATTTGTTCCAAGGCAGAGCCAAGAAACTTTACACCAAAGCATTCACAGAGTATGAAAATGTTTCCTAACTAGTAATCATGTGAGGGCCCTGTAGTCCTTGGCAGTAATAAGTCTGCTTAGAAATGCCTATTAGAGCAACAGAATACAACAAGTAGGTGAGAAGGGCAAATCTCTTCCTTCATCAGCCCCTCTGGCTTCGTATATTATTTCTTTACATGGTGGACCACAATGTCAAACTTTATTTTATTCAAATTCAATTCCAGTTCAGCATCAGGGTCTAGTGGAGAAGCTACCTTACACTGGCAGTTAATTTACTATTCAGAAAAATACCTCAAATTCATCCAATTTCCGCTGCAGCATCTTTTCTAAATAGTTTGCTCTCTTGAGTGGCTGCAGCTTCTGCAAAAGAACGGTCTGTGCTGCGGTCCCAGCCTCCTGTTTTATCTGGTCTGCCAGCTCAGAAATCCGTGAACGGCACCCCTGCACGTTTTGAAGGCCATGCTGTAAACTCTGAAGAGGAAGGAAATAAAGAAAGAAAGAAAGAAAAGCAGCAAATGAATCAGATCTTCATTCATGTGCCACTTTCATTTAGTATCTTTTGTTGCTGTAACTAAGCCCTTTTTGTTGATCTCCTCTGGGAGCCAAGTTCAGCTGCGGTGAAAGCTTTGGTCTTCTACTCCAGTGATAATGGGAATTGCATCCAATGACTCTAGTGCTGGGAAAAGCACAGTTCAAAGTTCAATGGGACACCAGTGACTTTAAACAGCAGGATAGCACTGTTACAGAGGAGATTAGGGAGAGTAATAACAATATCTCTGTCTGCAGAATGGATTTATGCTAGCAGATGGAGAAACTGGCCCATGCTACAGATAATAAAAAGATTTTTTTTTTAATATACATATCAGTATATACATGCCAGTACTTTGGATCCCTTAGCCACTGAGGATTATGCTTTTGTTTTTATTTGTGTCCCTCTACTATAGAAATCATGCTATAAAATTAATCTCTAAAGGCAGTGAAAGAACAAAACAAGTTGTTTCCACTTCCTCAAGCAATGGCAGGATGGCATCCTGAAATACACTAACTTTGACAACCAGCATTTACTTTTGGCCAAGAAAAAGCCTTGAATTTGCCACTGAATATTGTCTCTTCTATGAGTAATGAGTAAATAAGCTTCTTATTGATAGCAAAGAAGAGTCACATTTCCCTAAAAAACAGTGCTCTTCATCCCTGACCCCGTCTTTGGAATTGATCGCACTGTAAACTGCCACTTCAGCCATTTACTGAACAACCCATTATGATATCTTACTGTGTATATTGGATTTAATCTGCACTTGTTGTGATGACAGTCCAACTCATAAACCCGTAATCTTTCCTAATATATACTACAGAAAAAGATTAGAGGCATTGAAATGCAGTTTAAAATACCCTTTTGCTTTCAAATACAACTCCCTATAACTTGTAAGCCATAGCACTGCTCCTTACTCTTCTGCCTCATTCTGCTCACTCAATAAACTGTATGTGTCCTCCCCATACACATCAAGGCATCTACAGCACTAACGGCTTCCTAGCAGTCATCCTAAGTTTAGCACTTGCAAAACTTTTTTCCTGGTCTCGTTTCCATAAAATTTGATGCCTCTTTGCTGATATATATAAATTTATGTCTCAGACATTAACATATCAGAAGAAAGTGAAAATGCTTTGCTCCAAATTTTGCTGCTGTCAATTCTTTCTGATGTGGAAAGAAATACAGGAGTTCTCTTTTCTGTAATGCAGAATTTTGCTGTTGGCCACATGCAAGACAGGGTACTTTGGATGTCTTCCAAAGTGCTGCTAAAGATTCATAAAACAGGATGAGTCATTACTCTGTCCTGAAATGAGGATTATTATATTTCTTTATTGCAGTCTGAAAAAAACAGAAGTGTCAGAACCTAATGACAGCTTTGCTGTCTGAAAGTGTCAAATGTACCTTGTGGTCTCAGCATGAGGCCTCATTTGCCAAAAGTCAGAAGTATTTTGGAATAAGCTAATGAGCTCAGAAATCTGTTAGCTCATTAGACCCGGCCAAAAAATCTACCAAAATCAAGTAACAAAGATCTAAAGAAAATGCTGTAGAAGACTTCAAGTTGGTACAGTGTTCTGTAAAAAATAGTCTTTTTTCCAGCTACTGTTCTAAGAGACTGTACTGCTTGCTCCTCCAAATACTGCCCCATAAAATAAATCATTTTCAGTTTATTGATTCTGACATAGCCCTGATTCTTTGTGTAGGGGAGAGAAGGGCCAAGAATATTGCTCCTCTCTCTCTTCTCATCCTACGGTAACTGTAGCTTAGTTTCATCTCAACATTTGGCAAAAGTATGTAAAGGAAATACAAAGTTGTTCTTCTGAATTCTTTTAAAAATAAATCCCCACTTGTACAACACAGCAAAAACATATTCATGTACCTTTACATCCTGAATCCTCTGCTTCAGTGTTTCTACCATATTATCCTCGGGCACATGAGCATCCAAGAGCTGCACACACTGCTCCTCCTGTTGTTCTAACTTGGCTGCTGCCTCTGTGCATAAAGTGTCGTAGGGCTCCCACAGCTGCAGGATCGTTTGTGCTGTCCGCAGCTGATCAGCAATGTCTTCATTTACTGAACTCCACCTGCCAACACATCAGATGATAATAAGGCCTTTTTCCTTGGAGATTCTCCTCTTGGATCAGAATATGTTTCGGTGCAAGAGAGTTTCTTTGCTTTCATGTTACAGGAAGCAGAATAATCATCAATTATACTGATGTTTTGCAAAGTGGTTGACATATCATTTTTGTGATCCATCACAAAAAGGCAGCGTCAGCTACTCGTACCTTTAGACAACTGACTAATCCCAATATAGATTTAAACGTGTGACAGACGTTCAAGTCCTGTCTCAGCAACTTTTGGGATACTTTTCACAAGTTTACCTGGCATGTGCCTTGTTGCATTTCTGTTGCATAATCTCTCTGAAGGAAGGGGAGCAGCTCTCCTTCAGACTACTGGCAGCAGCCTGGAGCTTGGCCCAACTTTCTTCACTGGTCTCTAGCTCATCCTGAAGAGACTGCAAAATGGATTACTGCGATTAGTTGTGGAGAGGGATGACCAAAGCACAGCCTCCCCTATAGCTTAGAGAGAATACAGTAACAATAATGCTATCCACATTTGCAGCACTGAATAATATGTTTGTGAAAGGTGTAACATCTGATTCTAAAAATTACAAAATTCCAAGTGAGGTAAAATGATGCAAGTTTAAAAAAAAAAATAGGTGGGCTACTTTAAACCCAGGTCATTTATTTGTTCTTTAAGAAAAAAGCTTGTTTAACAAACCTGCAACCTTGAACCAATTAACCTAATCCACTAGAAAGCAAAATTGAAGCCAAGATTTCAGGGACATTTCTATTGCTGGCAAAGCTTCACAGCTCCCAGTACAGATGATTGTAGGACCTTGCCAAGGACCATATCTGGGAACAAATACAGATTAAAAATAAAGAGGCTGTAGGAGGAAAAGGAGGAGGAAGGTGCCCAGTTTCTCCAAATTGTTACAAGCCCCCAGGTGGGGGTGGAAAGTGTTTGTGCAGACATCACTGCAGAGTTATGAATGGTGAAGGTGAATAGTGAAGTAACTTTTAGGCAAACCTGTGCATTACCTTTTCCTTTGCAAGCCGTATTTTGAGCTAAACTGCTGTCCATGTGGATTAGACATGGATGGAGCAGACCCAGTGGAGAAAGCCTGGCAGCAGAGGGCATATATCCACCTGGACTCTGCACTGCAGCGAAGCACGAGGAGCGGGTGCTTCACAGGGAGAGGCCTCCAGGCATGTGCAAAAGGCTGAATAAAATATCAAGGGACCTTTGCAGTCCAAAGCAGACACTCTCTTAGACTTGATTCTTGAACCCTGGTACACCCAAGTTGAGTTTATGTGTCAAAAAGTACAAAGTCTAAAGAGAGTCCTCTGGTGGTGATAAAAAATTAAACCAACTTTACTGGCACACAATAAAGAGGAAGTTAATTGAAAGAAAAAAATCTGTTTTTGTTTTAGTGGGTCTGGGTTTTTATTTTGAAGCCCAGAAGGAAGTATGAGATTAAGAAAACAGCTTTTAACTTTAGTAGATTTACCTGGAGAGTTTTGACCTGGTTTTTCAAAGCTTCTAGTGACAGCACAGAAGGTTTGCACTGCTCTATGCAGTACAAATATCTTGTTATCATCAGGCTGACTTCTCCATAAGCTTCATCATACAGTTTCCAATGCCGCAGGATTGCCTGCATGGAGGTCCTTAACTGCTGAATCTGCAGAGAAATCACATTTGTTATTATTTCTTGATCGATGCTGAATATAAATCATTTTAAAGTTGATTCAAAAATCTCATCTCAGTGCTCACTCCATGACAATCCACAAGAATTTCACAATTCGGAATACTTTCCTACTTTGTACAGAATCACAGATGTTTCAAAGCAAGAAGCAAGCAGTATTCCTGGTAGTAGACTACAGTATAAAAGTCTGATAGAAATAGAATTATAACCAAAGTAGAATTTTGCTGTCAGCGGAATGATGACAGAAGCCCCAAGAAAGTAAAATGTACTGAAACAAAGAACTGCTTATTCCTTGCAGCCAGAAAACAATTTGAAGTGGTGCAAAGTAGAGAACTTCAGTCTTGTCAGGAAACAGATAGTTTGATCAAGTTTCATTTTAACGAAAATTTCAACAGAAATTGTTTTGTATGGAAGATGCAACTACTACACCTGTAAGAATCATCATCCCTTTACGTCATTATGCTGTAAAAATGCAGACTAGCCAGAAATACAATCCAGGAACTTCAGGATTCTCATTTGCAATGACATAAGGGATTTCCTTACTGCTTTTCTTTGCTCCCTTCATTATTACGGCCGGTTAAACTATACTGGGGCGAGATGTCCATTTGCCACATTCTTCTGGACATTACAAAGGCAAAATTGCAGACTTGCTTCAGTGCAATTTGCCATTTTTGCCTTCTGTACCAGGGAAGTATACGAGGCATGTACTGTGCTAGATGAAACATTCATCCAGGTCAAAAATCTGTTGCCAGCCATGCCGAAACCAGAAGCTTTGAGAAGAGCATGAAAACGAGGCAAGCAAACATCTATCAAAGTGAGATGACAGGTTAGGATTCTGTTTATATATCCATGCAATGGGAGATGAGGACACTTCTCTGCCGTGGCTGCGTATCCGCACTCCAGCCACACAGGGGTGAACGGATTAATCATCCCTATTCTCATTTGAATCCTCGTTTAGGTGGGAGGAATCTTTAATTGCTGTCAGTAGCCTGCAGCTAATTACTGCCCACACAGTATGGAAAGATGTTGTGCTCATGAAATATCTCTGGGCTAGACTGGGAGTCCTGAGCTCAGTACCATCCCTGGGTCCTACCTTGCTTAGACTGTGCCCAAAGTCACAGCCAGGCTCCTATTGAGGCCAGCTGCCCCAGAGAACAAACCTGCACTCCATGTTTCATCACACATGGACACTGCTGGGTATAAGAATATCCTGCAGTTCCTAAGTTCAACAATGAAGTCATAAAAATACTAAGATTAATATGGCCCACAGCTGTAAGAAAAAAAAAAAAAAAAAAACCTATGCTGTTAAATCTGCCAATTTCAATCCCGACCTCCACACCAAAAGCAAAAATTCTCCTTTTTATCTTGCATGTACACAAAAATATCCTTGCTCTCTCTCTCAAGAAATAACCACAGCTTTTCTGCTGAAACTAGAAAAAGCAGCAGTGGCCCCATCCTGGGCAGAATATGCACGTGGAAGAGTTCAAGCAAAAGAGTTCCAGTCAGATGAATTTTTGAGGAAAAAAGGCAGATTGATAATCAAGGAAATGTTAGGCAATTTTAACTATAAATGCAATCATTGCATCACATACAATCCTCTGCAGGACATAGTTATTTATTATCATAAATTTAAATCTATAAATGTACTCATTACTATATATTATTATGTCTAAGTTAAAAATAAATTAAAAAATACCAATTGCAAGTATAAAGCAAACACAACCTACATGCAAAGTGCTGGTGACTCAGTCTGTATGGATTAGGGAACTGGTCAGGCTATCCATGAAGCAACTGGGAACTACACAGGGATTTGAATAAAGCAGAAGCAGTCTGGGGGTGTGAAGGAAGAGCAGCAGGGATATGGAAAAGCTCCAGAGAGAGCAGAGCAGAGCAGGAGCAGAGAGCTTCCAACAGTGTAACAGAGGGGAAGAGGCTGCAGCGTGACAGAAGTGGATCTAGTCGCTGCAATCAAGGCTTCCATTTTCAGCTGACAGAAAAATACCACTGCTATTTCCCTGATTTCTGAAATTGCAAATGAGGATCTGACCATTTTCCCCCTGTAATTAATATGCTTTGAGATTAACCTTCCTCCCTCTCCGCCCCCCCCCCCTTTTTTTTTCCCTTTTCTATCTTTCTCAAAATTGAAAATGGATTCATGGTTGCAACAGTACAGAATTTTAAGGAAGTTCCTAGGAGGGTTAAGATTAGGCATAAGGCATATTCTGCATCTCTGCTGCACTAGCTACAGCCATTTCTTGAAGGAGTAACGTTCCTTGAATTAGTAACACTGGTGGCAAGGATAGATACTGGAGGGACATCTTAACCCAAACAAAGCCTATACCTGGCTGGCAACGCAGTCCCTCATTTCACACAGTTCAGCTGTCCGGAGAGATGCAGCTTCGGGGGTTTGCTCTGGACCATCCTTCAAAGCCACATTCTGTGTGAGCTCATCAAGAATTTTGGATTTAGCTGCAAGTTGATTTTCCAACTCCTAAAGTAGGTGAGGGGAAAAAAAAGAGATTCAAAAATAAATAAATTATTGCAGCTGTGCAAAAATATCACTATTTTGCCTCTAGCAGACAAAGGTAACATAGGAATGGACTTCTCAGTATGAGGGTCCAACACGCTACAAACTGCCCAAAAAATTATTTTCAGCTCCTCTGATAAGCCACAGCTATTTCTACCCATGAGAGAAATACCACCAAATCAGCAGGGCTGCTGGAGAGGGTAACTTCCCTGACACAGTCAGTACGACTACAACGTGGCCTCAACGTGCTGGTGAAATCTCCATGCAGGTTTTCATAACGTGTATAAATGTTCATGCACATAGCAAACCGCGCCTTCTCTCTCTAATACTATGCTTTTTCACCATGACCTTTTCTCATCCACTTAACTGTCCCCCAAATTATCAAATTTCAACCTCAATTTTACAAAGTGAATTTTTATGAAGCATTTAGCCACCGGATTCTTAGAACTGGGCCTCGCTGTAATCAGATTATTACTTTAGGCAAAGACATTGACTGTCTTTCTTCCACCCAGGCCCCTTGATAGGTTTCATGGTTTCAGACAGACAAGTTACTTAGTGTATAACAGAGCATTCTAGGGAAAAAAGCAGCCTATGATGGGAGAAAGGCACATAACCACCATAATAAAGGAACAAATATTCCATGCTAAAAAATCATAATAATAAAAAAAGAGGAATTGCTGTACTCAATGAAAGCAGCAGGTTGTCAGAGGAACAGGCACCAGTTATTGGCTGACTGCACCTGTCCTAACTTCGACGGAGTTGGTGCCTTAAGAAACACAACAAAAGTATACCCAGATTCTTGAGACTAGTGGGGAGGGAACACATTTTAGAGCAGAATTACAGAGAGTTACTATTTTTCCAAATGGGCCTATGTAGTTTCCATGACATTATCATCAAAGAGCTCTTCACACTAATGGAATCGATGGCTCTTGCCACAGCTGTGCAGAACTGAGAGAACTATTTCTGTTGGAAAAATTTCAGAATATTACTGCTGGAAAACACTCCAAAATTCAAAGAACAGGAGATGTACCTTCAATTGGAGCAAAAAAAATATAAAATAAGAGTTTGCATCTGCCTCTTTATGACCTGAACTTTCCATGCTTTAATTAAAATGACATTGTAATATTATCCAGGAAACGGCAACTTTTCATTACTTTTTCTTTTCCTTTTTTTTTTTTTCTCCAAAAATTGGTGCAGTTTGTTAGTGTGGATTCAGCAAACCACTTACCATACTCTGGGCAGTAATATCACATACATATAATGCTTTACCTTGCAATCATCCAACGTGTTCTGTGCAGAGGTCAGACTTGCTGGGGTTTGTAAGGACCTCAGTCGATCACTCTGCGCTTCCAGCCACTTGCCTAGAGTCTGTCCTTTGTTCTCATTTTCGGTAATATCTTCCAAATCATGTTCCAGATCTTGAATCTGAAAGTTGCAGAACTATTTTAGCTCAGTTAAACTTTGAGGTGGGCAGAAGCATGGTTTTCCATTTCAACACACATTTTGAGATTACAAAGTTTTCTCTAACCAAGAATAAACGAATAAACTCATATGCAAATACTTTGAAAGGAAAAGCTAAAAAGGCTTTTCTGGTTCTTTGGTACCTGACTGCTTCCTTGGGCACTGCAGTGTGGGAGCCTGCAGCCTGGGATTTCATGGGCTACCCAGGTAAGTTCACACGGATTCACAAAACTTTGTTCTACCCAGACCCCATCAACAAAGATAACATCCTCAACTAAGAAACAAGGGACCTTGAGTCTGCTGTCTTCAAGTCTGGCCATGGGAATATCTTAAATATTACAAAGCAGTTTTTTGATAAAGATCAGAGAAGAAGGGAAAAAATAACTTTGAGTCTAGCTGAACCAACCAGCATAGCATTCATCTTTTCCATAAACACAACTGTTTTTACCTATTAAGTTTTAAATGTACCAAGTTTTGCAGTAACCCTCCATACCCTCCAACAGACTTCACCAATAGCTTCCCCTGAAGGCATGACCTCAAATTCTTCTGCTTTTATAATTTTCTCAATACAGGTCGTCTTTGCTGACACTGCATTGCCTATTTTCTTCATGTGAGGACTTTTATTGTTTCCATTTAATAGAGTTCACTGACTGTATTAAATGACTCTCAGGCTCTCCTGAAGAGCAGATATTGCCTGTTTTTCCTTCTGAGAGCTACAGGAGAGTTTACCCTCTGAAACCTTGCTGGGACTTGGATGCTGCTTGCAAATATGGAGCACTAGCATAGGTGAGATCAAAGCTGCGAGAGAGAAAGCAATGAAACACAATCAAACCTGTCTGTTCAGAGACGCCTGCAGCCTGTGCCACCGCAGGTTCATCTCACCAAGGCACTCAGCAAATTCTGTCCTTTCATACCGCTTGCTTTCCACATCACAAGTGCTCATCTGCAGCAGTGACTGGTTAACAAAATCCACCATCCACTGTTTAAAGTTCATTTCCATCATGTATTCCTGGAGGAAAACATAAACAAACAAAACATAAAACAATTAGTCTGGCAATTTTAATCTCTCTATCTATGAAGGTACAAAGCATGGCCTGAATCCTTCCTGCAGCTGAGGCAATCAGCTGCCATTCTTGGAGTTTCCATGTCTAAACAGAGAAGAAAATCTGCTGCAGCCACCCACTCTGCAGGGACATTAATCTGGTGCCCCTTTTCTAGTACATTCTCTCTCTTGCTAAAACATAATCACAGTTTTCTAGGTAATTGGATCCTGACTATTGAGCTGCAAAATTATGAGGCATTCCTCCTTGAAAGGGCATGGCCAAAGCACAGCACAGTCTGATTTCCTAAGGAAGCCCAGCCTAATACTGCATTTGCTACTCAACACATCATCTAAACTTAAGAAAGAGAAAAGAGGTTAGACAGTTAAATGCATAGAACATGAGGAAAAAGATTACAGCACAGAGCACAGTGTTGCTTATATTGCAGGGCAGGCAGTGTTTTATGTCATGGAGGTAAAATGGATTTTCATAAAGGAATATGTTCACACACCTTTGGGGTTCCCTCCCAAGTGTCAAGGAAGGATTATGACCACGCTGTTAGGTTATGTCAAACTAAGCACGTGGCAGAAGGTCTGGGCTTATAACTTCCTGTTTACCTTGTACTTCTGAAGGAGACTTCTGACCTGGGCAGCACTACTTTGTGAATTTATAGGGTCTTCGTGTCCCTGCTGTCTTTCCACATGGTCCAGCCAGGTCATTAGCTCACCAATGGCTTCCCGTGATGAAAGTTTTTCCATCTGAAGCTGGGGGTAAAGCATATAATGAATCCTCTATAATTTTGCCTGTTAGAAATATCAAGGAAGATGACATCTTTATTTTTAGAAGGTCTCAGACACTATAATTGCAATTATCTGGATATGAACTTGAAAATTAACCCTGTGCTCCAGAGTAGGATATGACTTAAATTAAAAAAAAGTTAGAGGACTCTGAAGTTTGAAATAAATTTTTTTCTAATTGTAACAAACCTTCATATAAACTTGTAAAGATGACAGACACGTGCAAAATTGCACAGGAAGAACGCTGCAATAATTAAACCACAGTACAATATTGAAGATATTCTGAAAGACAGATAGCCAATTAAGAGCTGCTTTGTGGGCCCTACACAGCAGTCAAATGAAAGCCAGCAGCAACTTTTTAAAAAGTAACTAGCTTGAACTGAGAGATGGCAGCAGGATTGTTCCTCACCTGGTGAAGCGTTTCTTGGATGGCTGGGAGCTGGGTAATCAGTTCTCCCCACTTTTGCTCAAACTTTGCCAGCGATGACCTAAGTGCTGCAGTATCAGCTTGCTTCACATGAAAGAGCTGGTTGGCAGTGCTCACCACGGATGACTTGAGGGAAGACTTTTCATCAACTTCCTTAGAGAATGTCTAAGGCGCACAGAAGAAATTTAACTGAGGATTAACAATATTTATATATCTCTTTATTTAAAGAACACAAATTATGTTTTCAAACACAGGATGAATGGTCTCAGCAAACTGATTTTAGCAGGTTTGCAAAGTTCAGAAATGCTGGACATGCTTGAGAGATCCTGGCTGGACAGCAATCATGTAATCTCACCATGAGAAAGTCACATCCTGACTTAGGCAACCTGACTGGCCCAGCAATCTGAAGGAAGGATCTGTAGTGGCCTCCCATCTTCACAATTCCCCAAAGAAATAATGGGGTGGCTTTGGGGCATACAGCGCTTTGTCACTCAGTGCTAAGTTTTGTGGGCAGTTTCCAGGTCACTGTGAGCATAAGAACCCCTTGTAAGGCTCATTTTCATTGGAAGTCGTGATGCATCATCTAAACCTGGCAGCAGAATTGACTCACAAACAAGTTGTTGATGTTATCTCTGATGGTGGGAAGATCTTGTGACACATTGAGAGACTGCTCTTTCCAAAAATTCATTCGCTGCTGAGCGGAATCCAGCCACTTCATTAATTCCTCTGAGTCTCTGTTGTAGCTGCAGAGAGCAAACAAGCACACAAACAGCCTAAGATGCATTTCTCAGCCTCTGAGTTGTCCTCTCTCAGGAACCATGAGCTATCCTGTCACCTACGCTCCTGCGTAACCCTTGCAGGAGCCCTGCCACAACATGAATTGATGGGCGACACAGCAGTTTTGCTAGAGGTTCACACAAGACTGTTCTAGCAGCTCTAGAGCTGGTCTGCCCTCTCCAAAAACATCCTTTCCATCTTCATCAAGCAGCTCCTCACATGAGCCCACATGAGTGAAAAGAGCTTTGCTGGGGGTCAAAAACCACCAGAGGAGACAGTGCATGAGGAGAATAAGGTGCAGAGAAGGGATAAATATTGAGAAATGGCCTGACTGGCATGCTATGTGTACACCAATAGTCTGATCAGGCTTGGCCTCGGACTGCCCAGAGCGGATGCTAGGATAGCTCAAGTTGGTCCATCGATGGCTGGACTGGGGGAGGCATCAAGAATGCTTGGGGCTTGCCCCTCTGCAGACCTCCAGAAAAGAGCAGGCATTTGAGGCAGCATTTCAGCCATGTCCTGAATGTTTATAATGTGGATAGCATGTTCATGCACAGATGTACCTTCCAGCTTTGCATGTGAACCAAAGCTAACTTGCATTTATAGCAGGCCAAAATGCTTAGGGCAGCATAAGCAGCCTGTCCCTTACCAGCTCCAGTTTATGAACTGCAGAAATACTGTTCCCACTAAAAATAAGTGGGAAAAATGCCTGTTACATAGTGGGAGAAGATCAGCTGAGTCATGAAGTGACTCTTTTCTACCCACCACTGCTTTTTCATTCTTAAGTGAAAGGAGCAGTTGAGTTTATTACTTTGCTATCATAGTTCACAAAATAGAAAGTCAGAAATCTATTTCTAGCCAATACCTCTAATTGCTTATTGAGTTATAACCCACCTGACCAAGAGTTTGAGTAACGTTTGAAGTCTGTGTAGTTCATGGCCAACTTTTTTGGTTAAGGACAACCACTGCTCTTCCAGCTTCCCAATCTGGCTTGTTATTTCTGGACAGCTCACAGCAGTCAGCAATTTCTTCCCTTCTTTTACCATCTGGTACAGCCTGGCATGCTTTTCATCCACATTGCTTTTGATTTGCTATCAGAATGTGGAAAGTTTACATTACAGTAACATTTTAAAAATCAAAACCACAACTATCTGAACACATATAATTTGTTCTAACATTTTAATCACAGAACTCTTATCTCAGGTATTTTATTTTCCAAACTGAACGGATCTGGTACTTCATTCCATGCGAAAGGGACATGGATGATATTTCTCAATTTCCTCTAGATAGACCAAGACATTTCTGCACAAACTTTCATGCATTAGTCAGAATGACTGTTGTCTTTTGACAGGTTCTTTCAGTGCTTGTAAGCCTCAGGTTGTGGACAGACACTAACAGATCTAGCTGCACTGTGTTGATGTATGACTGTCCCCAGGCAAAAGTTATCACCCTTCTGTTCTTAGTAGGGCTTGTGGCTCTACCCTATTTAAAGATTTTAATCACTGCAACAAACATAGCAACATTTCACTATTGTCACACTTCATCAGAAAGGTCAAAATGAGAAAGAGGAGAGAAGAAAAACCTCCAGGAATTAGATCTGTGGACAAGGTAGAAAGGAGCACCTCTGTGACATGCAAGTATCTCACTTCATTACAGGCAGAAGGGGCTTGTACAGTATTTATCATGAAGGGGGATATTTGTTTTTCAGAAACAAATCTTGTATATCTCAAGCCTCAGATAATTTTATTCTACTCTGTCCTTGAAATTGTGAAGCTCCAGTACTGGGCCTCATTTCAAGCTCTTCCAAAGCATTACTGGTTTGTTTCTGATGGATCTAGTAGAAGAGAAACAAACACAAAAATACCTGGAGAATTGCAATCCTTTCCATCAATCTTTCTTCTGTTTCTTCGACCAAACTCACAGAAGGCAACGTAGAGGCAAGTGCCTCTAACTCTTTATTGAAAGCTAGGCATTCACGATCAAATCCTATCCATTCCTAGAAAAAGGCATTGCATTATTAACATAAAATAACTCTCATGCATCTCTCTATTTTTGCTCTATCTTGGGAGACTGAAGCCTTAATGCTTATTCTAGCAACAGTAACTCATTTCAACAAAACAGAACATGAAAACAGGTGAATGACAGAAATATTAAAGGTGTGATTTCACCACAAAAAAATAATTCAGTGAACATCTTGAAGATTTCTTATTTTAAAGTGGTCTTTTCCTTTCCTCTTGGATGTTTTAAGATCAATATTTAAATTTTATTTTATTGCGGTACTGGTAGTTTTGTGCGCTAAATGGCTTTGCTGTCACTTCAGCCACTCAAAAATCACTGCAAGAAAATTAAATAAAGTCCCACTCACAACAGAAAAAATGGCCTGAAACAGCCATTTTCTAAAGTTTTCAGGTAAAATACCCAGTTTACTGACATGCACAGACAAAGTAATAGACTGTTGCCATCCAAAGGAGAGAGGTAACTACTAAGTAAAGAATCACTAGCATAGAAAGGGATCTTTCATATGCAGCTCTTCCTTTCTTGCCTCAAAGTTTTACAGGGGGTTTCTGTTGACTCATTACCTCTAACAAGCCCTCTAGGCGTATACCATAGTGGCAGGCCTTCTGCTCCAGCAATCTGACTTCATTCACCAGGTCTCTCCAGAATTTCTCTCTTTTCTGTAGGATGGAGGGAGCCACTTTCTTGGAAAACATTTGCATAAAAGCCAGGTGGGTCATGAGCTTGTGGAAAAAGCCCTAAAAATAAAAATTTTAAACTTTAGTGTACTAAAGTAAAGCCTACTTTTTGTTTTTGCCATGCACTTTACTATATTCAAGTCCTTCTAACTTGAAAACCTGGATTGCAATTTTAATAAGAATCACAATATTTTGTGTTTACTGCATATAGTTTTCCTCAGGCTTATCAAATGTAATCAATTACAAATCAGTACAAGAGGGATGTGGAGCTGCTGGAGAGAGTCCAGCGCAGGGCTACAAGGATGATCAGGGGCCTGGAACATCTGCCCTATGAGGAGAGGCTGAGGGAGCTGGGCCTGTTCAGCCTGGAGAAGAGAAGGCTGAGAGGGGACCTGAGCAGTGTCTAGAAGTACCTCAAGGGAGGCAGTGAGGAGGATGGTGCTGGCCTCTCTTCAGTGGTGGCCACTGACAGAACTAGAGGTAATGGCCACAAACTGAAGCACCAAAAGTTCCGCGTGAACTTAAGGAAAAATTTCTTAACAGTGAGGGTGACAGAGCACTGGAACAGGCTGCCCAGAGAGGTTGTGGAGTCTCCTTCTCTGGAGATCTTCAAAACCCGCTTGGATGCAGTCCTGGGCCACGTGCTCTAGGTGACCCTGCGTGTGCAGGGGGTTGGACTAGATGACCTCTAGAGGTCCCTTCCAACCTTAAGCATTCTACGAATTATCCTTTGATTTTTTTATATCATATTCTATACTCCAAGTAAAGGCAAACTAAATTATAGCAGAGCTGATCTGATTACAATGAGGGCAGAGCTGGTAAGTCTCAGTCACTCTATTGCATCTGCAGTATCCAAGTCAAGTAAAACATACTTGAAGACCCATCTTGGAAGACTATGCACCCAGGATGAGTGTGCGGAGAAGACAGAAGTGTGGCCAGTTTTAGTCTCACAAAGCTGGGGAGCCTCCTGCCTCAAACTCTGCATGACCCTGAAATGGGCTGATGCTTTTGCTTTTGATCAAGAACAAGTGGTGAGTTGGGTGCGCTGCTTTCATTTACATATTTATGAAGAAAACTATGTATATTTATAGTTCATATGAAATGCAAGGTCAGATGGAAGGAGGAGTATAACTATAAATAGGCAGTTTAGTGTGAGCTAGTTATCACCAGACAGCCATCATCCAGTTTGGTTCACTGGATGAGAGAATTGAGCCTTCACTAAGGGTACTGGCAGTTCTAAGGGATAAGATGTAGGACACAATAAGCCTTTTGAATAACTATAGGATAATAATTTAATTTAATTTATAGCTCTGCTTAGCCGTTCAGAAAAAGCCAAATCTGAACAGGAATTTTTCCCCTTTTAAGGGTATAACCCCTTATATAACAGCTAGGAAGAAATTGGGAGCAAAAAGTTGTCATGGAGAGGACCCCAAACCATCCTCCATTCAGCAAAGAGCTGCGATGGGTAAGATCCCTCCATCAGATCATGCAGGCACACAGGTCCAAAAGCCTCAACTTCCAACTGCTAGACAGCATCTTTGGGAACCTCACTGCTGATTTATCACCAAAAATAACACTGAAATGCTTTTTCCTAACACTTTGGTATGTTCTGAGGTAAATCCAAGTAGTGCTAAACAGACTGGCAAAACTGCAGCCTCTCCCCTATGCCATGAGAAAGAGTTATTCTTATGCATGACACTAGAGAGAAAGCAGACAAAATAATGCTTTGGCTTTGCTGATTTTAGCCATGCTGTGATGAGCATGCTATACCTTGTGATTTTCCAGGTGAGACTGTAAAGCTGCTCTGGTTTTTGTTAGCTGCTTTGGATCTTGTGCAATCTTCTCTCTTCCAATAGCTACCAGCTCTGCAAATCCATGAAGTAAGTCCTCATACTGGTTCTCACTGATGGAAGGAGAGTTCAGCTCCATGTACTTTGCTCTCAGAATCCCCCACATGTCATCCAGAACATCCTGGAATGAGAACACAGTTTAGTGATTTAGAAATAAAACTTACAGACCTGAGCATATGTGCCCAGAATGCAAAATAACCATCAGTCTTTTGATGTTAAATATATCTTGCTTAGAAGAAACTTTGCTGTATAAAGGTAATGGTAGCGTGTTTTTACCTCTAACTTGTAGGCTTCCTGGATTAATGTTACAGGTAACTGAAATCTTTCCCCGTGACCTCTCAGTTTTGCTACTTGGGTTTCAAGGTTTTGCAGCTCCAAAGCACAGACATCAATTTTCTGAATTAAAAACAAAAGAAACTATTAGCAGGAGATCTGTTCCATCAGACTTTATATTATCATTGGGAGCACAGCAGCTCTGGGACCTAGTTTCCACAGTGCTATTAATTCTTAAATTCACAGTAAGACTCCTGATCTCATGAACTTCTAAGCAAAAAGACACAAGACTGACAAAGCTTACTGGGCTCACACAGGCTCAGCCAGGAAGTGAATTCAGATCTTGCATCTCAGTCCAATGTCCAATGTGTATTTGTTTGCTAACTCAAGAGCAGTCATTAAAGAGAATCATAGCCTCATAAAATACCATTTTTGTCATATAGTGGAAAGAGTCGGTCACGGCTGGATTGACACAGATTCTCCCTGAAGTTAGGGACTTCTGACCAGTTTTTTTTTTTCCTCCAAAAGTCAAGTATATTACTTGACAGAAGTAATATGCAGCAATTACAGACGTAGCTTCCAGCCTTGCATTAAGTTATGCCTATAGTTGAGATAAGTCTAACAAACTGTGATCTATAATAACAATAATAAAAAAAATGGGGGTGGGGGGAAGCTCTCTTTGCTCTACCAACAGACAGTGCTGGCTGATATCTATCCCAAAGAAGAAACAAACAGTGCTGGTTGATATCTATTCTGGAGAAGAGGCACAATTTGCTCTTAACTCTGCTAGTCCTTAAGAAGGTGGAAGTTTAATTGGGTTGAGTCTCATATTATGACAAAGTGCTCATGATTGCTGAACGAGTAAATACAAATATTGCATTCCTGTTCCCACAGGGAAAAGTTAAAGTTTTCCATCCAGAAAAGCATAACATAATTTTTACTCTACTGTATTTTACAGAGTCTTTTTCCTTCCCTGCCATGATGTGGGGAGTCTTCAGTCTGAGAGGTAGTAGAGGGACTGCTTTCTCCACCTCAGCCACTCTAAGGACTGGAATTAGGCTCACCCATGGATTTGGGTTATAGTAGAAATAAGAAAGAAAGCAAACTGGGAAGGATATTGGACTCCTAATATTTAAAAATCCAAATGAGCTTTAAGCTTTAAAATATAGGAAATTTCAATAAATTAAAAACAGGAAATACCAGCTAGCACGAAGAGATTTTTTTTTTTTTTTTACTTTGAATCAAATTACCTGGAGCTGCTCAGAAACATTATGTCCATGTATTACATTCAAGCATTGTTGCAGAGTAGCTTTTTTCTCAGTTAATTGATCATACAGAAGCCTGGTTTCATTCTATAAAAGAAAAGAAATATCAGAACTATATCGCATTTCAGGAATATAGGAATAATCAGACAAAATTACATACTAAATAAAATGTTGAGTTCTCACAGCAAAACCCCCTTTTTTTCCTTTTAAAAACAAAACAAAGGCTACATATTATGGGCTCTAAGCAGTAATTCAGAAAGGGAAATTCACTAGACTGTACAGTGTAAGAAAGCAGACTACTTTGCCACAATGATCCTCTCCATAAAAATCTGTGAAACACCAAGATACAAATTTTTCTCTTCTGAAATGAGAAAATGAGCCCATTAATGGAAATGACTGGAGCTCAGTGGAGTCTGCACAAGCAAACACTGCAAGGCCAGGCCTGCCACTCACGGGAAACAACATCCCAACGCCTCAGAAACAGCATTCGGCAAAGAACCACACTGACATCACTGACTACATCCTGATGCTGAAGAGTTTGGCTGGACATAGGAAACTATTTTGAGGACCAGGCTTTTATTCCCTTGCTTCCATCCAAATATTGATCTGAGTATTTTTCAACACTAGTCAGGAGATTTAGTCCCTCACAAGAACGCACAGAGGACTTTCATTATTTCATCTGCTTTTCCAAAGAACAACAACAAAAAAAAAAATGCAATTTGCAGTGGCTTCCAATACTATGGCACAAAATCTCAGTAAATAGTAAAAGAAAATATCAAGGGCCAAATCAATCTCCAAAGCATAGTTAAGAGCAGTCCAGTGCCAGATGGGGCACTGAGAAGGAAAAAGCCTGCCCCTCACAACAAATATTATGCAGGAAGAATACTGAACCATCCACTGGTCAAATCCTTCCACATAGAGGGCAAGTGCTTTGCCCTGTAGATAAGCATGAAGGGATCCCTGATTACTTCCATCCTTTCTGCATGCAAGTTTGCTATTGGGATCAAGATCTCCAAGGTGGTCAGCACTGAAAATACTGCTGTAAAAAGCAAAATTAATTTATTTTTTGAGAGGCTAAGACAAGTTTGTTTAGGAGGGGGGAAAAAAGCACATTATAGATTGCTCATTTGTAACCCAAATGCATTAGCAGTGACAAGTCTAAAAGATGCTGTGAAACAAGATGTGCATTTGGCAGTGGAGTACCTGGTAATTGCTATTATGATCCAGCCCAGCTTTCATTGAATTGCTCCTTGAAGCAGTGGCAGCTTGAGTTTGTTCCAGTCGTGCCTGCAAGTTGTTAAAGCATTCACAGAACACATCTATACTCCCACCAGCGCAGGTAATAGACTTTAAGAGATCATCCTTTTTATCACTCAGATCAGCATGAAGTTTTTGCAGCTCCACAGAAAGAGTCTAAAGGGTTGAGAGAAAGATAACGTGAGTGAAAATGGTTTCTGTTCAAGGACGCTTGCCATTAAAAGATGGCAGAAATCGAGTTGCTAAATGTTACTCAGTGGCCCAATCCTGTGCCCCACCAAATGGCTCCCAAGTTACACCAGAGAAGCAAGAGAGATGCCAGGTCCTGTCATAGCAACCATCTGCTGGGGCTTCTTCCCTGGGTGCTTTAGGACCGTTACCTCGTACAGAGCCTGCTGCACAGCGGCCTCTTCCGTGGAGAGGACTGAGGTGTTCAGCATCTCCTCCATGTTATTCAAACACCGGCTGATTGCCAGAAGCAGCTCAAACAGTTTTCTGTCCAAATTGGACGAGACTTCCCCTGCCACATTTTCCTGGGTAAAAGCAAGTTAGAAATTTTTAGTACTTTCTGCCAAGACATAGCTAGAACATGTTCACTTGCACAGGGTGGGAGTTTCAGCCACCCATAATAAAAGGGAATTACTGAAGTCTGAATGAGACAGTAATATACATGCAATCCTCAGGGCTCCCCAGGCCAAAGCTGGGACTGTGACCCCATGTGTACCAAGAGGGTTGTGGTGTTTCAGATCTCTCTTCTCTCAAGAGTCAGCCCTGCACGATTTGCCTTGTCAGCTCCAATACTGAAGAATCACACGCAGGCTCTTCACTTAATATATTTTGAGGAGTAGTCATCATTACCCACACTAGCATGTCTGCATATTCAGTAACAGAAATATCACAGCTGAAGCTCTGCTCAAAATCCAAACCTGATTCTTCAGCATACATCATACCTGATGTGAAAGCTAAATTACAATAGACATTTGCAGTAGATGATTATTGGCTATGTTTCTCAGTGCTCAGTTGATCGCTTGTCTCTGCAATCCCTAGTACGTGCAGTGCTAGAACATGTCATCTGTACCTGTGCATGTACCACATTTGCTTCTTGGCTTATGTCTCCCAGCTGGACAGTATAAGTTTTCAGTTCTTCCACTGTTGGAGTCCCTGCGCTAGTGAACATGCCCCGGGGCAGCATGTTCATCTTTGCTGTAATCTAGGATTTGGAAAAAGAACAGTGCAGTTAGCTTAAAAGCTCAGAAGAAAACTCGGCCATTCAACTGCATAACACTCCTCTCAAAAGGCATTAATATAATGGTTTCAAGGTACTGAAACCCTACTATCCCTGGATAGCATGGATCCTTATTTTCTCTCCTGTGAAAAGTTGCCCTTCTACTATTTGGGCAGACTATATCCCGCTGGGAGTCTGGCTGAACAAGGAGCCTCTGATTCCAAACTTTAAGGGCTACAGGTTGCAGTTTTCAATAAGGCAAACCTGCTGCCCACTGTAGATCTTGCCTGAATAAAAGTTATTTTATTATAAAAGGATATTTACCCTTTTACATGACTGATACTTTCTCATGTAACACAATAATTTCAGAGAACAGGGAATCCAGTCATTCCCAATGAAGATGGATGAACAAAACTGTCAATAACAAGTTATCCTCTTGTCCAAGCTGTAAAACCCCACAGTCAGATCTGATTAAACACGCACTGCTCTCTTGCTGGCTGCAGCACAAACTCTGATTTTGATCTATCACAAAGGAAGAGAGAACACTGCAGTAAATGGCAGAATAAGATTTAAGCCAGAGATTCATACTGACCAAAGTGCTCTTACTTGCAGGAACTGGGTTTTAATCTACATCCACACAATTTAGCTAGGGTTTAGCCGCCTTTCTCTTAAGGACTCTTGAAAAAAAATAGGTAACATGTAGTCTGAACACTAACTGCAAGAATTCACTTATGCTCTCCCATGCTATACCTAATAGTCACTACTCCAGAGTCATTATCTATCTCAAGGTAAAGTTAAGAGACAATCATGAAAATGGCATGCAATAATATTTCATCTGGAGGGCTCTTGCACAACTTTCAGTTTTCTGAAGAAGAAGAGACAATATAATGATGGAAGATGATGCACCAATGCACAAGAGCTTGCAGGAGGAGTATTTTACCGAATTTAAACGGACCTGAGGTTCCACGAGCTGGCAGAGAGGAGACTTCATCTTTGATGACAGCTCTTGTTGTAAATATTGCCATTTATTACCCTTTGGAGCTGAAGCAGGATCAGCCGGCTCTGTCCTTGGATCAGATTCTTCATTGCTGTATGTAGAAAATGTTAGAACAGCAAATACTGAAGCAAAATAAGCATACCTGGATTTGTAAGACTCCTTGAATATGACTGGTTTCTGTTTCTTCTGTCCCCCAAAGAAGAGTGAAAGCAAGTGCATGGGTGGCCTTTGATTTCAAAGCTTTGTTACATTTTTGGGGGCATTTCCCTTTCCTTGACGCACCCTAAGGGCCTGCTGGTCTCCCACACATGGGCAATCTAGCACCTCCCCCAAGGTTGCTGTTTGCCTCTCAAGTTAAGGACATATCTTACAAAAGAACCTTGAAATAACCATTCTGAGGGTAATTCCCCTCAGGCACCACAGTTCATAGCCCAACGGCACTACATGAAGCTTTCCATTAGCTCCCGAGTGGAACCTGGCTGGGGACTTGCTCGTACAGCAAGGACAACAGCTCAGGGGATTCGAGATTTTGAACACTGGAATCAGCCCTAATTACCAAGGAAGTGTTAGCAAAATGAGACTTCACTTCTCTAGACTGGTGATGGCAGAAATCTCCCAGTTTCTGCAGTTTCTTCTTCTAAAGGCACATATCCCTACACAGAACCTGTGGTGCCACTGGAAAGTCGCAGCGGACTTGGGCAGGTTTATGCTAGTGAACACCAGTACTTAATGAGCTTATTTCATACCTTGGTTTTAATTTCTTAGGCACACTCTCATCAAACTGTAGTTGCATTTTTTCCACACAGGACTCAATGAAATCTATGAGGCTTTTCTGCTCAGTTGGCTTTACTTTCAAATCCTGCAAACAGAGAACAGCATGAAAGGTAAAGGCAGTTCTTTATTGTACTCCTCTTAAGATGATGATCTTGCTTTTCCAGTCATATTTCATATTAATTGAGTAAAGAAAATGAAGATACATCTATCAGTATAACAAGCCAATTATGGGTAAACATGAGTTTACAAAACTAAGAGATTTTCTGAAAGAATATAGTTTTATGGAATATACTTCAGCTTGAGCTAGAGTTTTAAAAGCAGAAACCCTCACTCACAGTCAAATTCAGCACATATAGAAATTTAAGGGCCACAGACCACCATTCTTATGCAAAGAAGGTGGCAAGGAACAACAGGGCATTTGCTCAAATACAAGGGTATTTGCTTGAATAAGAGAGTGTTCAGTGAAAACAGAACAGTTTTCAGCAGCTCAGGCTGGATCATTTATTCCAGAAGTCTTCTAAGAGCATGAGGATGGCAAAAGCTCAATTCCAGTTAGCGAAACAGAAGATAGATCACAGGGCACGGAACACGTCTTGGAATATTTCTGCGTTAACATTAAAGGCATTAGGAGTTAAGCCCATGGGAAAACATTCACAAAGCTTCGTCTCTAAGCCACATCTACCAAAGCAGCATCAGCGTACAGATTCAGAGCCCAAAACACATCAGGGCTCCAAAGACAGGAGATAGGAGTGATGGGTGATGCCATCTGCACCAATGCAACACAAGGCAAGTGTTAGAGTACCATCCAGCTCCATAAAATTAACAAATATTTTAGGACCCCAAAAGCCATGACTTTAATGGTCAGCGTCATCTTCATCCTCACTCTCCTGCAGTAAAAAATGTAGCAGGGAACAAGTGCAGTTGCCCCTCGCCCCAGGGGATGTAGAGCAGCCCGCTTTGTGAGGAGCAGCAGAATTACCTGTGGGTGCTCGTGGACACTGTTGTGCTGCACGGGCGGCTCTTCGCCAGGAGCGACGCTGGCCCCGCTGGGCTGCAGGAGCGTGAGGGGCTCCAAGTCGACCTGCTCCTTGCTGTGACCCTGCAAAGTGAGACCCCATCGTGGGATGGCCCCCAGGGTACAAAAGGAGCAGAGCTCCTCCAGGGCAATGTCAGCTCCCTAGGAGACTGTGCTGCTCTGGTGCTAGGAGACTGTGGCTGACCACACGGACACGAATATCCTAGACGGGCTTCTCTGGGCCTTTGCACAAGGAAGAAGCAGGGAGATAGCATCTCACTTAGTGGGAAACTCAGCAAAGCACTAAGGCCAGAAAGGGCCAACAGAAAAACTTAATTTTTTCCTTGCTGCAGGAAACCTTCCCAGAGCCAGATGGTGGGGGGGATGTGGCATGGAAAAGCTGGCAGTGTCACTGCCCTTCTCACACACATTCTTCTGAGAGAGAGTTACTATGTAAAGGCCTGTCTGCTACCATATGCTCATAGACAAACACTGTGGCACTTTAGAGCCTTTAAAATAAACACACACTTTTTATTCTCCTGTACTTCTCGCCAAACCTTGACCTCTGTCACTGAGCACTTAAAGCAGAAAAGGCATCTCTCAGACTCATTAAAAATCCCATTTCTTGTTGCACATGACAAATAATCACATGGCACTGTAAACTGTAACAACAGCACGTCTGACATTTCCCGCCGACTGTCCTCCCTTGCCTGCTTCATGTGGAGAATCTCTAACTGTTTTTCTGCACGCAGAACACACTGAAGCACTGCGAGGCTCTTGCTCTGCACAGCATTCGTGTGCTTTACCTGCTCCTCATTGTACTTGTCCTGAAGCATCGTCTGGACTTTTTCCAAATTGCACTTCACTTCCTTCAGCTTCAAGGAAAGAGCCTCTGTCTCTTGCTGGTGGCCTGCGCTATCCCCGCAATCTTCCAGGAGAGAAAGGACCTTTTGTTCAATTTCTGATAACATCACCTAGGAAGGACAGAAGCCAATTATCCACCCTTAGAAGTACAACAATCTTTCCCCATAACTGCCTGCAGTCTGTGCTCACACTTCCCCTGTCTGAAAGGAATAGAAAACTGTGCCGGTAAAATAGAAGTAGCTGCAGCCACCACAGGTTATTATCCCATTTATTCTTTTTTTTATTACAAGCAATTAAATAAATTGTATGTAGGGTTACTCTTAAAGACAAAGGTGCTTCAAACAAAGGTGCTTACACGCCAAGAGGGCCACCCTTTACTGCCTGGTTATCACCACATGTTTCAGATCTGATGTCCCACAGACTTTGGACAGTGGGACCTACCAGGACACAGGAGATGAGGGCCATCTCCTCTCACCTCATGCAAACGCATCTAAACCAACTTTTAAGGTAAACACAAACACAGGTACCACGGCCTAGCTGTAAACTATCTGTTTTACATTATTATGTCCATAGCCAGGCACTCCTCTTGCTTTGTGCTAAGGGTACTTTTCCATGTAGATCTCAGATGGGTTAGAAAAATTTTTTTCTTTTTCCCCTCTAGCTTGCTTCCCATTGAGCCAAATTTTTAAAACCTAACAGAAATTCAGCAGAGCCTACAGCTGCCTGAAATCTGCCCATTTTTAGGTGGAACAGCATTGTCAAAGATGATGCTGACATGAGCTGCACAGGACCCAGATTCTGCCAGATATTTAGGTCTATTCAAACCTTGATACCCTGAGTGATCAGCACACCAACACTTCACTGAATTAAGGTCTACATCCAGAGGTACTGCATGGCACAAACTCAATTTCTATAAAAAACTGAGCTGAAAGTGTCCTCTAGTAATTTAAAACAAGGGTATGTTGATATTAGCTCCTTTATGGTGAATGAAGATTATCATTGCTTTGGGCAGACTTACAGTATACACAGGCTTTTCCTTTGTATACACTGGCCTACACTGGGAACCTTAACTGCAAAAGAAGGATTCACAATCTTGTAAGCTATTTTTATAGCTTTCATTTAATAAACTCAGGCAAAAATAAAAGTGAAAATGTAAAAACAAATGTATAGAATTTTATAAAATTATCTTTATATTTAATTATTTATTTTTCCTCAGTAGATGTATTGTGATCAAGGCCAGAGCAAATTTGGCCTTTTACTAAAAATTCAACCTACAAGATTCGGCACTTTTGAAAATAACCTGAAAAAAGTCCAATTTGAAGAAACAGAAACACTCATGGTCCTCTCTAAATCCTCCCAGATGCATAAAGATCCCATCCTGAAAACCAGGCATTTTCAGGAAGCCCTTGGGAAGCTGCACCTGGGAGCGCAGCCAAGTGGTTACCTGTTTCCCGCACGGTGCCGATGAGCCGGCGCCGCGGCGCAGGAGCGGCGGCCGTGTGGGGAAGGGCGCCGTGCACTTCAGCCTTACCTGGCACGCGGCGAGCTGCTGCTCCACCATCTGCTGCATCCTGGGGCTCTGGGGGTCTGAGGCCAGGGAGCCCCTAGCCGCGTCGAGCCATCGCTCCAGCTCGGCCACGCGAGCCTGGCACACCTGCAGCGTCGTCCCAGGCTCGGGGCCGCTGCCATCCACGGCGCCCGCCGCGTGCCCCGCTCGCCCTCGGGAGCCCTGTGCGCCCGACGCGGCGGCGTCCGCGGTGCGAGGCGGCAGGGTGCTCTGCAGCAAAGCACACGGGGGTGGGGAGGGGAGGAAAACACCATTAGCTTCTTTATGTTCGTTCGTTTGCTATATTTTTTAATCCTCCTCTTACCAGCAGGGCATGTTTAACTCTGACACTCGCAGAGCACAGAGCAATTCGTCACCGTGTTCCCAGGTTAAGGAAAAAAAAAAAGGAAGGAAAACCCGGCGATCCCGGGATCCGGCGCAACAGGTTTCCAAGGAGCGGATTTGCATTTGCCCAGGTGTACCTGAGCGCGCAGGAAGTGCGGTGACTCACCAGGAACCAGCTCTCCCCTGGGGAGAGGTGTTTTGCTGTGGGAGCCGGCCGCAGCCGCGCTGCTGCTCCAGCTCCAAAGGGAGCTGTTGGGCAACGCTTAGACGCTCCTTGCGCGCAGTCTGTCCCAAGAGCCAAGTACGCTTTATTTGGGCTCTAGGTCACACCGTGGGGAAAAAAATGTGTATTTTTAAGTACGGCTTTGATAAGTCCTTTTATGTGCTCTCCTTTAAGAGGTAAGAGCAGACACTTCTGCAGTAAAGAAGTTTAAAGAGCACAGAGATACCTGTAGTTACTTAGAAGCGTACACAAGTCTGTAAATCATCTACAAGTGCAAGCACCTAAACTTACATATGCAAACCAAGCACGACAACACAAGTACAAAACTCCCTGCACCCTCTTGTGGCTGTAGACTGTAAACTACTATTGACTGTCTCAGCTGTCTCTGTATCTGCTTCATTTCAGAATAGGATTTGGCAGAAAACCAGAGAGCTGGAAAACATTTTATCAGCTATCAGCTCTTACTGTAATTGTTCCTGTATTCGTTTGCCTCCAAGATAGCTTGGGACAGTGCCACTAAACACAGAAAGAAAATACAAATAGTCCAAACATTTAGGTACATGTGGTTGAAGGTATAAAAGAGTGATAGTCCCCTTCAACTTCCTTCTGAAATTTTCAGCTCTAGTTTGTTCATTTAAATGTATTCTGCTGCTTAAGGATTTTTTTTGTTCAGTTTAATTGTACTGCTAACAAAATATTTTGCTTTCACTTAATGACATGCTCTGTCCTTGCCCAAGTAGACACTGTTACTGCATTTTTTCTCCTTTCTTTACAAAAACTAAAATATATCATTAAATTCCTTGATCTAAATAAACTAGTATCATCTGAGCAGATGTATGTTCAGCTTCATGCACACATCATGTAATCCACACGCTGAGAGTGAGCCCATACAGGACACATAGTGGACAGATACCACAACTCTGCTAACACACAATACCTCAAACACGTCTCTGAAGCCTAAATTATGTTTTAGGCTGCTATAACTGCATTTGGAAGTTTGTGTGTGTGTGTGAGGAGCAACAAGGTGGAAGGTGGGGACAGAGGAAGAAATGGTTACCATTTAGCAAGCACCAAGATAGTAGGAGCAATTTAATTTTAGTGTGCAATAAAATTGATGTGCAATTTAGTGTGCTATAAAATTGCACACTAAATGGAAAACATAATTATTGACTACATAAAACTCTAAACACACACAAGTCCCTGGGGCAAACAAATGGATTTAATATTTATTAACCTAAGGGTCCTTCTGCCATACAGTATAAATAAATCATTTAACAAAAAAAGTTACTATTATGGGGAATAGTAAAGCATAGGGAAATGTCTCAATACAGGAAAACACTGAAATAATAATAATAATAAAAAAATCACAGACAAAAAAAAAAAAACAAGCTGCCTGGCATGGCTTGAGGAAAGAAAGCTTTCTCCAAGAGAAACCTGGCTGCAGGAGCAGCGGGGGACCAGGCTCATAGCCCAGCAGTGCTTTGCATCCCCCATGGAGCAGCTGTATCTGTCTCAGGAAACTGCTCCTCCAGGCCGGCATCGCTGGAACGTCAAGGCAGAGGTGCCTGAGGGCACGAGGCCAGGGGAATGCAGTGGGGTACACAGAAGGACCAGCTATCCTGCATACCCTCTCCTACCCTACACACTCCGTGCACTATCCTGCAGGAACTCTGGTAATCCCAGCAGCTCGTATTGGTGTCTAAATTCCCATTATCCTCAATGGATATTTTCTCAGCGCAGCCAGTGCTTTGGCTCAGCCTACAAGAGGCAGCAAACACTCAGCTGAGCTGCTCTCTGCTGTGCTGTAGTTACTAGAGTCACCTCCAATGACTGTAAAGGGAGTCGAGACACCGTGGGTAATGACCAGCAGCAGCAGAACACAGAGGAAGGACGTGGAAAAGTCATGCACATGGCTATGACACAGCTACCACACTCACGCCAAGCTGCAAGTGTGGCGTGCACAAAATAATGCTAATGCAGAACCAAACACACTGCACTACATCCTTTTCTCCCGCGCAGAAACTGGAAACACCTGAACAGAGGGTAAGTCAGATTCTCCCCCAATCCTGCTTGTTTCTTTAATTACGAATTACAGGTTAAGCCTGGTGGAAGGAGTCAGTAGCAGACAGAGGCAAAGCAATCTGGAGGCCTGTGCCTGCTGCACTGGGAGATGAGTCCTGGCTCCTTTCCTGCTCCAAACCCTGTAAGAGCTGAATGTTGGAAGCTGCCCCATGATGCTTGCTGCTCCTGGCCTTGCTGGAGCATTCATGCCTGTCTCCATACCCTCTTCTGCACATAACCCATAGGTCACTGCTCACTCTTCTCCTAGCATGTGCCTTCCAAACAACACAAAGCAGCAACACAGCTGGGGAGTGCAGCAGGTCCAGAAGGTCACCATGTTTAGCCTATCTGAGGCCTTCAAACTTACCAAGGCCTGACTTGCCAGGCCTGGGCCAGTGCCTTCTGTGCTCTGCAGTGTCTGTGGAAATGTTTCCTCACCACGCTTCCCACATGGCTCTATTATCTCATCAGCATCCTGCACAGAGAGAGGCAGCAGCATTAATGTTTGTGTCGGTATTGCCTTGCCTTGCTATAGCAACCCTAAAGGGCAGCAGCCACACAACCCATAGCGGGGCTGGGCCAAGGACATGTACAGAGGGAAGTTCTCTTATCCCTGCAGCAGAGCCCCCTGAAAATTGCACATCTTGTGGCCTTTCCAAGGGCTGCTTGAAGTGAACTGCTGCTTAAAAAAAAAAGGCAGGGGGGTGGTTTCTGTCTTTGGGGTTTTTGTCACACTAGAAGAAAATGTAAAAATGGCTTCAGGCAAGGACATGCAAAACCTAGCGTTTCCCGCACTTCTACTGTATGGACTTCACACAGGACCTGTGCAGATCCCTTCACAGAAAAGGGCTCCTGCCTTAGCACGTTACCTGAGCGATGCCATCCGACAGGGTGCCAGAAGACCAGGACGCTGCGCTGTCTTCTTGGTGCCTTTCATGGTCTCTCCCCAAAGGCCAGCGGCTCCTGCCCGGCTCTGTGGCCGTACTCCCCTTTGAAAGCAGTAACAGCTCAGCATTAGCTTGTGGACAGGATGCTTCCACGGCTCTTCAGGGAATGTAAAGTACTGCAAACCTTTAGACACACTTTGCTCTATTCTACCTTGCTTATCTATCTTTGCTGTGTTTCCCAGATCCTGCTGCTTCCCCTGCTCTGTAGCTCTGCTGTAAGGTGAGTGGCAGCTGGATAACACAGAGTTTTCTCTAGAAACTTAAGTTTTTTTACATTATTCCAAGAAAATCAATCTTTCTCCTGTCCTGTCCCCCAAAAAGAAAAGCAAATCCCAGTAACCCTTTACATCAACTAAGCTGCTATGACAAAAGTGCAGAATCAGAAACTTTGAAACTGAAGTGCTTGGATCAGAGATAAGGAAATGAAGCTGACTGGAGCCACTCAGGCCTTTCTCGCAGCACCTGGCCATGGAGTTTCATCCTTACCTAGCCTAATGCAACCCCCAATCTGTCTGGGCACTCAGACTCCACACACTGAGAGCAGCCTGTTAAGCACTATTTCCTAGTTTCTCCTGCTCTCCAGGGAGCCTCCCTTATCTTGATTTCATTCCCAGTAATCATACACTTCCTTTTTTTCTTAAACTTATTAGTACAAAGTAATTACATGATACTTTTAATTTTTTAGCACTTCGGGGAATGCCTAATGCTGTCTGCAAGACACCTACATACAACCATTGGCATTTAGGCCCATACTCTGTAACTAACAGTCCCATAGACATTATAAGCAATCCCATCAAAAGCAAGATCACACATCATAAAATGAGGTGCTGTATAACTTCTGTCAGCCTCTAACTTAACTGCATTATTTTACTACTGTTCTTAGAGTGACAACAGATGTTTCAATTTGTTCTAAAGTTTTTCATGTTTACTTGTTTTTCGTAACTTGTCTTAAAGTAAACTTTAATGTCATACATACATCAGTGTCTCTTAAACTTACCTTACTGTGGAAAGAGCCATCTTCTGACTCTTCATCTACAGAAGGCAGAAGAGACAACATTCCTCTTTTTCTCAACTACAAAATGCACACAAAAAGACAGCACCATTAGGCATGACAACAACACTAAAAGCCTCTCCTTTTCTGCCTGTAAATTAAAGGAAAGTTATCATTGGGGTCCAACTCTGGAGAAGCACTGAGCATCTGCTCCTCTAAACTAAAGTAATTGAAAGCTGCAAGGAGTAAGATCTTTGCAAAGTTGGAACTTCTGTGCTGTAATGTTCTAACATGGCAATTTTTTTTTTGCTCCATGAAAAGCATTTACTGAACATCTCAGAACAACTGATTGTCAATGAAATCACAGAACTAGCATTTCGCTGGTGATTGCATGATGCAAATTACTGCCCCTGCTCAAAAATAACCCAACTCACATCGCACTCCTCTCTCCCAGCCATACATCATACCCACTCCTTCTGGGACCATCCAAAAGCAGAGCATGCAGGGCTAAGGCAGCTGGAGCAGAAGGGAGCAGAAGTAATAGTCATTCACAGCTGCAGGAATGCTTCTCTCTCACCTCCTGGAGAAGGAAGTATTTGCCTTCCTCTTTGGCTCCTGGTAAGCAACTGCAGCATGTTGCTCCACTTACCTGCTGCTCAGGAATACCGGTTCCACTCAAGTCACTTTCTGCTAACAGAGAGGCCGTGGGTTCATCGTCTGGTTCAGGCACTTCTTGCTGTAAGCGCTGGTAAAGCTCAGACATTGAATGCTCCATCCTGGCAAGGATATCTTCCTTCTTTTGGCACAGCTTGATGATTTCTTCTTTTACAGCTTCCATTTCTCCCTAAGGATCAACAACAACTGTAAGTACACATTTTTCTTACTTAACCAGGTGATAATGTATAAATGGCACCAGTGAGGCATCTTACTGGGGCTCTTTGCCCTTTTTCCTTTTTGTGGGCATTGGGACAGTTCCCCATTGCCACTACACAAGGTGTGCAGGCACGCGTAGAGGAGTAGCAACAGATGCAGCTCGGAACAGCGCTCACCACCTGTAATGTGGATGTGGGGAACCTGGAAGTAAATGGGAAAAGCAGGATAACTCGTTCTGACTGTGTCCTACTGATATCACGTCCTTATTTGGAGGCCCTTAATAAGATAAGCGCTTCCCCTACTAATTTTATTAATGAAATGCTACAATTATGAGAGATTTTTTCCTATAAAACAAGAGCTGTTAAATAGAAAGTCTCACATTCAAAGACAAAAACAAGAAGCAGGAAAATGAGTAGTGCTTAGGAGCATCAAGCCTCCAGCATTGACACACCTGAAAGCAGAGTCACTGTAAAGGTAGCAGCCTACAGAGTGATTATAGTTATTAATGCATGTGTATTAACTTTATTGTGAATGACTGCAAGAAGTTGAGCATTTTGGAGGCATTTTATAAATGGATATTATACCTAGCCCTTCTTTTACGTGCTGCCGTAAGCTGTTGCTGTCAACAACATGCGCTGCATCCACACTAGCAGGACGGATGCCAGCACTGCATACACACTTGCCAAAACAGCTGGAAATAGCACTGCAATCTTCTTTGGAATCTGATAGCCAAACGTGCACATGTGACACAGCAAAACGGTTAAGGAGTGGATAAAGACATATGCACCTTGCAAATAATATTAACTGTAATAGCTCCCGGAATGTGACAACCTACACCTGCGCAGGCACACACATGGAATTCACTTGCCTGCTTTGCTGTATGGGGAAATGACTATAATAGAAAGCAGCAGCACATTGGTTTTTCCTCAGTCTTACCATGTTTTCTGTCAGTCAGGACAAGTAACAGACACTGGAGTTAATAAATAAACAAATAAAAATGCAACCCACCTCAGGACAAGAGGTATTCTGGGCCAGTGGCTGATTCTCATGCGACATTTCAACCAAGTGGTTCTTTAAGAACTGTTTTAACTTTTCAATTTCTTGCTCGCATTCTTCTGTTTTCTTTATAGATTCCTGTGAAAGAATAATTCCTGTAACTCACTTAGAATTAATTAGGGCAGAAACAGACTAGTTGGTAAAGCAACACACTCGCACAGAAGAGTACTCGAGCCATTCTTGCATCTGTAGCGACATGTAAAAAGCCTGTGTGTTCATTCAAGTAACTTTCCAAAATCCCATCCTCACCAGGTTCGTTATTCACTAATTAAAGACAAACAAGCTCTGCTGTGCCCATGCACAGCTCTGCAGTGGGCACTCTCCCTGCAGAGCTTCGCTGATGGTTACGCTCAGCTATAAAACACAAGGTGGAGTGTATTTAATCACGTTCACTACAATTCAAAACAGGTTAAAAACAAACAGAATTGCCTGGTTCTTTCTTCTTAGTTTCATATTGCATTAGAAAACATAGTTTTCTTTTTTAACTGGTGCTTAGGTCCTCATTGCCAGCCAAATTTATGCCTACCGAGAATCACCTGTGCTGTACCAGGCAGAAACTACAGCTCAGAGGATAAGCCAGCTCAGTATCTACGTATTAGAATACTTCCTCGAAAATGGTATTTCCACTTCTCATGAGCTTTCCCTTCTAACATGAAAGCATATTACGTATTACAAGCAGCCAAATACACTTCTGTTAAATTGAAGTGACATCAAAACTTCACCAGCCCCCAGGCTTGGCTGTTCAGGCAGAAATCAGGAGTCTCCCCATGAGCTTTGCTGATGTTTGTCAGCCTGTCCCAATGCCCCAGGCAAGGGAGAACTCCTAACATCTACAAATTAGAGTATTTTGGGAAAATACGGACTTCGGAGAACAGCCAGTGGCCCTCAGTTTCCCAGCCCCCTATCTGAGAATCCTGTGATACCTACAGACTATTCCTCAGGCTTCTGCAAAAGGGAAGAAAGAAAATGCAGCCCGTCATGGAGGGGCTTAAACTTACTCTGCCGAGGGCAGCATCAGAGCAGCCTGCGGGGTTGGTAATTGCCAGGAGCACAGACTCCACCTCTGCAAGCAGAGAGCGGCCTCCGCTCGGAACAATGAGCGCGCTGTTTGCGAGGCCACTAATTCACAGCAGCGCTCCCTCCTCATAAATGCAAACGAGAGGCAGGTTCTACATGATTTCTCTTACTTGCAGGTCTAAAAAGAAAGAGCAAAATATTTTCCCACTCGGGAGGTGGGATAAAAAGCTGAGCTGCAGAGGCAGATGTTTAATGGGGAACTTTAATGCTATAGCTAAATTGGAGGAAGACAAAAAATAATAAAGTCTTTCCTGTTCAGTTTAATGGGAAACGCAAAATCCTTCTGAAAGAGATATTCCCTAACTATGTATATGCCTTATCCATACATAGAGTACAATATTATCAGTTTAGTCACAGGTGAGATGCATAGTTGCTCTAGTTCCCCTGACTAACTAAAGAATATGAGCATTCTGTATGTGGACTCAAAATTGTTCTCTCATGGCAGGCCAATACGTGAATACACCTGCATGGTTATATACATATATGTGTGTGTGTGCGTGTAAATACTCTTAACAGCCTTGGGTCCATCCATCCCTGCCTTCCAATAAATAAATAAATAATTGTAATCCTTTCCTTAGACAATGCAAATTATGCCATATTTATGGGACTGAATCACTACCTAGATACAAAGCCTCTCTCTGAGTCATTTCATGTTTAATTTTTATTGTTGATTTTCCCTATTGCATGGAAAACAACCACTTGCCTGTAGGCTAAGAGCAGGTAGGCACTGCCTTTGTTACAGAAAAGCTTTCTGTAACACAAACACAGCAAATCATCAAATATGCAAATACTGCCACTCTCCAGCACAGAAAACTGGTAGAAGCACCTGTGCCTTCCAGCTCCTCTTCCTGATAACATTATTTAAGTAGTAATAGGTGTGGTGCTTGACAGATCATAATAAAACACAAAGGGCAACATGCAGTCAAAATATTAGTCAGCTGAAATCCTGCCCCGAGGCATTTACAGTTGTATTGTACCTAATATGGTTTTTGCTTCTCTTACAGGTGAATCTTTTAGCTATGGCACTACAATCTCTTTATAGAAAAGTTACTATTTCAATATCCCATTGCATCACAGAGAGCAAAACATGTGCAGAGACATGCAAATGCTGAAATTTCAAAACTACTGCCTAGAAAAAAAAAATGTATATAATTGTAAGGGTAGTTTGCCTCCAGTTTGGTTTTCTCTCTCAGAGAATACTTACTAAAATCCTAATGTAATGCTAATAATGCCATCCTTTAATAGCTCTATCCTTTGTAATGTCTTAGCTGGTGACAGATTTGCATTGTAATACTGTTGCTTTCAACCCACTCAACAGGACTGGAAACTCTTTCTTGCACAGTTTGATGTTCGAGCTGCCAAAAAACGTAATTTTTCCAATCTGTTTTCTCACAAAGAAGTCTCAGCTACAGATTGTTGGATACCTACAGGATAAAGGCAAATGCTGAGTGAAAAAGGTTATAGCTGTTCCAAAAGGAGAAAAAAGTCTGAAACTAGACTTAAAGCTCCACATGAACCAGTTAGAAGTCTCATGATAATACTTTGTACTTGAAAAGCACTCTCTTTCTGAAGAGTTAGAAGTGCTTTGTAAATTTGTGCATATTTATGCTGCTATCTCCTTGTCTGAATCAGGTGTGTTTTACCATCTCTGTTTTTCAGACTTAAGAGACTGTATAGCCTAAAAAAAAGATCCTATGGATCATACAGACTACCTATAGTCATTGCTTCTTTTCAAGTGCAAGCAAGCATTAGTCATGGGCATCTGAGTTTTGTTTGTGGTGCTCTTTACTGCACAAAATGAAAATTGAAGATGGAGATGCATGTTTTAGCTGCCACTCGTGTCTACCTGGCCTCCAAAATGTCACAGCCTACGTGTTCTAACACACGCCACTTTGCTAACGTAGTTTTGGAAAATGCCACCAAAATGCCCTGGTATTTTTGCTAGGCGTTGCTATGACCCTGCTGAGAAAGGGACGGGCCGCACGACCGTTCCCATAACTCTGCTGACGTGGGGACACGCACAGCTGAACTCCAGATTTCCTCCAAAGATACCTCATGGGGCAGCGGAGCGTGGTGCACATACTCCCCACCCCTCTAAGCTGGTTACAAGCACGTAGCTCAGCACAGCAGGACAGAGATGTTGGTTCAGGTTTGGAGCCAACATAGCTACTTCTGCCTGAGACTGTGCTTGAATTAAGCTGAATTAAAGCCACTTTCTTGGCTCAGGAATTTGAAGAAGTCAGCTTTAGGAACAGGCTTTGGGCTGGCTGCGTTTCAATATTGCTGTTCATTGTCATCAGTATGCAAGTAAGTGCTGCCAACAGAGAACTTCTAGGTAAATTTAAGGACTGACAAGTTCCTGACATGAGCACCTGCAAATGACGCTGGACTTAAATCATTGTGGGAATGTGAGTCAGAAGACACTTGCAACCACATTTCTTTTAGAATACTACAAAAATGCCATTAGGTGCCAAAAGGAGCTGGCTTTTGGAATAGAAGCTGGTGTCTCTTGTGTTTAAATTAAAAGAATGAAATGAGTTGCAAGATTGGCACACTTTAGTGCCAAATTACATGGGAAAAAAAAAAAAAAAGAACGAAGCCAAATGCAGAAGACATAGCAGATACATCATACTCCTGTAAAGACAACACTGCCTAGTCATCAAGATGATTGCAAACTAAAAGCGACAGTTTAAAGAAAATATTCTTAAATCAATGAATGCAAATCAATTACCTCCAGTAGCTCATTCTGTTCCTTAGTAATTTTTTCTAATTTTTTCAATTCTTTCAAAAGTTGTCTTGCCCTTTGGAAAACTGGAAAAGGTTGTAATTTCATCCCTGGCAGTTGAAGTGCTTCTTCATAGGACTGTATATGAGCAATAGTCTTCTGCATGGGACCAATGTGGTCAAGTATAACCTGTAAGGATAAAGGAGAAATGATGGATGTGATACTGAGTTGGAAAAATCACTGAAAATATATAGCATTGTCCTGATGTGCAAGATTATCTTAACTGAGTTTCCTATTTAAGATGGAAGAGTAATTTGATCTTGGAACAAATTGGAACATTTGGAACAAAAATCATTGAGGCTGCCTAACTAAATTTAAGTAATCATTTATATTTACAGTTCTGCTTTTTCTGCATATATATATGAAGACGCACTTTGCACAGTGATGAAAGAGGGATATATCCAGAGTGCTACTGTTTTACCATGCATGTCATTTCAAAGTCTTGAATGTTTGGCAGGAATGACAGCTTAAAAACTTAACCGTCTCCTCTGATGTCACTCCAGACAATTCAGGCTTTTGCTTTGTGCTGCAAACGAGGCATGAAACCATCTGTGTTAAAATTAACCCATTCGGAAGGACCTCAAGACAGTTCTATTAGCCTGGCTGAGAAGATGGTGAGGGAACTAGGGTGGAAGGCAGAACAAACCTCGGAGCTTTCCTGTCACAGACAGTTTTACATCACTATACACCGACTGGATGCACAGTTTAGAAACACTGGATCTGTTCCAGGAGAACAGAAATCTGCACTATTTCATACCACAATACATATTTTGCAGAAGATTCAGTGATTCCTTTTGCAAAGGCAGAATGGCAACACCAACTTGGAAATCTCATTGAGACCAAATTTACATGGGATCATAGTGGAAAAAAATACAAAAACAAAAACCTTTTCATTATTCACATTTTTGTTAGATTCTCTTTCAGGAAAATTTCACTTAAATGGCTACAAACTGGAAGACAGATGCTTATTCTCTTGTTCAGAAGCAGCCTGCGTCAGGACATTTTTGCATACTATCCTGGCCTCAATTTAAAATATGGCAATGGACAAGCATTATTTTTCAGAATACATATTTCGTCTTTATTTTTTGTCATATAATGCAGTCATTACAAAATTGCTCATCAGATAACAAAGCTATGAAAGGTATGATAACATTTTCAGGTTATCATGGGTTGAAACTCAACCAATGCATTTTGCATTTTCGTCCACTTACCAATGTGGACTGCAGGTGGTATAAAAGAAAAGATGCCATCAAGTTCTGCTTTATTGTACTCAAGCAGAGAATGGAAAACCATGTGGCCAAGATATCTTTGCAGCAAAGTCTCCGCATGTGTGAGTGACTTTGTGATTAGTCATTGCAGCCTACATTTGCAGTAGCATCTGCTAAATTTTGCCTTAATTTTTGGAAATGTAGGACCTGATATTCATACTTTCTGATTACCTATGGATTGCTGTTCAGTGGAGGAGTGTGCAGTAAATGTCTCTGAAAAATCAGGCCACGAATTATTCAAAATATGGAGACACTTCACTACAGCAAGAATGGGACTCTTCAATATGGATGTCTGTGATTTTACATAATATATTTGGAAAGAGTGAGGATCACCACATGTCTGTCTCAAATTATCTGTGGGTATGTCCTGAAACACCAGGACTGTGCCTCTGAAAGGAATTATCCCAAAGTTACCATCTCCCACCTTAGGATTTGCATGTATACACTCATTCATGGTAGACTGCAGTCACAGAACAGCCTTATGTTTGTGAAAGCTGGTAATTTATGCACAGTACATAGGAGGAAAAAGGTTTATGAAGGAGTTTTCACACACCTGTCCATGTTTAAGATGATCTGTAGGAGAATATTCTAGCAAATCTTCTGATGACAGGAGTTTCTTCATTTTGGTAATATCCTTCTCAAACACTTTTACATCAGATTCAATAGCATCCAGTTCCTAGATTTTGGGAAGAGAGAGGACATTTATGGATAGTACAGTTTAGAAACTCCTTCCAAAAACAAATCAGCTTTCATTTGAGAAGATGGTTGCCTAGAAGTGGTCTTTGAGTGAAACTAAAAGAGAAATATTGAAAAAGAAGCACTGTATATGTGGCACATTTTATTAGGTGCTGCTTATCCAGAAGTTAGTCACTAAGAATTATGCACTGTCATTAACTACTTGAGGAATTAAGTACCCGTGATCAGTTGGTCTGCTTTAAACACTGAATACAGAATTAATACACCTTTGAAAAATCACATTATAAATTACCAGTAGTCACATAACACTACTCCAATAACCAGAGTAAAACTTCTCTAACTACATTGTTTCAGCTTACTCTACGGAAACTCATATTTCAAAAGGAAAAAGAACTCACATACAGCACTGCAGCTAGTGAACTCCCGTGAAGACAGAGTCACAGAGTAATTTAGGGCAGAAGGGACCTTGGGAGGTCTCTTTCCCCCTTTTCAGAAGGTTGCTTGGGACCTCATCCCTTTCGGGTTTGGGATTTCATGCTCTCTTTGGGCCTCTGATCCAGTATTTAACCACTCTCACTACAGCAAGCTTAGTCTAGTTGGAATTCCCCTTGATAAATTTTGTGCCTGTTACTGCTCATCCTTTCTCTGCACACCCCCAAGAGGAGTCTAAGCTCTGTCCATAATCTCCCCCTACGTAGTAGCAGACAGCAGTAAAATCCCCTTTCAGCCTTTACTAGGCAGAGCCCTAGGTCTTCCAGTCTCTCCTTGTATGTTCACCATCCATCCACTGGCCATGCAATAGACTCACACTGGTTATGACCAGGTGTTTTTTCTACCGGGAAACTCAAAACTGGACATGACACTCAGATTTCATCTCGAAAGTGCCAAACAGAAGGGAAGGACCACCTTCCTGAGGGCCTTGGCTACACTCATGCTCATGCTGTTGGTCTTTCTTGCTGCTGGGTCAATTCACACCCACTAGGACCATGGTGTTGGGTTAATTCACGTCCACTAGGATCCCCAGGCCTTTGCAGCAAAGCTGCTTTCTAGCTAGTCGGCCCCTCAGCCTACACTGATATTTGGGCATGTTCTCTCCCAGGAGCAGGGCTTCGCATTTTGCCTCTGGTCAACTTCATAGTGTTTCCACCAGCCCATTTCTCCAGCCTGTCTAGGCGCCTACGATGTGCAGCCCTGCCCTTCAGCAGGTTCAGTCCTTTTAATCTGCTGTCAACAAGCCCTGTATTTCTCCTCCTAAACAAAGATTTCATCAATACTCTTGAACTTCACAGCTTAATTAGATACCTGACACCTTCTGCTGGTTTGTTTTCAAACACTAAATTTATCCATTTGGGAAGCCTACAAAAAACAGAATGCCTTTGCTCTATGCAGGCAATATAAGCTCTGTTTCATTATATCTGATGGAGCTTTGATAAAAGGTGCTAATCAGAATCAGCCAAACTTACATCAGCCACATGCTGGATCTGTGGAAGGACCTCTATGATCTCATGTTGCAGAGCTGTTATGTGACCATCTACTTCATTGAGCTGTTGCATTACACTGTCTGTTTCAAAGACTGGTGTTAACTCCTCCAGTTCTGAGTAGATACTGTGCAGAAGATTTTGCTTTTGTTCTGAGTCTTCCAAAGCCATCTAGAGACAAAAATAGGAGCTTAGTTTGATTCTATCACTGGAGACCTTTAGAGTTTCAGAAAAGTTAAGACCAGAAAGGATCAGGTTTCTTTCAGTGTATGTCATTTACCAGTACACACTTCCCCAAAAGATTAATTCAGAATAAACACTTCTCTCCTTCGGGGACCGAACTGCTGCATGCTGCAGGCAGAAATCTGATACCAATGTCATGATTTTAAGGCAAATATGATGACATGGAACTGATTAGACAAAATGTGTTTACAGACGCCTAACAGGAAGTATGCAGAGAAGGGTTTCAAACTCATAGAGAGATCCTACTACCACCCCCAAAAATAAAATAAAAGATGAGATACTGGAGAAGATACCTCCCCAGCTCCTGTGCAACAGCCAGAGAAACAAACAGCTCTAGAAACAAAGAGCTCCAGAAAATGTCTGACCAACCGTGCATGATGGGCAGATTTTTCCTGTCTTCTGTAACAAACTAGAGGCACTAGAGGCAAGCTAGAGGATTTAATTACAGTGAATGTCTTCATGCAGAACAATGAGCAAGCAAAGCATGTGATCCAAGCGTGTCTGCAGAGCATGAAGGAAGGCACTGACTGAATGCCTTGACTCTAAGATAAGCCTTGGGTGCATTTCCAAATCCATTAGTTTGCCAGCCCAAAACTCACACAATGCTCCAAGCCACAAGTGTAGGAGGCTTATGCTTTGTCAAGCAGACAGTGAGATTTTGGTAATCACAGTATCCACATCATGGCTATGTGTAACCTATCTGTCCATCTATGGCAGTCAGCTACTTCTTGTATCTCAGAAAAGGAACCTAATTCTTTTTAATATAAAAAACCTATGTCCAGACCACCAAGTTTCACTCTTGGCCTAAGCCAAGAAGGAGTCTTGCAGAAAGGTCATGTGTCAAATATAAAATTGCCGGAAATCATCTTGGCACCAGTCTGGCCACAGTTCTCTGTATTATTACAAACTTTTGCTTCTTGAAATTACCTATCACAATTACCTTCAAGATACAAAGAGAACGGCCTTCCAAACTACAATTCACTTCAAAGTATCCATCTAGCACATAGACATCAAAAGGCTGCTTTAATGATTTTGGATCAGCTTATATGATACAGAAAGAACTGTATATACTCCAGCAGTAAAAAAATGATTATAGCCATGGAGCTGGGTTAAAGATGACAATTTCACATTTTTGGAAGATAGATATACTAAAGGTCATCACTTTCACAAGACAGATATATCCAACACTGAAACAAAATCACAGAATCATTGGGGTTGGAAGAGAGCTCTGGAAATCATCTGTCCAACTCCCCAGCTCAAGCTGGGTCAGCTACAGCAGCTTGCCCAGGACCACATCTAGCTGGGGTTTGAGTATCCCCAAGGATGGTGACTTTACGATGTCTCTGGGCAACCTATTCCAGAGTCCAACCACCCTGACAGGGAAAAAGTGTTCAGACTGAATTTCCTGTGTTTCAGCTTGTGTCTATAACCTCTCATCCTGCCACTGGGCACCACTGAGAAAAGTCTGGCCCCATTTTCTACACTCACCCCCATCAGGTATTTACACACAGAAAAGATCCTTCCTGAGGGATCTCTTCTCTAAGCTACACAGTAACAGCTCCCTCAACTTCTATTCATGTGACAGCTGCTCCAGGCCCTTAATCAACTTTGCGGCCCTTTGCTGGACTCACTCCAGCAAGTCCACGTCTTTCTTGTACTGAGCATCTTGTAAAGACATGTCTGTATTTCATGCACGTCTGCTTTCTTTTTTTCACTTAGAAAATTTACTGAAAATGATAAATTATTTATGCCAATAAGATTTATGAATGTAAAATTTTGTCAATATAGAGCAAGCAGTTCTAACAAGACTGCAGATCTGCATTAGCACTTACTTGAAGGGTATCTGCATGTTTGCTTAGACTTTTTGCAGAATTATTTTGAGTATCTGTTTTTAGCAAGCAACTGGTGTTTTCTATCCAAACTTCCATGCTCTTCAAGAGTTCATCATATTCCTCCATCTTGTTGGCAGCCTACAGAATGACATTTTTTATTAAAAAGCATGAAAACATTTCTATTTACTGTGCAGGATAAACACATTTCTGGGTAAGATTAAAAGACATCTGAATGCCTTTTCATGAAGACCAATTAAACTAGCACAGCGAAATAAAGAAGTAAAATTATAATTTTTGCAGCATTTTCATAATTTAAGGCCAGGTCTTCTAATCAAGGACAATTCTGGTTTTTACAAGTTTACATTTCATGAGGACATTAGTGTGGCTTTTGTGGCAACGATATTTAAGTGAGCAGAGCCATAGAGAACCATCTCATCACAGGTCCATGGGCATGGATTCAAACCGTGCTAATCCACGTCAGCCATGATGCAGAGCTGGGTCTTTGGCCTGGCAGCCTGAGGCAATTATTGCCCCTCCAGCAATTTTTAGCGACAGGAAGCCAACGAGCCTGGAGTGGCTTTTGACTCTTCATTCTTTTGAAAGCTCTTGTTGCTGTTTTACACAAAGGATTTTTTTAAAGACATTAGTTTTTTTTAATTTGTCTCTTAGCACTTTGTGATTTGCACCTACCTTGTTTAAAATGGCAGTTCTGTGCTCAGCAAGTTGTGAGACCTGTTGGTACTTCTGTAGGGGGGCCACTAAGATATCCATCAGCTCCTGCGCGTGGCAGGAATCCTGTTCCACTATATCATGCACTTCTGCATCCAGTTCGTTGAGTTTGTAGTGCCAAAGGTCCAACATATCCCAGATTTGCTGCATGTGGAAAGAGTGGAAATGAAATATAAGGTCAGGCTCAAAGATAAGAGTAGAGTTATTTGCTCTTCGTGTGGGACATGTGGAATTGCAGAGAACTTTGAACTGATACCAAAAGAACAGAACACTCTGCATTTGTGGGTGATTCACAGCCCTCAAAGCTGAGATTTTTTTTTTTTTGTGAGAAGGAAGCCACATTACATTCACCACACAAAAGTTTGTTTGTACTTTTCATTTTAAGATAAAATCACTGGAGATCCCTCTTAAGCTCCTCTTAAATCAGGCTCTGTAAAAACAACTAAAATATTTTAAGACCCACAGAAGAATTTTGGCAAAACTACCTTCTGAATTTCTTTGGCTTTTGCAACATTTTCACTCTTCTGTTGTAACATCTTTTCAATAGCTTGAAGGCCACTGTTAATAGTCTCTGCTTTTCTTTTCAGCACATACTGAGGAGAGCTCTGCAAGATTTCAGTGTTAACCTGTCACAGTAAAGAGAAAAATGAAAGTGAAGATGACAAAGATCAGCTTGTTCTTTTCTCCTCACCACCTTACCAAAACCAATAGAATTCTTTTTACATTTTTCTGGCAAGTCACTTGAAAGACACAGGAACTGAATTATATTTGCTGGGAGATGTGTTAACAGGAACAACATTCACATGTCCTTCAGTCAATTCCTTTCACTTAAAATGACTGCTCAAAAAAGGCAATCACAAAGACAGAAGCAATAAACCTGCAACCAGCTGAATGCTTCAGCTGGCCTTTCCATGATACAGACTTCCAGGCAGTAGAGGCCAATCAAACTGCTCCATGGACAGGGTCACATCTAAATTCCTGCTGTAAAAAGAGTCTAGAATGGGACCACTATCTCAGCTGATATCTATTTCTTCCATAAATTATGGAAAAACTTACCAGAAATGAAAAACTGGAACAGTGTAGGGCCTGATTTTCTACATAGCTAGAGAAAACTTGCAGATGTGCCCAAGCTGAGTAACAGCCTAGGCACAGAACTGAGCCATGCAGGCTACCACGGACCAGAGAAGTGCAGGGACTAGGAAAGCCAGGTTTTAGGCCAGGGTGAAGTGCTGCCAGGTGGTAGGCCCAGCTGAGGACTGGGATCTTGCTCAGCCATGGCCTGCAGCTATGGGCTCTGCGGGTTCATTTGTACCTGCAGCTCAATGCTGCACGGATGCAAAAATATCTCCAGTTTGGAGTTATTCTAGTTTGAAGTATTTATACCAAAAGACTTTTATCTTCTGGTATCATGGGAAGAGGAATAAATAGCATCATTTATTTCATCACTTATTTATTTATTCATTTTATTTGTTCATTTGTTAATATTATTAACTTATTATTATTATTATTTATAGATACTGACAAGCACTGTCAGAACAATACAATTGTATCCACAGCAGAACAATGTATTGATAAAATTGCTTTAATTAAAATAAATATCAATCAAAAACATTTTTGCTGATAAAAAAGAGCTGTGAAACCCAGTGCTTATTTAGTGCCTAAGACTTTCCAGAAAAACAGTTTAGTGACTATAATCACTAAATACTTGCCTGTTACTATCCTGGAGCATGCAGAACATGAAAAATTATTGATTGTTGTACTTTTTTGTACCAAAAAAGTGGAAAAGAATGATTCAAGAGTGATGAGACACAGCTGGAACTGAAAAGGCAGACCAACCACAGATTGTATCTCTTCCATTAAATAAAACACTGGATCTGTTAATGCTTTGGTCATCAGTAGGCCAGTTTACTTTTAGGATTCCTTATGGGGATAAATTTATCATATTTATCATATAAATTGCATTATATCAAAGACGCGGTTGATTCTTTGGTAACCATATTGAAATGAGAATTTAATACCATTAAAATAATTAAAATTCAATCAGGCTGCTATTTATTAGTATGTAACTAAATAAAATTCCAGTTATACTAGGATTTATATATAAATATATATATGTGTGTGTGTGTATATATATGTGCAATATGTTTTTACATATATATATATATAAATAAATAATATTGTTTCATTCACACATTAAAAAAGAAAAATCCAAATAGTTACTTTGTTTTTCACTACCAAATGTGAAAAGCAAAAAGTTGCCTAGATTCCAGGACCAATTCTGCTCTAAAATTTAACGTATGTATTGGATAATCTTTATTCTTTTTATTTTGGTGACAAACAGTAGGCAAAACATCCCTCCGAAACCGTCGTTTCTCCTGCCCAATTACTGGTTTTGAAAAGACTTCTTCCATTTTGAAATCAAAACTAGAAAGTTAACCTAATTAAAACTAATTAGTTGTAATGAATATGTCACTAAATATTGAAGGTCACATAAAATCAATGAATAATCTGATAGACACTAATAAGTAACTGGGCTTAAAATTTGTTTTATTAAGTTTTCAAGTTTTACCAAATTATCTGTCCTTAAAATTAGCATTACATGTGATTATTTCTGAAAGAGAAGAACTAAAAAAAAAAAAAATTAAATAAATAACTATTCCAATTTCAGCTGGCTAAATTTTTATATCAAATTTAGAGCTTGACTTATGGTATTGCTCCATTTTTTTTAATTGGTTATGCCCCTTGTACATAGACAGTCATGCAAAAAGCCAAGACCACGTCACGCAGCTATTGAAACCCCCGACTGTTGTTAAAGGAACACAAGTGTGTCCCAAGAGTAGTATGAAGAACAATGTTAGGCACAGTATTCTATAATATGTGCAAGTCTGATTTAAAAAATGGTTTTGAAATCCTCTTTTAACTTACTTTTGAAAAAAATCTCTTCTCAATTAAGCAATACAAACTTTTCAATCTATTTTGGCTTCAAGTTCAGTTTAAGAAACAGCCATGGCAAGAAGATGGCACTCACAGCATACCCAAAACCCTACATGCTTTTTATTGGTAGTGGCTCTCCCATGTCCTCTTATAATGAAAAGCATTCTTTTATATTCACATAATTCAGTGTAAGGTTATTCTAAAAGGAGTTTAGCACAGGGAAGTCTTTCTCATGCATATGTTTTCACCAAGAGGAAAATGCAATGCGAAAAATACTAAACCAATGTTTCAAGTTGAAATTTATAGTAATAATAGTCACATGTTACACTTATACATTTTTAAAAAGCAGTAGGTATGAAAATTGCAGTTACCTTGTCTTCCAGGTCTTGTAATGTTTTCTTGCAGTCCTCCAGGCGCGTTTCAATCTCTGCAGGCACTATTGTGTACATTTCGGAATACTTGATCCGGAGTTTCTCCATAATACCCTGAAGAGTTTGAGTCTCTTTGCCAATCAGATTCTGAACCTCCTACAACATTAAGGAAAAAAATCACCAGTTTTACTCAGATTTTATACAGTGCCTGTGCATTTGTGCATTTACCTACATATATACACGAACGTACGCACACAAATACACACCCAGATATATATTTAGTATTTTATATTTTCTACATGATTATGATTTTAGGCAGTCATGCATTTGGCTACCTCTGCAAAAGAATTAACCTTGAGAAATACTCGCTCGTTTAATCAAATGATGCTTTTCAATCGGTAAGAATTAATTAAACTTGATACTACTCCATGTCCAAACAACTGATGCACTGATGTTTATTAACGGGTATAACAATGTAATCATATGAAGTGCTTCTGTGATTAAATGTTAACCTTTGCGCTGCCTCTTTTAACCAAAGTGCATTTTTCCTTTGAAAGACGTTTAATAGCCAGTGTTCAGTCCTTCATTATTGTAAACATCACAAAAGCCACAAAAAGCAACAGGTTTCAAGCAGGAGTGTCTGCTTTCAGGCAGTTATGCAGAGCAGCACAGCAGGCTCCTTTCGAAACAGTAGTTTCCAGTTCTACATGAAGAATGTGGGCTTTATGAGATGAAAGAAACTTGAACAACTGTCTGCAGCCTTGTGGCCTGGAAACAAAATCCGATCTAAGTCCTCTTAGAGTGAGAATGAAGGAATTCATTTGTTCTGAAGGCTTCCAGAGTTTCATGTTGGAAACTCTGGCTTGTTTATGGTTCCTCTCCCTAATGTTCAGCTGTTTGAGAAACTCAGATGTTAGTCAAGTTATTAGAGAAAGAGATCTAAAGCTCGTGACAGGCCCTGAAAGACATGAAATCTAACATCCTCTTCTTTGAAAATCAGGAATAGTAATCCAGTAATTCTTAGTCTTCACTGAAGGACCTTTTTCACCTTTTCCCTCAGACAAATAATTATATTTGCACAGAACCTAAAAGTCTGAAACAGATTTATTTCCTGTCATCCAATTGCAATTGGGTCCAATATGAGGGAGGAAAAAAAAAAAAAAAAGAAGAAGAAGAAGAAAAAAACACAAGCATGAAACAGCTACATGCCTAATTCCACCATGGGGAGGTTTCTTGCTGACAAATGGCCCAAGACTGTGGTCAACATTTATTACAGATTCCCTGACTTGCATTTGAAAGTCTTTTCTCAATTTGCCATTGGGAAGGGCAAAAGTTAGGTATTTTCTTTTGATAAATGAAATTTATTGCTCCAAATATAATGCTACAGATTTTAGAGAAATCAGATTTTCTTGGGAAGGAGAGATGTAATTGCCCTGTGGGTTTTGGCTTACTGGTATTTGTGTTAAGTAAAATCAGGGAAATTTTCAATTTCAGTTGATTCTTTTCAAAAGGAACTGTATGCTGTGACATACTGAAACTAAGTCACATAAACAAAAAGACAAACAAATCATTTGTGAGAATTGCTGCTGCTATTTGCCTACACTGACTGCTGTCTAAACTTGCCCTTGGGGCCAATCCCCATCTTCTGTTTGACTGAAGAATCACAGTTGAATGAAATGAATGAAAAGGAGCAGGCACCAAGCACCTGTGCTGGTAGCATTTCCTCCTGGATATAAAGAACTCATAAAATAGCAGCTCAATGTTGACATAATTCTAGAGGAAAAAAACAGCCCTTTAAATCCACAAGGTTTCACCAGGTAATGCTGGCTCACATCTCTCAGAAACTTCCTAAATCTGTAGTTAGCAATTCTCTCCAGTGCTAATTCTTACAAAAATGCTCATCTATGCCACCATATTCCTTAGTTTCTGTTTTCTTTCAAAGTCCTCAGCCTTTTGCCAGCTCGCAGCACACACCTTCTAACAAGAGTACATGATGGGGACCCCCTGCTATTTTTTGTGCAAGACTCAGCACATGGAGTTCCATTTTTTAATAGGTCCTAGTAGGCTAAAGTAAATAAATGAAGGTCAACAGTTAAAAGAATATATAAATTTAACAAAATTTAAAGTTTAATCAAGATTTGAATTTAATATAATCATATAAATCTAATACCAATAAATTGAAACTAATCTAATTAAAATACTAAACAAAGACCTACTCAAGAGCCATTAGGAATAATAACATTTCACTAAGTTAGGGATTCAAAGAAGGATGGCAAAAATATCCTGAAACGATGGAAAGATTTTAGAAGTAAATTGGTTTGGTGCAAGTTTAAGGCTGGCACAGACTGGTCTAGATCACAACTTGTTTTCCGAAAAAGATTTACCATGTTAAACCACTGATGTGGAAGATCAAATATGGACCACGTGGAGCTGCTCTTGCTAGGTATGCAGAGGGGAAGGTGCATGGGAGGTGTATTAGTTTTGCCTAAAAAACAGGCAATTGGCCATGACACTGTGATCTGAAAAACATGTGGCTGCAAACTGGCCGATGCAGAGTGAGGGGGATTCAAACTAAGGACATGGCAGCGCCAAGCACATCCTGCCCACATGCCAGTCTCGTCCTCTTTCAGTTGATAATGTATATGGACAGACGTACATCCTGGCATTAATTCTATTTGATTTGAGTTCGAGCCCCAGTGAAAAACGAAATATGCTCAGAAAGATCTGCCCCCCGCAATTACACAGCCTCTACCAACCTCCAGTTGTCCTGCCTTTTCAGGAGCATCCTGTGATAACAAAAATGCAGCGCTCTGTAAGGAATTTTTCACAGCACTTATTTCTTCATTGATCTTGTCCCTCTCTTGAATCTCAGACTGTACAGAATCCTTATGGTCTTGAGCCTTTTTATACAACCTATGAGAGATTTCCAATGGGAACTCATTAATTGTAAGACTCTATATTGATTAGAAGCAATCAAATAAAATGTTAATATTTTAAATATACATCCAGAACCACATGTGCTGGTATTTTGGTGTTATTTTCTGGGAAAAAAAAAAACACTGCATTTCTGTCCTTTACTGCCTCAGTTTCTTCAAATAGGAGTCTTCAGATACTGTTAAATAAGAAATGCTTAGACTATATCAGACTAAATTAGAGTAAATCAGATAGGATTCATATTTTACTAATCAAGCCAGAAATGGATTTTGATTTAAATCTACAAAACCTTGTGACCTCCACAAGTCACCATCATCCCTTCCAGTTCCTTCCAAATTCAAACAAAAAATTGCAGCCCACACAGAACATGACCAGGGTCAGGTTCTCACTAAGCAGTGTCTCCTGTTGCTCATGCTGGAGCCAGTGGACAGGTTGGATGGAAAAATCGCGCAGCCCAGCAAGCGTCACTCATGATTTTTGCAAGTCTGTTATGTCTTTTAAATGTTCTTCAAAGCTCAATAAAATGCCAAGCTTATAAATAGCGCTACTTCATGACTTCCAGAGTGAAATTTCCCATCACTTACTGTTTACAGCGGTCTTGCATCGCCTTTATCTCATGCAAGGTGGGAAGAGCAGCTTCCACCTCAATATTTTCAGACATATTGAGGATGTTTCTTATTCGGTGAAGAAGTAAGAGTAAGAGGAGCTGCTGACGGTTGATGTTCTCTTCAAATGAGTTGACAGAATCTAGCAATTCTACCAGTTCCTCTCTGCTGGCTTTTTCTTTCTCTTTAAGACTTTCTGGCTGTTCTTCCTGGAGCTTATCGAGAATTATTGTTTCTCGTTCCAGCTAAGTAAACAGCATGTTGAAGTATGAGATAAAGTGGTTTTTATTTGATCACCTTAAATTACACTATTCATTTATGCACACACATGACCAATACTGGGAACTGTGTAGCCAGGGAGCCTGAGCCACTGAAGGGTGCCCAAACCTTTGAGTTTACTCTAACAAAGCCTATCTCTACAGACAGAGTCATGTTGGGTTCAGAGGATTTACACTATGTGTCTCCATGATTTTTGACCCAAAATTCAAGACTGGCTGGAGCTATCTGGCCCGTCATTGGGAGGGAAATTATGTTCTGCACTCATCTTAGCAGTTCACACAGCTTTTTACTAGCTGACAGTCCCAGCCCCATCACACTCCTCAATACTTGCACTGTTTGCTGAACAACTCACCTCTTCACTGATGAATTTCCATTCCTGCTTTAGTTCTTCACAGTTAATCTCCAGGCCTTTAGCCATCTCAAGCAAACCCAGCCACTTTTCCCAGAGTGTTGTTACAATCCTGCCCAGTCCCTGGTCACTTCCCTTGCATAACCTCATCAGCTCTCTTGAGACCTGCCTCAGCTTCACAAGATCTTCTTCAGCTGAGTCAATGCTGGAGACTAAAATCTTGAGGGAAAAATAAATAAACAAGCAAATAAAGCAAGATGGTCTATCAGAAATATTAATGAAGCATTCAGTGACATGATTATGATCCTCCATTAAACTGGCAATTGCACCACTGAGCTGATTAAATACATTTCTCATGAGGCAATTCTATATTGGCTATGATTGCAGAGAAAACAGAGTAAATAAAGCAACCAAAACAAACAGAGGAACAGCGTGCGCAAACAACTATATTGCTTCTACCTCCTTCTGGTTATTTGAAAGGGAAAAGAAACCAGCTGGAGCCACAGATACATAATAGAAAGTGTCTGTAATATAACTACTGTAAGAAAGATAGAAAAAAAGAGATTAATTACACCAGGCATAGGGAAAAGCAACAAGATGGTCCTGAGAGGGGAAGGAAGAAATTCTGATTCTCCCACCTCAGGGAAAACAGCAAGATTATAAACGTGAATGGCCCTGGTCCTGCAAAGAAACAGTGAAGGATGTGTACATAAATGCAGTATCTTAATCACAGATAGCATTAGCTCTCCACAGACAAAATGTATATTCATTTTACATGACCTGTCATAATCCTGAATATTTATGTGTATATAAATAAATTCTGTGCTTTTATACATAAGTAAATGCAGGATAAAGAACTGTACTTCTTTCTACTCTGATATCATACACTGATTAGCCCAGTTACCTCATTGTTTTGCAAGTGTTTGAAAGAACTTTAGAGCCCTTTACCTTGCTTTCTTCTAAATGTTCCAAAGCTTCTTTATAAGAGATGGGGACTTGGGTCAAAGACTGTGCAAGCATCTTTTCCAGTTTGTTGAGATCATCACACACTTTATCTTTGGTTTCTGTATAGCTTTTGTGCTTGTCAAAATACCTGTAGGAAACAATTAACAGATCAATTAAAAATTCTTGTGGTTACTCCTCTACAATGCTGACTAGAATTAAAAAAAGAACCCAAAACTTCTAAACAAGTAATCTTGATTATGCTTTTGCAAGTTGTTTTAGAACAGCATTTATTATTAGCATTTCAGTTTCATTATCTGAGATATATTAGAGATTCAGGTATAAAATGCCAGAGGAAAAGAAATACAGGCATGTATATTCATGCATAAGCCACAGAGTTGCTGCAGGAGTTCTGTCTTGATCCTAATATCTACATCTCTGTCCTCCTCAGACATGCCCAAAATGAGCTCCCAGTTTTTAGAAAACACTCTGTTTGTCCCTACAATGTGTGATCTGTAGGACTGAAAATTATTATTTCTATATATTATCACCTTTTCTCTATTTCCAAACTCTTTATAGTCATATGATGCTTTCTATATGAAAAGTGGTTTTAAGTTTATGCTCAGTAGAATCAGAAGCACTAGATAACCAGCAAGTAATTTAAAAGTCCTTTATTTCCACCAAATTATTTGATATATGTATCTGAAGGCACTTTGAACCTCTTCTGCACATGTTTCTGAAGGGAACAGACTATGGCCAGTGTCTTGTTTGTCTTGATATTTTTGAGCCATATGAGACACCCATTAGAGCTTCACCAGCACTAAACTAAAGAGTGTGGAAATATGCTGTCTTCTTATTCCAGCCCCTTATCACACTCAGTCCAGCACCAGATGTATTTTCTGAAATACGTTTAAAGGGAAAGTATTGTAAACTGTTAGCAATATGCCTACTGGCTGAAATTTTTCCTTCCTTACTTTATCACCTAGAGACAAGAGAGTGCTGCTTACAGTGCTTTCTACTAAATTACCAGGTTCTATCAGAGAAGAAGCAAGACTGAATTTATTACCACACACCTTCCTTATAGTAACAAACATGACCTAGCAAGATCTCTTAAACCTACCTCTGCTCATCACCATCCTTTCTTTCAGCCTTCTCCTTCAGTGTCAGATTTTTATTGGCTAGTTCTCTAAAATCATTTTCCAGATGCATTCTATCTTCTGGTTTCACTATGTTTTTCAGCTTGGAGTACAGATTTTCCATGTCAGCCTTTGCAGAGTCAAACTCTTCTTGTCTCCATTGTGGGATTTGATGGGTCTCTTCTAAACCACCAGGCTCTGCTGTGGCAGAGCAAATTCTAGCTTCGTAGTTGCTGAGGAGTTCAACAGCTCTCTGAAAAGCCTTAGTATAAAGCTCACCAGTCTCATGGGCCTCACTCAGTTCACTCTGGAAGTGGTAAAAATAAAGACAGAAGGAATAATGAGGAAAACTGCCGTGCAACTTCTGATTGTCCCCTGGCCTTCTCACAATTTGACACGTGACTTGAGACACGTGGAAGTGAGCTGAGAAGGGGAGGAAGCACAGGGAAGGCATCCCCTGTGCTGCAGTCCATGGGCTGGATGCCCCAGGCTGAAGCGACAGTGAATGCAAGGGAACTGCCTCTATCGAAAAATTCCAGGGAGAAGGATGGCAAGGACAAACTGATGGTGAAAACACTGACCATCCCAGATTTTCTCTATTTACACTAAAAACAGAGATTTCTTTCTTAACATTGGTATCAGTACTGAAAAGGTAAAATAAGTACCAAAAACAATACAGCGTGACCTGTTCCCAATATTTCCTCAAGTCAATACAACACAAGCTTTTCTCTCCTTCTCTTTACCATTTTTTTTCCAGTACTAATCCCTCATGATTATAATCAAACTGAACAAAATACACTTCTTTGCATCTTCAGTTTCTTGTAATGCTTCCAGTCATACCCATCAATGCAAAGAAGATACCGGTCCAATTCAGTTATTAGACTAAACAGAAGATGTAAGTCATGAAAACATAAACATGACAGTCATGGATGCCTAACCAATATCTTGGGAAAACACATATGGTTAGAGCTTGCTTTCATTAAACATACTTACAATACGGGCTGCAATGTCTGTCTTCAATTGTATTTCATGATCTTGCAGTGTCTCTAATTTTGCTTCTATATCAGCTGCAAGAGACTTATCTTCTTGATTTTTCCTCTCTTTTTGCATTATACACTTAATAGCAGAAAATACTGCTGGCACCATATTTTGAATTGCTTCCCATCGCATCTTTTCGTACTGTATCATCTTCATTTCTACCAAAAGTGGTTTCTGGAGCTCTAATTGGAAATGCTTTATGGTGTGGAGTATATGTTCTACTTCACTCTGGATATCGTCCTTCTTCACACACTGGAGACCAGAGAGCATGTTTTGGAGAAATTGATTCAGTCCTTCAACATCTTTTTCCAGGCTCTTGATTTCTTGCATCTTAAATTCTTTGAATTGTGTATCAAATACCTCATTTTCGTTTATTTGACTTGCTACCTCCTGGGTTAAGTTCATGATTTGTTGAATTGTCTGAAGTAGAATCTGTGCGCCTATAAGATTCTCAGCAGGAGAAGAGCTAGGACTATCATTTAGTATATTAGCTTCTCTTCTTGTATGAGATGTCATAGTCTGGATTTCATTTACCAATACTTGAAGCTTATCACATTCCCTAAGAACATCATCAAAGTGCATTATCTTCTTTTCAATTTTCTTTTTAATCTTTAAAAACTGAGTTTTCAATTGATCAAGCTGCAGTGAGTCCCAATTTAGACCTATGCATTCAAATATTTCTTTATACTTCATTGTTTGTGAGAAATCAGACTGAAAAGCTAACACTTTTTCTCTAAGTGCTTTGCATTTATCCTTAGCATCCTGCTTGACATCTAATAATTCATTTGCCAGGTTCATTTCATCACGCTGTAGATCATTAAGATCTTGCTGTAATGAAGTTATTCTTTCAGATAATTCTCTGTAAATAGCTACCTTTTTTTCCACTTCATGACACTTATTCTGAATTTGCCTCTGTGTTTTCTTTGCTCTATTCTTCAAACTTCTTAACTGGTCAATCAGAAACAATTTTTCAGACAAGCTCAGTTCCCCAGCTGTAGCCTGGCTCTCTTGACAATGGGATGAGACAAGTCCTTCTATTTCCTGTGTTTCCTTTAAAATTTCCTTCAAAATGGCTTGCTGATGGCTTAATTCTGACCACGTGCTGGTTTGGTTCACAGCAGGCCTGGCAAGTGTCTCCGCATCTCGCAGCTGACCGTGAACTTTTTCTACTTCTGCAATAAGCTTTTGCCTCTCCTCCAGCTGGAGCTCTAATTGCTGTAATCTTTGAGCTGACTTTAGGACAAGAGCCTTGTAGGAATCCTGCAATGCTTGTAGAAGGAAGGTCATATCAGTGATCTCTTCTGGCTTTAAGCTGGGACCGATGTGCTGAAGCTCTTCATCCAGCGACGCGATCACCGGCTCTCTGCCTAGGACCTCTGTCCTCATCCGCTGACAATTTCTGATTTGTGATTTAACCTCATCGGGGAAAAGTGCTGCTTTCTGATCAAGGAACGACAGTGAATCTTTGACCCAGGAAATATTCTCTTTCAGCCTCCTTGTCATTTCATTTTTCTTGAGAGCAGGACTAAGGAGCCTAACATCTGCTTGAGGAGTTTGATGCTCACATAATGCTTCCAATTTGCTCTGCAAATCCTGTATGGAATTTTCCAAAGTTATCTTTTCTTGTTCACTCCATATTCTTTTCATCTGCAGTTCAATCCTCCTTTTTAATAGAAAAAGACCATGCTTAATGTCCTGTAGCTCTGTGGTCCAAAGCACAGGGTATTTGGCTTTTTCTCCAGCTGAGGTACCTGACTCTCCTTGTAAGTACTGCTCTTGTATCAGTCTCTGAATATCCTGTGCTTTACTCATAAGCAGGTTAAACTCATTGATTTCTGCCATGACTTGATCATGTTTCTTTTGCACTGCTTGTTCCATGTGTTGCCACCATAGCTCCAGTTGCCTCATCTGGCTCTCTGTTAACACTTTATCCATGCACGTTAAATGCTGAGATAAATTTTCCTGCTGAGTTTTCAGCTGGTTCAAAACATCTCTTTCTCTGTGCAATGACTCTATACACATTTTAATTTTCTCCAGAAGAATTGTGTTGTTCATTGGACCCCTGCCAAAGATATTAACAAGATTTTAAAAAAATATCTAAAAGACAGGCTAGAGACATTTTTAAAAGAAAACTGCACACCAGAAAATGATTCATTTAATTACATGCATCTCTCAATGTTCTCTCACCATTATTTTATGCAACCTTTACAGTATAGTTATTTCTTGCTTATGTTTGTAACATTATTTGCAGGTATCTCTGGTCTTTCTAATTTAGATTGTCTAAAAGAGCAGTAGATACTAATATAACACGTTATTTACTAAGGGACTGTAGCACCTCTTTAAAGTTATAACAAATAAACATTAAAACATGAACAATAATGTTAGATCAGTTTTAAGTGAACTAACAACATTTTACAGCTTGGTTTAAAAGGAAGATAAAGCTTAATTAAAAGAATAACTTCAAAAATCCCCCTTCGTTCAGAACAAATTAGGAGTTTATCAACTTTTCTTGCACATCCAGAGTATTTGAAATATCCATATAAAATACTTTTAACAGCCAGATTTTATTCTCTTTGCTGTAAAATTAACAATTGTATAAATTATTTTAAAGCCTTTCAAACTGATGTGACTCATTATTACGATTAAGAAGTTCCTGCTGTGCTTTGAAGGCTAATCTATAAAAGACACTGAATATTTCATGTACATTGGTTACCCTTGAATTGATACTGCAGACTCACTTATTGCCACGGAATGCAGCATTCCTTCTTTTAAATAGTTAAGGTTTTCAGAGTAATGAGACTTTTCACTTGGCAACAAATAAGAATTTATGAGTCCTTCCTGAAAGGAAGGGCTGAAAAAAACTAGTGCTCCACTAGTTTATTCATCTTTTAAAAAATTAGCACTTCACATCTACCATGTTTTTGAAAAAATGTTTTAGTGTGGCATTTACCTAAGCTTTTTAGCACAGTATCCATCCTTTTTGTTCATCAAAAAGAAAAAAAAGGTGTTGCTAGAGAGTAGCATAGAACCATCGGTAGCACTTCTGTTTAAGGCTGCTGAAGTACCTTAGGTGCAGTGTTAGTACCAACTTACAAACCCATTTGAGTTCTCCTGTCACCTAATGTTATTGGGATGGATATGTCATCACTGAGATGGATAACATCATATTCCTATCTCAACATGATTGAAGTTTGGCAGGAAAAATTCAGTCTAGCTTAGCTACACTCATAACATTAACTTAAGACCCATATTTGCTTTGCAATGTTAACAAAACCTTACTTACGTTTTTATGTTATCTTTTTCTGTTGACAAATTTTTCATTGAGGATTGAGCAGCAGAAAGATTTTTCTGGTACTCATTAACTAAACAGTACTGTTGTTGCTTCATTGCCTTCACAGCATCTAGCTCCTGAAGCAGCCTGTCCCAGCAGGGCACCGCGGGCTCTGCAGTTTGCAGTTCTGCTCTGCTCGATCCAGTTGCGCTGGGGGAGGCCTCTTGATTCAGACACAAAGATTTTGCTTTCCATGTCTCCAGTTCTGTGTGTAAATTCTACAAACAAACCCACCATGGAAAGTGGATTATAAGAGGATCTTAATCACTTTTGGCTTAATCATCAAGAGGATCTTAATCACTTTTGGCTTAATCATCAAGTATAGCTAAATAGTGCTACACCTACAAACTGGCTTGTATGGTCACATGTGAGCAAATGCACGTTTGTGCACACTGGGGAAACACATGTGCAGTCACAGGTGTATGTACTACTGCATCTCAGAAGAGATGTATGAAAGACAGTATAGAAATGTTTGTACTAAAGCACACTGTGTGCAGATTAACTGTTGCACAAACTGCCTAATTACAGTCAAACCTAGATAAGACTGTACACAACAATTCTGCTCTGCCTGAGCGAGTCCTACTTCTGTGAGGTACACAGAAGTAGGACTGTGTTCTACATCACTGCATTAACAGCAGGAAACCTTTGCTGTTTCTCACCTCCAGCTCTTTCAGTTGTTCATTTATGAGCACAATATCCAGTTCAGCCACTTCATTTTTCAGCTCGTTAACCCTTTTTTCCTCCTCCAAATATTCACTATTTACATTCACATGTACTCGGGGAAATAGTTCCTTCTGAAGAATCACGTCGGTATCTGTGTGCTACAATGAGAAACAGAATTGTTATTTCTGAAGGATGCATAAAGCCACAAATTTTCTGACTGCGACATTTCCCCCTTGCTTCATATGTTGCAGCTGTGCCCAAATCCTGTGGTGGCTTCAGCCACAACCTCTGTGTGTCCCTCAGACACGACCTCCCATCTCTGTGGACACCCCGGCCTCTTGCCAGCACAGTACAGGCAGCAGGGAAACCTCTGCCCATCCCTGCAAGCCTGAAAGTCAGACGTCCCCACTTTCAAGTGACATCCTCCACACACCCACATCTAGCCTTGCTCAGCCCATTCCCAGGTCTCTCTGTCTTCCCTTCCTCCACATACACACTCATCCCTTAAGTTCCCCTCACACCTTCATCCCTACTGCCTTGATATCCCGCTGCTTCCTTTGTTCTCTCTCTGTGGGTCATGAGCTACCCAGACTAGCATGCGCCTGCTTCCAATGCTGGACACTACTGGAAAAGAATAATTCCAATTATTCAAACTCTTCCGGATACTTTCAGTCTGAACTGAAGGGGTCTACTCATGAAACAGTTAATCAGAGAAATTTTCCATTTCTCTGTATACACATGAGATTTCATCTTAAGAGACTTTGGAGGGCCATAAAATTGAAGTATAGAAACTCAGTTAGCAATTACAGTGTGAGAAGGAAATCTACTTTACCATATTGAAACATAAGCACATGAGAATGTAAAGAAAAGTAAGTGGTTGGACAGTAACGTGTGTTACCTCACACACAGAAACCAGGGGTTTGGATTCCAGACCATCCTTCTCCACCGGTACAGATTTTGGTACATTACTCTTCTGGCCCACCCTTTGCTGAAGCTGTTGCACTTCTCTACATGACTGATTCTTGAAATCATCAGGTTTCTCCTTTTGGTGCAGAGGACATAAAAGAAACAAGCAACCAAGAAGTCCTAATCAAACATACTGAGCAATAATTGCAATGCTTCAGATGACAAAGGTATGCAGCCTACAATTACAGGTAAATGAGGAAGAACAAAATTACATCTCATAAATTTATCACAGGAAAGGTTATGGCAAAGGAAACCCTTTAGAAGAAGCAGTACTGTAATTTTGTTATATTTCTTAGAAAAATTGTAGATTGCAAACAATCCTCCTCTGACCTACACTTTTTATGTTTCATTATTCTAAGCATGGGCTTGGGACTTTGTATCCCTGTTGTTCATTGTCCTGAATACATTTTAGAAAAGGCTTAGTTTATTCCTGAGGCCTCAATCTATTACTTGCAGTGTAGACAGAGAGTCTGTGGCTAGATACCCTGTTGACTCCAGGCAGGATATTCCCCTGGGCAGCTCTGGGATTTGCTGCATTTACATGCTGAGGCATTTGCAGAGTTATTTAACTGTAATTTCAGTCTGTAAGTTCAGTAAGAACTGTAAGTTCTGCTTGAGCTTGTTTACCATGTGGGGACAGATGAAATGAAACAGCCACCTACACAAAATAAGGAATGACAAATACAGCACGTCCACAGAGGAATGCAGAGCATTTGGGACTTATCTGTGCTGAGCCAGCACCTGCAAGTCAGCTAGGACATGTATTGAAAGCGGCCACTTGCAATCTAAAATGAGTTAATTTACTCTGCTTCTCAGCACGTTCACGAGCCCACACTGTGCTCCATCTTGTCACTCAAACCACTTCTTTCATTCTCAGCTAGTTTGTAAAAGCTGAGGGTCTGAGGAGAGTCTGGCTGCCTTCTCTGTAAATGCCCCCTCAGGGAGGGGATAGTGGCAATTAGATCCTCCATTACCCTTTCCTTCTCCAAAGACAACCTAACATTTCTCAGGCTCTTCACATACATCATGTGCTCCAGCTTCTAACCATCTGGTTTGTCAAAACTCTTTTTGTACCACAGGGCACAAAACTGGATGGAGAATTTCAAATGCAGCTTCACGCATGTAGGATAAATATGTAAATATGTAAATAAGAATGTAAATAAGTGAAAGACACATAAGCAAAACATTAGTGTTCAAGGAAAATGGTAAAAAGACATGATGATACAGTCAAGTGACTTGGGATGCAATGTCTTCAGCAAATCACTTTGTAGCAGACCACGGTGAAGTAATTCCATCCATAGTAATTATAAGTGTACGGGAAAGGATTCAGCGTTAAGCACATACTGAAAACACAATTGTAACTAAGCTGTCAACTTCAGTCAGTCTGTATAAGCTCTCATCCTGTTACCTCCACTGCACTTGTTTCCATTCTTGTTTCATCACCCTCGGTACCAACAAGATCCTGCTGCCTTTTCCACTCCATGTCACCACCTTGAATAGCAGTGTCCAGAAGGTCCTCTTGGACCCCATCACAGCTGTCCACGCCTTGCCTTTCTTTTTCAGCCTCCTCCTGGTTTGAAAAACACAAGGTGTTTACAAACAACAAAAGTCACAGTACAAAACCAAAGTTTAAAAAGAAACTGCGACTCCACGAGCTATCTGCAGCTTCTACAGATCAGCTTAATGAATGTCGAAAAACACTGAGACAGTGTGAATTTCTTGATGTCCCCCAAAAGGGCAACAAACAGTCCCAGGTTGGTAACCTCTCTTTATATACTTTGTTTCTGGCATTGGCTCACATAATTTATGCTTCCTTTCTTCAGGCTGAACAACAAGGAAAATATGTCTCCGTAGGACTCAATGGATTTTTAGGGAATTGCATATGCATTTCTAGGAAACACACACACACAGATGTGTGTTAGAGGATTTTTGTCAGGTACCTGAACCATCTGGCCCTCTCCATCCTTGCTTTGACAGATAACCTGAAATGAGCTGTCTGGCAATACACTGCTTTCCTCCAAAAGTGAAACATTTGGCTTCTCTTTCTTTGACACATTCCCATTTACATCTCGATCCTAAAAGAAACAAAGAAAAAAAAATGCTTGTGTGATTGTGTATTTTCTATTGCAATATTAAATATCTGGTGAGAAAAAAAAACAGAATTTATGGAAACAGGAAATATACTGTGCTTCAGTTCTAGACAGGTCTTACTGGTTTCTGAGAAGCTCTGAAAGTTATAAAACAATAGCAAAACAAAAGGCTAGAGTTCTTTGGCATAAATCTATCTGCAATTTTCACATCTATACCTCTTCTCCCTTTGTGTCCCAACCTTAGATACATATTCTGGTTACATGCAAGAGAAAGCTATACACAGATTAAGTCTGAATAGAAAGTTGTTGTTTTGAATAGACAGTATTGACTTGTTACAGACTTGTTAAAACAACTTCAGGGAGTTCTCCACTTGATTTATATGTGTATGATTTACAGAAGACTTAGTTTCAATAAAAATGGAAAGGATGCCATACACAAAAGGTATTTGAAAGAGAGCTGCCTCTTTAGTCACTGTTGCTGTCAACAAGCACACTCACATTCTGTATTTCCAAGCCTTCCTTTAACTCTGCTGCTTTGGGGCTCTCTTCTACAGCAGCAAGGGTAGCAAAAGTGACCTGCATCTCTCTTTTTGGGTCTGCCTTATCTTCCACCTGTATTTCTTCAGCAATCACATCTTTCAATTCAAGGGCTTCACTGAGAATATTTTCATCCTTTTGCTTGACATTTTCAAGTCTTTTCTCCAGACTCCTATGCTCACTCTGAACTGTTTCAATCTCATCCTTAATAAACTTCTGTCCTGGTGAAGAAGTGTTTTGTTTAACAGTTTCTGCTAAAACCAAAATCTTCTTTAATGTGTCTTCACATTGACTAAGAGGTGCTTGTTGTTCCTTTAAAAATGAAGAAAACATGTTACTGAAAAATATCTTCACTCAATGTACTTATTGCTAAGATCTGAAATCAATTACTAAATCATAGATATTTGGTCTGAACAGCAATCTGTGTTGAAAAGTTCATGCAGAACTATTTGCTACAGAAAGTCAAATATTTTCCCAGTATTGTAGAGCCATACATTTTTACGAAGAGAAACAGCTGAACATTTGCACTAGGACAATAATAAAACACATGGTGATCTTTTCAAGGTTTTAACAAGTCAACCCTCTCTCCTACTCCTCCTCTTTCACCTGCTGAAGATGTAGCAATTTCTGGAGGAGGAAGAATTTCAGTGATTTGAATCTGAGTTACAATGTCAGCTTTCAGCAGTTCACTATGCTCACACCAGTGAGACTATTCTCAGTTTTGCCAATGTGCAGAAGAATATCTGCTTGGCTTATGAATATCTTACAAATGAATACTTTTGAAGAAGAGTATCTAATTCTGAACTTGGTTCACAGACACTCTCTTTCTGAACTCTGGTAAAATTAAAGACTTTTAAAGATTTTAAAATTAAAGTATTGAAGATCTCTTTCCTCATTATTCTCCAAAGGGGAAAAAAAAAAAGATTCAGAAAGCCTGGGTGCTTGGTGCTTGGGCTTGGACAATTTTCCTTTCAGTTTTTCAGTTAGGTTAACAGCAAAGGTCCACTGATTTCAGTAAGAGCACTTTCAGGCCAACAATTATCTTAATAAAAGGGATACCCAACATACCTGTGATTTTCGCTCAGCTGATGTTTCTTCCATTGCTGGACCTCCATAATCAGCGAATTTCTCAGAGACAGTCTTTAGCTCAGTGCTCAAGGCTTTTACCATATCCTGAAACAGCTGGTGCTCTTGAACGTGGCTTTCCAATGTCTGCACTATGTTCTAGAAATCAAGGAGTTTCTCAGGTTAACCCACCATTAGCACACAGAAAACACAAACCAACCACATTCTGTCATGGTTCTTCCAGGAACACGGTGGCACAGAACATTTGCTTATTTCCCATTAAATATCCAGCTAACCACAACTGCACAGGAAAAAACTTCCTTTTTTTCCCCAGCACATACTGGATTATAGCATGAACAAAGCAACATTAGTAGCAGGATGCAGAGGAGTCTGCATTTTATGAAATTATGGTTATAAAAGGGATGTTTCCTCTACAAAATGGATGAGAGATTGGAGGAGGAAGCTCTGTATGTTGCAAGGCACCCTGCTGACTTAAACTGACTGCAACCCATAACAAACAACACCCAGGCAGAGCGACTCATTGTCCCAAAAGGAGAAAAAAGCTCTGTGGCTTGGAGATTACAGCAACAAATGTTTCATGCTATGTAGCTATATAAAATCTGTAAATACAGGTACAATTTTTTAATTTTCACATATGCTTTGGGCTCATTTATTTAAACATTTATTTCTCTGCAAAGTGCAAGGCAGTGAAGCATATGAGCTTTGGTGCTCTTTACCCGCAGTGAGACAGGGTGAAGAATTCCCTGCCCTTTCACTGAATAATTTTCATCACTCCCAGTTTTACTCATAAACTTGCCAGCTGAATGAGACTATAAGCAATCAGTGAGAACTGCGACCAAACAGGCATCTTCCATCAATAATCTCACAAGGAAAAAGAGCAACGTTCCAACCTGTATCTGGCTGAGCAGACTTTCATGTTGGTGCTTTAATTCCAACCACGACTCCTCTGTGAAGCAGGGATCCGCAGTGTGACACTGTAGATCATCTTCTTGGCTTTTCAATTCATTAAAAACGGTATTTAAGTCTTCTACTTTCTGCAGGAGTTGGGCATAATTTGTCAACTGAGTTTGCTTTTCCTGCAAACCAGGCTGGAGGGCAAAACCTAACTCTTGTTGCTGTTTCCTCAGTTCAGTTAGAGCCAGTCTCAGGCCTTCTTTGCTTCGCTCATATTGCTCCCTGTTGAGCCGAAGTTGCTCTTGAGGGCTAAAAAAAGAATATATAATTATTGTTACTAATAAATTATCTTTTTGTATTTATTAGTTAGAAAATATCCCACTGTGAACATGTCAACCATTACTAGAATTAAATATATTGAAGACTTTTCTTGAAGTTTAAAATTATTGATAAACTTTAAGCTGGAATTTTTGAACTTAGTGTTACTGGTCTAGATTTAGATGCAAGACAAGTGATCCCCTCTTAGACATGCTTTCAATCCTAACCTATAAACCTGTATTTTCTAGCATCTGAGATGTGAGACTCCCACGTTTTTTATTTCTGCTTTCCACTGCAGCAAGAGTTCTGTTTTGAAGCTATATCGTGACTATAATCTGTTTCCCTTAAGAACTTCTGATAACAGTTACCTAAAAGCGAATGTCCTGTAGGAGATAACATCTGTAGGAGATTTTAGGGAAAAACAAAACAAAATGTTTTGGAAATATGACAATAGAAACAGCACATGCAATATGGGTCATGCTACCACAGTCTGGTACCTAGTTTGCTGACCTTGGCATTGGATATTGATTTGCTTGCTTTATAAACATGCACATGGCTGCCCTGCAGCTGGACAAGTTGCATCTCTACACCAGAAGCCTGCAGCTATAATCAGGGAGCCAGAAGGCTGTTAACTAACATCCCTATGCTCACATTTAGGGGACTGATAATTTTGTAGATGGAACTTAAATACAAGATTTGTAAATATCTTTATACGTTTGTAAATGCAAACAAGTGCAAATACATAAAGTTTGTGAAGTACAGCTGGATACATATGAAGACAAAAGCGTTTGTGTTTTTTTCCACCCCAAGTGAGATTCAACTTTTTTGGCACCTAACAAATAAAGCAGAGGCTTCTCACATACACTAAGGACTCTTGCTTCTGGTTCCCTGTTCCAGCTTCATGATGCTGCCATTACAGTGCCACATTGGCTCTTTCCAGGCCTGATCCTGCAAGATCCCAAGCATCTCTTCAGATGTGCTGAGCGTCTCATCTCCTGTCCTTAGCAGAATGCAGAAAGAGTGCTCTGTGCTTTGCTGTGTTGGATCCACCATAGCCAGTGCTTACTTTTTCCAGCTGCCGCTTGAATTGCTTTCAGGGAGTGCTCAGTTATATGAGAAGGCAGCTGAATTCTCTCAAAAGTACCCACTCTTGATAATTCATTCCCTGATCAAAAGTAGATAGTTGGCCCACTCTAGCTTCCACTGATCTCAACAGCAAATTTCCCAGTGATTTTACTGAGAGTGGGTTCGAGGATGTTATAGCAGCCAGCTAGTTTGAAAGTGACTGCATCTGCAAAATCAGAGAGCTAGTTCATATTTACACAAGTGTGCAATAAGATAACATGCTTTAGAGGGCCAGATTCAGCTCTCAGTCACAGCGGGGCCCCAATGGCTCAGCCTAGAATGTCAAAGTGCCAAGGAACACCCGGAGCAGCAGCAAGGCAGCTTGAGGACTGGTAAGGGTTAGCTCAGTGTCTTCTCACTGCACAGTCTAATCAAACAAGGAGCAATGGATACACTTTTCTCTTTCTATTTTCCCCAAGCTGAGTGGGGATAACCTCAGGTGAGTCCTGCCACCCGCCCTTAGGTCTCTTGATTATTCCTCACAAGTCCTGTGGGTCCAAACTGCAACCAGCTCCTGCCCAACCAGTCAGAAATGCAAGAGCTTGCATGGGTACACAACTCAAATTCAGTGCAACAGGTAAGAAAGAAGAAAGTCAGCAGCAAAGCTTTCCAACAACACAACAATAACAAATACTTTACAACAAACACAATAGCAACAAGAGACCCATACTGCCTCTTAGCAAATTCTGTATTACCTTATATATTCTCTGGCTAACTGAAGGGCGCTTTCCCACTGATTCTGGAGTTCAGAAATAGTCTGTTCAAACACTGGCTTCGCAATTTTCTCATTTCTCACTAAAGTTTCTCCTAGAGTTACCATATTCTGTATTTTGGCCTCTCCTCCATCTCTGAGACCTATGATTTCCTGTATTAAGGGAGAAAGAAGCTGTAAATATGTATCTGGTTTTGCTTACAGAGTTTTAGCAATGAAATCTTTCATTCTTTGCATACTGCTCTTCAAGAAAAAAACAAGCCCTTTTCCAATACTCTATATACTCGAGTGTCTATAAGTACCTCAAGGGAGGGAGTGCAGAGGATGGTGCTGGTCTCTTTTCAGTGGTGGCCACTGATAGGACTAGAGGAAATGCCGGGAAACTGAAACACCAAAAATTCCATAGGAACTTAAGGAAAAATTTCTTAACAGTGAGGGTGACAGAGCACTGGAACAGGCTGCCCAGAGAGGTTGTGGAGTCTCCTTCTCTGGAGATCTTCAAAACCCGCTTGGATGCAGTCCTGTGCCACGTGCTCTAGGTGTCCCTGCATATGCAGGGGGGTTGGACTAGATGATCTCTAGAGGTCCCTTCCAATCCTAAGCATTCTATGATTCTATGATTCTATGATTCTATAGTCAATGTATACATAGATTGATCATCTAATCTTAGGAAGCCTAGAATAATGTAGCTGAGATTTATTAATTATTCTCTATATAATAAAAGATAACTAATATTGTTCTCAATCATTAAAAAAATGTTCTCGGGGAGAGATATTTGTCACAACACTAACCCTTCTAGGGAAAAAAATGTGGAAATCCCAGCAGCCTCATTTCTGACTGCTCTGCCATGGAGTCCCTGTAAAGCCTCTCTGCCTCTGGTGCAGTCAATGAAGGGAAGGTGCCTGCCCACCAGCCCCCTTCCCTGGCCTGAGTTCAGTACCGGCCCACTGAGAAGGGCAGCAGAGAATCTCCTTATGTGCTGCATTAACCGTGTAAAAAAATACCAAATCCCAAGAAAAAAGCCCCTTCAAACAAACCCCAAAACCAGAGGCAACCAGCAGTGACAGTGTCTTTTTCGATGCACTGATTCACCAAGCATTCTCCTGATATTATTCTTGTTGTCAAGCCCAAAGGTAATGCATGTAACACAATACCTTTATCTGATTAATCCGTTCGTCTGATGGAGACTCACTTTCCTGTGAACTTAGGTTACTAACAGCCTCCTTGAGCCTTTTGATCCAAGAAGAAACATCCTGGGCATGTTCTTCAAAATTTTGTCCTTCCACTAGATGTCTTTGAGTATCTCCTGCCATTTCACTTGCATGTGTCACCAGTGTGTGATATCTACTAATAAGAGCAGTTGTTCTGGAAACAGTTTCATCTTCTGTCAACCCAATCTCCCTCAAGGAATTTGCTAGCTGAGCCACAGAGTCAAACGATTCTCTAAAAAAACACAACCAATTAATCAAACATCTATCTACTACAACAACATGGATCTTTTACAAGACATCTGTAAGATACAATCCAAAGGCAACAATACCTCTGCATTAATAATATTTGATAGTAGTTTTCAAGTTTTGTCTTATCTTTTTGAATCTCTTGCAGTTTTTCTTCCTGAGTGGCAAGCCACTCTTCCAAGCCAATGCTGCTCTCTTGAAGGCTAGAAAAACAATAAATACAGATGCATTTCAAAATGAGAGGCTTTGCATAAGCAAATCTTGCTGGCTACTGTATTTTTCTGCAGAAGTAATATAATACCATGGGCCCAAACAGGAAAAATTTTCAAAAGTATGTGCTGCAGTATAGCATGGAGCATAACCTGCTCATTATGCACAAAATAAAACACTATCCCATATTAAAAGATCATCTTTAATAAAAGCAGTGTTATTTGTCCTTCAGTATGACTGCTTAATGAATCTTTTTTTTTTTTAATCAGCTATGTTTAAAACATTAGAAATGACATTAGTTCCCTACCTACTGAGCTGCTGGAGAGAAGCACCAAGTTCCTTTTTCCGTTTCTGACATTTGGAGATCAGTCTTTGCAGTTCTGCTTCTTGATCTCTCACATAGCTGTTAAGGTGATTAATACCTGCTTTGGGTAAGTAATGTTTCACTTTATTCAGTAAAGTTTTAACCTCTTGGATATCTCCGTCTTTGCCTTCAGAAGTTAGGAAGTGCTGAATAAAAGCATAAACACAAGATGCATTTGTCAAATTTGCTGTTGAATAGTAGAGATTTGTTTTACAAGAGTTTCTTGATCTCCGTTATCTCCATCAACATTTGCTGAAGTAATTTGTGTCTTGTCAAGAAACATTCATTTACAATTTCCTGAAACACATTTATTCCACTTGCAAATGGAAAAGTTGTTGCTTGTATAATAAGAAAAAAGTGAGGATGACAGATTTTCTTCTCTATAGTACAAATAAAACAGAATAGGTAACTGCAGAGTTCAAATACAGCACTGACATCACTATGCCTTCTGCTGCTGCTAAACAGTGATCACTTCTTGCAGACACTGTGGCTTTTCTATCTCTTTTCCTTGGATTCTGCCTGATTTGGAGTGAAAATCTGTCCATAAGAAAGCGAATGTAAATTTTTCCATCAAACCCAGTGGGGAGATCAGAATTTCATTTTACTCTCTTCTTCACCTTTCTCAACCTTTGCACACTGAATTTATGTGGACTTCCACTACTACCATCTGGACTCACCTTGCATTACTATGACTTGAATCTGAACACTGGTATCCAATTTTATCAAACTTATATTTTCATTCCATTTACTGTTCTAATGCTTTATGTTAAATTAAATAGTCTCTAAGCCTCCCGCTAGGTGAACTCCCACACAAGAAGAGTCTTCTGATAAAAAAGTATAATTTCAAGAAGAATTAATCCTAGAAATTAAAATATTCTAATCTTTTACCTCTAGTCTCTGCATTTTTTCTTCCAGCATTTGTTTTGTTTCTGAAGGGTTGAAGCAGTCCTTCAAAGAGAGTTGAGTGCTGCTGAACCAGTCGTTAAAATTCTTGCACTGACCTGCAAAAAGATATATTCCAATTTTCATTAATTGTATTCTGTAAAAGAAAATTCCTATTTAAAATGAATATTTCAGGTAACTCATAATTACCCTCAACAATGCTACTGTCAGAGATGTGATTCACTAGATACAATATGAAAAGAAATGTCGCAATTCATACTTCATTTTTCACCCAAAAATTACTGATAATAAACACTGCCGTTGCTGGGGAAGCATTCAATGCAAGAGATGTCTGCTACATTTAGCGACTTTGGTAAACAAGACCTGGGATTTTTATCAACTTTTCTCATTTGCACACAAACAAATATTACTGAAAAATCTATTTAAAAATGTGATTTCCTTTAGGCCTAATTCTACACTAGCACAATCTTGTGTCTAATAAAGTAAAGAGTAATTAATGATGCTACCCACACCCATAGCTAAGATTATATTAAAAATACTTCCACTTGGATCAAGTGATTTGTTGGAGTCAATTGACATTTGTTTGCAAATCTTTACTTTGTAGAGAATCCTGAAGCAATCTGGCAAAAAATTTAAGAAACTGAACCAAAAATAAATCAAATTCACAATCTTAAGGTGATGAATATGCTCTACATAAAACTATAAAAAATATAAATGTGAAATGTGCTTGCTTACGGTTCAAAACACCAATAAAGTGATCTTGAAAAACATGTTTCTTCTTATTAAATAAATCAGTGACACATTTAAGCTGCTTATTTAATTCATCCACATCAGGACAATCTGTCTCTTCTTGGAGTAATGTCACGTGGTGTTTTTGCTGCAGAATTTTCTGATGTATCTCCTAAAGTTAAAAAAAGGCATCTGTTAAAAAGAAAAATCTGAAATACAAGCAGTTTACTGGACAGAGCTGTTTCAGCATAAATTATATAATTTTGCAATTACCTATGTATCAAAATTTCTTAAAATGCATTAATATTAATAATGAAATTCATAAGTAGAAAAAGCATTAAACTCTCCTTGAGTATTGTGCGTACATCTTTATACATACATGCTCACACATACATTCACACGTAGGCTTGTGTGTATTTTGTCATCGCCCACATTAAATATGCGAAGGGCACCGTAATAAATATGTTCCAGGCTATAAAATATGTAGTATCTATAATGACTTTCTGACTGCATTAGTTGCACATGCATCTTTCTGTCTCTAAATATCTCCTCTACGTGTCAAATCCTGCTGGATTGAAAGACAATTTGGGGGGAGCTGGGAGAATTAACTGAAGGCTGTTTCTTCCTTTACATGGAATTTCAGTGCCCTAAACAGCAGCAGCCACAATGTGCATCATCGACTCGTTGCTTAACAGGAGGTTTAGATCTTGGCAACCTCCAAATCACAAAGCAGCTCTTTCCTCACCTCTGTCCCCGAGGTGAAGCAGATGGAAAACTGAATAACTTACGGAGATCCCCCTTGCAGATCGTGAGGCAAAGACAACTCTATCACTCGGTCCTGGAAAGGATGCAAACTAGAATCCCACTACTGCTTCAACATATCTTGAGTGGGATACTGTAGTCTTGCCTACCACTGACCATTTCCAAGAGCTGCAAGACTTAACTAACGACATCTAAGAACAGCCAGAGCAAACGGCCTTTCTTTTATGCTTCTGGCAACTTTAGGAAATAGCCAAGCCAATCTCTTCTTTTGTGCGGTTCTAATGGTTTGCAACCTGCACAGGGGAAACACACATGAAGACATGCTCAGAAGAAAAAAATGAATCAAATTATAAAAGATATGTAATTTGTGGCTACCTCCAATTTAGTGAAGATCTCTAATGTATCAGAAGGAGATAAAGCTTTTAAAAGTGATTCAGTCATCCCAATCTGTGTCTTGGCCCGGTCAAGGTCTCCTTTTAGCTCTGCTGTGTTCACACCAAGTTCACTAGTTCCCCGCTTCGTTGACAAGAGCTCTTTTATTAGCTCCATTTTATGCACAACGGATGATCTGATGACCTTAAAATTGGAAATAAGAAGGTGTAAGAAATGATATGGGATTGATTTCCTAGAATATTGCAGAACTACATGACAGCGATAAAAAGCAATGAAACGATCTGAAGACCAGATGCTTCAATCACAGCTTTTTTCAGTTTCTTCCCCTCCACTCTGCAAATTGAAAAATAATAACAATAGTATTCAAGCCCTACTTTTCTGAGGGAGAATAATCTCAGCTCCTCTTTATGAGGGATGCATTAACTGGTGCTGCTTTACTGAACAATTTACTTGTCAGTGGTAGACAAATACTGACAGTGTATTTGTCAGTGAGTTGATACTCTGGTATCTACTCTCACCTGGATGAAGGACTTGGATGCCTTTTCACTATGAGGAGAAAGGAGGTGCCAGCCCTCTTCTGCAACACATTCCCCACACTGCCCCGCAAAACAGGCAAGGGGAACAGAGACATGGGGAGCTCTGGCTTGAGAATGGTCCTTAACTTTATCCTTAAATCTTCTGCAGAGAGAACTCAATGGTGTCCTGCCCACATGGTGACAGATCACCTAGGGGGCTGAGGGTGCCTGGGCTGCCTCAGGGCATAGGCTGCACAGCACAGCGTCACTCAGCCCTTGCCTAAACTCCTTGGATCATTTTACCCAGTGAAACTCCTCCGAGCTCACTGGCTGCAGGGGATAAACATACAAATGGCCAAACTGGGTCAAGTTCAAGGTCTGCCTGACCACAGCCGAAGCAGATGCTTGGGGAACTTGTATAAGTTCAAAGCACTGGTGGCCTGAGGTAGGAAGAAAAACTTACTCTTGGTGGGTAAAGTAAAAAGATGGAGATTTCTTGGTACCATTGCAAAGGAAAACAACATCACTGCATGTAAATAGCTACATATTACCAAGCTGTATGAGTCATATCCAGGTAAAGGTACAGTCTAAACGGGACAAGCAGCATGCTGAGTCGCTGGGACCCCAAAAGGATGAGAAAGGTCCCTGTGCCTCGTCCCTGGCCAAAAGCTAAAAGCCAGGTACCATTAATGCTAGCATCCTTCAGCAGCTTTGGGAGGGTTGGGGAAGGGCCAAACCGCTGCAGAACACAGGACTGAAGACTTTTGCATTTAAAATGACAGGTTTGGTTTTGACAGCTTGAGAAAGACAAGAAATGAAATGCTGGGTATCAGCTAACAAAATTGCTCCATTTCTCTTCAGGCAGATCTAAGTCAAACCAAGAAATGATTGTGGAAAAGATGAGTCCCAGCCCATTAGCTTTAAAAGATCCTTCCTACCTGCAGCTCCAATGGGGGTTCATTACTGTTCAGAAGCTCCTCTATCTCAAGAACAGTATTGTCAAATTTCTGGAGTTTCTGCTCTTGGACTCGTAAACAAGCCTGAGGGTAGAAGAACATATCTATAACTATATTGCTTTCACTCACATTTCATTTCCATGTTTCCGCTGGGAAAGTGCTTTTTTTTTTTTTTTTTAATTTTGCCTTTTGGCATACGGAGTTCCAACAACTGGTCCATCTTCTGATTTTCATTTTAGCCATCTAGATTTTTTTCGTACTAGGAATAAAAAAATTCCAAGTGTCCAGAGCCAAACAGCTGCTAATGCAAATCCAGTAGAAATTTTAAAATGTTAATTATTTTACCCAATCATCAACCCAATCAAAGAAGTAGGAAAATAATTTTGTATTTATTTCCTGTTTTGTTCTACTAAAAAAAGCAAACCATCTTTTATTTTTTTCAGATGTCATGGATCTAAGACTTGGCATGCTGATCCCTACTTCAATAGGGATGGGATGGTGCATAAATCACCTGATCCAATGATCATGGAAGCAAATGGAAAGACATCTACTTGTCTGAAGACATTTTGGAACAAGCCAGTAACATGAAAATAAAATATCAGCTTCAATTTATGAAAGCAGAAATGTCACAAACAGCCACACTGTCTCATGTTCCCAAATTATATTTCCAGATTCTCTTGGGACAGACTATTGCTATGGACTCTCTTCACAGTGAGTTACTCAGACCCATTCACCCGCTGCAAGTCTTAAGTGTTCCTACCCTCACACTGGTTTATTATAGAAAGCAGTACTCATCTCACACTATTTATATTGAGACCACCTTTAAATATACAGGCAAATAATTCACTACTTGGATTTTTTTTTGCGACAAGCTTCTCGAAAGCACACGTACCCCTGCTCTGCTGGATGGTACAAGGGACCCCATGCTGGCAGTCTGTGTAACATGATACGTAATGCAACAGTTGGGTTGTAATTAATACTAATGCAGAGATGTTTGTTTCAGGATTAGGAAACATAATAACCTATAAATGGGCCTGACTCACTCTGGGCTATTTTACAAAAAAGCAAATACACGAAATCCAATTTTCTTTCTGCTTTTCTACCTTCACCTTAGTTCATGACTCCCACCCTTGCCCTCTCCTCCCCTCCCTTTCAAGGATTACCCAGGAAATGTGAAACCACTCCGGCACAGCAGCACAAGGCCTTCCTGAACACCACCCAAGAGCCACACGAGGACATGGTCACACCACACTGGCCTTGGGCAGTTTCCAACTAACAACATGGCTCTTAAAATGCAGTTGGCAGCTGGTGTCTTCTTGTGTAGCCCTTAGGGACCTGAACTACCCCATGACAACACAAAGCTAAAAACAGTAATAGTGGAACAAATTAGCTACCTCTGCACATCAGCTAGACTCCTGTTTCACCAGGAAGATCTATATGGAATGAACACCTTGGGTTTGTTTTGCACTGTAAATTAAAACAAATGAGCAAGACTAACAGTAGTGGTAATGCTGCAAATAGGCACAACAAAACCCAGGGCATTTGTACCACGTAAATATCGAGAAAAAAGGTGTCTATGTATTTTCAAACAAGAAGATACTGTACAGATCTACACCTCAGCCCAACTCACACAGCAAATTATTTCTATTTAGCAGAAAATGACTGCAACTACAACAAAGCAGCACAGCTGGTCAGTTAGGGCCCTAAAGTTTGAAGTTAAATATTTACCCCTGAATACGAGGTCCTTAACTGCACAGAGCTAGTGCATGCGTCTCTACAACTCCCTGCACCTCTACCCTTGGAGTCAGGGCTACGAGCTGTGCAGGAGGAGCACAGGCAGAGCTGGGCCATGCTCTGTGGGTAGGTGTTTGTCTGTCCTTGTGCAGTCCCTGGAGATCCTCTGCAGCCTTTACAGCTGCACAGAGCTGTCCTGGGAGCGCACCAGGACACAGGCTCTGGGAACCAACAGCCCACATCTACAACCCCTTCCTCAGCTGTGCACTGCCCAGCCACTTCTGCAGCTCACGTGCCTTTGTGATGGGCATTTTGAAAGAAGAGAAGCGGTCATTAGCCTACACCTACCCTCTTCTCCTTCTTCTCTAGGCACTAGGAAATGTGTCTGCCCCTCTGCACAGACTACAAAGCTGTCCTGGCTTCACTGTATGTTCGTACAGCACCAAGGAATGAGGGGGCTGCAGGGGTCTACAGCAGCACTCGGAGTGCTGTGTTAATTAATTTAAAAGAGTTTTGCATCACCGCTAAGTTTGTATCTACATATAGGCCTCTCCCCCTATTTGGTTCCAAGACCTGTAACCTCAATGCATCAATCACTTTGTTCACCTAAACTGTCCTTGCAGATACAGTTCCAAACGTGCCGTCCACTTCTTTGCAGCGCTGCTATTTGCACGCACTGTACATGTTTATGAGCAGAGGTCCACACCACCTCAGCAGGAGTTTATGCTAAAGAATTTCCATGCAAATTACCTGCAGCTGTGTAAGGTCCTCTTCGATCAGGCAACGGTCTTCTATGTTCTTCAGTTCTGCATTTGCCCACGCATCGATTGTGCTGGATAAACTAAGTAGTTTGTCCCACAAAGCCTGAGCTCTTCCCAAATTATCGCAGTAGTTCTCAGTCTTTTCGTTGATCTGCCACAGGATTTACATAGAGAAAAAACACACTCAGATTTCAAAAATGTTGAGTTATATCCTAAAAGCAAAGCAGTATAATAAAATCCTGGCAAAATGAAACCACCCACATAAACAAGTGAGACAAGGGAAAAAAAAATCCCATGTTTCTTCACAGTAAATTGGTCATGGAGGAGACATTTAAATCACTGCCACACATGTCGCTAAACATACCAATCACAATAGCAGCTTGCCAGTTTTAAGACAGGTTTAGGAAGGAGCCTTGCTCATTAATGTTTATCTACTCTGAGTAAATACCATCTAATCTCAGTATTGATGCCGTGCTTAGATCTGCAGCCGCAAACATTTCTCACCAACAACACAGCAATTCTCCAGATTGTCTCCCAAGTCTAAATGCACAGAAGTTGCTGTGGAAGCTCATGGATTCATGCAAAAGGCACAAATACTGCCTTTCGGCATTTCTCGGAATTGTATTTATTTTTAAGGAATGCCCATGACATAAACTACCTGACAGACCAGAAACATTATGGCAGTAGACACTCTATAAGCTTTGCTGTGGTAAACACTTGGATTTATCTCCTAAGAATCTTTGCCATATTGTACGTAATTTATTCCAAATATCACTCCCAAGTCAGAATCAATTACTATAATGCATAACAGATAAGACCACCCTGATAATTTACTTTTTACATACATCCAGCCATCTGTCCACAATGATGTTAGCCTCATTCTCAAATGGAGGTTCCTCAAAGCTTCTCATTTTATTGAGCTGGAACTGAAGGTTTTTGCAGATCTGATTTATTCTGTCTACATCTTCAGAGTGATCATTAAATTCCTCTTTTGCCTCTTCAATCTGTGGAAAGCAGTGAATGGATCTTTACAGGTGTGTTTACTTAAGACTATTCAGCAGAACATTTTTAGTAGTGTGCTGTTGTTTTTAGTTTAGAGAAACAACAGCATGATGCAAAATAATCCATTTTACATAATGTAATGAGGCCAGGGATGCATCCTCTGCTGTTCTATCCCTACCACCCTCACAGGAACGCCCCCCCCCCCATCAGAATGCCAGTATTTTTTTCGTTACTGGCTGCAAAACAGCTTCACGGGAGCTACGCGTGTGTGCTTCTGACTCAGAGATCCAAACAGTTTGTTTTAAAAATAGTAAATGCGAAATCCAAGGTAACACACATCCATACAAGGCACCTCAATTACAGAAGGAATAAACAAAACACATTGTCATAATCATCTCAGAACTGAACTACTAACAAGAACAAAAAAAGCTTAAACTCTACTTAAAAATAGTCATTATCAAATACGCACTGCCAGAAACAGAAACGTCCCTCCTTCCTCCTTTCTGCTTGTGCACAAGCCTGCTTCTTTGTGCTGGATTGTAAGAGCAGTGTTTACAAACAACAGGGAAGCCTGATGGAAATGAAACACTGACCTCTAGTGTTAGCCAATTCGATAGGCAAAGGCCCCGGAATTGCTGCCAAAGGGATGAGCCTGTTCTCCTACAGATGCTGTCAAACATGTGCTACTGCAGGGGGATGGCAGGGCAGGGCAGGGCTCACAAGCCAGAGCAAGGCAGAGGACCTTCTCTGCTACTGTTTTATATTATAGTTTATATTATTTATTATAATATTTGATATCATTCAAACCATCATATGAGAGAAGCCCCAAGGAGTAATATAAAATGTTTTGTTTGCTTCAAGTGGTACAATGCTTTAAACAATCTTCCTAGTGACAAATAAATTGGCTGCTTTGGTACCTTTACAAACTGCTCCCTAGAAGGTTTTTACCATGTAACCTTGGCAGAAAACACAGAAATATTCCAAACAGTACAGGTGAAATAAGTCTTGTGGGTTTCAAGAGGTGTTTTTCAATAAGACCAAATTTTTGTCTTATATTGTCATTATATCATTACTTTTCTATTTTTTTCTAATCCCTCCCTTGTCATTAGACTGTGATTCAAGAGGGGTAGGATCCTTAAAGATAGTTTGGAGAAGTGAAAACAAGACTTAACATTTGCCCTGAAGCTTGGTCACACCCAAACATTCTCCACAAGAGGTTTTTTTTTTCTGCGTCAGTAAGTTCTCGCAACTCACCTTTGCTATCATCCTGTTCAAATTCTCCTTCCCCATGTAGGAAATCTGCTGTGAAAGCACAATCTCTTGCTTCTGGATAATGCTGGTCAGACTACTTTTGCAGCTTTGGTATTGCTTCAGGAGCTCCAGAGCCCTTGCACACTGATCCTGGCTGTTAAAAAAGACACACGTTATTTATTGCCTATGCATAAAAGAGCATCTCAGAAAGCCTGCCTGCCTCCTCCTCCTAAATTCAAACATGTGAAGAGTTTGTTGATTATGTTGGGAGGCCAGAAAAGGGCAGGCATGAAGCACCCCAGTCAGAAACCCAGAGATGCTGTGATATATCTGTTGTGGTAAATGGACATCTTTTGCAATCAGAGATGCCTTTTGCCATCATATGTCCCTCACATTTAACAATGATGTGGCCTGAGCAGTTTAGATTTATTTGACACCTCCCACCTGCAAGACAAGCTCCATCACCAGTGAGATGAAACACAGGGTGAGCAGATGTCCCAGCAGCTCGGCAGCGGACGGTGGGAAACGCAGTCCCAGCTCAGCCTGCAGCAGCGTGTCAAAAAGACCCTTCATGCTGACACTGGGACAAGCCACAAGGGTTCACTGAGACTGCCCAGGCCATCCAAATCCCCCAGGCACTTTTATAAAGCCTAATAGGATGCCCTGGGTCATAAATCATACCCCTTCCCACTCCTCACTATTAGGCTTATCAAACAGAACTCTTTTAGTCTTCTCCTGCAAAAGACACTCTATTTTCCGTGCCCTTTTCCATCTGTTTCAGTTTTTTTTTTTTTTTTTTTTGGTATGAAATTCACAGCCAATACAGAAGACCTGTCACTCTCAGTAGCAGCCAGGTTTTTCTTTCAGTTACAGATTCAGACCAACATGTCACAACATACCTGCTAAGTGATGGGATTTTGATCACTTAAAAATAAATAAAAGGCATGTGCTTTGGCTGCAAATTTCTATGTGCAATTCTTGGCATTAAAATAGCTTGCAGCACCATAATTGCAATATTTCTCATTATACCACCATTTCATTTACTTTAGAACATGGTCTAAGACTCTTCTGCTGTTCGATTTTTACAAGCAACATCCTTGTTTGCACAACACTTTAAAATATAATGTTATTCCTTACCATTCAGCAAGCAACAGTTTTGTATCCTCCCATAAACTCTCTGTAACTCTGCACTGTTCATTTGCTTCCTCTGCTTTTTCTTCCTTGATGTGTGGAAGCTTATTAGCAATTTCTCGCAGGGCTTTCATTTCAACAGCTGCACAATCCAGTTCCTTTTCCAACTCCCTTAATGATTTTACTCTTTATTAGAAAAAAAAAATGAAATACAGCCTTATATTAAAGTAGGTCTTTGACTCTTTTCCCCAATACAGCTATTAAGTTCCCTCATCCTGAGCTGCACACACTGACTGTATTAAATGACACACTTGCTGTATTAAATCATATCATAAAAAGTGTAATTTCATCTGCAGTTGGTACAATCTGACAGTCTGTCACAAGAGTTATACTGACCTGAGCCCTTTCAGAAATTTATCCAAAATCTTAAATGTTTCTGTAGGAACATAGCTAATTATCCTGTATTAATATCTAAGTGTATTCTGGCCATCTTGAAATATGGTCTCAGAAAGGAAATTAAGGCATAACTAAATATATGAGCAGAGTTTATAAGTTCTTTGTCTCCTCTTATTTCCTGTCTCATAAACGCCAGTGACTTGCTTAGTCATCAGTGCCTGTTTGACACCTATCTTACTAAAAATAAGATCACAGAACTTAACCTCCTCCCCTTTCTTCTTCATCTTTGCTGCTTCAAACACACAAATACACAGGTGTTTAGAAAGAAAAAAAATTTAAAAACGTCAGAGAAAGCTCATCTTCTCTGGTGACCCAGAGAAGCAACCATAAGCTCATGGTTTGCTTCACCAATGCTATTCAGGTGTTTTAGCATACACTCAGATTTCAGTGTTCTACTGCAAAGGGGCCACAGGCACTCTGAGTTCACTGTTGAATCATGAAATTAAAAGAGCTTAAAAAAAAAATCTTACCTTTGTTGAATAGCTGGAATTGTTGGATCCTTCAAGCCTATTTTATCAATCTTGTCATGCAAATCCCGAATGTTTTTAAGGAGTTCGCTATTTTTTGTGGAAAAAGTCTTGTTTAAGTCATTTTCCTCCATAAGCATCTGTTGAGTTGAGTGATCATTAGCCTCACTTAGCATTTCAGATAAAGTCAGAACAAGTTTTTCACAGCAAGTTTTTCTCCCACATTCAGCATCTTCCAAACAGATATCAACTCTTCTCAAGCGTTCATCCAAACATTTAGCCTCTTCTGCCATATGAGAAATTTCTTGTGAAGCCTCCCTCAGTGCCTTTCCTTGTGTTTCAGGTTGAGCTGAGGGATCTACAGGATGTTTGATGGAAAGCTGAATCTTCCTCAGCGAGGCCATAAAAGCTTCCAGATCTTTCAAGACTGTTTCTCGAACCTGCATCTTTCGGCTCATTTCCTCAAGCTGGTTTTGATAATAAACCATAATTTTACTTGCTGCTTGCAGATCTATTGGATTAAATTCATCCCTTGCTGAACTGTCTAGGTGTTCCAATTGTTTGCACACTTCAATCTGATTTAATATGGATCTCTGCAGCTCCTGAAATATAAAGAATGACCAACAGTGTTAGCAAGTGAAACACAGTAATTTAACCGAGACCAAGCCCTAAAAATCTTTACAGAGAACATCAATTCAGATGGTAAAACAAAGGGAAAGAAAAAATAAATAAGGGCCACAATTATGGCCACTGAACAGAGCGTTATGATATACAAGAGCTGAGAACAAAGCAACTCCAGAACGAAGGAAAGTCATCAACAAGAAGGGATGTTCATGACTGAGCTCTTTATGGTGGGTCCCACTGATGCTCCTTGTCTCTACAGCAGCAACATCTTTTAAAAGAGGGGAATAAAAAAAGGAGCTAAAAGTGGTGGCAAGTCTTGTAATTGGCCCCAAATTCCTCCATGAGAAATAGCACTAAGTTTTCTAACTCTTTGCCATATTAACAACCGTTCTGGATGAGGTATGGTCTTTGCATTTCCCCTTACCTTTAGTTCCCTATATGCAAGATCACTATTCATCAAATTAAACTGCTGGATGTCCCTTTTGTTCAGCCGCTGATCTAATTCACATAGAAGAACCGATTCGTTCTCTATTGGCAAAACAATTTCCAAAGCGGTCCTTAAAGAGTTTGTTCTGCAAGAAAGGTAAAGAAAGATCAACTGGAAAAGCACATAAGGAAAGACATAGGGCAAAAAGCCACAATGTCATTGTGATTGACTGTCTAATAGAGCTAGGTAATAATCCTCCTCCTCTTGAAGTCAACAGGAGGTTTTTTACTGATTAATAAGAGAAGCAAAGTGAACCACAGTGAATTTAACCAGAAAGTTGAAGGAACTACTGATAACCATGGGGACACTACACAGTGATATTGCGACGATCTGGCCCTGAGTGCTTGCAGAGATTCACACCATCTGCAAAGGGTGTATGTTCGTATTAAGATAAGATTAATTTTACGTAATTAACACATTAACAAGACAGTTTAAAATGTGCATTTTCTCTAATGTACACTACTCCCTTCACAATACACATTTCAGTCATATTACAATCACCTATAGCTTAGCTAATATCATGCAGGATTATTTTATACCTGGCACTTATAACATCCTGAAGCTCTTTCCACTCTCCTTTTAGCTTGCTTCTTGTTTCAGAGATAGTAGCCAGCTCTACTTCATCCACAAGATTTTCTAAGGTAGATGCAATGTTTTCCAGTTGTATCCAGCCAGAATTGTTTTCACTTTCTATGATCTAGAAGATATGCAGGGTTAAGCGAATTAATTGACATGGTATTTTATAAAAGACTCAAAAGATTCAGAAAAATTCAGAAAAATTCTATCACGAGTTACTGAGGACAAACCTGAAAACAGACTTGTAGTTAGAGTATCTATTACTTTTTTTTTTAAGTCCACATTATCATTTGCATGTAAATCTCCACCATAATTTTATGACAAAATTTTCCACATGAAATGCATGTCTTAGCTTTACTTTTAAAAAAGTTCAGTCAGTACAGATTGGCCATTTTTGCTGTAAGAATTTTAAAAGAATAAAAACAACCTTAGAATTGAACCAATTGATATCCAGCTAACCTGTGGGCTCACAGGAAGGACCTGAAAAACTGCAGTAACGAATGCCCCAGCACCAAGCGTGTGCCCTTCTTCTACAGGCTAATTTCTGCTTCTGGCCACACTGGAACAACTGAACCGTGAAGGGGGAATTCACATGGGCCTGATGCACAACCCTTGATTTCCCTCTATTCCTTATAAATCTGGTTGTGCCAGCTCGCCTTATTCTTTAGCACTATGAGTAACACATAGAAGGTGAAGGCTCCACAAGAGAAAACAACAGTCCAGGCACAGAATATGTTCTTAAGAGATGAATAGTTACCTGTAGTTCAAGCAGCTTGTCCTGAAGGCAGGAAGTGCCTTTTATTTCTTCAGTAAAGCCAGCTGCCACTTTATCTCTGCTGATTTGTAAAAGTTCCTCCAAGTTACTTCTTTGATTGTTATAGCTAAAGAAAGAGGCAACTGCTTTCAGAATGGGCATTATCTCTGTCTCAATGGGATTTAACACAGATTGGGATTTCTGACCAATACATTGCCAGATAAAATATGCATTTGTAATAGACTGTGCCTATTTTAACCCAAGTCCCAAATTAATGGTCACAAAACAGCAATATATAGAAATGCTGAGAAAACTGCTCTGCTGGCAAATTTTTATGTACAACACTCCCTAAATTCAATTTTAAGCATGTAAAAAATATCAGTTCTCCAGAAAAAAAAGATTCTTTTTTAGCTTTTCCAATTCATATTTTTTATTTGGAGTTATTAGTAAGGCAAAGAAAGGCAACAAAAGAGCAGAAGAAAACTCTGAGCCCAAGTGCTCTTGCTACAAAGCCCTAATGTTTGCAACATTTAGCTACTATCGTGATTCTTTACCAATTACAGAGTAATAGTAAATGAAATGTAGTAGAATGAGAAGGGAGTTCAGCAAAAGCGCATTCTTCCAACTCATTTTTAAGTCTGTAGCATAGTAATATCTCTTAATATGAAAGCCTTTTATCCTATAAAAATACCTGTCTAGTAAAGCTGGCAAGGGCAAATCATTGTCTTCCTCATATTTCTCTGCACAGCTTTCTCCATTCTGATGTGTCACATCTGTTTCCCAAACTGTACCTGAACCAGGTCTTGATGTCTAAGCAAAAACGAAAAGGTAACAAAGAGCTCTGTGTTATGCTGTGCCAACACCTAGTAGAGATCAGTATACAACTGTGAAGCCCTGAAAGAAGCAACCACTTCACATGAAACCCTCTTGAAGGAGATGAGAGATTCCATTCACAGATACAATACGTGTGCTGAGCGTCACGCTGTCTATCTGCAGCTTTACTCCCGTCCAAATGATTAACTACTGTATTTTCTCTCTCTTGGCACTTTTTTTTTTTTTTTTTTTTTTTTTTTAGCTACACACGCACACAGTTTTTCCCCACATTTTTCTAAGGCAATTACCTCCAGTGGCAGTATTTTTCCTCTGTGTCCTCTGCAACTTGTTACTTGGCCATTACAGAGACTTACAGTTGAACACAGAGCTTTACACACAGCTCTCTCAGTTGAAAATCACTCTTTAGCATAATATATTGCAAAGCTGGGGTCCCACTCACATCTCTTCAGTATGCCTATGCTGTTCCTTGCATGTGAATGACTGATGAGTTGAGGGATTCATGAGTAGCTGCAACTTCCTTTTAACAGATACTTCTTAGGATTTATTTAATCTACATTCCCAAGCACAGTGGGTTTCTGATCTGTGATCAGATGTCTAATAACAGAAATAATCACAGTAAGCATGGATTGCATACCTCCTGTGCTGAAAAGATATTCCTTCGCTGGGAAGAGCCTGGATTTTCTCCATTCTCAGAAGCAACAATGGAATCTCTAAGGTTTAGAAGAAAGTTCAGCTTAAGAACAAAAGTAGCTATGACATATAATAGAAAAAAATAATGTCAATAAAGATTAAAAACTAACACTGTAGCTTTGTCAAAGTGTAATCAGTGAACTTGTGTATCTCTGAAACTCGATATTAAATGTTCAGAAAACATAGTTGCCCTTAGTAGCATGGCAACGTGCTCAGCAGTGCACTTAAAATACCACAAAAACTATCCATTATCTCTGAATTCAGTGAGGTTGTGACACCTCATGCACCCAGTCACTCACTCTTTCTTGGACGCCTGTCCTTTTCCAGTGTGAGACAGCAGCGCTGCGTAAGTATCTGCCACAACGGGCTGAAGTTTTTCTAGCTTTTGTTCACACTCTGTGACCAGTGTCTGTACATCTGGGAGAGCTGCTTCTGCTAGTCTTCCCAATGCTTTAAGATCTTCTAATGACTTTTTAAGTTCCTTCAGGCTGCCTTCATGTGAGAAAAAGGTCTAAATAGAAAAAGCAATATAATAAACTCATGTTAAAGTATAAATATTTGCAATTATTTTCATACATTCTTCTATTTTCACTGTCTTCTCAAATAACTGAACTCAAATTGTAAGACAACTAAACAGGAGAAAAACATTTATTTTCATTCACTTCTTTTTTAAACAGAGCCAGCAAAGAAATGGAGAACACTGGCAACGCATTTCCCAGTTGTACTCAGAAGATCCTATTGACTCTTGTCTGAGATTGAAAAGACCTATACTACTACATTTTTAGGTCCCAAGTCCTAATCACACTGCCATTAAAATACACCTTCCATTTATTACAACAAAAGAAGAATTGCAAAAATTACTTAGACCATTCCTCATGAATAATTTCTAGGAGGAAATTAAGATATAATAAAAACTTTAAGCAGAAGGAATGCATCTGAGAATGCTTACTTTACTCTTGTATATGTAATACCTGCTGAGAAATAAACCCATGAAAACCTGGCCACACCAGTGTAAATCCCTTATAGAACATGTCAGGCCCACGTCAGCTAGTGACACATGGAAGTTTTATATCTAACCCTGTGGTTCACTTATGTGCAGCACAATCAGGGGATATTGCAGTGTGGGGAAGGTGCTCTCGGTTCAAGCCACCTAACATCACATCTGTGACTGATACAATTCAAGGCAGACCCAGCAACAAGCAGTTAACTTTATCCGTCTGCCAGGATACTAATACCTGAAGCCAGAAAGTCAAGGAGACCATTGAGGTGGCCTCTGATCTACGTTTACATGACACCAAACACCAAGGCCCTGCTCCATAAGCGCAGACTGGGATGATGCACGTAATAAGGACCAGGAAGGGCAGACAGTGCCTTCATACAGACAGGGACGTGAGCAGAAGAGGAGTGTGTCAGGTACCTCATGTTCCTTGATGAGCCCTTTGGTTTTATCCATGCTGAGGAGTTTCTTCTCTTTACTTAATTGCTTGTTGATTTTCTTAAAAGTTGCATTAAATTTCTTTTTCTCCCTTTCTAAGATAAGCTGGATACAGGACGTAATTTCATTATGAACTGCCTGCAAAATTCAGAACACGGTTAGTATCCCTGTGAGAAGGGAAGCAATACTAAAAAACAAGTAAAAAAACATCTGAACTTAAGGTGACAAAAGATTGTTTTTCAAAGCTGCCAGGCATAATGAGAAGACAACAAAATCTTCTCTGCATATTATCTCACCTCCCATCTTTTACGAAGATCTTTACTCTTTTCCTCCACTGCTAATTTTTCATGATCAGGTGAAATATTTTTCAGCTGTTCAGCTGCTTTTAAAAATTTGTCAAGAACATTATTGTCCAAAGCATTGAAAGCTTCCTGCAAAAAAAGTATCAGAACGAAAAATAAACAGAACTGTATTTGCCTTGTTTACCTAATAAAATGACATTAGTAGCATATAAAAGCTATACATAAAGTATGTATCCTTGGCATGTACAGCCCTGTGTGAATGGGCATAAGGGCATTCCCCACCCTTTCGTACCTGTAAAAGGGTTGGAGACAGTATCGGTTTATGCTTTAACAGAAGAAATCCTGTCCCTAGAGTTCTGCTTTTAGGGGCAAATTTGGAACTAAAGGAGAAAGATGAAGATCCCATGGAGAGGGAAGACACACAACTTGGGAAAAGCTCTGCACAAGCGTGGTGGGGTCTGGCAAGGCATCGGGCACGATGGGCTGCTCCCTGCATGTGCATGACAGGCCTCGCTATGCACCACACAGCAACTCCGATTTCAGATACCTCAGTTCACTTCTGACACCTCACTTAAGACCCCTTTTAAGAGATCTGAATTTTCCAGACTTTCCTTTTTTTTTTTTGAAAAAAAAACGAAGATTCAACTTTTATAATGCTGCTTTAAAAACTCCTTCAAGAACTGGGCCATGGGATTTCCTGATGGGAAGGTTTTATTATTAATTAGGCAGGAAGTGGCTGTAGCTCAGAAAAGAAATCTGAACATGATGGAGCAATCTAAGTAAGAGGCAAAAAGATTCAAACTGCTACAGAGACATAGCAGCTGTGGAACTATCAGTATCTTGCATTATACAAAAGTAAAATCTTGGCCCAAACATCACATAAATGTTATTTTTATATTTTGCATTTCCTAAGACCAGTTCATTTCATCAGGAAAATGAGATAAAAGAAAAATACAAAGTTTCCTTTTTTTAAAGAGGAAAAATCTCTAACTCAAGTGACATTGGAAGCCTCACGAGAATGTCTTTAGTGGTGGCAATGGAAAGCAATTTGGCATCAGGAACAAGCAGTTTTTAAAATACTTGTTAGCATTTATGAAGACAGTGCAAACAAAAACATATACACTGCCAATTAGGACATGCAGCTAAAACGGTAAAAATTAACATTTCTCCTCTCAAATTGTCTGCCAGGTTAATATACACCAACAATGCTAAATCAAAAAGTTGAAGAAAAAAACATTAATAGCTACCAAAAGTATCTGCTATTTTTCTTGCTGTGGTATCTTTACTTTTTTATATTAAACAACACTAAACATTACTCCATTCAGCTGGCTCAGGAGCCGATATGGTATGAAAAGCAACTCACCTCATATCTTGAAATACTTTCTTCAGGACTTAATTTTTGATTGAGAAGTTGCACCACCTTTGAAATGGAGGCTTCAAGGTCTTTCTGGAATTCTTCAAAATTGAGTAAAACCTCCTTTTCTGAGGCTCTCTTCTCAGATTTGGGCAAGACATCACCAATGTCACCCATGGCAGCCTTGCAAGAAAGAGACACTATTCAGAGCACGTGTGTGTGTCACTATTTCTATAAGGCTATTGCTTGATAACATCACTCGGGTTTTTCAAGTTGAGATACTGATCTTTGAAACATTCCACATTTTGCCCTGACAAGACTCTGGAAGACTGATCCCAATATTATAAAACATATCTGTTCTACGTAAGTGAAAGTAATTTTCCTAATCATGTAATGACAAAATTAGAGAAGTTTGTGCATGATGAAGAAAAAAAAAATACCTCAATTTTGTCTTTGGCTTCTTTAATTCTTGCCTGCAGGCCTGTGGTATGAGAATGCTGCTGGGACACCTGACTGGAAGCATTTTGCATCAGGGATTGCAAGATCTCTTCTGCTGCCACGACTTGCTCTTGGCACAAGGTTCCTCTTGCAGCCAAGCTCTGCAATTTGAATGAAAAGCATCAGAAGCCTGCACAGTCTTTTTATTTAGAGAAACTAAACTGAAAAAACGGCACTGATCTTGGAAGGTCTGTTTCTGGTCAAAAAGAAATCTTATATTTCAACATATTTCATATATTTCAATGATATATGGCCAGCATATATTATACTACAAAATCTCTGTGTGGAGAGAAAGAAGCCTGCTGCCATCCACAGGCAATTCTGTTTGCTAGCACATTCTTCCTGTCAAGATGATACCTCCCATGTGTTTGCCTCGGTGCCAATTAAAAGCAATTTTCAAACATTCTCTCACATCCTAGAGGCTTCCCAAATAAACATACAAACCATGCATCTGGATATGCATTGTCTGAACATGAAGTCATCCAAAAGCAAGCATATGAAGGCTTAGATTTCTTGCAGTATTGCAACAGGCCAGAAGCAGCCACTTATTTTGCATGCTGAAGTACTGTGCTATATTTAAATATTTATCATGAAATGTCCTTATTAGAGTTTTTTAACCCACAAATATTCAACATATTTCCCTGTTTGAGGCTGTCAATGAGCTGTATTCTAATGATAATCAGTGCTTTATTCCGGATCTTGAGCTATTGTACTGCAAGGGATAGGTGACCTGAGCTCTGCTTCTCAAGACCTCCTTTGATGTTTATTAACAAACCAGTGTTATCTTGCAGAATGAGGCTTATTTTATAAATGTTCATCCAGAAATTACAAAAAGTTCTTTTCTGCAAACTGTAAGCTAATTCTGTAAATTAAATACAGCGCAATACACAACTCAGAGTCAACTCACACTAATTCTGATTCAGGTTTATTGCTGGTGGATTCAGTACATGGAAAATCTGTGTTTATCCTTAGGGCTTGGGCGGAGGAGCTCTAATGACACCTGATTCTGCCACTGAATTCTGCAGAAGCTAAATCAGTCCCCTGCCACTAGTTAATCCTGTCCCTGCTGCAGAAATAGTGGTAACATAAGACAGTTCTTCAGCTTCTCCAGTGCAAGCCTAGCATCTTTGTTCAGTCTCACCTTCACTGGCAGCTGAAGGAAATAAATCAGACTTTGCACTGAAGCTGCTGATTATACACATATTTCCATCTGCCAACTGCCAGGGGGAAACACTAGCAAGAGAATTCATCGATGCTCACTGTGGATGTGCCAAATGTAAGCAGAGAGGCACAAATTACCCAGCATGTTGTTGAGAACACTTAAAAGTATTCCAGTTTTTGACAGGTAAGTCTTGAACACAGCCAAGCCACCCTCAGCTCCCTGCCTGTACTGGAAGTGAGGCAGCAGAAAGCCTGATATGACTGGGGAAACTCTTATCTCAGCAGCTTCCAAAGTTTCAGTCTGCGAGTGCTGCTCTGAACAGGGAGTAATTAATACCACTCAAGAGCAAGCTGCTGATGAATGGCAGAAGGAGCACCTCACTGGCACTTGCTGGTGTTTGCAAGAGTCATCTGTACCTTGGCTGGGAGCTATTATGGGAAACAACACCCACATACTAACTCAGGCCTGACTGTTTAAGACTGTTAGAGCACAAAATCCACCTTCACTAACACTTCACTGGGGATAGTTCATTTTACCCCAGCCACAAATCCCCAGTAGAAAGATGAGGATCTGATGAATGGGTACTTTAAGCAGTATATTTCCATTTTCACCTGCAAATGCTCCTCTGTCTCAGGTTCCACACGTTCCTGGTGACGGATCTGGCCGAGCAGCTGTTCAAGTTCAGCTGCCCAGCTGTCCACCCCTTTGAGCAGCACCTCCATCTCCTCCACGCTCTCTGGGAGCCCCCTGGCCTTTTCAGCAGCATCCGCGCTCTCTTCGACGAGCTATGAACAAAGTGCAGGGTTAGCCATGTTCACACCTAGTCTCAGCTCCCAGGGGTCTCCCCAGCACCCTGCTCCAGCACACGACCACCACTCCACCAATCATCTGGCATTCACACCCTAGGGGAATGAAGGAGAAATACACACTAAACCTACACCACTGCATAAAAGAGCAAAGAACTTTGTTTGCAAGCAGGACAGCACATGTGCCCCATCCCCTATAAGCAGGTGGACATGGTCCCTCTGCATGGAGAACTCCTAGCCTGCAGCCTTCCCCAAGCTGTGCAGGGAATTCTCTGAGAGAGCCAGAGCTGGCAGAGGTTGAACTCGGACCAAGAATCGTGATAACGATTTAATGGTCCTGGCAGTCACAGGCCAGAGATTAATCATTTGCCCTTGCACCAGGTTTAATTATATATATAAGTGATATATATATATAATACAGGCAGATATACAGAGGCATAGACATAAAGCCCCAAAGCGATGCCAGAAAAATAACTCCTAAGTCCTTAAGCCCTTGTAAGGGTATGAGAGGACTTTTTACCTCTTCTTTCTGAACATGACTCCTAAAAGCTTCTCTCGAAAGTTCTGCCATATCACTAAAGGCTTTTAGAGGAGACTCCAGATTTCCCTCACTCTTGTGAACTTGCTTCTTTTGATCTTCTTGCATTCTCAGTAACCTCACCTCCTGCAAAAACGTTGTAATTTTTGCCGCAATTTATTGTCACAACAACACCTTTAAAATGTCACCAAAAGGCTCAACTTAGAAAATTAAAAGTTAGGAGCGCTAATGTTCTCAGGCAAATTGGTAATGCCATTCTTGTAATTGCATTCTAGGAAATGTTAGCTATGTTACACAAAGCAGGTTCTACAGGAATTTACAGTAGCCTTAAAACCTGTCAAGAGAACTGGTGTAAAGTTGTGCAACTCTAGAAAATGCTACAAAACAATAAAGAACTTCTACCAGCTGAGACAGAGAGAGTATATGATTTAGCAAAGGCTCACAAGCTGTTAACAAATCCAATACTTCCATCTCTAGAACTGAATAAACAGCTTTATCCTGCAACAAAATATCCTTTTACAGGAGGGAGAAGGGGAGGTAAAGTTTCCATTTAAAAATTTGTGCATTTTCCATAGTGCCATAAAGACATTTAACAAGGCACATATGAACAGGATGCTTCTGTGTATTCTCTGTTCCTCCTGTTCAAAACCAGACAATTCTGAGCTGACTTGATTTATTAACCTCTAAAGAACAAGTTGATATGTTTAGAAAATAAAAATTCTGAAAGGCCCATGACAAGAGAGTCATATGAAACAGGAAGGTTTTAACTTACAAACTGTGTCCTCTTGATGAATTTAGCCCATCTCCGGTTCAATTTCTTCAGCTCTTTAGCAATATTTGATCCAACTTGCTCTTTGCTAACTTCAATGAGATAATTTCCAGCTTCGTTTAAGGAGCCATGCACTGAATTCCAGTTTGTCAGAATCTCAGCTGGGATCTAGACAGAGGCAATGAAATTGTTTAAAATAAAACCTGGCTCAATGTTTATTCGCAAAATGGGAAACAAGAAAACATCAGAAACAAACACTTCCACACTTTCCTTCCAGGAGACTTAAAGGCATCCCTGTCCTTCACGACAAAGGGAAACCTAACCACGTACCTCTTCTGGCTGCTCGTTTCGTTTTTCTTCCAGCCATGTCTTCAGTAAGTGGATGTTTTCTGTGTAACTACTCCAGGAAGTTAGGACTTTCTTTAAGGTACTATTTACATTAGAAATATAGTCCCTGCACATGGAGATTTTCGATCCCACTGTCTTTAAAAGTTTGTTAATTTCTTGAGGATCACCAGCTAAGACAGGGAATAGGGAAAAACATTATACACTTGAAAACAGAGTGTTTGAAAACACAGAGTCAGTATTTTGCATAAAATATTGGAAGGTGGTGAGAATTCAAGCTGGTGACAGGACATCAGCTCAAAAGAGAGGTCTTTCTCAGTTGATGAGCGTGAACTCACCCAAGTCAGGCCTGCTTAGGTTTTGGTTTTTCAAATCTTCACAGATGTGTGTAGCAGTTTCCAGATGTTTTTCAAGTCTCTTTTCTTCAATGAAATTCTGCACAAAGTGAAAAGGAGCTGTCAGGAGTAACACTTATCCACACAAAACTAGGTAGGGAATGCAGTTTGGGATATATTTTTTTCAATATTAATTTATAATTTGCAGGTTAAATGTAACCTGTGCACATCTGGCAACCCAGTTACTTCCTTTAATCTTAAATTAGACCTGTTGTGTGCCCTGCTAATGAGAATTTGTAATTTGATGTGTAACTCCATCCTCTGTACTGCCTTTTATAATCCTGATTTTTGCACATTGGAAAGCTGAAGCTAGAGACACTTCAGGTACCTTTCTGAATCTCTTCCTCGTGTATTAAACTACTACCTACAATCTAACAGCTTGAAGGAAGACTATGAATCACTATTGTAAAAATAGCATTACAGTAAATATTTATAAAACTGACTGAACCAAGAAATTCAGAACAAAACAGGACAATTCATATGCAGTAGGAAGCATCCAGAAGCAAGGAGGTTGGGAAAAGAAAGAGGGCATCAGGTACAGAGAGGATTAGCCAGCACTGCAGTAGTGGTAGAGTAGAAGATACCTGCTACTGAACTACAGAGATTTGGGTGGATTTCAGCAAGTAAAGGGCTGATACGGTTTGACCTCTAAATAGCCTAGAAAGAGTCCCTTGCCCCTTTTCTATGAAAGAAAATGAGGAAAGAGGAAATTATAGATAGTCACAGCTGCGTCTACTTCTCCAGGCTGAAGAAACTCACATTCAGAGCAAAATGGGAAGACGACATGGAAAAAAAGGTTTTATGAAAGTCTACCCATGCTCCTTGCATAAATCCCAGATCCCACAAAACAAGTATGCTTCTCCCAACCATGCTGGTATCTTCAAATGAGGAGAGAGGTAAGTCTGAATGAAAACTATGGCTGTCAGGGTCCATGTACGAAACATATATTTTAAACTTACATTCCAGTCTTCCAGGAGTGATTCCACAGACTCTTTTGTCCCATATTTCATGCTCCAGATATTTAGCTTCAACATCACCTCATTGGCAATAGCTGAGCACAGCCCACAGTGGTATTCAAGGAAGGTGTTGGAGTTTGTGAACTGAATATTGCTGAATCTGCAATCAGCAAAATGTTCCAAAGGTTGATCCAAAAATAACTGCATGTAGATGGCATTAATGTTTAAGGCTTTTAGCCTAAAAAAACTGTAATTACAGACATTATATGCAAACATCTATTTTGTTAAGATGGAAGTAAAAATATAAAATAACATCTGTTCACTTTTTTCAGCATTAACAATTTTGAGCATAGCAATCTTGTCTGCTCAATTTTTGAAAAGTCTTAAATAGGGATATCTGCCATCTATTATATCAAAGGGTCTCAGATTAAGGACACAGATTCCCTGGTCAGCTTTGAAAAGAAGCTTCCAACAGCAATATGTGGTTGTACATCCCGTAGATCTCAAACTGATTTTTCAAGTTAGGAATTAAAAAATGTGGAAAGAACACCCCTCTCAACCCCCCAATATTTTTTAAAAAATTGAAAACATCCATGTTTGCTATCCCTAGAGGGTGTTTCCTATCCATGCTAACACAGAGCATCTAAGAACCTCCTATGAGATGAGTTTCATTTGGCACAAATAATTAATTAGACATTCATTGGACCAAAGAGTGAACCTGCCTGCTCTGCATCCCAGTCTCTTCATGCTTGGAGGGAAAATGTGCTTTCTCTATAAGCATGGATAAATTACACACTTTATTCATAGTAACAGAACAAGTTAATAGCAGAGCTAGAAAAAAACATAGCCAAAGTAGAGGGAATTTGAGAACCACAACCTTCGTTTCATTTCCTCTAGTTTCTCAGGCAGTACTAGTGGCATATTCTTCTCATCTTCATTCTTGAAGGATTGAAGGGTGTCCAAGTGAGAATCAAAACAATCCATCAAGCCCTAGGGAGAAAAAGACATAATAAGTCATTCATTTAAACACTAGAACATTTCACTTGGAAATCTGCAAATTACCTGACACTAGTGAGAGCTATTAAGAATCAGTCAGCACAGGACAATGTTCCAGTGTTTCAACTCATCAAAGTCAAATGAAAGTATTCATATTTCATCATCTCCAAAAACACATATTTACTAACCGCACAATATGGTTTATCTTACCACTGAGCATCTAGTTAAATACAAGGAACGTGGATCTATGCTACCTATACTATCAATTCTTTCCTCAGTTTTACTGCCATCTTTGGAACTAAGAAGTGTCATTTTGATAGTTTCAAGATATTAAGATCTTGAAGTTTGGTCAAAGTTTGGTAAAGCTATTATCAATTGAAAAGCCATGTCTCTGGCAACTGACTAGCATCAGTCCAAAGAGGCAGCATTACCAAGTCACTCGCAAGACCTTCTAGGTCACATCCACTCAAATTTATATCATGGACACATCACAAAAACATTCACCTCCACCGTTGCTGATACAGAAAGAAAGCACAGTATTACATTCATCAATCAGGCATCAACACAGTCACTTTTTTAAAGTCTTCAGACTCAAAAGGATACTTAAAATACTATCAATGCCATGATCTCAAGATTAGAATAAACAACTTGCAAGGAAGGTATTGAATATTGGAATACCTTCCACTGCTTTGAGTGGAATTACAGAGTGATTCAACAAGTACTTAACTTTAATCACATAAGCTGCATGAACTCACTGGAATGTAACCCTGACCCAAGTGCTTTTCTGAATAGGTATGTATTAAGCATAGATTTAAAGATAAGCAAGTCCCTACCTGCATTATTACTTAGCAAACAAACAAGTTGCAAGTGCCACATAAAAAAATACCACAATTTATTCACTCAGCATTCAATTATAATTTAATCTCACTCCAGCAAAATCAGAAACACCCCCCTATAGATCCATGTAGTTATTTGATTAAACTACTCATAAATCAAAAATCTAAGATATCATCAGAGGGGCTTTTCATCTTCATAAGATAAATATATGCACACCACTTCCCAAAATGTCAACATAACAAGTGCTTTGCTAGGTCGGACTGGAGAGGAAATTTCCCCTCCAGCATACCTTAAATACTACAATTATTTCTCTGAAGAGAGACATTGCTTTAAAGGGGTCCTGCAAATCAGGCAAATCTTCTGCCTGCAGATGTTCGACCTCCTGAAGCCAGGCCTCAATGCCATCCAGAGGAGGGGGAAGCATCTGGTCCAGCTTTGTCTTCCATTCATTAATCTTAAAAGAAAAAGAAAAAATAGAATTGATTACATTTCTCGCTAAAATTTCTCACCAGCTCCAAAGTACTGACATATGTTCTACAAGCTGATGCCCTGGACACCTCAGGAACCATTCACCATTCAGTAAAGGAGGTTCCAGTGAAGGCTGCTGGGAATGAGTTACGTTTACCTGAGACTCAGATTGGCAGGGGCAGAACAGAAATAGACTTTCTGTCTTCTTTCGGGCACTGAACACCATTCAGTCTCTCTGGATTTCAGATTGAGAGTCAAAACCCACCTTCATTAATCCAAATAAAATATCATCTCCCCTGTTTTCCTTATGTCAGTTCCTGAGGTAGACTTAAGTCTTCCTCATCAAGCACATATTGATAAGAGAGCCAGAAATGCCTCTGACCTGTGAGATCAGTTTATGCCACTCTTCTCTCATCTGCTGCTGATCTTCACTTAGCTCAGCTACACTTGCTTTGGATGACAACACAGGCAGAAAAGCCTTTTTTTCTTGGTTAAACGCTTCCATAAACGCCATCATTTCCTAGGGTTAAAAAGGAAGAATAAGTCATAGAATAAAACTTTGAGTGGGAACTGGGGGAGTCAAGTATTGTCTTTGGACATGTCATAGGAATTCCATTAACTTCAAAGGATGTGATTCACAGCAAGGAAAGCTATCAAGAAGGAGGCATTCTCACCTGCAGGCAGTATGTGGGTCTGAAAGCACAGATGCCACACAGTATGGGTGTCTATAATATAAATGCCTGTGCAGTCAGGACATGGATTCTCCGAAGGGGAAAATTTCTCCCCTTCATGCTCCCACATGGGCCTTTTAATTATAAACTCTGGTTACTAAGCCACAGAAATAAAAGAAAATTTTACTTTAGATGCAATCTGTAGCCAAAGGTTAAAGTACCCTTTCATGACGCTAGTTGAGAAAACCTAATCATTATTATTATCACAGCAATGGAGAAGGTGACCCCAACTGCATCAATTAATTAAAAGACATTACCTCACCTTCTCCAAAAAAACTTGCTCTGCTCAGGAGTCAACCAACCGGGATACAACTAATTCCTTACAGATTTTTTTTTTCCCAATCTTCCCTCAATCATTTTGGAGCATTTACCAAATTCAACCTCTGGTTTCCAACTCTCTTGTTTAAAAATCTATTTAAAACTTCAATTTAAGCAATGAATATGAAAAGCTCTGTTTTGGGGAATGTATTTTTAATAATTCCTTGACAAGGCAGGTAAGTATTTTAAGAGAGTCAGTGAGATGCAACTTACTTTGTACTTCTGGTAATATGTTTCACTCTCGGTGTCAATCAGCAACTTCTCTAACTTCTTTCCTTGTGCAGCCAACCAACTTACAGCGTCTCTTACTTTTCCCTGTTAATTAGAGCAGAAAAAATCATTTTTCCATTTTGCAAGACCTGTTTTTAATTTACATTGTGCCATAAAACAGTGTACAAGTGAACACATGATAAACTTCACCCAACACTTTGGAAAAATAAAGAAAAGCTCCTGGAGGGCAGACTCTAAAGAGTTTTTTTTTTTAAAAAAAAAAAACAACCACTATCTCAGAGTAAGGCCAAAGTTTTAAACCTGGCACCTGGATATATTAAGAAATTTTAAAAGAAAAGTCTGAATGCAGCCGTATTATCAGGAGATTATCCATAGAGAGCTATGCGAACAGCCAATTAATGCATAAAATATCATGTGAGAATATACAGAACAGAAAACTTGATTTTGCAGCTGGTGTCCTCTGTAGATGACAACTTTTCTCTCCTCTACATTTAAGCTATTAACTTTAAATCTGTTTGTTCTGCATATTTGTAGATCTGTCTACCTGTGTCCAGAAACTTAAATACAGAATTCAGACTGTACACAAAGGCAACAGGTTTGAAAATGTTTGAAAATTAAATAGTTAAATGGAAAAAAAGACAGTCTTGACCACAATTCCACCTGTATCATCAAAAACTTATCACACTGTGTCTTGGGTATCACTCAGGAGCATCAAGAGTTTCAAACCAATTCAGTTGCTGAATCAGAAGACCAAACCATTACAGACAACGGTTACCAAGTCATGTTATAAAACAAGAAAACAAGCACTGAAATTCTTGGCAACCTTGAATCTCTTAGAAGTGTCTCAGTGATAAAATACGTGACCTACCTGCATGTCTTCTTCAGACACTGGTAAACTCCTGGAGTATTGCAAAAACTGGGCCACGTAAGTCATGATTGACTTTTCATCTGGATTCATAACGTCAACATCTACAAGAGCCAATATTCCATTAACACAATTATACAGTCCTCATGGCCTGGTCACATAATTACGCATTATGTGGAAGTTACTTAACACAGTAAGTGGTTACATTTATTTTTCAGCAGCTTGGTTAAAATACCACTGTCAGAAATTTCTTTACTATACACTAGTTTCATATCCTTTCTTCTGAATATTGTTCCTGTATTTAATGCCAATTAAAGCAAAATCCTCAAAACCTGAAGGTTTTGTTCCTGTATTTAATGTCAATTAAAGCAAAATCCTCAAAACCTGAAGTACGCACTGTATTATACAGTAAAGAACAGCTTTCAGCATTACAGTAAATATCAGTGTTTCATTTCAAATCTGAACAGAGCCTTATTTCTTCCTGCATTACAAATCAACACATATCAGACAGTATCACACACACTCTTACAGCAAAGACATAAAAACCTAGATCATTTACCTTCAGGCTCAAGCAGTCGAGGAATATTCAACTCGAGTTCGGCAATTCTGAAAGCCTCTTTCAGATTTTCTTTATTGGTTCTAGTTTTTGCCTTCTCCATGTCAACTAGACCTGGTCTTAAGGCATGGATGATGGCTAAAAAAGGCAGTCCGCTTCGCCAGCTTGACTTGAAATCAGTCACACTGATAGAACCATGCCTACCCCAAGAAGGATTAGAAACAAAATGTCAGAGTCTGTTCCTCAGATGGCATAAGTATAAATTTATAAATAGAGTATAAAATTAGTAAAACTGGATGTGATACAAACGGAAGGAGTTACAGAAAACCTTGCCATTGAATTCTGTAGAAGCTAAGTCAGTCAGCAATAAAGCCAGTACTACTGATTGCTACAAATACTTTTACAAAATGACACAACTCTTCTTTTCCATTCTTAAGACAAAGCCTTACTGATATAACACTCTTTCCAAGCCCCAGCATTGCTCTCATTGTCTATGCATCCTATTGCACTGAAAACAAGAAGCAAAGCATGGGAGTTGTTGCAATAATGTGTATAAATTTGTCTGCGAAGTGGCTGAGTATTGGACACATTTGGCTTTCTTTTCCCTTGTTAGCTTCCCTGTCTTCCGTGTTACTCAATGCCTACCACAAGGATCAAAATTCACAAATCAAGTAAACTTTCCATTAGATTTATGACACAGAAAACTGTAAGCCCCTAAAAGTGAAAAACTAAACAACTCTGGTGTTTTATTAATGGGATTAGCCTCAGTTTCTTACATTTAAAGGGCTAATGTCAAAACGCTTAAGGCCCAATAGATACTAAAATACTGCTAACATCATCTAGATTCTAAAGATTCTATGCTAAACTGTCACTAAGAAATGTAGTAAAAAGAGTAGGGGGTAAATACATTACAGGGGAAAGCAGCAAAACAACAACAACAACAAAAATTAAGATACTATTTATAAACCTTGGATGGAACTTACAAGGAACATTGTTCTTTTGCCCACAACAAAAGGGCCTTTGTTGCAGAGATCTTCCACCGTTCCTTAATTTTTGCACTTTTTTTAGCTGATCTGCTTGCCTTTGGAGAGGAGTCAACAGCACTTGAACAATCAAGAGATGGCTGATTGTAAGTACAAGCAAGTGTTCTGGCAAGTTCTTCAATCTAGGAGAGATGACAAGAGCGTTTAATCAGGTTTCAATGAAAAATTACCAAGGCATCAACTGCAGAAAACCAGGGAGAATTGGACAGGACTACTACAGCTATAGTTGTAGATCAGATTTTTGAAGTCTGGTCCAGATTTTATCTGTTCAACCTGAAGTGTATCACAATGCCAGGCAAATCACCACTGGGTGATTTTTTGGCAGGCAATATTTACCCAAGACAGCTCATCCATGTGATACTGTGGACATCACCACTGGCACCAAATTAGTTCCTTACTCAATGTACTTCACTGCTCCTCCTACCACTGAAAGCAGCACGTGGCAGCTGCGTTTGTGATGTTGACACACTGTTGTGTGTTAAGCCTGTTCACAGCTTGCATGTTCACACAGGACACAGCCACATCTGCTTCACAGACCTCAGACATCCAGCACACCCAGAAGCTTTGTTCAGGCAAAAAGATAAAGCCTCTGGGTACGTGCAGCCTCGAAACCTTCAGCACCAAAGTACCATTTCCAAAAGTATGAGATACATACTGTTAAATAAATTCACTTTTTGGTTCTTCCCCAAGTGCCACTCCCCCACTCACCACAGTGCACCTCTGCTGGACTCCTGTTAGAAGATAATTGAGCTCCATCTTTCCCTATAATTCTCCAACATGACCCCAGCAATATCCTGTGCTTCCAGACACTCCCTCCTCCCCACAAACCATGCAAGACACTCAGTATCTGGTAAAAGAAACACCATCATGAAAGGCTGCCAGACAGCCTTTGTGGTACCTCAGGCATCTGGTACCAAATAACAGAAGAGCAAGTACTACACAGCACGAGCACAGCCAACACAGGCTGCCCCTGAGGGAGGTGGATGTGAGCCACTTTGCACTATCCACCCTATTTGGTGCTTAATCATCAGAGGGCTTAAGCAAATGGGCAAAGTTTAGACTACTTTTAACTGGTTATTTAAATCTATGTATATATATGTATATGCCCATTCTACCATTCTGAGCTAGATATTGTTCATCAGACTGTAACTCCATCATTAAACTGGAGAAGCAGCTCACAGACACAGACAAGATGCATTGGTGCATCTCTTACCTGAGTCATTGCTTCAAGTTATCAGAAAATAATCTCCTTTGTACTAATTCATCTCATTTAGTGACTACATAAGTCAACGCATTTTTGTGCTTTTTTCCCCCTCTACTAAAATGCTATCTCACATCACTGAAATACTTACATGAAAATGAAATATAATTGTCCAAATTAGGCCAAGCACAATGGAGGGTTTTCCTTCAATAATGTCAGCAACATGAATATTTATGAGCTTGAGCTGAGGAAAAAAAAAAAAAAAAAAAAAAAGGATCATTGTTAACAAAGAAAGTGTTCCACCAGCTCAACTGGCTTTAGTTGTGAATTTTTAAGTTAATACTCACTGATCTGCTCTTTAAAAATGTCAAAGCATTTTCTATGTTGCTTCTGCATTGGAAGGTATTAAATCCTTTTTCCCGGGGCTGTAAAGTAAAAAAATATGTTACATTCCCAGGAGCAATAATCCGTTTTAATTTATATTATGATAAAGGAAGTCTTGCAAAGATTCATGAATGATTTGCAATGAACTAGGCTCAGTGGATATGATTAAATGACAGCAATTAAGACACTTGTGAATAGCTCCATGACCCCAGACTGATCATTGCTTACAACTAAACACATCCAGAAATATTTGACGTAATATTTTTATTGCTCTGTCTTACCAGATGTTGACCTGAAAGCACTTCCAACAGATCCAAAAGTAAATGTCCTTTCTGTATATCTGTGTATAGATCTGAGATAACAGAAGGGGGTGTATGCTGCAAAATAAATTTCAATGCTTGTTACACCATCTTTTGTCAGCTTGGAAACATTACACTGCAAAACATTACAGATTGTTTTAATTTGTTCTTAAAACTCTGAGCTTCTTTTTTTTCAGTAAGCTGAAATACAAATCCCACACCTCATTTCCCACATCCTGTTACTTCTGAACCATAACCACCCTTGCCTCCTGTACCTTCTTGCCCCTGCCTCTGATTTCTACAAGAGATAATCCAGACCTTATTTTCAAGCATTTATGCATTTCAGTGAGGTATGTGTCAAAATAAAACAACTTTCAACAAAAAGGAAATCAAGAAAAGCAGCTAATTCATTTTCGACTTCTTAATCTTTGTATCTTGACTTCAAATTGAATTGAATTACAGAATTGAATAGTTAACCTCCCCACCCTTTTACTAGATGTAGACAACACAAACTTATCACAAGCTCAACGGATTCTGCTCAAGAAAGGACCAAAACAAGATTATTTGGCTCAAAAAAGTCAGATCCCCAATGTTCTCTGCATTAGCTGCTTTATGAAAACTTAAAGACAACTTACAGTGTTAGGTGATTTCTTTTAATAATCGCTTTTCACTCAGATTATCCCATTAAATTTATGCTCCTGGATTGCAGAATAGAATAATTCTTACCTAAACATAATAAAACTAACTGTAAAAATAGAACATCTTAAATTCCTGTCTGGGACATGTACACCAAAACCCAACTCAAAGTCTGGAGACAGAGGAAATAAGTTTCACTAGATCAGTGGGAAAGATACTCTCATCTACCTATAAATCCTGCCTTCTGAACGTCCTTAGACTATCACTGATGCAATGCAATTGCATTTATTAAACAAATGCTCTCTAGGGATATTTTTCTCCAATTACTGCCCAAAATCTTAAATTACTTTTGTTTATTCCTGAAAAATTTAACCTCCACAGAGCACTTCTAAATTAAAGAGGCAAAGAAAAAGTCTTTCTCACCTTTGCCAGTATGGAATTTATCCAGCTAGTGAAGGTTTTCTTCTGGGTAGACTCTCGCTGCACTGGGGAAAGAAAAACAAAAAATGCTTAATGAAAAAAATGGTCTGATTTTGTCTTTCTCGAAAAGCTTGATGGGATCCATCTCATACCTAAGACCCATTTCCCAAGATATGATATTGGTAATACTTTCTTGCTTACAGAGCAAACTTTCTTGCTTACAGAGATCATGCTGCATCAAGCAGATGCAGCAAAATCAACTAGAAAAGGCTTTTCTAATAGTTCCACAAACAGATAGTGGTTTGAACACATCATCCTATCTAGATCCCATCATATATCTAGAATAATTCCATCCATTTCTAATGACACATAGTGTCACCGACAGAGTAAGACCTACCCTTGGGATTGCTGAAGGGTTTCTCTCTATGATAAAATTCTTAGGAGAGCCCAAGTCAATGAGAAGGGCACCCTGTTCCTACCAGGATCTAGAAGATTTGGAGCCTCCTCAGACCCCTCTCAAGGAGGTCAAACCCAGGAAAATCCATGCGTCATGTCAGGTGATGAGATGAGGAAGGAGGCCAGGATATCTAGCTGGGTGGTAAACACCCAGCTGTAGGTGAATCACAAGGAGCATGTCTTGGTTAACCGAGCAGCAGTTCATTGATCACACCCACGAGGGGTCTTAAAACAGGAGCGAGGAGAAAGAAAATGCTTAGAATGCTTAGACGACAAGTATCCCTGCGAGAAAGGTGAAATTCAGACGTGTTGCCAGGCGTGCAGGGACCCAGCTCTTCACAATGGTCTCTGACCATTGTGACACTGAGATACTGTGACACTGTGGTAAACCATGAGCAGGGGGCACTAGTTGTGAAAGGGGACAGGGAACTGTTTTAGCCCACATTTCAGAAACCGCATTTTTTAACTTTCCCACAATGGAGTGGCAAGCAAAAGCATTTCTCCAGAGCTCGTGGGTAGCAGATGAAGAAAAGGGAATGCTTGTCCACTACCTGCAAAAGGCCAAAGAGGAAGGCCATTTATGACCCATTTCTGGTAAAAGCTTGTCCTGAGCTTAACCAGCCCAGCAGATGCTGCTGAAGCACAAGGTTGGCTCACTGCCAACTGCCCCTCACTGCCCTTTGCTTCCCAAACCCCTTCCCTGCACTGATTCAATATCTCCTCTGTATCCTGTCTGAAAGGAGCAGTGTACAGATTATCAGATTATGCCCCTCTTGAGACAGACATGGGAGCATGGAGCTAGCCATGCACCTTGCCAAGATAAATAATAATGGTTTCCCTTGGCGTAAAGCTTCATGCAATCCTCACCTCAGGTAGAAAAGGTCCTGTCCATTTGAACGGCACAAGATCAGGCCCTTCCTCCATTTTACTGGCTGGTATCGCGCCCCTTCCCTCGCTTCTGCACAAGTCTCTGATTCCTCCTGCCCCTTTTCCCCCCATATGCGAAGAAAGATTGTGCTCCTGCAAAAGGCTTCACACGGCAACCAAGCTCCTTTCCATCACCTTTACCTGGCTGCCTGCCGGTATTTCCCTAGGAAATGATGTGGAAGCGCTGACCTAAAATGGAGGAAGGGGCGGGACTCATTTTCTGTGGCCCTCTGGTTGTTTGTGTCAGGAGATGCCACATACATCAGGTAAAAGAAAGCACCCTCTTCCCCTTCTCCTTGCATCTGAAGAGCCATCCCAAGCACCACACCGTGTTCAACAGCCCAGGTTCAAATGGACAGGCCATTATCCGAAGGAGGACAAGATACCCTGGGCTGATGTTTCGTTATCGCACACATCGACAGCAGGGCTCCTCCCAGCTCTGCCCATCATGTTCGTGCTTTATGCACGAGCACGCTTTTCAAGACAGAAAAGATTGCTCACTTCTACCAGATCCTCCCAAATTTCTTAGCTCCTGCAGGCAGATGAAAGCTCACTTTGAGACCCGCTGCAGCTACCTCCATGCAGCTTCCCCATGGGCTGTGATGGATGCCCAGGGCCTCTGCACCTCACCGGGTGCAGGACGCCATCCTGGGAAGTGGCTGGCAAAACTGCTCTCCTGCCAATCGCTTCTAGCTTCAGGCAATAGGGAAGTAAAGCATGACCAGCAGGAGAGGTGCAACCAGAGAGGAAACACAAGGGAACTCGGGGATAGGTATCTACACAGCAGGTATCTGGCAGGTTTGGGGTTGAGCGCAACTCTAATGTGGATCCTTAATACCACTGTGGGTAAGTTCAGCCATGTGGTACTAAAGTCTTCTCACACTCCCTCATTAATACCACCATCAGCAGAACTGGACAGTTTTATTTGTACTCTTTATCTGACTTCTCCCTCAGGTCAGGTTTTCCACCAACTTATTGGGATGATAGGAAAGAACAGCACGTGAGAAGCTCTGAGGAGCACCCGGCAGGGATACAGAAGGAGAAGTCATAGCAGTGGTGGCAACAGTGCAGCAGGGTGCATGGGTGCAGGAGAGAAAGAGGTGGAGGGCAAAAAGCCAAGGGTAAAACCTCCCGCAACAGGGAAGGGGCTGAAGCAGGACTCCAAAGAGCTAGTCAGCTTGTGAGAACAAACAAATTCGGGGATGCGGTAGAAGTGACAGAATGCTCCTGCACAAAAGATTAACACAAAGTTTGACATCATAAGGCAAATGCAAAACTACACGATGATAGGCGTATTTTTGTAGGCTGGATGAAAGGTAGCAAAAATATCAAGCCCTTTGGGAGGATAAAATAGAATCCCTTATTGCTCATAAAAATGAAATGTCACTCACAGAAAAATGGCCCATGCTTTATTAAGCGCAGGGAATTCAGCGGGCACAGACTCCAGTCCTGGTCTGCACTGGGTCAGTTATGCTTTGCTATGTGTAAACTTGCTCTCTGAGCATTGGGAGCTGCTTAGAAAGACCACAGCCCCTTTCTCCCAACCACCCCAACCAACACCAAGACCTCCTTTGCTTCAACCTGGCAAGTGAGCTACAAGAAATATATCCATGTTACATGCATCCAGGATTGCTTTGCACTGTGTAGCTATCAAACCTTTTCTCTGTTCCTGTCTATTCCTGAAGGAGCGTGAACAGCCTATGCCTATATTTCCAGCTTTCCTATACTTCCAGATTTGTTAAACTCTCTTATTTCTAAAAAATCGCCATACTTGACAAAGTATGATCTGTCACGTTCAGCACATCAAACACCACAATCCAAAAGGTCCTGGAAGTCGTCACAGCCACCCAGACAAGGCACAAGCCCAACTCACACAAGGAGGGCATAACTAGCATGGAGATACTGCCTTCATGTCCTCACTGGACCAAGCCGCACCCTGTGGTTGAACATCCGTCCAGCAGCCGTTCCCAGTCACTAACAAAACATTGCTGAGCCGCCAGGCTCAGTTTTATCGCGCGGGCAAGGCGGGTATTGCTAGCACACGGAAAGAAGCAGCACGTAAAGTTAGCACGGAAAGCAAATATTAACCACCTCACCTGAATCCAGCAACTCTTCCAGACCGAGCTCTTATCAAACAGCCGCCATCGCTTCCGCTCTGGAGAACTTGCTTTGCAGCTGCTTACAGACCGACTAAAATGAGGACATCTATTCCGCTTTTCATTGATTCTCTATGTATTAACGTGCCAAAGCAGCCAGCATAGCGTTCGCTCGCACGAACTGTGGGGCAGGATCACAGTACGAGGCGGGGTACCCTGGCGCACACCCAGCTCTGCCTGAGCTACTGACCACGTAGCTGGTTTGGAGGCAGCCTCAGTCTGCCTTATTTCATATCCAAATTAAAAAAAAAAAAAAAAAGTCTCCCCGTGAATCAATACACCACGCTGCGCCTACCAATACCTCTCCAAACTGTGGTGCAGCAGTCAGTCCGTTTAAATCCAGGCCACACAGCCCACAGCTCTTGTTACACGTGTGTTGCTGGCACAAGGATGGACAGTTGTTTTTCAGTTTTCAGGCTGTGGGTCTTTCCCTCCCAGCTCCCCCGACGCTGCTGCTTGGAGGCTCCAGTGATTTAATTACGCTCTCAAATTCTTCTATCTATCATGTGGTTAATTAATACGGATTTTTATTATTATGAGGATGAATGGATTCTTTGTGAGGCCTTTTTGTAGGACTCCAAGCGACCTTGGTTTTATCCTGTCCTAGTTTTCAAAATGTAACTGACTCAGAATTTAAAAAAAATAAAATTTTTAAAAAAGCTGATAAAGTTTCCTTCACTTCGGATGAAAATTCACCAAGGCAGAAAGGGGATATGAGGGAATATAATAAGAACCTCCTAATCTGAAAATACCTGAAATGTGCCACATTTCATCCTGTTTTTCAAAATCAATCTTTAGATTAACCTCTTTAGTGGGGAATAGCAGATAGGATGAGCATAACACGTAGGCTGGCTGAAAATCAATAGACACTGCTGGACAATCACAGTTTTAACCAGTAATGAGCAATCAGCATGTAGGAAAAAATAGACTAATCATTATGACCTAAAGCACGGGGACACGACGCAAGTTGTAGCAGGGACTGCAGTAGCCTACTGAGGTTTTGATCATTCATTAACAGGAATACAGAAAAGCTAGAGTTGAAATTACTCTCCTTTTTAACCCTTAGCTATAATTTTAAATCAATGAGCACAGGTCTGTCTGTCATCTCCCCAGCTCTTTTTCAACAGAAGGAATTACCTCCAGTACATGAAGATAGGAGGGTAACTGGGAGGTCTCCTTCAAAAGAGCACTCCTAGTATGACCTGAAACACCAAGTAGGTACCTGCGGCAAATTATAGGAACTGTCAGAGGACTCTTATGGATCTGCTGACCGAGGGACAGGGTGAGGAATTCATCAGTTAGCCCTTTATAGTCCCTTCCCTTCCACCCATTAGCATCGTTTTCATTTACAGCAGACAGGAAAGTGGGGATATTTCCAGTATTTATGTTCGGCAACAGGGTACTAAGCAATTAAAAATAAACACAATATTTTTGTCAAGAATCAGAAGTTTTTCCAAAACTCAATGGAGGCGATGAAAAAATTGCTACAGCGATGGATCTTGGCAGTTCCAAAAGCTGCATGAAAATTAACGGGTTATCTACTGCTGCATCTAGGAAGCATGTGGGAATTCTCCTACGCTATCTCCTTTCAACCTCCCCTTCCTTTCACAGGCAAATTCTCCAATTTACCAATTTGCCAGGAATCCTATTCAAGGCAATCCTAAGTTTTGCTTTAGTGGTTTCCTTAAATACCTTTACTCTGCTCATTGCCAGTATCCTGGAGCAGCGCAGAATCAGTTGCTATATTTATTGTCAGAGTTGCACAGAAATGAGGCATTCAGGGCACAGGCAGTGGTTTCAGGTTAAGTTCTTAAAGATACTAAACCACATCATTTAGCTATCAACATACCTTTAAAGATAAGAGCTTAAGTAGCTACTCTTAACACTTTAAAGAAAATCATGACAGAGCAGGGCCTTGAACACAAGTGACCTTTAGTGTCCTACCCTGCTGCCTCAGAAGTGATCCACTCCTTAGTCATTTTAATGCCAGTTTTTAACTAGTGAAGCACCTAATAATGTCCTTAACAAATTGAAGTTTATCTACTTGTGTGAATGTTTTACCCATGAGAAGATCTCTTTTTTTTTTCCATTAGGCATGACAAGCTGAGACAAAAATACCCACGAGTGATCTTTTCTTATGGCCAGGCTCATGTATCGTCCACCTCAAGTTCCACCGCACTCGTCACATGCCAGGGAGCCGCGTGCGGTTACATGACAGGCACATGGACAACTCGGCTGTGTAGCATAAACAGGGCATAAATTGCAGTGCAGGTATGCTCGTGGGAGCTTTCCCACTTGTAAAATCACCTTGAATATCATAATAAGCATTGAACAGACTTTTTGGACCATTTTGATTTAAAAAATAAAAAATAAAATAAAAATAAAAATAAAATGAAATAAAATAAAATAAAATAAAATAAAATAAAATAAAATAAAATAAAATAAAATAAAATAAAATAAAATAAAATAAAATAAAATAAAATAAAATAAAATCTGTAGCTGTAATAAAATACCAGCCTCAACAGATGAGGCAAACAGCTGGAAGGCAGGAGACTGTTGGGTGAGAGTTACTCGTCCCCCTGACCTCTGCAAGAATTAAGTGTGTCTCAGAGAGATATCCTCCCTTAAGTCAATTACTTGGAGACGAGGGCAATCTAGTACAAGCTGCACAACGAAATCCAGCAGTATATATCACCACATTTTCAATGTCAGTTGAAGAGAAAATATGTTTTTGATCATTCATAAAGATGAGATACAACTGCATCAAGTAGCATACTTAATTGTTATCATTAAGCACTCTTCAAAAATAGTATGAGCTGCCAGGCTTTTATGCTATTGTCCTTTGGATTACCAGTAAACAGCAATATGCATATAGGTCAATGAGCAGAGCCAGCAAGTTATGACCCCTGAAATTAATTAAATGTCAAAAAAAGAAAACAAATACACGACCCAGACTGAGAGCCAAGAACATGCTTCTATGCCTGAAATATCTCAGCAAGTAGAGAAAGAAAATAGAAAATTCTGCTCTTGGGCAAGACCACAGCTTTTGTCCATTTACTGCCTCGGGAGGGCAGGGGGAAGGATTTGTGTGGGAGAGGGAAGGTGAAGGCTGGGAACACCCCACAGGGAAGCAGATTTCACAGAAACTACCTCCTGCTCCAGAGCACGACAAATCTCCTGCAGTTCCTGGAGCAGCAGCCACTCATTTGCAAGGGGCCGCCCGCAGCCCTCGCTGCTCACCGCGCTGCTGCTCCCCGGCACGCACGCGGGGCCCCGCACGGCTCAGAGCGCTCACCACAAAGACCTTCTTCTGTCAAAGCATCGCACGTGGCTTCTCATCTCAGGTAGCTGAAAACAATTTTGGCCCCTTTGTGTCTTGCACTCAAAGCCATGTGCCACGTTGGACCCCTCTGCACCGGGAAGATGTTATGGAGTTGCAGCAAGGCATGTTATTCCCCTCTATCCACCCTGTCCGCACCACGCTCTGGGCATGGAGCTCCTGCCTGCTCCCCTATAGCAAACTAGGGCAAATCTCTGCAGAGCAAAGAGACTTTGTGTTTCAGAGGGTCAAAAGACCACAAGAAAGAGCATCCTGTGTTCAGCAAAAGGTTTGGAGCCTGCCCAGCAGGAGATACCCTTCCCTTAAATACTTCCCATAGGATGTGTCCCAGTAGGTCCAGCTCCAGGCGTTCTGCCTGCGCTGTGCAGGGACACAAAACAGCTTTGCAGCAGCTCCAGGACATGCTGCACCAGAAAACTGGAAGGAAGGAGGAAACAGAAAGGCAAGGACACAACTAAAGTTTGTATTTTTCCTCATTAAATTTCATTCCAATGTTTGGGGGAGAGAAGAGCAAAAGAAAAAGGATGAGAAAAGAGGGGCTCCAAGTCCCAATGTTGCAATTTTACAACTATTTCAAATTTCTTGGGGTGGGAGAAGCAACTATTTGCTCTTGCTTCTGGAAATCAGCTTGATTACTGATTCTGGAAATCAGCTTGCTTCTGGAAATCAGCTTGATCAGCTTTCTACTGGAAAAGGCTAAACAGCAACATACAAATCAAGGAAGAGACACATACAAGGGTTTCTATTCTTGCAGGTTTTTTTCAGTCTCACGGTTTTGTGACAACCTTCATCATTTGGAAATGTCTAGAGATGGCAACACTAGAAACCATGCTGCTTTCATGTTCAAGCTTCATTAATTCTGCTTAAAATATAATTTAGCTTCAAAGAAAAAGGCACTTTCTGCCTCTTTCACTGAGAATAAAGTTACTTTTTTTTGGGGGGGGGTTTACCCCATCTGTTCAGCTGAACATTTCTAAGTGAAGTTACCATGTCCCTACTAAAATCCTATGACGGTCTATGAAAATATGAAAGCAGTTGTGTTGTACATACATACAACTGCATATATTCTACAAATATGTTAATTACATTACAACATTAACAACCTGGCATTGATTTAATAGAGTTTGTATAATAATTACAGCCGAGAATTAACCTCTTTTGTTATTAAAGGATCTTCTTCCCCTCTTTTCTTACCATTCCTCCCAAAACTACTAACAATCTGCTTCACAGAAGTTTATAACTTAAATCACAGCCAAATCTTATTAAACCAAGAGTTTACTTTTACACGCAGTGGAAAAGCAGCTGGTTTGGTTACCTTTTTTTTGGCATATAATCCCATAATGGACAAAAACGACTAGCACGTGCAATAGATCTTGTCCTGTGTAACCAGATTAGACAACTGCCGTAACGTCCCTGGATGCCTTTCAGGAATAACAAAAGATTGGATCACAAATAAATTAAAAGCAGAACAAAATCCAAGCAATCCCAACTAGATCTCACTCCTGTTTTCTTCTTCAGTACCAAATATTTACACTTATCTCCTATTAAAAATGGTGTATTATCCAAGGCTGGACATATACTTTAAGGTTATGATTTAACCGTCTGAAAAGCAGATCATAATAAGTTTTCTATGCCTAGTTAGTCACCCCAAAAATGAACTGATTTCCTCAAAGTGATAAGCAGCTATTCTTTGATCTGACTTTTCTCCATAATTTCTCCAGGTCAGCTTCAAGACTTGAAGCAATACAAGTGTCTGGCTGCTGTGCAAATCACACCTCAGGAGTCCTATTACTGAAAAAAAAAACACCAAAAAATGTAACCCTTTCCTGGAGTGACCTAGTTCTTCTCATTGGACCTTTGCTACCACAGATCTCCTGGTAGATTTACTAATGGTTTCTATATGTCACGTCAGGGAATGTGCCTTCAGTGCTACATCACAGCTCTGCTGCCGCTTGTCCGTCCGCTTCGCCCCAGAGCAGATACTACAGTGCTGCAATTCAATACTTGGAGCACATCTGCCTCTTCCATTACACTCAGTCCTTATAAAAATGGCTTGTGCTGCTTGCAGGAGACCTCTCTGGGTGCTTTGCAAACAGTTACGACACACATAGTTTGGAGACACGCTTGCACTGTATTCATTTCAGCGTAAGGCAGAAGCCCAAACTATTACAGCACAGAAATATTATGTAGTTATTTGATATCATGTAGTTATTTGAATGTTAGCACCCCTAAGGGCAGACCATGTTTTCCAAACCCATTTTATGGCAATAGCCCCCTCAGCCTTTGTACTAAAGCCAAAATCAACCCCCAGGCCGAGTCTGACACTGGGGCAGTGCCCTGGACAAGCCGGGCTCGGTGCAATGTTCCCACTAACTCATGCCTGTTGGGAGATTTTTTTTTGCTCTCCTGAAAGCCTAATACTGAAGCAAAATGGAAGAAAACTCGCTATTAGTTTGGCCTCAGATCACTGTTAGCACTTGCTCATAAAAGAACACGGCTTCAATGACAATATTAGTGCAAGTCAGGATTGCAAAAGTGTCTTGGCAGAATATTTTTTGCACTCTCTCGTTTAAACATTTTTTTTTCTCAAATAAGCAACAAAGGAACTTCATCATAAGCGATCGAGAAGGAAAAAGCTCTCTAGCACTATGGCTTAGCCCATCCATCCTAAAATAACCAGGCGCCAAGCACATCAGGGATGAGCTTTCCAGCGCTGTTAGCTCTGCTGCCTGCACTAGGCTCCTTGATGAAGCCTCCCTACATTTTTTCATGAACATGTTTAGAGGCAAATCACTCATCCAGGAAAAAATTTATTGAAAAAAACTCAACATATGATTAAGGAAACTCTAGAAAGGCTGAAAGGCCAACTCTGATGCATTGATAAACACTTAACTGCCATTAAAATGGAACAACTGAAAATCAATGCTCAGTTCATAAGGTATCACTCTTTGCAAGTAAGGTGAAAGACTTTGACTGTTAACAACTTTGCTTAAAAGTCACAAAGATTTTCTACTTGTTTAGGGCACAAGGTGTCTTTCTACATGTGCAGGATATAAAAAATAACGTAACCTAAGTACTGCAGCTAGTAGCTTCAATAAGATGGAATAGTCCATCTGAAAAAGCAGTCAGCATACCGGGGAAAAAAGTTTCCTTGAAAAGAGTTTACATAACATGTATTCTGGGGAAGAAGACTTAAGTAACAGTGAGTACATCTGCACCAAGAAAGGCAACAGCTCTGAAAAAACTGAAGGAGGCACCAAGAGATCTGTTGTCTTTCATTTGGCTGCTGAAAAGTCACTTATGAAAAAAACGAAACATCAGCAGGAAAACACAGATATGAACCAACAACAATGACTGTAGTGCTAGTTTTAACTGTTTTTTTTTTCAGAATTTCATTCAAACTTGCCCTCAGCCATCTATTTTTGCCATAAATCATATGAAAAAAGCACATGAAATGGCAATAGCTTACCTTGCAGTGATAGATGGAGATCATCTATCTCAGAGGAAGCCTGCTCCTCTGTTGAGGGAGATGACAGATTTGATGCCATAATAAATCTTACGGAGAGTCTTCAATCAATTTCCAAGCTGAAACAAAAGAGAAGAACATCAGTACAATTTGGGTTTCAAAATGATGCAATGAAAGATGTTAAAGAGCACACGGAGGCAGGTTTGGGGTCTTTCCCTCCTGTTAGGATGTTTCCTTAGCTCATCCTGAACCAAGTGACAATGACTAGTGCATGGACCACAGCTTTGTCCATGGCGTGACAAAGTGCTAGGATCAGGAAATTTCAGACACAGTTGCTTTCTTATAGAAAGTGGGGAAAAAGCTCACGGTGCCTTCTGCAAATTTGTTACTGTCACATCTCCAAGACTTTCTTCACCTCTTTGTACTTTAGAGATTTCTCTTCCTGCCCGGATAATTGTTCCTGAATGGAAACAATTAAAGCCAAATCTGCAAAGATTAATGAGAAACAAAAATGTAGCAGTTAACGTAAAAAAATAATCTCAGCTTCTGTTTCTGCCTGGTACCTCAGTTACTCCTCATCCCCCATGCAGGGGTTTCATTTCCCAGCTCCTCCATTTTCCTTTCCCTGGATACCTCCCCCATTGCTAATGCAATTTGAGGGAATGATACGCTGAGTCCTTCTTAAAAGTATATCAATGTTTCTGTTACTGCAGTGGCAATATTGTTTAATCTGCCATTGTAAGGGGAAAAAAAAAAGAGCTTCAGAGACTGAAACTCATTTTTATCAAGAACATAAAAATTAAGCAAGTTCAAAAGTAACTGAAGCTGAAAATTAAATAAGGGCTCCCCTTAACCAAGCTCTGTGACCTAAATAACTGTAACCTTGTCATCAAAAGTACTAGGATGCAGACACTGGATATTAATAATTCATCCACCCCAGTATATGTTAAAATAAATGTGGTGAATAAATGAGTAATGGAACCCAACACTGAAGATGCCAATGACATTTTCATTCAGTCCCTATGTGCAGATGAATCACGATGCCACCTTTATTTTCTCCATTATACCCTATTTTTCCTCACTCAGCACACAGAACGGACAGCACTTGTTTAATGAGGACCCACTCAATGCGTTGTTTTCGGCCCCCTGAACAATGTGTGTCCTTGTGCTTCATTCAGGAGCTGCTCTGATGACAGGATTATTAAGTTCCTCCCAAGATTTCTATGGCTCTCATCCCCACAGCATCTGAGTGCTTCACAAACATCAATCAAGTTACAATTTACTTTCACAGCATCTACAGATGAGGGGTTATTGCCCACATTTTACAGATGGAGAGCAAGGATACATAGACGACAAAGTAAAAAGAAAAATAAAACGTTAACATGGCACAGTCCAGGTATTTGGGGAGAAACAGATATGACTCTATAAGTCTAAAGCATCAAGGTCAGTGGCTCCAGTGAGTACTCAGTGTAACTGCAAGGAACCCAAGGACTTAGGAGGGCAAAATGATGCATGAGGTTAGGCTGAAGATCAGAAGATTTCTAAATATTTGGCTCTACCACTTTCCTGAAACCCTCCTTTTGTGATCCCATGCTGCAAGGCTGTTTCCCAGCTGCCACCTGTCCCTGTCCTTCCCCAACAGAGAGCTCCACATGCGTGGAAAGGGAGAGCTCGCATTTTCAGAGGACGTTCCTGCAAGGATTAGTATTCTTTAAAAGGTACAAGATTATCTGCACAAGGATTACAGTGACAATAAGATAGTTCCTTTGACCCTCCAGATCTGCATTTGAATACAGCATATTACATGTAACTATTTTACAGCCACCTCTAAAGAGTCTGCGGCTGTCAGAATACTGATAAAACTCTTAGTAATGCTTTCTGTAGGCTCTAAGATCTATCGTCTTTTCTGCTTGGTTTTTAAGTTGATTCTTTTGTGGTATAAGCTAAGCCAAAGCCGGCAGCTCCAGGAAATGCTGGACAACCACGAAATACAACCTATAGTGCTGAAAAGAAATAAAACGCTTTCAGACGACACGATGCCACTGCTAAAACCTAAGATACAGAAAATGCTTTTGTCTCGCCATCTTTTTGGAGAGTTTGGCCTCAGCACAGCAAAGCACTTACATGCATACTTGGGAATAAGCTTTTTTGTACAGAAAAACAGAGAGCACCAGGAACGCTGGGACCTTGTTCCAAACAATTTGTTTCTTGGAATTCAATTTGTTCTGATCAACTTTTAAGTGATTTGCACCATGGCTGCTGCATTAACTCATCCTTTCTTAGACATGGGAGGCACCAAGCAAGAGAGGAGCACCTTGAAGATCCTACCCAAGGGAAGCACTTTCCTTCAGTGCTTTCCAAAAGGACAAATTTGTGACTACCTGGCTTCCCTAAAACACAGCTGAAATGATTCAGTTCTCAAGAGAAGCTGGTCCTATCTTACAAAACTCAAAGCTTTTCACTACTGGGCTGCTAGTTGACCATTTCTCCCCTTTCAAGAGACAGGGGCACACATTGACAGAGATAGAAAACCCTATGAGCAGGGTACAGAGCAGAAATCTCAAGAAACCTGCCCAAAAATAAATAATCAAGGTTCAAATTCACAAGATTTTATCACAATTTTATCATCAGTGAGACCTAAGAGATGCGCTTCTTAATCAGGATGTTTCTAAATACAGTCTTGCCTCAGAAGAAAGAAAAGGAAAAGCTGCAGGTGGATTTGCAGGATTCATTATCAAGGACTTCGTAGCCTTAATCTAACAGCTGGGTAGCGCAGCTCACGGATTTGTCTTTCAGTTGCTTCAAGCACGGAACAAGATCCCACCATGCAAAACATCAGCAGTTCCCCAGTTACTCCCCACTATAGCGGCTCTGCTGTTTTCAAACTACTGCACATAATTACCGCTGCAGTCTAACACGTGGCTTTCTTAAACATTTAAGGGTAGCTCAGCAAAGGAGGCGTGCACACTAATTAGGAAGCAAGGTAAACGAGCTGGCACGACTTGCGGTCTGTCGCAGGTGACGCCGTTCCCAGGTAGCTTGCAGGCATCTCCTGCATCCCAGACACGGCGCGGCAGTGCAGAGGTGCCCACAGGATCCTCTGTACGAGCCCATCTTGGAAAGCTGGATGGCACAGAAAGAGCCCACAAATGTGCTCCTTTTGGCCAAAAGCAGCAGGGACCTGCAGCCAAGGCTGGCTGCAGGCAGGTGAGCGCTGCAGGGCACCCTCAGGAAGTCCCTGCTTTGATTTTGCCTTTGGAGGCGCATGCTGCGACACATCCGCTTTCCCTGTTTGGGTGGGAACACGTTTTGCATCGGTGGTGTTGCCTCCATAGGGGCCTTGGCGTGTAAACTGAAGGCTGGTCCTAGCAAGAGATTATTATTACTTATGTGTTCAGTCTGCACCAACATCACGAGCAGAGGCAGCAGATTTTTATCTTTGGTGAAGGAGGCAAAAGGAAACAGGACTTTGTAATGAAGAATCACCAAAGACCCTTTGCCATTTTGATTATCAGCAAAGATTGCAGTTTATTTTGCGTTCAGAGAGAAGCACTTTTTTTGGTAAACTGTTTTTCTCTAAGTTGAGCAGGGTGCCCTTAAAGTCTGAGCAGTTCACGCATCCCTGATGAACACGCTTCCTCCTCGCTATTTCCTTTGCAGTGATTTCAGTGCTTTTACATAGTAACACACGGGTGAATGAAGATTTGTAGGGGGGAGGATCTGTTTAAAGCATCCATTCTGCAAAATCTTTGTGCTCAAACATTCACTCCCTCTGCTTGAGGTCCTACTCTGAGCTGAAGTTCGTCGCTTCCAGATTTGAAGTGCTCACAACATGGTTTTTCAGGCAGCCTCAGACTGTAAAAATGTCTACAGCTGGAAGGAGCCCCCATGCAAACATGGGAGCTTTTCCCTCTGAAGCATTGAGCCTCAGGTAGCAAAAATCAGAGCAGCACCAATGACAGATCTAGCCTCATTTCCCCCACCTCTGGACCTCACTTGCTCTCTCTGTGTGACAGAATAAATATCTGTCATCATTCAGTAAGCACAAGTAGCACATTTTCTGGAAGAAGTAAAAAGGTCTTCCAGTACTTCCAGCACTTTGAAGGTGATAGGGAAGACAGACTACAGCCTTCTGATCCTACCTAATACCCCCCAGCAATCACCCGGGTATCAGCCAGGCCTTTAGGAGGTGGTTTTAGAGTGCAGAGCACTAGGGAGGGTCTGGACTGTCTGGGCCAAACGAGGCCGGCATCCAGTGCTGGAGAGGAAGGAATGGAAAGGGAAAAGCTTCGAAATGGCTATTCTGGACTCAAAGGAGCCCAGGGAGGTGTCAGACCACCAAGAACTAGAGATGGCCAGAGAGACTGCCTTGATTCATGTGAAATGAGGCACCAGAAAGGACCCCCCAAAGAAGAGCTGCAAGACCAAGGCCGCTCCTGCTAGTTTATTTATGACAACCAACAACAGCACATTTTTTCTTATCCAGGGACTTCCCAGGGATCTATTTATAATTTTGAAAACATTCCAGGACAAGCGTATGAGTATACAAAAGCTACACCACTTTTTAAGGCCAGAAAACATCGCGTCTTGCCTTTGATTTACTCATCAGCAATACTTCCCATCACAGAAAGACAACAGAGCTTTGCACTGAAACTATCAATTTTAAAAAGTGGCTAGAAAAGTGTCTTTCTTGACCTTTTCTCTATTGTGGCAGTAATTTATATCACTCCTGCTGGTACAACTGCACAGTTTGAAAACTGCATCAACTCCATGCTGTTGTTAACAGGCACAGCTGTTTTATTCACGGCACTAGGCTTTGCTCTTGTGTTCATAAAACCGGCCCGCGAGGTGTATGTCACATATGACAGATGTATATGGACTGCCTTTGGTGCTCGAAATAAGAGCCTGTCTCACATGTATGAGTGCTCAACCAAAAAGGCAGTGTATAAATCAAGTACATTGAAGCACACTTGGTAACGTGGGGGAAAACACACATTTCCAACTGGTCTCCAAGCCTGCCCACAACGTTAAAACAAGCAAAAACTGCTCAGGAGAGCTCCAAGCAAATCACAGCTGCTGCTATAAGATGGGCAAGGGCTGGGGAGGCCGAGGTAGCCCCACGCAGCCCTCACTGGCCACGCTGCTCCCCGGCTGCCGCGGGTAATGGGAGAGGCTGCAGGGAAACACGGAAGAGCAGCGCTCCCTGCGTCCCTCTGCTCCCTGCGTCCCTTCGCTCGCCGCGTCCCTCCGCTCCCCGCGTCCCTCCGCTCCCCGCGTCCCTCCGCTCCCCTGTCCCTCCGTGGCGCTTCCTGCGCTCCGGCCGGGAAGCCGAGGGGGAGGGAACGGCCGGCGAGCAGCAACTTTAACTCTCACACGGGCACTGTCGAAGCCCAGCGCGCCGCCTACTTTAACCAAGGGTATTTCCAGACGTTCTTCCTTTTATTTGCAAATGTTCCTCTCCTTCCCTTGGATCGCAACCGGAATTCCCTGCCTGCTTGCTTAATAGACATTCACAGGCAGCTTCCCATTAGCACTGAAGTGGCTTTACATGATGCTAAAGGTATTTAAAACAGCAGTAAATAATAATTACACCCACTTTGTAATAATGACCCAATGTTAATGAGAATCAGGCTCCCAGTTACATTCTGCCTTTGAAGGAATGCATTTTTTCCTTCCCACTGCCCTCCTAATTCCCTTTCTCCCCAAAGGAAGGAAAGGGACGGGTCACAAACACACTGCTCTGCTGAGTGAGCCTCAGCTAAGCAACACATGCATGAAAGTTCTCAGTTAAATCACAACACTGCTCTTGGACAGAAATATCACAGGTATCACAGAACGGTTAAGCTTGGAAGGGACCTCTACAGATCTTTCTAAAGAGCAGAACTCTGCCATGTTTTTAGGGGGGGCAGAATTAAGAAAGAGGACCGGTAGGGATGGTGGTGAACTTCCAAACTCGGGAGTTTCGGCTGGAAGGGGCAGTTTGTTCTTCCAGAGCAAAATCTTTGCAGACAGCAGGACGACATTTGGCTGTGGGGATGTTGTGCAACGACGGGTGCCGGGGCAGGGAGGAAAGCGAAACATGACGCGTATTTGGAAGGCAGCAGAGAAAGGGCATGTCTCGCATTAGACCTATCTGCTTTGGCAGCATTGCTGCAACCATCATGAACTTGTTTTGATCCCTAAATATAGCAGGGAGAAGGATCCCTGCTGCTAGGGGCTCCCTCCAGCAGCGCTTGCTGCTCCGTTTGACCCAGCAAGAGGGAGAACACAAAAGATTCACCAAGCCAATGGCCAGCGAAGCTTGCCCAAATTTAAATGATAAGTCCTAGCCTCACAGCTGCAAACTCATCTGCATCTCTCTCAAGCATGTCCCATTCAGTCCTGAGCAGTGCAAACCATGGCTTTTCCCCTCAGCTCGAACCTGGAAAGGCTGCATCTCCAAAGAGTAAGATTTTTACATTTACACATTTTTTTTGCTGAAAATCCTCCCTCAGAAATGCTGGTGAGGGTCTGCTTTCTACATCTTTCTGTCCTATGTGCTTTAAAAAAGGGCCTTTCAGCAGTGTCACCTCTCACGTTAATTATCCAGGACACTCTGCTTCCGCAAGCCAGAACTCCCCTGGGATAACTCAGTGGCCTCTCAGCACTGTGCTGTAAAGTAAAGCACCTTCCTTTACTCTTTTTAGGACAAATAAAAATGTTTTCCTCTTTGCTTTCAATTAGCTAGTCACTTTAAAAAAAAAATCCTAACATAAGCCTAAATCTCTAATTTACAGCATTGTTGCAAGGCTGTAGAAGAACTTTTTTTGTGTGCATTAGACACCAGGCCAAATCCTCTTGCTCTTATTAGCACTGCTGCCAGAGAAGCCCAAATTGCACGTGGAAAATTGCGTATAGGAAAAGAATACAGCTGCTAAACAGCAATCCATTCGAGTAAACTGTTATTATACAGAAGAGTTACATCGACAAAGCAAGACTCCAAAGCAGAAAGAGGTGGGAATAAAGGGTGTCTTACTGGTCCCACGCGTCCCCTTTTGCACGGGCAGGGTGCTACGCTCTTCTCCTCCGCACCTGCATCCCAGAGCCGCTGGGCTGCTCCCTGCTATGACCAGGATTTCTTACGATGGAGACACAACAGGACAAACGCCCGCGAGCCCCGCGCGTGTCCCTCGCCGAGAGGCAGCCGCAGCAGCGAGCACGGTGGTGCTCCGGGACAAGTCGAGTCAAGCACCGGCCGCACAAGCCGACCCAACACACGGCCCCTCGCTTCCCTGCGCTCCTCTGTGTTTCCCAGCTTTCAGAGTCGCCATCCGGGACGAAACTCCAGCAGTAGCTTGGCGTGTGACCTCTAAGCCAAGCCCTTGGAACAGGATATGCCTCAATTTCCTTGCAATTCCCGCGCTGGCTTTTGGCGCAATTGCAGACTGGCTTTTCTGACAACGGGTGCAAAAAGCAGCAGCTAAGAGTGACTCCCGAGCTCGAGATGGGAATCCTGGGAATGAACTGGGAAGAAAACTCAGGCTTCGTTCCTGTTGCAGAACGAAGGCAGCTCTGCCCTCACATCCCTTTTACAACAGCAAGCTCTGCTCTCCGTGTCCCCGGGGTGTTTCATCACCACCATCCCACCCAGCTCTGCGCCTGTAACAACATTCCAAACAATTTATCTGACTCCTCTTAAAAACAAAACAGAACAAGAAAAGTCCCCCTAAACCTGCCAGCCTGCTAATTTGAAACCATTTGTTACTGTCCAACTGGTTGATAAAGTCGGCTGACAATACCAGGAAATACCTGGGATTGATCTTCAGTGTTTATTTTTGTAGCCTGGCTTTTCTCCCAGCTTTTATTTAATAGTTTGCTCTTCCCCTCCTCTCCCAACTTGTTCTCTCTGGGATCAAATTTCAATTTGTTTCACCTCATGGAGCTCAACCTTGGATCCCTGGAGCAGAACTTGAGGAATCAACTCCTGGCTCAGGCAATGGGATCTTTTCATTCCGCTGCTGTCAAATTCTCTCTTTCATCAGGGAGAACAGGAGAAGACGCTGGCGTTTGGCTGAAATCAGGAGTGCCCAGGATCCATTTTACGCTCAGGACTTGCCTCTGCTTCCGATCCCTGCTACAAATTCCTTCAACAAACCCTCCTCCTAAAAACACAGCTTATCTACCTCAGCAAAAGAGTCTTTTTGCTCTAAACTAGCTCTCCACACAGGAAAAACATTATCCTTATCCTGCTTGGCTTACCTGTGCAGATAAGCTAGGCTTTTTCCAGAAGAGTTAGTGCCTTCTTATATTTTCATTCCCCTACATATCTACATCAGCAAGAGCTGAGAGTAGACCAAGTTACAGCTCTTTGTGCAACTCAAAACCACCCCCAGGTCTACCTGGGAGGCTCACTGCAAGTTTTAGATATGGCACTTTAAAGGGTTTCCACATTACATCTGCATATCATTAAATAATCATACGTGCTGCCCTAGGCCGCTGCCAGCACGAAGGGAAGCACATTTACTCCTCCCACGTTTAACCATGCGCTGTGGGTCGAGCGCATGCACGGTGGCCCGGCCAACGTCCAGGAGCTCTGCTGTGTGCCTGGGCTGGGGAAGAGAAGGGAGCAGGGAAGGAGAACACGGATGGAGGTGGAAAAGGAGGTTGAAAGGAGACGAGCACCTACCGGGGACGGTCTACCCGTGAGCGCCAAGCGGGCAGTGTCAGCGCGGGGCAGCGCGGGGTGCGCGGGCAGCACCGTGAGGAGCCTGCAGCCGTCATCACTGCTCCCACCTCCGCCACCAGCCTGACGGGCGACCTTGGAGAAGCCACACTGCAAATCCCCTTGGGCCTCTTATTTATAGCAGAAGGTCATCTCTCCCTGCGGGTCCCAGTCAAAGCCTCGCTGGACGTCGTGACCAGAGGAGGAGGAGGAAGGGCTGAGCTGGGCAGCTCTGCATGTCCGTTTGCAGAAACGCCACTTTATACAGCACAACCCGGCAGGCCGCTCGCTCACTGCGGCCGGCAGGAACGAAGGCAGTGGGAGCCCTCCCGGCATCCGTGCCGGGGATCAGACACTCTGGCTAGGATTCATCTCTCCTGACACTGAGCAGCTACAAGAGATGCCTACCTCTGGGCGCATAGTTTGAGCTCCATACAAGCAGTGGAGAGAAAGAGGCGCTTTTAGGGCAGCTCGTCTGATGTATTTTTAGATGTCCAGTTCAGGGTGCATGAATCATGGTCTAGAAGCACCCATCGCTTTCTAGCGACTATTAAAGGAGCCTGGACCTCCTGAAGATGGCTATTCTGTAGCATGGTGAGACGAATCTCACTCTTTTAAAGTTGGAGGAAAGGAGGAAAACGAAGAAGCATTCCCCTGGGTTTCCAAGTTAGTGAGAAAGACAGTGTCTCTGCCAGAGACATGAGGTTGCGAGCACCTTCCTGTGCTTCCATTCTCCTTTGGAAACATCTTTCAGATAGACAATATACAACTAGCCTTAATGAGAGGACTTAGTTCTGCTAGGGAAACTCCATGTCATCAGTGAGGCTTCAGCTTTCACAAAATATTCTCCAAATGAAACCTCCATGACACGAGAGCTCCCAAGAAACAGGACACACTGTTCACCATCCTCTTTGGGGACTCAATCCCACAGGGGCAGCTCTCTCTTCTCTCCCTGCATCATTTAGATCAACACAAACCCACCCAACATGAAACAAAGTTCCCACTAGCACAAAAGAGCCATTTCTGAAGTTGTTCAATTCCAGTCTTTACAGCCCCGTTATGGCCAGGCACAGGGGCTCTCTGCAGTAGCCCAACAAGACGCGTCCGGGAGCACATTCCCCTCGCTGCTTCTCCTTTGCACTTCATCACTCACCAACTGCTTGTCTTTCTCCTGGCAGCCAGCAAGCCGTAAGACTCCCTAAGGAAATTTTTCTCCTGTAAAATCCACATTTCTGTCCCCTCCCTGTACTTTCATGAGAGCAATTGTAAGCGCTTTGTTTTCCCTGTTAATTGTCACTTCCTTTGATAGAATTTGCAGTCATAAGGCTCAAAAGACTAACATCATTCTTTTCTTTTTCCCCCAATCTCTGGCCACTCAGGACTGTTTGAATCAGGGCTAGCGACTCCTTAAAAGCGTCCCGAGCCAGACAGGGAGGCTGAATTGTGTGCAGAGTTATCAGCAGTCTGCAGGAAGGCCAGAAAGCAAACATGCCTCCCCACAAGAGCGCAGAGCCTGGCGTTGCGTCTGGAGTCAAAACTTTGCCCCACTTCCCCTCCTGTGGGAGATAAGGGGCCCTTCTGCACCAGGCCTTTCCCTGGTGCAACCTGCGTCTCCCTTGCTGCATCCTCGGTTAAGCTAAACATACGTTTCTCCCCACTCCCTGTTCTGTCCCTGTCCTTCAGCATCTCCACAGAAGCAGACGTCTTCCTCTCCTGCTGTGAAGTCCATGATTTTTCCTCTCCTGCTGTGAAGACCATGATTTAGATGCTCCTCAGAGGCTGTCTTCTCCATAGCCTCGCTAGCACATCAAGGGTCTTGCTACCTTTGGCACCATCCCGAGAAGAATGCATAGAATACCCACGTCCTCCAGGAATATACAGAATACCCATGTCCTTCAGAGTGACACTTGTTGCTGACACCCTGTTTGCTCAACAGGACACAAGTCCACCCTGGAAGTCAAGCACATGTTCCAGCCAAGGCCAGCAGAACTATGGGGAACATCCACTCTGTTTTCTGGATTCATAGCCCAGCGGGCACAGGATCTGTGCTACTGTAGCCCTGATTTCCTGCTGCTCCTGGGGAAGCAGCACGTCCTGCCCAGGGCGCACAGAGCTGAACACAGCCTGTCCTTCCCATGGACACGCTACCCAACCAATACTTATGGTCAAGACCAGTGCAGCCACCTCAGGTGAAGAAATGCCTCCAGACCTTATCCAGGTATTGATCCTATAAAGCACAGCTTGAAAAACCAGATAAACCCAACCTCACAGGTCCCATGTGGCCACCTCTGCATCAATTACTGCAATGTTCCACTTCCACGGCACAGGATCTCAGCAATGAGATTTGGGCAAAGGAAGATAAGGCGAGGGATATATGAAATGTCACCTTCCCTTTAATCACATCTTATGGAGCCAGTTCCAAGGTGTTACTCATACAGTGCTCCACACTTCACACGTATAATCCCACCGACTAATCCTGCAACTTGTCCAAACAAGTACGTTGCTAGGAGTGGGCCGTCACAATCCCTGTCTGCAACTCCAGCATTTCTCCAAGTCTGCGAGCAGAGAGGATGTTCTCTCCAACTTCTAAAAGACCTACAACACTTCAAAATAAAACTGCAGGAAACCTAAGGAAAGCATCATGGCAAACATTGCTCATCTTCGTCAAGATGAGGAATTACAGAGCTAATTACAACCCAAGAGGTTCCCCCCAACCTGACTAGGTAACACTGGGTAAACACTTTAGTTGTGGTAAGCAGCAGATAGGCATCTCTTCGCGCATATATAAGAAAACATCTCAGCTTGCAGACTTTTAAAACCGGTGCTCACTATGCCCCAGGGAAGTCAAGAAATGGGGCTGGCCAGCCCAAGCGCTCAGCTTCGCTAGTAGGAGTTTGGATCCTCTCTTCATTTCTCTGTAAACAAAACCCGCCATTGAGAGCCCAGATCTAAAACAGAGCCGCAGTTGCTAAGAAAACATCGCTGCAAACAGATGTCACGGGATGATTCATGGAAAACGGCATATCCCTATGCTACAGATAAACCCAAATGAATGGGGCTCTTTATACCTGCTCTTTCAAGCTGTGCTGCTTCTGCCTTCTTTGGAATTTTTTATTTCATTCATTTCTGTATTCACACAGCACAGACACGCAATGAAGTTACACTCACTGCTTATGGAGTTGATCACTGCAAAGAGATTTTATGATGCTTACAACAAATGCAGGAAAAAGGTTAAACTGTGGCCCGTCTTCCCCTAAAGCAAAGAAGTTGTCAACATGAGAGGCAGCTTTCCCCTGAAACTGCTAGCAGGAAGAACATAACAGTCCACGGCAAAAATTGCCAATCAAGGAAACGTGAGCAATCATTCTTCTGTTACATTTTGCTTATAACACAAAACTTAAAATTAACAGCGACGCAGATAAAGCATTTTCGGCCCATTAGATCACCAGGCAGTAACGCATGCCACTTCTTGAATTACTTTATTGTGTCTCAGCTTAACCTGACACATAACAGCAAGTAGCTCAGTGCCGCTGCAGGCTTGGCATGGCGCTAAGAAAGCCAACTGAACTTCTCGTTTGCTATAATGGAAATTTTGGGCAGATTGAAATAGAGAAAACCATTCCTTTGTCCCCTCTTAAACAACCACGCTCAGTTCAATTAATACAGCAAGATATCCATGGCACTGACAGATACCGTCTTTCCTGGGGGTCTATTTGTAACGTAGTTGTTGTTAAAATAAGGGAACTTTTGATGTGTTTTTTATAGTTAACTAGGACAAAAGGCTGTTATCATTCATCATTATTCATTACAAAGAAGATAAGAAGAAACATCAGTTCTACACTTATGAAGAAAAAGCTGGTGAGTGGGATAAGGAACCTGTCAAGTAGACAGACACAGATTTTGCAGGATCGAACCCTTGCAGGTCCATCCTTGGCTCTGGGGCGGCAGGGCTGCTGCACTGTGAGCACGGGCGCGGAGCGCGAGGGCAGCACACGCCTCAGGCACAGCAGCGCACCAAGCGCTGCGGCGCCCAGCAGCTTCCTCAGCAGCACAGCCCTGCAGGCTCCCTTCTGCACCACCCATGCGTCCCTTGGCATTTCAGGAGCTCTCGGATGCTCTTCCCACCTTCCTTCCCCACAGGAGCTCCAGAAGCAGTCCCTTCCAACAGGGACTTCTCACAACCCCGCTGCCTGCCACCGCAATGAACGGTACGCGCACTGCTCGGCCTTTGGAAATGATAATTAGGCCTGGCCCATTAGCCACTGATGCCCTGCAAGCTATGGCCGTGTAGCTTGGCCAGCGCCTCTTGCTCTGAGCCACAGAACAGCTGCAGACAGGCTAGGAGGCCAGGACGTGGCTCTGCAGGTGCCAGAGGTGGCACGCAACCCTCTTCCAGGCATCCCATTCCAGGCAGCAGCCAAGAAGCACCCAGCAAGCTATGGCCGTGTAGCTTGGCCACCATCCTACACGCGGCAGCTCTCTCTTTGTCTGCCCATCAGGCAGCGAGAGACATCCCCGAAAGCTGAGACTGGGGAAAAAGAAAAGGAATAAGTGACAGAAAGAAGAGGGGCACAGGATAGCAGGGACTTCGGGCAACCCCCAAAGTGAGGCAGAAGAGATATGAGGACCATGTAGTCTCCGCTCTGAGAAGTACTCAAGAGGAAAACCTCTATGTTAAACTTTTTCCTCTGTTCGCACCACTTTGGGATGTGTGCACCTGCTCTGCCTCCAAAACCCTGCAACAGCCCTCAGGCAAAGAGAGGAGAGATGAATCTTGGCGGGTTGGGGGAGGAATTAAGTAAGGAGCCAGAAAGAGGAGCGAGGGCCTTCCCCTAAACCTGTGCCTGCACAGCACCTGAGTCAGTGCCGAGGTCTCGGCGCGCAGCATCCCATGGGCTGCGGTAACACAGTGCTAAAAACTGGTATGAGAAAGCAGGAGCGTTGTGGAGAGTCCTTGACACATGGAAGGAGGGGAAGCTGGCACAGAGGGAGAGTAAAGGGGAAAGTAGCCCACGTATCCTGGAACATAAAGTTAAAGGCTTCAGCAAGCAACATTTTATCTGGTGCAGCCGGAGTGACCTCGCACTGATAATAAAGTAACTGAAGAAATGCCCAAGACTCTTGTGGACTTTTCAGTAAGTTGGTTACACTCCTTTCTGCTTCGGTGGGAACTTTCCCTGAGTAAGTATTCGGGATCGGTTCCCAAATACGTAACCGGAGAGATAAAGGCTCTAAGGAAGGAGCTCCGCCGCCCCGGCTGACAAGCCTGCAGACGGCCGCTCACCTGCGTGCAGTTTGCCGGCCGCTTGCCCCGTCCCACGCGCTGCTCTCCCCGGGGGGCACCGTGGGCCAGCAGCTCCCGTGGAGCTGCGCATCGCCCGGACGGCGGGAGAGGAGCGGCCGGGGGCGGGAGCGCCGGGACCCGCGCGGCGGGAACTCCCGTGCTGCCCGCGCGCCCGCTTGGCACTTTTGTTTGCGCCTCTCCCTGGCGAAGGGCTCGGGAAGGGGGGAAACCGCTGGGAAAGGGAGGAAGAAGAGGGAGAGGAGGGATCTCCCCGCGGGGGAGCCCCGCGGCGGGGGGCGGCGAAGGTGAAGGCGGCGCCGAGGGAACAAAGGCGGCGGCGGCAACAAAGAGCGGCAGGTACCGCGGCGGGGGCAGCGGCGGCGGCCAGAGCCGCTTCCCGCCCGCACGGCCGCTCCCCGCGGCGCCGCCACAAAGACGCGGCCGGGCCGGGCCGGGCCGCGCCGCAAGTTGGCGCGGGCGGGAGGGGAGGCCGCGCGGCCCGCGCAGCGCCGCGCCCCGCGGGGCAGACTCACCGCGGCGGCAGCCCGGGCATCGGCGGCGGCGGGAGCAGGCGGGGAAACGGCGCGGCAGGACGGGAGCGGGGCGGGAAGCGAGGGAAGGAGGGAGGGAGGGAGCGGCCGCTCCCCGCCCCGGCCGGGAAGGCGGCGCGGCCCCCGCTCCGCCCCGCGCCCAGCGGCCCCGCCGGGGCGCCGCGAGGCCCCGCGGCCGCGGCCGCCTTCCCCGCTCCTCCTCTGCCCTCTCGCCGTTCCCTCCGGCCGTGGCTCCTTTCCCACTTTGGCAGCCAGAGGATCCCGCCAACAAGAGCGGTTCCCCGCCGGACACCGCAGACTTCCCCGCCGCCCTTCAGGGCTGGAGCAAGAGCGAGGGGACAGGGTCCAGCTCCGCGCCCGCTCCTCGCTGTGCGCACCGAGAGCTTTGCCCTTCTCCGTGGGTTTCCGTAGGGATTGCCCGGCCTTTTCCCTCCCAGCACTGAACAGGACAGTGCCGCTCGCCCCAAACCTGGGAAAGGGCCAGCCATGCCACAAGCCCTGTGCACGTGGGTGTGTTTTGGAAAGAGTCAAGAGGTGTGTTGGAAATAGTTGGTGTTAATCATCACTAAAACCTAGATATTAATGCAAACAGATCACAATTAAAAATAAAAAGCAAGTGATGGCCACCCTGTCCAGCTCCTCCCTGTGCTCTGCTCCCCTCCACCTCTCACATGGGCCCAAGGAGCCCTTCCCGCAGAACCAGGAGCCACCTGCTCCTGTCTTGCAGCTCGCCTGGCTCTTCATCCCGGTCTGAGGCCCAGAAGCTCATGCACCTTCTGCACGGATCTGGTAGAGGGGACACGTGGCCCCTCCTGCAGCCATCCCAGGCATCCCCCCATTTGGCAAGGATCAGAGCACGAGCATAAATTCAGCAGGCTGCCCAAAGAGGTTGTGGAGTCTCCTTTGGAGATCTTCAAAACCCACCTGGATCCAACCTTGTGCCACATGTGGTCCTGCTTGAGCAGGGGAGTTGGGCTAGATGATCTCTAGAGGTCTCTTCCAACCTCAACCATTCTGTGATTCTGTGAAATGGGGATTAATTATGTGAATGCAGAGTAAATTGGCTTTTTTAACAGGACTTCAAGCCTTTTTTTTTTTTTTTTTTTTTTTGTAGGGGAGGAAATTCCCTACTTGCATTCACCCTGTTTAGTCCTGGATAGCTTTCAATCATACACTTCACAAAGCAGCAACAGAATATAAACATGAGATTGTTTTTACACACGGAGAGGTCAGCTGGCTATCTAAATAAGTAACTTTCCAAGCCACTTCCTCCCTGCACCAATAACTTGCCAGTTTTTCCCTGACATTGTACTGATAAAACACCAACCAACTTAAATGAATAGAAACAAGCAGGGTCCTGTACTAAAAGGCGACAAAGCCAAACGTGGCCCGCTCCTTCCTGCCTGCTTAGTCAAGCCTCTCTTTGTATCTGCAGATGCATCGAAGCAAGCACTGCCAGATTTGCCCCCTGATTTTCTGTAGTGATTTTTGTTTCCGTGCAAGAGTGAACCCAGCACTTTAAGTGCTATTCTAGCAGAAAGTGGAGAATGCAATGTCTTGTGGAAGTGCCAGTTGGAGTTGGTTACATCTGGGCTGCCCTGCCACAGCCAACACCTGCTCCAATTCACACTGTCCTTGCAACAAATCTCTCTGGGGGACAGATTTATAAAAATGTTCTTTTTATGAAGTTACTGGAGGTTTTTTGTTCGTGTTTTTTTTGTTTGTTTGTTTGTTTTGTGTTTTATTGAGGTTTAGTTCATGTCTGTAAAGTGAAAGTGTTGTCTTTCACAGCCCACAAACATAGGTGTAGGCAGAGGGCTGCATTCAGGCTGCCAACTGTTGATTCCCAGCTTGGATGCTACAGCTCCTGAGACACGTACCTTCAAAGAGAAGCAAGAAAGAAGAGAAACCCATTTACTCCCTTTGACTGTCAGATATCAGCTTTGCATTTAGTTAAGGGAGAGAAGTCGATGCAGCAGCTATGTTAAATTACACTGCTTCACGAATTGTTCCAACAACCCGCTTCCTTACTTTGAAACTGCTCCAGAGCCCACCGAAGGCTGTAGAAAGAAAACCTCATGAAGCCTTGATCGTCTGTGCATGCAGAGCACCAGCCACACCGTAGTGCTGCGCGCTTCCCACTGGCTTGACTCCGACTTGGAGTGCATCATTCCAGCCTGCGTAGAGCTGCGGGCGCCTGTCGTGCGTTGTGAAACACAGAGGTCCCACCCCCAGGTGCTTGTTTTCACTAGATTATGCATTTACGATAATTAGCTTGAAAGCACTTCGAAGACACAATGCTAAGTGTTAGCAGTGCTAACAAGTATTATTGGACAGATATAATGCAAGCAATTAAATATTAATACAATCAAGAAACAATGAGGGACACAAAGGCAGAATTAAGTCATGTACATCTACTTTGTATCCAAATCTTCTGGCTGCTAGTTACTCGGCCAGCCAACACGACACTCTCAGAATAAACTGCAATAAACTGTTTGCAGCCCCACAGCTGGGAACAGGTAGGGCCCCAAGTGTGCACAAAACTCCTGGACAGCCACACTGGTGCCAGGGGGGCAAGCAAGCCCTGAGCCACACCGGTGGACAGCGTGAGTTTCACAGGAGGACGTGGCTTCTATAAAGCCAAATTTGTAGGACTTTAACCCAGCACTAAAGAGACCGAATTCCTCACATCTGCTGAGTAGAGTGTTAACTCTGAAGGATAGTGATAGCAGTGTAAACTGTGCATTGGCTTGGATACCCCACGTCTTGTTTATTTTGTGGTCTGCCAGGACAAACCTTTGACCTGGTGGATCCTCCTCCCGCCCCTGCATGAAAGCCATTGCACTGCACTGACACAACCACGTGTACTGGAGCAGGGAGTCAAAAGAAAAATAGCCCAGAAGAATAGTTTGTTTCCAAACAAAACATTGGATCCTACTGAGGATTTGCTTGCAGTACAGACATGCAAACGGGTTTGCCAGCCCGAGCGAGGGGGCAGCAGGATCCGGCACAGGGATGGGAACAAACAGCACAGAGCAGAGAAACAGGACGATTCAGCAAGAGAACAAGGGGCCCACATCGTGCCAGAAGCTTCAGCCTCCCCGCTTGGCTGTGCTCCTCTCACCCCACCCCTGCGAGAGCGGAGGAGTGTGAAAGGCAAGGGAGGAATGAGAGCAATAACTCACCTGTGGGCTCTGCTGGCGCCCGCCTTGCTGGCCCAGCAGCTCGGAGGAAATAAGGCAGCAGTTTTGCAGGTATCATTTCTGGTGGCTGCAGTTTGACCGAGCTCTTTATGCTCCCTCTGTTGTGCTGCTGTAGCTCTTTGTGCAGATGGGTAGTGAAACAGACCAGGAGACTGCTTGAAAAAGCAGCAGCCTCCCCACCTGGCTTGGTTCCCAGGTACAATTCACCTCATCTCCGCAGAAGTGGAACTGGAGAAAGAGTTCCTGAGTGAGAGGATACAGCCAGAAGCAGGAGAACAGGTGTCTGCCCCAGTCCATGGGACCACTGAAAACAAACAAACAAAATGCCTGTAGGGCAGTCCCCGGGGGAGACTTCCTACTACTCAGCACTGGTAGACAAATTGTTTGTCACAATTATGGAGAACAAAAAGGAGGAAAAAGAGGTTGAGTCTGTGCAGGCACGGGCAGTATTTGCATGCATTTATTCCCCTCTGCAAAGTGCGAAAGGAAACCTGAATGTAATCAGGTTTAAATGATCCCTTTTTTTTTCCTCCCACTTAATCTAAACTTCATCTATTATACTGTCCTTAGTGCATAAACCAGCAATCAAGCAAACCACATTGGCATGGACATTGCCTTAAACACCTGACTACTCCTGCTGAAGTCAGTGGAAATACAAAGTTACACACACGTAAATACTTTGTTAAATCATGACCTAACTTATGGATAGAAGCACAAGGCCAAAAGATAAAAACAGGTTAATAATGCCAAAACCTTGGCACATCCATATGAAATCTTCTGGAATACCTTCACAATCAGTAAGCCTACACTTTTAAAAATAAACTCTTAAAAATAATTAAACTCTTAGTCTTGTCCTCGGTTCTGTTTGCCTGCTGATTTTGTCTGTGTTCCTGGCTAAAAGCATGACTAATTGCAGATTTCAGAACTGCAAGTTAGTGCAGGTTAGGCAGCATCTAAAAGATTGCACCATGCATTTACCCTGTATGTATCTGCCTGTGAATGAGGTGTTTGAAGGAGGAACTGTCTTAAGGTAACAAGAAATTGCTGAAAACACCTATCTGTGAACTCCCAACTGCTTCAGAGCCAGAGTACCTGAATGACATAGCTCCCCGTAACAGCCCAGGTTAGCCTGCTGAGGACAGGTACCCACACAGGGCTCATTTTGCTGCCTTTAAAATGCAGGCACTGTGCATGGCTCTCAGCTTTTCATGGATAAGCTAAAGCAAACACCTATTTACCAAGTAAAACACCTTCTTCAGCCAAAACACTTTCCATTCAACATTTTCCCACTTCTCCAAGTGCGCTAATTCCTTGACTACAGGCAAGGTGGTTCTGGTATGCAGAGAGACATAACTTCAGGTTCTGCCTTGGAAATTAAAATGTCACAGCTGAGAATCTTCTGCACTAAACACAGGCTAACTAGAGTCTCTTGAATGACAGGTTTTAATTAATGTACCTCAAATCAGGTACTTAACTGTCTTAGTGGATCCCTCAAAGCCTTGCATGCCTGAGGGGCTTAGGGGACTTAGCAGACTGGGTTTGTAGGAGCTCATACTCTACTGTCCATCCTCAAACAAAGACCTTGACGCAGTTTGAATAATAAATTTGGAGAAGGTTTGGGCCATTATCTTAAGCTCAAAATTTTATACGCTTTTTTTCTATTTGTATTAGTCAGCCAGAAGTATTACCTCTTTATCCTTAGACAGTCCACGAGTGCTACAGCACTTGTACTGCCAACTTGAAGGGAATTGCAGGAAGCTTGTAAGCAGGATCATCAGCTCCATCCTCATGCTCCGCAACCTGCTGGCATCTCAATGCATCCAGAGACAGTGTAGCAGTGAAGCTGGAGGACAGAAATCTGCTAGGCAACCCTGTATACAGCTGATCATAGCAGGAACTGGAGAAACACAGTATAGTGATCAAAAACAGGTCTGAGTTCAGAGACCTGCAGGACATCAGAGGAAATAATAGAGCAAATGCCTAAGCAGCTACTTTGCAAAGCAGCTCCAAAAAGGGAGCTGCAAGCTCCAGATGCTTTTCAAATACAACAGGACTGCAAAAGGCACCCAAAGACTTACATGCTTTTAGGTTGATCATCTCCCCTCACCCTTACAGCCTTTTCTCAGGCCTCAGACAAGGACTGCAGCTTTTTCACTTTGAACAGCAGCTGCTCTAGTCTCTTTACAACTACTCCCTTTCTTGAAACCTCCAGAAAAGGGAAGGAAAAAAAAACTCATTTTTTCCTTAATTACAGGTCTTAATACTTCTAGAACAAACCTAGCATGATAACTGCAGAAACAAAACCAACGCATATCTCTAAAAAAAAATAAAAAAACCTACTAACCTAGGCACCCTTCTTATAGCCTCAGTGATGAGGGCACTCCAGCTTTCAGCACCTGTAAAACATCAGTGGTTTAATTTGCTTGATTTGTCTCTGTTCCACAGCAAGACCTAAATGGTGGCTTATGGTGGCTACAACCCATTTCCAAGAATAACTCAATGGAGATCAAAACTCCCTGAGAACAAGAAGTCCTCAATGGAGGGAAGTGGGGTTACGGCTTCTTTGGAAGTAGGCGTTAGTAATCCCAATCACCACCTTCAAAATTCTTTGCCCTTGGGGCTCAGCCAGCTCCCCGTTCTGTCAACATCTTTACTGCCAACTTTACTAGCAGAGTCACACAAAAGTAAATCTAGTGTGACAAGAGGATTAAGTCCATTCTGTTTTTATGGTCTATGAAAGGTCTGGTGTTACCACGCAGTCATAAATGGCAGGAGAAAAAAAAAAAAAAAAAAGGACTTCTGGCTAGTATTGCATCTTCAGAATTGTAAAGGAAGAAAAAACAAAACAAAAAAATAAATAGTCCCAGAACCTTAGCTGACTTGTAAAGAATATATTCACATAAGGTTTCTAAAACAGAGGCCAAAGTTTGTACCTTGGCAGATGCTAGTTGAGGTATATTAATTTTCTTCTGCAAAATAAGATTAGAAACATTAATTTGTCATGCATTCAAGTTTGGGATTTCATCTGCAAGGGGATTAAAGCTCAGGCAAACATGAGCCTGCCTGGATAATGCACTACTCTGTGTAATGTTTTCCCTGGGAAGGACAGGAGAGAAGAGGCTGGGATGACAACAATACAGGGGCTATAGGGGAAGGGTACTAAAATGATTATTTCTTCGCTGGTGGCTGAGATTTGCAAGAGACTGAGGGAATTAGGTTCCTGGTTTCTAAATATTTCAGTAGGATTTAAGTTCCTGACTCCCTTAGGCTGCTTCTTTCAAATATTCCTATAGATTATAAAAGTTTTTTTTTTTTTTTTAACTATAACACTTACAATTAGATTTCAGCTCTTTGGCTGGGAATATCTTTTGGCTCCAGGTTTCTATAATCTTAGGGCTCAAATCCCTTAGCAGGATCACAATGTAAATAATCCTAAATACTTATTACAGTTACTAATAGTATAACTCCACAGAGGTGTCAGCTGAAAAACAGCTGGGCTAAGTACTTATTTCAATTAAAGATGCAGAATTATGAGGATTTATGCATGAGCCTGAAAAGCAGATAATATTTTAAATGTACTCCTGGGCAAAAAAAATATCTTTTCATTGCCTTTATTATTTTCCATTTAATAATATCAGGCTTAAAGTCTCATTCAGTCCTTACTTGGGTAAATTTGCCATTGTCTTTAGTGTAAGGTTTTCTGGACTATTGTGACAACTTTCCTTTTTGTCACATAAGTAGGGACTGTAATGAGATATTGCACTGACTCAAAGGCACAAATGGTAAGTGTTTGCCAAAATGCAAGTCCATGGCTCTGGTAGACATTCACATACATCCTACTTCTTCGCTTCATTCTTCAGTCCTCACAGATACAATTTCTTGCAGGCCATAAAAAGAAAGAAAGGAAAAAAAAAAAAAAAAGGCCCATGTAAGGTAGACTGCAGTGACTCCTTGTTTGGGGATTTAGTGATATTTGTTTTGGCATCACGGATATGTTTAGTAAACTGTCATCTGTTACAGTCTGCATGAGGACAGCTCTGATGTTTTGAGAAACATTCAGTGCTGTGTATCACACAGTGTCTTTAAATTGCTCTTTCTGTTTTTACACACTAGTCTATTTTAATTGCAGCTTCCTAGGGATAGAATCCTGGCCCTTAAAGGGATCCTTATGAGGGTCGCTAGCTGGTAACACAGCATTTGTAGCAGGGCTCAGGTTGTTCGCTAAGTCCCCTTTTCCTGAGCAAAAGGCTCTGTGTTTATTTGTAAATGCAAAAGGAAATGCACAGGAAATGCACATGTTTTCTGAATCTGTCCCTTGAAGGGGACAATTCCCAATCCCCACAGCCCTACAGCCCTCCCCAAGGCGTCACTGGGTGACGTGGCTCCAGACAGGCACGTGTTGCTTTCTCCCTCCCTCCCCAGGGACTCTTGCAATGCAGTGCTGAGGTTGGAATTTGTGGGGGGAGAAATAAATATTATTTTGTGTTTAGTCCAAACACTGGGCTGTTGGCAATTTGCAGTGACCCTCACAGCCCAAAGAAAGGGAATAACAACCACAAAAAGAACCCGTAACACCACAAGCCTTTGGTTAAACCAGTTGGATCCCCGCAGTGCTGCTCGGCCATCCCTCACCCCAACCTTCCACCCAAAGAGATTACCCAACGCACAGACTTTCTGTCCCGCTCAATCTGCCAACCACGCTGGTGGCTGCCAGCACCGCCGGGGCCTGGAGAGACCGGGCCAGCTCAGGAGGACCCATCCCACCTACTACAGCCAGCAGAGCAGCAGTAGCCCCTTATCCCCTTGGATGATCAGGTTGTGCCTCCCAGTAGCATTCCAAAATTGCCCATCACATGGGCTTGTCCAGCAGCGAGTCCCACACCTCTCAGCTGGTCAGGTATTAACATTGGGTGCCAGCACCCAGCAAGGATCCCAGCTGCCCCCTGCGGCTTTGGTCAGCAGACAGAGCTGCTGGGCACATCCCACCTGCCATACACTAAATGCCTGGCACTTATTCTGCAGAAATAAATAGTCTTTTTTCTAGGTTTTGATTTCTGGGGAAAAAATACCTCATGGTATGCAGGCATTAAGTTATACCCACCATGTATACTGCTTGCATCAGAAAAATCAAGGTCAAAGAGGCACACCTTGCAGGCACAGCATAATTTTTGTGATGATTTCAGTTCTTCTGGGAGTTATTATTAGGGTTTGGAGCACACAGATCCTCAGATGGTGTGAGGACAAGGAGCAAAACGCTGCCCCTAGCAGAAAAAGGGCTAGGAGGAGCTTGCCTGGAGGTGGGGGTTAAGGGAGCCGCTCACGGTGCAGCAGAGGCTGCGCTCGTTCAGGCTGAGCTCCGTTCCTGCCTTTTGTGAGCTCCCCTGAGGTTCGGTGGGCAGGGAGCCAAGCGGCCCTGGAGCGCAGCTGGAGGAGAAGGGCAGTGGAGGAGTCCAAGGCAGGGCAAAAACTCCAGCAGAAGCAAAGGGGCAGGGCGAAGGGGAGGAAACAGGCTGGGAGAGCCAGCGAGGCGTGGGAGTGCAGTTGCTGAGAGCCTGAAGGGCTGGGGCCGCGGGGTGACTGACTCACGGCCTCGCTGCTGCTCGGAGAGGCGGCTCTGTCCCTCGCTGCCTCCGACTGTGTGGTCTTCAGCTCTGTGTTGTCCTCTCTGTCAGGATGGGAGCTGGTGGGAGCCATAAACCCCAGCTTCAGTGAACTAAAACGTGGCTTGGAGCTAGTTTTCAGTCAGATCAAGAGGCGGATGGACCCAATGGGCATCTTCCATGACGGCCTGATGAGGGAAGGCAGGAGCGCAGGGCCGGGGCTGGCAGGGAGCTGCAGCCAGCACGGGTGCCTATGCAGGGCAGCATGAGGCAGCTCCGTGCGGGACAGGGCAGCCTCAGAAAGGGTGATCCCATAGGAGCCCTGGTCGTCCCATCTTGCCCCAGATCTGGGGATGATAAGAGGTGAATCAGATCAACTAGCAGACACATAAAATTATAAAGCTATTATTTCTTTCTTTTTGAATGGGGAAACTCTGATATTTACTGAACATACTAATCCCATCGTTATATCTGATACAAATGGAGTAATTTTAAACATGTAGTTGTTATGACTGAGGCATCTGTGCCCCCTCTCCATCTCTCTTCTGGCAAGGCAGGACCACCAGTGCCAGCTTCCCTGGTGCTGGCACTGGTCTCCATCCCATCACACAGTGATCTTGCTTTCCAGCAAGCTAAATCAACCAACAGCTTATTGCAACAACTAAAAATAGTTTCTGGCTGGGCTGGTTTAGCTCCCTGACTCAATGTTCCAGGGAGCACCAATGCAAGGCAGGATAAGGGGATAGGAGGGACCTGGATTCAGCAGCAGTTAGATCAGCTTAGCCGTGCCCTAAAACCAGCCCTCCAGCACTGCCTCGCTCAGGCGCATAGTTAAACTTCTGCAAGACCTGCAGTGCCAGCCAGCAGAAAGAAATAGGTGCTCAGGAATAGATGTGTAATCACCACGCTGCCACGGGATGGTGCACAGCCCAGGGAGCCTCAGTTCTGTATCGAGACGAGAGTGCAAAGACGCAGGTGTCTTACAGCCCCAGAGCAAAAAGCTGAATCAGGGTATCTCTAGGTAATACAAAGAAAAATGTAGTTAGATGAGCACAAGCAGAGTATATTTCTATAAAGATTGATAAAAGAATCCATGGTTTAGGATAAAACTCAACACAAATCCAGGTAAAGGTATGGGAGATGTCTGTAGGTAAAGGTATGGGATGCCTGTGCATGTCAGAGCAATGAAATTGGAAAGCCCAGGAGATGCTTGCATGCCACTGCCACCACCGTCCAAAATATAATGGAAATACAGTTCAAAGTGTTACTCCATACTGTTTTAATAACGAAACAAAGCAAAAGTTCATGGTATGATTTGGCTCTGTGCTCTTTATTCACTGCAGGGAAGTCCAAAAAAGAACTAGGAATGGGGCAAGGGGCCAGAGCCAAAACATAAAGACAAGTCACTCACAGCTAATACTTTGCTCATGCCATTAAACCTTCCTTTTTCAGTGCTACTAATCCTTCATTTTCACGACAACTTGGACGATCCCTTATAATCTTAATTTAATGAAAATGCTGAAGCCAGAGATGTAGCTGAAAAAGGGTAATTGCCCTTTGTACATTGTATTTAGGGGAGGCAATTAAGTGTGTATTCCAGGATGGACTGAAAGGATGAATTGCAACAGTGACTGAGTCCATCAATCAGGAAAACTCAATTTAAAGAACCCGCCCATTATTTTAATTTTTGCTTTACATGCGTCTCCATAGTTATTTCATTTTGTAAAGAAAGACTGATTTCAGTGACTGGAAGAATTGATCTAATGTGACTAACCAGGAGGGTACCTGTGGCTTTTACTTATTCAAGCAAGTCTGATATATGCATTTATTCAGACATCTAAATATATTTTAATAAAACTGTTAGAAATTGTGAATTTTTTTCTTTATTTCTTTGTTTTTCTATTAATTCCTTATTTTTCACCTTTGTTAGACTGGATAGAGTTTGTCATACAGTTAAGAGTGATTAAAAAGTTGCTTGAAAATGTATTTTTACTGTATAAAAGATCTCAAATATCCTGAATAGATAGAGAAAACAAAACAACAACAAAAAAACCCCTTAACTTGCATTTTCAAAAATCAGTTAAATAAAGGAGTATTTTCTGTAATTGGATTTGGACTTTTTCTTGTGGCCATGTCCTTCACATTTTCAGAAATGATGGCTTTTATCCTCATATGTCTTCCTCTCCTTCTTAAATAAGGGGAAGCAAACAAGTTATCCCGCTTTTTCAATTTCCATTCAGTCTCTTGAGATTTTCTTACCTGGCTATTGAACTGGACACCCAATAAACTGAAAATAAGAAATATTCTGTTTCTGTGGAACGGGCCCTCAGCAAAGACAGGGCCATCACTCGTGCCAGCGCGGGCTCCGCTGACTTCAAACCACAGTGCCTGTACCAGGAAACTGGCACTGTAAAGCTCAGTGATTTAATGGGTATGTTAAATTGAGGCTGCTGTGGTTTACACTTAACCATGAACAGCTTGATTTCCCAAAGAGCAAATTCCAGCTACGCAGTGGGAGTCACCTCGGTGAGCTTTTTGGAGGGCCAGACTGACGGCGGGGGGAGCAGGTGGCTTCGCACCGCCGTTGTCCTCCCCGGTAACGGGCTCGGCACGGTTTGGGCAGGATCTGTAACCCGGCCCGGGCCCGGGCGCGCTGCCGCCGCCTCAGGCGCGGCCGTTCCCGGCGGCTCCGCTGCCCCCTGGCGGGGCGCTGCGTCCCGGCGCGCGGGCGGCTCGTGAGGCGCGGCCGTTAGCGGCGGCTCCGCCGCCCCCTCGCGGGCAGCCGCGCCATGGCGGGAGGCGGGAAGCGTCTTTCTGTGGAGGAAGCGCCACATTTGATAACGTGGCGAAGCGGGACGTAGCCCAGGAGGTTTTGAGCGTGTGCCTTAGCTGTAAGCGTTATGGATGCGGGCTATCCCGGCGCAGCAAGGGAGGGAGAGCTGAAGCGTACCTGGCACAGCGGTCAAACTGTGTGTTTAACCACCGCATTTTCAAAATCCCGGAGCCAAACGTTGCTGCTGTAGCCTTAAACCTGAAGGGTTAAAGCTGTAACAGTGAGGGATCTCTTTGTGCACCTTGACTTTGTCTTCTGAGTATTTTGTACTCTGGGGATTGTGCATTGCATACACGTGTGAAGACTGTCTAACTTCTCTGCAATCCTAACCTGATGTTAGTTGTAGAACTTTGTGGGTGTATGAATGTAGGCTGTGCTTCTCTGTGTACTTTTAAAGGATGATTTGCCAAGCGGTTGGATCAAAAGGGATATTAAAGGAGGAGGTATTTCTCCAAAAACCTGGAAGAGCGATAGCCAGTTATATAGTCCTGATAACAGAAAGATCTTGAAGGGAATGATAAATGCTGATGACCTAGAAAGGAATGGGAGACTAAGGAGGGAGAGCCCACGGATGGGCAGGAGATCTGGCCAACCCCACAGCCCCCATGTGCTGCCTTTCACGCCACAGCTAAGACCTGTGGCCAAGGGAGGCTTAAAAAGCAGGGGACAGTTATGTACTTAAGATTTATTTTGCCTTTGCAACCCAAAAATACATGAAGTATTTTCCCTGGAGAAAGGTGGCAGCAAACCAGCATCAGCATCCTGGGTCCTGGGAGCCTGTGATAACTTGCGCCTTTTCAGTCTTGAGTTGTAACAGATCTGTAATTGAGTGGGGCATATTCCAAGGCAATGGGTCAATGAAAGATATCTTGCTTTTATCGACTTGAGATTTCTTAAAAATAAAGAGATTCACATGATTGCAAAGAATATTTACAAAACAAGACTTGTTTTTTAACAAAGTAAAAGTTCACACGCACTCATCATAGGTGATCAAAACCTTAAATAAGAGAGTTAATGTATTCCTGAGTTCAGATTTATTCATGAAAACCTAACACTAATAGAAAACACTGGGATTGCTCAGGATTGCTATAGCATTCAGTCTAAATCTCAAGGTAAATATTTAACTCATGTTTTCTGCTCTGGGAGTGTATTAAATACACAATAAAGCATTTTCCTGAAAAAAAAAATCACAATATCCTTTTCAGCCAATGCAGTGAGCTTGTAGACCCTGAAAGGCTTCTTGTCTGACTCGGCGAGAATGGCAGGGGTTTGAGTGCAGGATACTGAATTCTTCTGGTCCATATACTGCAGGCAGATGATAGAAATACAAAAACAGGAGGGGCTTTCTGAAGAGATTGCAAATGTGATAGCAGTTCTTGTGTCCCACGTTCTTTCAGCAGTATGTGATTTTACTTAGCTCAATTTCATGTCTTTTATTATTATTATTTATTGCGTTTGCAGTTTGATTTATGGTTAAAGCTTTATTGGGACCTAAACCTAGAAAAGTGTTACACACACAAACCAAATATATGGATGTTGAAAGAGGACAAAACGTGATCCCTCCCAGCATCACAATTTTTCAGTTCGGAGCAGAGCAAAGTGAATTGCATATAAATAGGAATGCATATCAAAGAAGCAATCATGTTTGCATTTAAGTGTCTCATTCTTTTCTAGTCTCAAATACCAGCTCTAGAGACTGAAATCTGATTCACAGTATTGTCTTGTGGCAGAACAATATCGGTATTTCAGACTTACATACATTGCTTTTTTATTTATTTTGTTTTCCGAACGAGCAAACAGACACATCAATACCGACCTTAGAGTCGGTGCACAACAAATATAAGCACGATAGTGGCGTGCTCTGACTAGCACGAATAAAGAGAACAGCAGAGATGCTGCCAGCCCAGGTCCTCCTGCTCCCAACAGCCCGCAGGCCACTTAGAGGGTTATTTACCCATCAAATGCCTTTCAGTCCCACCCCCTTTTCCATCAATGTTATCACTCAGCTTGCAAACTCAGAGCTCCCCTTTCTTCCACGCAGGAGCTGCACACACAGATAACAGAATTCATTACTGAGACTTAGGAAATCTCTTCGCTTCTCTAGGCGCAGTGACTAAGCAACAGTGCTTCTGTTCCACGTATTTACCAACAGTGCCTTATCCTTGTTCCCACTGTGTGCCCATAAAGTACAAGCCAAAGCGTAAAAGATAGGGAATCAATGAAATCAGAAAGGTTAATTTCCCAGTCGTGCATTCAGGGCTGTATGGAAGAGGGAGCTGGTGCAGGCTCCCAAGGTACAGGCCCCTTTAATCTATTGTTACCATGGCTTGCAGTAGTTTATTAGGGATCAATACCTTCTTACAGGTTATGCCTGTATTTTTGCTATGCTTGTCAGGTAGCGCTTCAGGATTAGACGAACAGGCTTATTCATGAGCTTTTTAAACAAGTTGAGAGCCGCCTGCTAAAACTTAGGGCTATGCTGCAGAATGCTGCAGAATTACAAGGCAAATTTTTCTGCTCTGCGTTATGTGGGATGTCAGAGGAGATGGGCAGGAAAGCGTTCACAGTCTCCGGGGACTCGTTTCAGTGGGGGCTTGGGGGAATGGTGCTTAGCATGTATCATTCCAAATCTTGTCCTGTGGAAAGGACACAAAGCAGGAACACTTCATTGAGAATCTGGGAGGCTGGTTATAGCAACTTGGGATATGAGGTTTATTTTTCCTCTGTGATAAACAGGAGCCTGTTAGATTTCTACTGGACATAATTTCTTGTGCTACACACAGGAAATGCATTTGAAGGCAGGATCTCTACCACGGGGAACTGGGGAATCCAGGCACAACAGGAAAATGTACTCCTGAAAATCACCCGGAGAATGTTTTCCCATGGGATCCCTGGTGTTTCTGTTTACAGTCACCAATGTGACCTCACTCATGTGAGCCTTCCTCGTCTGCAGCACGCATGTGATGGAGACCAGCGTGTAAATCCTGCAGCCCGCGGGAGCGCGCAAAGCTGCTGCGTGGAACAGGCAGGTCTGAGGCTTTTCGACAGCACAAGCATGTCCAGCACGTTACGTTGGTGCTGTGGTCATCCAGTTTTCTTGATAGATGGCAGCTGTGGGGAAAAGTGTTCATGGGAGCACTACACTTCACCAAGACATGGGCTAGCACCTCTCTGGAAATCTTTAGCAAGCAGGAAAAAAAAAATACACAAGGGGGCATATGGGAGCCTTGATTTCATCCAGCCATTATGTCCAGTGTATGCATACCCTAAATTAGCTTCCCATTCAAATTAACTTTAACGAGCCCATGGGTGTCCTCGATGGCTTATATGTGCCTTCTCCAGTTGACGCTCTCTTCTCCAGAAGCTGTCTCTTAACTCCAGAAAGCAGACGAGTTTGCCCTAAGCTTTGTGTAGTGCTGGTGTAGAAGGTTGCTCCTCACAACTCTATGAAGGGGCACATTTCCAGAATTTTCAGGTTCCCCCTCCTCTTTTATCCCTGCAGACTTCCATTCCTCCAGTCTCGCTTTCTCTTAGCCTACCCTATACCTGTCTCAGGTTTACCTAAAATCCTTATTGTGTGTCCACACTTACTGTTTGGCTAATTATATGTGTGCACACTCTAGGCAGGTGGAATTTGCACAGCTTTGTGCATCCACTGACCCTGTGCTGTTACTGCCGTCTTCTGTGGGGGTACCCAACATGATGTAAACCACCAACCATGATGCTGCTGTTTTCCTGCATGCCTTGCCTCCTCCTTTAGCTCAGCAGATATGTCAATGAACTTGCTAAATGCTGTGATTTCTTTGACATGTGGATTGGCGCAATAAACCTCAGGCTCGGTGTGTGTCTACGGATGCATTTACGCAACTGAATGACAGGCTATTAGGAATCATTACTCTAATTTGCCCATCTCAATTGGATGGGTCTCCTGTTCCGAAGATGCAGTTAATTTGCCTGAAGTTGTTCAGTCTTCACAGTCCCCTTCACTCGTATCTGTCCACACCACACCAGAGGGCTTCGCCTTATCCCTTCTTGCACCATGAGCCCTTATGTCAGAGGTGGGAACGACTCGGCTCGCTGAATCCCCAAGGCGGGTGCGTGTGGGTCACCTCTAGCCCGCAGTGAGGCTGTTTGCCAGCAGGGTCCCACTTACATCCAGATGTCCCACTTGCGGCACGGTGTGGTGCCCCCCAGGCCTTCCTCTGCCCCAGTGCAGACTGAAGAATCCTGCAAACCTGCATTATTTGTGCATTTGCACACGCGTAGGAGCCAACGCCACCGTGTCTGCCAAGCTCCCTGATCCTGCGCTCGCCCGCAGCGGATGAGCGTGTGAATGAGAAACCACCACGCTCCGAGCACGCGGCTGCCGAGACCTTGGCTGTGGAGACCAGCCCTCCACGGCAAGGGCTGTAACTTCGCATTGTGAGGATGGGTGGCATTTAGATAAGAACACACCACCTGTTTTATTACGAAGGGCCAGGTTTAATCACTGAAGTGCTGGAGGGAGCGTGGCCGTTCATTCTGGCGCTGCTGCTGGCACCGCGGTGAAGGGTGCTGCAGAAAGGAGCTGCCTGTAGTCGTTCTGCAGCTCCTCACAAGCCTCCTGCAAAGGTGAAACCTCCTGGTTGTGTCCTGACCAGCCTCACCCAGCAGTCATTTGCTAGGGCAGATTTGTTTCATTTTCCCAAACTGAATGCCTGAATGGCAGTTCCTCTCCCAGATGTGGAAATCACCCTGGCAAAAATAACTAGTGGGATCCAGAAGTGAGATATAGCTTTGAACCAGCCCTCTCTTTCATCTCTGCCAAAATTGCATTTTAAAGCCATGGCACATTGAAGGTTAAAAAAAAAAAAATGTCTGGTGCCTTATGGGCTTTTCTCTCTCTCTGGGCTCTGGACAGCTGGACTTGCAGTAAGTCACACATTTGTTTGCACAGATGGAAAAACATGACACACACTCTTTCATGTGCTTTAAATTCTCTGAAATAAATCTAAAAGATATTTTATTGTTTACATGGAAAATATAGCTAATGACCCAACATAAAGACTTTTACAGTGCTGTCCTTAAGACAATTTATTTAATAGATTAATGGATTTTCTGTTTGTGTGTAGTGTGCACTCCAGGCTGACATTATCATAATAACCTCATATTAGGACACACAATTTTGGCCTAACATGAGACCAAATCTTTCCTCTGAATTCCTACATGCCAATTCCTGCCTGATACCATTTCTCTGTACCACTAGGTGGCTTTTCTACCCAATATTTGGTATCACCTTCTTTGAAGTTACTGCAGGCTGCACTTAAGCACAGCTATGAAACAAACTGTTAGAAAGCAGAGAAGGAAGCGCAGACAAGGCAGTGATGAACTCTTAAGCTCCCCATAGCTTTACAGCAAAATCTGTACAGATCTCCGTCGCTCTGATACTTTTTTCAAGTTAGCTCTAGCTAGTTAGCTATATTTCTGTTTTTTTGAGGGGGCATATGATGTCTGGTAGATATATTTCTACAGAGCCATGAAACTTTGCAAACTCCCAATTTTATGATAGACATTTCTGTGCTATTTCAGAGCAACCTGTTAGCAACACATGGAAATAGGATGTGTACTTTGTAGTGCAATGCCTTGTTCTCAGAAAGAGCCCATGAAGGTTTCTAATTTCAGATATTTCGCTCTGCTGCAGATATCTTCTTAATGCAGATCTTTACTCATTTCACATATAAGCACATAAAAATCTGGCTGCTGATAATATATTTTTCCAGTAGTACTCAGAATGTCCCAAATCATTTCCTAGAAGAAAAGCACTGAGGAGCTCCCTGACCACTGGTAGTGAGTACAGAAGAATAGGGGGAAAGGATGAGCTACAAATCCTCAGCTGTGTTAAAAAAGAAAGAAAACAAACAAACAAACAAACAAACAAAAAAACATAGCTGTTCTTTAAGTTTGGCCATGCCGAGTGTTTTATTGAACGCACAAAAAGGCTGAGTTGTCCAGAGAGAGAACCTGAGACCAGACAGATGGCAGAAGTTTGGCAGATGAGCTCAGGGTTTGAATTTCTCATTCACTTCATACATTTTCCTTTCATACATTTCTCTCTCATTTTCTATTTTAAAAATATCCATATATTCACTGGAGACAGGACGCAGAGTGCTCTCCCGACAAGAACACTTCAGCGGGATGGGAATCCGCACGGTGCTCTGGCAGGCAGAGTGCTGTGACACACGTGGGATTAACACACGGCTAATCCTGCAGCTCATCCTGCACGCAGGTAAGTGCAGAGGAGGTGCAGAGCCAGCTGCTGCTGCGAAGGCTGAAAGGCCCCTCTCTTTGCAATGAGAGCATCGTTTGGGCTCGATTTCTTACTTAAATGTTGTTTCCCACCTCTGGAACCATCGAAGGCTGCTGGAGCCGTCGAGTTAAGGGTGAGCACGGCAAAGCAAGGAGCTGCTGTAAATCAGCACAGCGCTACAGCTGCCACACGCTGACTTGCTCCCTTTCCAGCCACAGCTCTAAGTGTAGCACTCAGGGCACTAATATCACAGAATCACAGAGTGGTTGAGGCTGGAAGGGACCTCTAGAGATCATCTAGTCCAACCCCCCTGCTCAAGCAGGGGCACCTAGAGGACATGGTACAGGGTGGCGTCCAGATGGATGGAGTCTCTGGAGTCATGTGATTAATATAGTGGAATAAATAACAAAACAGCCAGAAGTAAGTGGTGTTTTTAATATTTTTTCCATGAAACGAGCTTCCTTTCAGCAGTCTTCATGCAGAACACTTCCGCATATCCCAGTCTCATCAGACACAACTGAACTCTGCCACAGCAGCCAGTTTAGAGTTCCGTCCCCGCACTAGCCGGCTGATGATTCAAAGCCAACGTACTCTGCTCTCGGGGGGGATATTTAGCTGGGACTTGGCACTCAGCTCGCGCAGTCACACGCTTCTGGTTGGCACGAAGCGCAGGCAGGAGCCTGCCAGGGTCTGTGCGGGTAGAGCAGCCACGGACGCAGAACTACCTGGAACATAGCGCGGAGGTTTATCTTTAGGCGGAACTTGAAGACGTAATTTTAACCAAAACAGAATGAACCATTTTTATTTACTGTTCTTCAATCCCTTCCTCAGAGCCCGCAGCCTTGCTTTGCCCCGGTGCTTTCAGGCACAAAGGGCACGCGGGAGCCTGCCCGGCCGCGCACCGCGTTCAGCTCTCAGGGCTGCGACTTCCCGGGTGAAAGACACCAGACAAAGCCCAGCACAACCTCTGATCTCCTGGCTGTCTCTTACGCTGCATTATCTCTGCAAACATGCCCTTCCCTTAATCTCCTCCCAGTCTTTTCCCATGCAGACTACCCAAAACCCATTTCCACGTCTTTTCACTGGCTTCTTTCTGCTAAACATTTCCCAGGCTCCCTCCTTGTGCCTACGCTCTGCAAATTTTGTCCCAGCTGACCGTTTTGTTGTTTTAAATCGACCTTTGCCCTTCTCTGTCAGCTTTGCTGTTCACACAGACTTTTCTTTTCGGTGCAACGCTGCCTTTTCCCCTCAGCCTCGCTGCGGTTCATCACTCCCCTGCAGCAGGCCTGCCCGCGTGAAGGGGGCTCAGTGCCAAGGGTGCCGTGTAAGGGCAGTCCCGGCACAGGAGGCATCACCCAGCTGGGGCTGCCGAAACCCCAAAACGGGGCCGCTGCAGAGGAGGCTCCAGACCATCCCCAGCCTTACCCGGGGCTGCTGCAGCAAGGCCGTGCCTGCCCCTCGCCCGTTTGACATCAATTTCCCAGCACAACAAACAAATAATCTCATATTGTCTGTACTCTTCTTTCAACTGCTCATATTCTCTGTATTTTTCTTTTGATCATGTGGAGAAGAATTTGAAAACAGCTCTTGCTTAATATCAATACCAAGCACCGTGCTGGAGGTCTAAACGTCATGTTTTAATTGTGGATGATAAAGAAACCTATCGGTGTTTTCATGTAACAGTGTTCATACATGGATGTGAGGTGAAAGTCTACATGGTAATTATTCACAAACATAGCCGAGGGATTAATTAATAGCTTATCTGGCACTTCTCATCAGTTGATGTACAAAGGAAATCAATGTTTTTATTTCTCCGTTATTGGTTGAGAAGCACAGAGAGAAGAAAGGACTTGATTGTATCAACGGTTTATACCTTCTGCTAACAACCTAATGGCTTTCAGAAGTGTTAATGACTTATGAGCTTATCTGGCTTTGGGAGGCCCTGGAGGCCCATTAAGCAACTGTCAACCTTGACCTAAATAATTTCTTTACATTTCAATCTATTTATTGTTTTCACCTTTGCCATCGTTACAGAGAGTATTTCAACACAAAGAGTTACATCTTAATTTATCAACATTCCCATGGGCTTCCCAAAACCCATTTCCAACATTGTGCCTTTGGACGTGTTCAACTTCCAACACTGAATGCAATTCCCTAGACTTTGAAGGATGTGTGAGCACAACGTGTAAAGATAAGTCCTCGCAGAATCAGAACATGGATTAGCATCTTTGCTGGAAATTGAACATTTCAACATGAGGTATTACAAGGAGGTTGTGATTTTTTTTTTCCTGTAATTATGCATTTGGGAGCAGAATGCAGCCACTTTAACCCAAAGTTTGCTTTATACTGAAAAGATTACCTTGGAAATATTTTGGGTACCTGAACAAACACTTACAAGCGCACTCTTGTATCCGAGCGCCAGAGCCCCGTGTGCCCCCGCTGCAGCGGGGCCTGCACGGGCCTGGGGCCCACACTTGTCCTCCTTCCTTGGCAGTGGGTCTTTGGGGCAGAATGACAGAGGTTTTGTCGTACTAAGGAAGTATTCTTATTAAAGCTGCACTTGAAACAGGGCCGTTAGCCACAGCCAGGCTGCTTTTGTCTCGGGCTCTCCATTATCCTTCAGACATAAGGCAGAGCCTGCATTCGTACAAACTCCAAAGCTTGCAGGCCTGGGGGCAGGAAATCTTTCCAAAACAGAAGAGTCGGCTTTATTCACATACTGGGTAATATACAGAGACCCGTGATTCAATCTTCATCATTTTTGGTAGGAATTTGTTTATGATTTGGCTGTGTAAATGATACTGAATAATTATCATACTCATCCAAAGACATACGATATGTCCTCAAGCTACTTGGTCATGCCATAAGAATATGGCCCTGGGCCTACCATATGACCAGCAGTTTGAGTAACCCACAGGGCTGCTGCGATTAAAGTGTAGCACCGAAGCAGCCGTACAGTGTGCTTGGCAGATTGCACCATTACACAAAAACCCCAAAGGAGAGTCCTCCTGCCTGCAGACTTGCGTTAATTCTCCAGAAAAGGACCGGAAAAAGTGGACAGAGCTAATGACAACCCAGCATGTAGAAAGAGTAGAGGCGGAAGAACTTCTTTCCTGTCAGGGTGATAGAGCCCTGGAACAGGCTTCCCAAAGAGGTTGTGCAAGCTCCTTCTCTGGAGATCTTCCAAACCCGCCTGGATGCCGCCCTGTGCCCTGTGCTCTGGGTGTCCCTGCTGGAGCAGCAGGTTGGACTAGATGATCCCTAGAAGTCCCTTCCAGCCTCAACCATTCTGGGATTTTGTGCACTTTCCTCAGGTGCACCGCTGGCCAGCTGCCAGGCAAAACCACACCACCAGCAGTGAGCTGCTTCAGCCTGCAAGAAAAGAAGAATTAAATTAGCCAGAAAAGCAGTAAAATTTAAGATGAGGTGAATGCAATGAATCATGAATCGTGTTTTGTCTTTCGTTATCTGGCTAAGCAGGTTTTCAGCAGCAGCAGTTCGTAGTTTCTAACACAATAAGATCCAAAATGAAACAATTTGGGTATTACCAAGGTCTCACTGACGAGCCTATATAGCCACTTCCTCCACTCACATTTACTTATAGACATTTTTTTTTCTCCTAAATTACAATGATCAAAAAGATACAGTGCTTCTCACTCCACCAAGATGAATAATTCTCGTAAAAATGCTTCCCTTACTATACCAGGACACCTTATCTTATTGCTTCCTTTTCAGCAGCCACAGCACATCACGAGGCTGGTATTACAACTTCCACCTACACGCCCAGACTCCAAATCTGCAGCTGTTTAACTTTTGTTGCACGATTAATCTGACCGACGCTCGTGTGCAGGACTCCAGGGGCCTCCAATATAATTAGTGCAACTTCTGTCAGTGCCACCTGTGCAGACTGTGCCCTCCGCTTTAGGGACCTGGGGAACTGCCAGGACAACCCAGCAGCTTGCAGGAATTTTTACATACCCCTAAGGTCAGACAGCTGCACAGCGTGAGATTTATAGTTTTCTTAACATGGCCCAATGGCTTCATCCGAGTCCCATTGCTGGTGCCAAAGTAAGTGTCCTAGAACCTAACCAACCTGACAAAGTGCTTGTCAGGAATTTGGGTGGTTGAGGACAAGCCACAAAACTATGTGTTTGACCTCACCCATTCTTCACATGTTCCTTACTTACTCATGATATTTAAGGGTTAATTCATGCTGGGGAAATATCATAGGTGCCCACATCACTCGCAGCACTTTCTGTGTAATGAAGGAAAACCAGCCATGTTCCTGCTATCCTGAGAACCAGAGAGCCTGTGAAACTGCTCATTACATGCAAACTACTCGTTATACAGGTTTTGCATCGCCCTGGGATGCCTGGGTTGCATTATCTGGGAAAGGGTGCAGCAGAAAGGTGAGAGTGCTGAGTATCATCGTGCACCTGGATGAAGTTTCACTGAGACCCTCGCCAGGCCTGGGAGCACGAAACATCGGGCGGATGGGAGATCACGGGGGGTCACTAGCGTTTTCAGCAGGCTGAAGGGAGGAGCCTCTTGGTGGAGTGGATGTTCTGCGGTCCTGATAGCTGCTTCAGCATTGGCCAACTCCAAATAGCTCCCTTATCAGCCTGAAGATTTCTTGGGCTGCCTGTCAACACATTTGCCTTTTCTACCGCATTGCTGAGGGAGCCTGAGATCTTAACTTTGCCCTCTAGAATCCAGCTGAAAGACTAGCAGTTGAAACGGAAGCACTGTGGCGCCTGACTTGTACTCACATGTGGGTTTTCTTTTGGCTGTGGGTCAGATCTTTGCTATAAAACAGATGATCTCACTTGTAGTAACAGCTGTAGTTACAAGTAGTTCTCCTGAAATTCCCAAGAATTCATAACTAGTAAGAAATACGGACATATTCCCCATATTGTGCCTTCTCTTCCACCTTCAGATGGGAAAGAAGCAAATGCCGTCAGGAAGGGCACAGGGGTAGATTTTGCTCCTACTCTAATGATGAGGACACATCCTTGAACATGAATCAGCTCCATTTCATAACCATGGGTATTTAAACAATTCAAGCATGTATCTTATCTACTTCCCACCCAACTCCCTTTTACACCAAATCTCTCTTCTTTAGTAACTGAGGTGGAGAATACAGACCTTGGCTGTGCTCCTCTGCTTGTTATTTCCGAGTGTGATGGGAGCATGTGGACACCCCGGCCTTCTCCTGCACCCTGTGGCCTAGTGTTCCCACTGCTCCAGCTGCTTCCCAGGATTTCCATTCCAGCCACGTGGGGTGCAGCCCTTTGGTGAGTGTGAGGCATTGGGGTAAGTTTAGGCTTTCGAAAAGCTCCCAGGTGGAGCTTCCTGCTGTAAAAGTTCACAGGGGGCAGCCGTTTGCCCCTGCGACACAGCTGGTTGGAGACCTGGGTGCAACTCTCTCCATTTTACACAGAATTCCATCAAATATACAATAATTACACTTGATGCAAATAAGTATGAACACCACTTCTCTTTACTAATGAGGATGAATATCTTTAAGAGGTTTGAGAAAACAACAGGAATTAAAAGGCTGCAATTTTTGTATATGGTTAGAATATGTTTGGAAGAAGGAATCCTCTGATTCTGGCTCGAGGCTGATTGAGAGCTGCGCACAAGTCTATTTTTTCACTTCATCTCTCCTCCGGTGTCCTGCTAGTAATAAGCAAAACAATAATGCAGAAGTGGGACAGGGCTGGGCATAAGCACCAGGTTCATAACCTGCTCGTCTCTGCCCCGGGTGGCAGGTGCCGATAGTAAAGGAGAGCGTGGGGTGAAGGTACCCGCGGCTCTTCTGTGCAAACGTAGGCAATTCTGCTGTTTAATCCCTGCTAGGCAGAGTGAGGGAGCATCTAGAGATGGGATTTCCACACCACAGCTGAGTGCTTATAACCGTGCGTTTTAAAAAGCAAAACGCTAAATCCCCTCATCTCGTTTTGATTTCCTGTTTCTGAAGGACCTTTGGTCTCTTCCCCTGCCAAGAAACGGGGACTATGGGATAAAGAGGATAATGTTTTTTGTTGTTGTTGCTTTAGGACATGTTAACCTCTTTGAGATGCCACAGGGAAAAAAGTTCTATTTTCTCACCCTCCTGGCTGACTACAAAACTTCAAAAAATATAGAAACCTCGGTCACTGGAATATGGAAGTATAATGAAACTACTTTCCATGTTCCTATCTGTTTCCCACTGGTTTATTACTTCAACTTTTTACTTGTTTGTCTTAGCAAATTATAACATTGTGCACCTCACCATCTGCATACAATTAGCTAGTCATTAAAGTTTTGTGCATTTCCAGATCATTTGCCAGTGTAGATGTGAAAAAAAGCAGTCGGGCAGACTCGGCCCTCATCCAAATGCGGAGGTTGGGGTAGAAAGCGTGTCTTGTGACAGTAGAACATGCACCGTCCTAAAACAGCGATGTGCCAAAGCCATCCTACTCCAGACCTGTAACTCTGAAGGAAACATTCAGCATTTAAACAATGCTTTTTGGCTTTTGCTGCTTATGGGAGACAACAATTATTTTCTGACCTTACTGTTTCAGCTTATTGGGTCAACAAACCAGGCTCCTGAGGTAAACTGTGAACTTCCCCTATCACACCAACATTACAGCATTTCAATAGCGCGTGAACGAAACCAGCCTAGAAAAATAGCAAATTAACAAAATGCCAAGCACATAGGGAAGGTGTTACAAAAACTATCAACTAAGAACAAAAACAGGCACTCTTATGTATGGGCCTTTGAGCATTATCCTACAAAACAAATGCACAATCCAAGCCAGATTAAATTCAAGACATTGTAGCAGGTCATAGAAACTAGTTTTTAATGCGCTAGGTAAAGTTCATAGCATAGCAACCATAATATAGCAAGAAATAAATAACTGCCAAACCAAACCTCCAGAAACTACAGACAATCTTATTTTTTATTTTCCTTCCTGAAGACAAACATACTTATTAAATCTTATCTAAGCAAACTGCTACAGCAGTTCACTTCAATCTGTATTTGCTGAAGAAAGTTGAACTCCTTCAGCTTCGATTGAAAACGCTATCGCTGGAACTCATGAGCGATAACTTGCAGAGAGATAAACTGAATTTTAATACCTCAAATTGCTTAATAAAGTTCTCTGCAGAATTTGGCTATAACCAAGTATAATCTATGTGAACTGTTTGCTTACGGCAATATACATTAATTGGAAAATGGAAATAATACACACTTCCCTCTTTTTTTTTAAAGTCTTCAAGTATTTTCAAGATTCTTATTATAAGTAAACTTGCCTTCTCAAATCTGTGCACTCATCTCAGCAAAATTCTTAAAAAAATGTAATAGAATTGGTATGCTTCGCATTTATATTCACAATTGCTTAAAAATAATCCTTCCTTTGCCTGTGGGCACTTATCATTAATACAATAAAACTGTGGGAGCATTAGAATAATCATTTCACCAGGAAACAGGCCATTCAGAGCTCTGCAGGTACTCTTCTCTATCCTTCATCATGCCGGGAAACAGTTTTAATTCTCTTAAAATAAATCCATTATCTTGCAGATGTGAGATGGGAAATCCTGCATAGTAAGATAGGGAATTCCAAGTAATTCAGGCTAGGACAGAAAGACAAGTCCCACAGTCCCTGCTCCCTCTAGTATTTTGCTGACTCAGATAAAATAATCTCCAAATATGTGAAGTTTTACAGGCCAGAGGAGGTACCTGAAATGTACCCAGTACCTTAAATATACTCAGTCAGCAGAGCTTATATCCGATGGCTGCCAAGCACGACGCTCTACTTAATAAAACACAAAAACACGTTTCCTGACAGAGCTCCATTTTAGCCTGCACTTCTCCTAAGTGCCTTCTACAACACTTTTTTTTTAAACAAGCAAGAATAATTTTAATAATTAAATTTTAATATTTTTAAAAGTTTTTCCAGTTTCGAGGTCGCACATTTTTCCTGCTAATAGTTCAAAGTCAAATAAACGAGTTCAGCCAAGCACATGAACACTTCCTGCTTTGTAAGAGCAGTTATCTAGCCCGTACCACACTGCCTAGCCTCGCTGCACCCTTTGTAATCACTCTGATTTTTTTTCCCATACAATTATTCACATCTCATTCCAGAATTCATCCTGACGCTGATTAACAGATTTTTGTTTGTTCTGTGTTTAAGGGTAGATGGTTTGTGGCTGGCACTGGGAAAATGCACCAAAAAAAAGGTTGATTTTTTGCTCCTGTCTTTGCATCTTCTGGTGGAGAGCCAGCAGAAAAAAAAAAAAGGAGGGGAAAAAAAAAGAAGCATTTAAATTAGGAAGCAGAGTATCTTGCGGGATTAGCACAAAGTGAAATTTTTCTCAGAAAGCAGAGAAATGACAGCAAATACTATACACTTGAGGCAGAAAATTTTACCATGTGCCATTTCAGGGATGGTTTATGCGTGTTTCCTTAGCACACGACTCATCTGAGAGCTTATTCCTATCTTGCTCATCCCTCTTTCAGTAATAGCAGCTCTTCCATTGGGTATGTTATTGCTAATATTATGATAACACCTCAAGTGATGTCAAGGCTATATGATGCAAATATATGCATCCTATATGGATACAGTGTACAATACAGAAAAATCCGGCATGAATCATCAGGTGCATTCTGATTCTCTTGGCCTTGAGGCAATTTTACATAATTGATGCTCATGTGAAATATTTTCTAGAGTTTTCACAAAATTTTCTTGCATTAATTTATATTTTCAGAAGCTTAAAGAAAAAGTGGGGAAGAAAATTTTCTAAGTAACCTCAAGGGTGTAGATTTAGAAAGCAAGATGCCAAGGCCCTCAGATCTTGACTTAGAAGGTATATCCTGCAGGCTAAAGCTTATCTCAGAACAGTTTAGGGGACAAGGGGGAGCAAAAGTGTATCAATGAGGAAAAAAAATATTGTGATGCTCATGGCTATTAACCAAATGTCTGCTTCTGGCATTTAAAATCTAAATCGTGATGGACCCACTATATTAAGCTGACACTATCAGACCATCAGTTTGCCATTAGTATTCACCCAGAAACCCGAAGTAGAACTTTCTGCGTAAAAATAATTTTCATAAATACCTCTAATCTTCAGCTGAACACATTAAACGATGGAAAATCTTTGGCTTCTCCTGAGAATGTGCCCTGGTGGTTAACCATGTAAAAAATGCATGTCTTCTTTCCTCTTTGAATTTGACTGGCTTTTGCCTCCAGCTATTGCTTATTATGCCTTTCTTCACTAGATTAAAGAGCCCTTTAATATCCAGTATTTTCCCCCAGGAATGTTCTTACAATCAAGTCACCTCTCAATCCTCCTTTAGACAACTTCAACAGCTTGAGCTATTAAAATCTCCCAGCGCGATGCCTTTTCTCCAGGCCTCGGAACATTTTGCTTCACTTCTTTTTGCCTTTATTTCCCAATATTCTTCTTAAAAAAACAAAATGTAGAACTGTATGCACTATCCTAGTGCGGGCCTCAACAATGATATACACAAAAATAAAATCAACCTTTTATTTATTTATACATTAATTAATAATTTTCTGTCACAGCTTCACTCAGGAGAACCCCTATCAAACTGCCTATTCCTTCTGACCCTTAAATCCTTTTCAGTCATTACCTTCCCAGGGTGTATGTATATATCTATATATTCTTTAGTTATAGCTTGTACACTTGGTTCTTAGGAAGACAACTTTGTATTTCCCTGGATTAAAACTGGAATGGGATTCTTTTACAGAGCACCCTCATCAGTGACTTGTCCTCATGATTATCTTGGATTTCAGTAATCTTGGGGCTTAAATTTCAGATTGCTGCTAAAAAGCACAGTATGACATAGGTCCGACTACCGGGAGTTCCTTCGGCATCAATGTGTTCAACCAAGTTACCCTGCAGACTTGGTCTTCCTGAGGTCCGACTGCAAATCCCATTTGTGCAGTTATTGGCAGCACCTACATTTAATGTTACTGACAATATCAAGCATGTGTCTCCTCAAAATGGTGTAACCAAGATAACTGAGCAATGGCTGTTTTTACCGTAACACTGTGTAGATGTGTATGATAGACTTTTATTCCAACCTTTTATTATTGAATTTCCACATCAAGTTTTCTGTCGTAATGTCGTAATAGCTACTAAGCTATGCAGCTACGGGCTGTGTTTACCCTTTCCAAAAATGCCACAAACACACATCACTTTTACCATCTTCTTAAGCTCCCAAATACAAACCATTACCTCTCAGTGTACCTATTTCACTATTGGGAAACCACAGAACAAGTGTCAGTTTGCCAGACTGAAGCACCCGAAGGCACTGGGCACTGCAGCTATGACTCGCTTCTCCCCTCGTTTCCTGAACTAAGACCCTACAACGGCGAGGCGGGGACTCCTCACACATCTTTTAACACATCCGACACCGAGACCTCTGCTCGCGAGCGGGTTTAACCCGCCCGTGCCCGCCTGGTAGAGGCAGGGGCCATCCGGCGAGCGCAGGGAAATGGCCGCTTCCCACACGCGGGGCGGGAAGCGTCCCCCGTAGGGGGCGCCTTTCGCGCTGGGGCCTCGGGGCGCCGACGTCGGCTTCGGCAGCGGCTGAGGCACGGGAGCAGACGGGAAGGACACCCGAAGGCGGCGCGAACACCTGCCGCCCGCTCCCCGGCGACCCAGCCCGCCATCGCTGCCGCCATCGGCCGCGACTCCCCGCCGCTTCCCTCGCGCTCACGGCCGCCACACGCCACTCGCTCCCTCCCGCCGTGCTAAGCCTCCCATTGGTCTCCTCCCCCCGGGGGGCGGGATTGGGAGGGAGCCGCAGCCAATGCGCGCCGCGGAGGGGCCCGCGGGGGCGGGGGAGCCGCGCGCAGGCGTGGTGCTGTTCGGGGCGCCGGGCGCGGCGCTGAGGGAGGGAGGGAGCGCGCGGCGGCGGGTGCGGGAGCAGGGCTCGACGCTTGAGGCGGCGGCGGGACTCGAGCGCGGCCGGCGGAGGCGCCCACAGCGCTTTCCTCCCTCCGCGGAGAGAGGGGCCGAAGCCCCCTGAGCTCGCCCGGCGCGGGCAGCGCCTCAGGCGGCGGCGCCGCGCTGCCGCCCGCCATGTCGCTCTACCGGCGGCTGGCCCGGCTGGCCGCGCACCTGCAGGACCCGCAGAAAGTGGCCGCTTTCCAGCGGCTCTGCGGCGTGGAGGCGCCGTCGGGATGGGCCGACGCGGAGCAGCGAGCGGGGGGCCGCGGGCCGCTCGCTAACGGCGCCCCCGCCGCCGCCGAGGGGGCCGCGGCGCGGCCGCTTCCCGCCGGCAACGGCGCCGTGCCCGGGGGCGCCGGCCCCGCGCGGGCCTGGCGGCGGCGGCCGCGACGCAACTCCCTCACGGAGGAGGACGGCAGCCAGGAGTTCTCCATCCGCAGCCGCTCCCTCTACTACCTCTTCAGCCTGGGCACGGAGCTGGGCAACGAGCTCTTCTACATCCTCTTCTTCCCCTTCTGCATGTGGAACGTGGACGCGTGGCTGGGCCGGCGCCTCATCATCATCTGGGTGTGGGTGATGTACGTGGGCCAGTGCACCAAGGACGTGATCCGCTGGCCGCGGCCCGCCTCGCCGCCCGCCCTCAAGCTGGAGGTCTTCTACAACTCCGAGTACAGCATGCCCTCCACGCACGCCATGTCGGGCACGGCCATCCCGCTGGCGCTGCTGCTGCTCAGCTACGGCCGCTGGCAGGTACCGCGCGCCCTTGCCGCGCTCCTGGCGAGCGCTCGGCTCGTAGCCGCGTTCACGCGCGTTGCACAGCCCGGGCAGGCACCGCCCGTGCTTCTGGTTGTACCGACACGTAACCTGCTGGAGAACCAGGAGCTAAAGGGCTTCTTGCCGGTCCTTCACTTTGAATCACCTTGGCTCAGTTTGTAGCCTCAGCCTCTTTGTCGTTTTCACTTTCATTGCCCATAAACTGGAAACTTGCCTGTGGAGGAGTACGTGCATTTTTCTGGTGGTTTTGCCGCTGTTAATGCACCGGTCGTTTGCAGGGAGTGATCTCTGCGCCTTTTCGGAGCCTTCATGCAGCTAAATCTCAGTGCCTGCCTGTTGCACTTCGAGTCGACGGGTTAAGCTAAAGGAGCACTGCTGAACGTCTGGTTTATGCAGGCTGAGGCATGTACTTAGTTGGCAGGGCTTGCTCGCGAGTTCTTGCTGTTGCATGTAGTGTTAAAGAAGGCACTGCGAGTGCTCGCTTCCCGAATCACTGCACCCACTTCGGGGCAAGCAGGCAAAACGCTTTCCTAGGCAGCGAGTGTTCTCTGCAGGGCTTTGGAGGTTGATTTGTATTTGGCCTCTTTTTAGTGAAAGTATCTGCTTATGCAGAAGTGATGTAACATACCCGAAAGAATCAGGGACTCCAGTTTTTGCCTAGGAAAATGTCTCATTTTCATAGAGTTCTGCAGATATCAGGTAATGCAGTTTTATGCAGGTGTTCATGAAATACCCGTCAGTTTAATCACCAAGATGCATACTCTTAAAATGCATTTTATGGCAGAATACACTGAATATTTGATTATTACCTGTTAGATCAGTGGGGCTGATGTCACTTAGACTGAACTGAATTTTATTTCTCTGCCTGTTGGAAATCTCATTTAGCAGCATCAATTCATAAGCTTTGCATGACTGCTGCCTTGTGTGCAAAGGAGAGCCTAGCTTGACTGCACTTGTAGAACTATGTGTGATTTTTTTTGTTTTTTTTCCACCAAGTATGATCTCAGTTTGTGAACCCTGCGACTGTGGTCTGTGAAATATTTTGATAATTAGCCACACACTTATAATAGATGCCTGTTAAGAAATGACAGCCATTCAGCCTCTGTTAATATTCACGTAGAATCATACTTAGCAAATAGGGGGGATAAAATGTTTGAGTTTTCAGATTTTTTTTTATTCGTGTGAAGTAAATATGAATAACAGACCTCCTTGAAACCATTTCAGAACATTCAAAGTATTGAATGTATTCAGATTTACCTCAGAGAAGAGTTAATTTTTCATCTAATGCTTTTGCTATTCTCTGTTCTACTTATGTGGAAAGAGTAGAGTTTATAACACCACCTTCTATCTTGCTATTGTGGAAATAGAAGGGTTGGAGAGTGAGATAGCTACCTTTTGGATAGCTATTGACAGGGGAGCTTGCAATAGCACCTCTTTTTATTAAATTATAGCTATATATTATTAGATTAAAAACCACTAGACTTAAACTCCTCAGCAAATGTTGGGGTACAGTCTTAGGGTATATATGTTCTGTAGAAGGAAATATTGCACAGGTAAAAGCCACATCGTAGCACTGTGTATTCAGAGTCATGCTGGAAGAACACAAAGTGAATTTGGGCAGATAGAGCTATAACTTTTTGCAAAGACTGTTATTCTGAAATAAAAGTGACTTTCCTTTGTCATCTTGGAGGTTTATACTAAATCAAAGAAAGCTACTCTTGGGCTAGAAGAGATTCTTCAAGTGAAAAAGGGAATCATTTTCCAAAACAGCCTATTTGGAATTTGCTTTGAAATAGTTTAGGACTTAAGAGTATTGTGTGATACTGCTTTTCTGTCAAACAAATGCAGTCTGTGATTCCTTCCCTTACACAACATACAGAATAGAGTAGACCTTATTTTTCTAGATAACTGTCCTTTAAAATCAAAAAGTTTGAATTTCAGTCAGACTACTTTTAACCTGATAAGTTTGTGTTTTCCTAGTTTCATATGACGCTCAGTAACACTATTACATTTTTTCCCTATTTGAATCCTACATTGGAAAGAACTTTTGACTATACATAGTAAAACTAAAATATTTGTCTATAAATACAGTTCAAGTAAAATATTTTCAGAGACAGTGTGTTTTGAAGTTGTGATCAACTTTCATAACTGGAGATTTTGGATGCTGGCAGTGTTCAGTAGAGCTGAGCTTTCAGCAGCAAGCCAATTGTATGTTAAAACAATTTTCATCCTAGCTAACTGTTCTGTACATTATAGAGTGCAATTTTTCGGTTAGTCATTGCATTATGAGAACTTCCTGAAACATTCAACTCTGCTTGCATAATCCTTTTTTAATAGCTTTGGGTGTATTTGGTTAACTCATAGCAGGTAGAAGATCTTAGCAAATCGTGTTTCAAAGGTATTTCAGTAACCTTGAAACACAAAGCTGATGCCAAAGACTAGCTAGAATTTAGAAGTATTACAGATACTGGTAGTTTTCTATAGTTTTCTTTATCTTTGAAGTTGATATCTAAAAATAAGGGAAAAAATAAAAGACTGCCGAAATAAAAAAAAAAAAAAAAGTGTGATTATAGATATTGATGGGACATAGAAAACAGTACGCAGTTATTGAATCAGGATTTTTTGTTTTTTAATGTTGACAGTTTAAGCCTCGTTTGATTATACAGTATCCTTAGCAGTAAGTAAGAGATAGTGCGAGTGACTAATTTTAAATCTGTAAAAATCTTTTAAAGCTTTAAGCAGAAACTTCTATAAAATCTTTTAAAAAGGATTTCGTTTTTTGATGAGCTTGAACTGCTGATTTCAAGTAGGTGTCAATGGATACATGATTAAAAACAGTGTCTTAACCCTGCTGTTGTTTGTTTTTCTCCTCGCAGAGCTCCTCCGGGCTCAGCTGGGCTCTGGCAGGAGCTGTGGAGCTTTACAGCACCGTGGAGCTTTGCTGCTTCCTGAGCTCTCATTAATGATCTGTGTCAGAAACTGCTGACGCTCACTCTGGGCCACTGAATGGATTTTAAGTTGATGTTTAGCGCGAGCCCAGAGCTAGATTGATGAATATCTTGCCTCTGTAACTAAAATAACTACTTTATTTTTTTTTTTAATGAGCTTATCCTGTGAAGTGGTTTAGAACATTAAATATGGCAGTTTTGTGCTTCTCGCTATTGACTTGTCTGCTGGTACTATGTGCAAATCCTGTCAGCACTGACCATCTTACCAGCCCATTCATGAATATGTTGGCCTGATAAGTGCTAACATCTAAATTGCTCTAGAGTCCCTCCAATGATTCCTTTGGCAGACGCGTCTCAGAGTTTTAATTTGCTTAAATTACATCTTGATCTTTGGAAGTATGACTTGTGTAAGAACATCACGTGGTGCCAGGGCACTCTTCTAGAAATCCTTCATCTGCACTATTTTATGAACCAAGGCGGATGAATCTAGTAAAATGAAATGGATTTGACAAGACCAATATTGGGATTTGAGAGAGTTTTGCTCCATTCTGACTGAACAACACCGAATTTTATCTCAGGAATTGTCTGCCTGCTCTTGCCTTTTAAAAGACTAACTACATCCCCATTCCCCCTGGAAATGGGGAATAAGGAATTTTCAGGGTTGGATGAATAGTCCAGATGCTTTAATTGTTCTCTCTGGCTCCTGTGGTTGGGTTTCTACAGAAATTTTAGGGAAAAAAAAGAATTGTTCTAATGTGAGAAAGAGCTGAAATGTTGCTTTGGAAACCCAGAATATCCACACAGTGAAGAGCTGTTGAAATAGAGATGGGAATTTGTGAGATTACAACTGGCCTTGTCTTGTGTACTTGAGTTGTAAGGTCTTAATAGTAGAGAATATTGGTGTCTGTCATCTGTTAGGAAAGGAGGTTGGAAAAGGTGCTATGGCTTTTTTGAAATAATGTGCTCCCTTTGCTGAGCACAGCAACCTGTTACAAACCCCACAGGAATCTCTGTTAGGGCTGTGCAGCAGCCTGTCCCAGTAAATTGTGCTGACTGCCATTAAATAAACTTTTTACAGTTTTGCATAAGCAAATCCTTCTTTAGTTTAAGGAACTTCGTTTTAAGTTTGGGGGACTAGGCAAAAAACAAATGCTCGAGGGTTAGAAGCAGGTGTTTTTTTATTTATTTTTTTTCATGAAGAGAGCGTTCAAAGGAAATGCTGCACTTCTCAAGCTATTATTCAGTGTACATAATGTTCAGTTTGCAGAAAAATTCTTTTTCCCAATGTTGAGGGCATGAGCAGAGCAAGCTGCTGGTGATTTTTGTGAAGTGTACTCAAGCGGGGACTGGTATCTGTCATGACTGCAAGGAGAAGTAGTAACAGGATCTAATTCTTATTGTAACTGCAGATTTCCTTTCTGATTCTGTGTAGCGGGGGAAAAAAACTTTTAAGTTTCTCAGAAATCATTTTCTTGGAATTTAAAGATACTCTGATAATCACTTGTGGCACTCGGATTTCTTTATGCTCTTTACTGTTAGTGTTGGTCAGTAGAAGAAAAAAAAGAAATAATGTAGTTTGAACAGTGATATTTACCACTTGGCCTTTTTTCAAGAGACTTTTTTTTTGTCTTTTTATTTTTCCCAAAGTGACTAGCAGGTTTTTTAACCATCTTCCTCTTTGCCTTCTCCCCCTGCCTGCAGATCTTTACATGCTGTGTTTTTGTACTTATCTGACCAGTTAATGACTTCTAGTCATTTCTGTAAATACTTGTGTAAATACTGATTTTTATATTTTCATATGAGTATTGGTAAAACCACAATGCTGCAAGTCCTGCTTCGATTCTTTAATATAACTCTGCCCTACAGATAACTGTCTCAAACTCAAGCTGATATTCTGAGTTATCATATGCTGAAGGATCATTGACTAATATTTCAGAATACTGAAAATAATTGAAATCTGCTTTGGAACCTTATTTTTTTTTTTTCCATGCTGGAACTTACTCCAGTGAAGGATGTGCTAAAAAAATACTGGCACCTATAATGTGTTTGAAGACTGTTCCATTAAGAAAGAAGGAATTTTCTGACCTAGGTCAAAGCTTTCAGGACAGATTGTTTCCTTAAGAGCACTTTCAAACAATGGTTCTGTTATTAAGGGGAGGGAAGAGGGATAGCGTAATATTTTCCATGTGATCCAGGCCGAGGCTTGGTGGCCCTTTTTAGAGGATGCAGTTAAAGCAAATGAGTATTTCACATTTAAAAACATAGGCTATAAAGTCTCAAAAACTTGATGGGAGTTGGATTCAATGCTGTTTTCCAAAACCTACTAACTCAGAGTTCTGTGTATTTTATTAAAACAAGATTATGGATATGGGACCAAATTTAACTAGACTACTCATCTCTCAAACTTCAATCAGAAGTATTCCTGGGGTTTTTCTTTGACTTTACAGTTCATATTTGAATTTAGAAATTAAAATTGGGTAAAAAGGTTATTTTTCATAAATAACATGCATAGTGATCTATCAGTTCACTCAGTTATATACAGGAATATTTGGATATTTTTCTCAGCAGTTACGATGTCTTCAAAGAAACATACCCATTCAAACCCTTAAAAACAAAATGATAGTATCTCTGTATGGTGCATTTTTCACTGCTGTCTGCAATCTCTGCCTTGCTTTTCATTTCCCTACGTCTCCATTCACCTTGTACTGTTGTGTGTGCTATGTGCTTAAGGTTTGTATTATCAAAGTTTTATTTTGACCTTCTGAGAAAGACTTATATAAACTGGGTATCAGTTGTCTGGTCTAACAGAAAAGGTGGGAGACTTTATGTAAGGAGAAGATTCCAGGTTATTGTTGGTTTGAGTCAGCATCTGATCTTGAAGCTAGATGAGTACCAAGTCTGTATCTTAATTTTTGTATAAGGTTGCTCTCTTTTTTTTTTTTTCTCTCCATCACAAGTGTGTGCTTTTGTTTTAAGAGAGTAGTACACAGTTTAATAAATACTTTCTGTACTCAAAACTGCTGAAGAGGCATGGTAGCCATGGGCTCTGAATAGAATGGCCTTAGTGGAGGCATGAGGTTTTTGCTTAAAGTTTTGCTTGCAAGTGGACTGTTCCTCACCATCCACCTCAAAGTTGCTCAGAGGGTGGTATGAATGAAGATATGTCAATTTATGTCAATTCTTCTATCAAAAAGAACAAGCTAAGGAATGAAACCTGTGTGTGTGTTGGGTTTTTTGTGTGTGTGTGTTGGGTTTTTTGTGTGTGTGTGTTGGGTTTTTTGTGTGTGTGTGTTGGGTTTTGTTTTGCTTTTTACTCTTTAGTTTAAAAAATTACCTGTTAGTTTTCAGTTTTGTGAAGGCAATACTTTTTCCAAATTAAGTAGGAGAACCAAGCGAGCTTCATAAAGGGACTTTTATAACATTTTCTTCTGTGAATGCTTAAGATTGTTTATATTAAGGCTTTAACTTGAATAAATCATGCCTGTTTTGAGTGGGAGATACAGGAAAGGTTGGTCGTCTTCTGGTCTTTGAATATGCACTTAGCGATGAGAGAGAAGCTTTGTGAAATGTACTGCTTGTTATAAAACAGAGCTGATAATGTTAATAATAAGATATAGCACTCCTCTGTGGCACGGTGGATATTTTGTATGCCCAGGCAGTGAGACTATAGTTCAAATTAAGGTAGAACCACTTTAGACATGCCAAATATACAGGAAGTCATTTTCTAAATTAAACATTACTTCTTTATTTCCTTTTATTATTTCAATACTACATTATTTTCAGATAACGCTTTCAGAGTAAACTTGTCATTTGAGCATATTTTTAAGGTTTGCAGTGGTACTCTGTGCTGGTGTTGGGAAGCGGAGGCTGTTGAGCAGGAGCTCGGAGCTACAAGCTGTGTGAAAAGTTAGTCACCCTGTGTGCTCATCCCTCCTCCGTGTGGGGGGGAAAAACCTGGCTGTGTTACTACCTCCAGGCAGATTTTAAGCAGGTGCTACTGGTTAGGTGTTCTAGGAATTCTTGCACCCAGTGGCTGCTTTTGAAAGATCTGAGTGAAAACAAGCCAGGCAGGAGGCAGGATGTTGGGCTACTGGTCTTTATTTTGGTTGAAGCCAGGGGCTCCGTGTAAGCTGCGTTCTGGGCTTGCAGGAAGAAAATCAGATCAGTTATAGGGGCTGCGTGGGGAGGTATGGGCATAATGCTGGAAGAAACCAGGACAGAAAAGGGTTAAAATGTCATTTGGGTGGAAATATACTCCTGTGCTTTATATGTAAAAGATGTCTTCATATTTGAAGCTACCTCATTTCAGTAAGCAAAATAACTATTGGTTCAGATAAAACAGTCTTCCAGGTGTACCAGTTGTATAAAGGTGAGAACAGAGTAGAGAATGTTTAGACTGGGAACTAATTATGAAAATTTATTTAACTGTTTTATTTCCTCTGGAAAAAAAAATCCACAATGCTTGGATATGGTGGATATTTTTCACGTTAGTTTATCCAAGATAGAGTAAAGGAAAACTGTCTGTAATTCCTGGCTTTTATTATGAGATTCCAGTGCATCAAGGCTGTCTGTTGATAGGGAAAGTCATTTTATAAAGCTTACTTTGTGACCATATAGGAAGTGAAACAATCTTGGAAAATTGCCATCTTGCCTTGTGACTGCCTCTCTTATAAAACTAGTAATTTTAAAGCTGCAAAAGGAAGCTGTATCTCATCTTGTACAACATATTGCATAAACTAATGAGGAAATCATTTCTTGCTGTTTGGTAAGATATGAATTCGTAGGTTGTCTTTCATCCAAACCCTATAAAACTTAAGGTTTTGCACTTTGGCATATATTTATTAAAAAAAGTACATTGTTCCCTTTAAAGAGACTCTTTATATATTTAAAAAAACATTTACTCTGAGGCTTTGGAAGTAATTTTTGATGCTTTTTGTAATTAACATGGCTCATAGAAAATTTTGTGTGGGCTTGTAGAGCTCACAGCAAATTACTATTCCAGGAGTTTCCTCCCGATGCTCAGAGATTGCCAAATGTTGCAGAATCGCTATAACAGTCCATAAGGAATTAAATTAATTTCTGGTTTACTCTTTTGCCTTTTCAGAAAAAAGGTAAAACTATTGCATTATTTTCTTTCTGTGAATTTGTTTATAACACTAGCTTATCATACAGCTATTTTGCCGTGAATAAATCTGCTCCTTAGTTTATAACACAAGACTTGACACAGTCCATACGATCAACTTAGGATGCTACAATGTGACAACACTTAAGCAGTTACAAAGATAAAAGCTTCTTGCTGCTTTGCCTGAAAATATATGACCAATGCTCAGAAAATTGTGTATCCTGAATGCAAAGGAAGAGGAAAGGATTAAAAAAAAAAAAAAAAGGCTTTATAATGGTCTGTATAAGAAGCAGATTTATAGGGAGTTCTGTAATGGGCTGGGGTAAGCTTATATCAGGAAAAAGGGTAAGCATGTGTCCCATTAACTGGTTGTTGCTAAGTGACTTTTCTAGAGTTACAGAATTCTTACTGAATTATTTATTATTGAATTATTATTTTCAGATTCTAATATGATCTCTCCATTTTTCCCTACCAGTATCCCCTTATGTTTGGGCTGATTCTTGCGTTCTCCTGGTGTTCTTTGGTTTGCTGTAGTCGAATTTATATGGGAATGCATTCAATTTTGGTAAGAAAATCATCATACTGAATTTATATTTTAATATTCTGACTTAATCTTTTATAGTACATTAATTGTATGTAGATTTTTTTTTTTTAGAATGTCATATTATACAGGAACAGAATATTTCTGATTCATCAGTGGACAAAGTACTGTTGAGAAGGAGCAGTTGAAGGAGGGGGTGCTGACACTGCTAGAGCAACTTCCCATCTGCATTATGCACTCACACTTTTCTAGGTGGCCTTAAGAGTACAGTAAAACATAAAGAAAACAGTATTAATACTAGCACCCAGGCCCAGTTTAACGCTCTTTTTTAGGTTCCTCTAAAATAACTGGATATCTGTAAAGTGGAGTAGACTTAAGCAGTTTGGATCAGCAATGTACTTGGCTTCTGCATTGTTATTTCTGGAACTTCTTGTTTGTTAAATTTAGGATCAGTGCAAATAATGATTTTTAGTACTAAGTCTGCAAACTAAAGATCGGGTAGCAGTTCTGCTAGCTTCTGTATGCTGCCTTTTAAGAAATAGCTCTGCATGAGGGCCTCAATCTCATAATAAATGTTGGCTAGATGAAACAAATGGAGAACACTGTAAACAAATGTGTTACCAAGACTGAGAGCAACGCACCTCTCTAGAATTCTTAGATCTTTTTAGAAAATTGCTGATGTGTGGTTGCAATATTAATGACTTTATTTGCTTTTGTTGCATGGCATAAAGGAAAATGGGTTGCTATGAGCCATCCTGAAATCATCTTCAGTGGTGTTTTTTCTTAAAAATGAAGAATACTAGTGTAACTGAATTACCATTCGAATTTTTGAGTTCTCATTTTTAGTGTGAAAAGACTAGCCTTCAGTCAGCCATTTGAAGAATTCAGACTTCATTGCATCTTTAATGAATACATTCATAACAGTTTAAGCATTATAAATTAATGTAGACCCCTAGAAAACTCCTCTGGAGATTCAGAAAGAGGGGAAGGGAGCAGGAGAGAGCTGTCACAGCTTTATGCTGTGTGATAGAAATCAAAAAACAAGAAGTTTGTTTTCCTCGTAGCTTGTTTTTACATGCTCGATTATGCCGTACACCTATAGAATATTCAGATGAGGTGCATTGCTTACGAAATGCATCTTCAGAACAAGTTTGAAGCATCTTTTGTAAGAAGACAGAAACCGAGGAGGTTAGGGAATTTTTTGAAGTAGTAGTGCAATTCTAGATGTATTCATAGTTCTGAAACCTGGATATCAAAGGCGTGTATCTTCCATAGAGCACTTTGTATGTATCTCTCTCAAAAGATGTTGGTTTGAGTGGAGAACTAAAAAGATCTTTCCACACACTTGTTTAAGATAAATAAAAATAAATTGTATGTGAGAGTTCAACAGAATAATTAAAGCATTAATACAATAACTAAAAGCTTTGGTTATTTTATACTCTGATGAACTTGGTCTGCAGTTGAGACTTAACTAATGCTTATTAGCAGTTTTAGTGTGGAAACTGATGACTGAGGTTACAAAATGTGCACTAACTTCTTTTACAATATAAATCATTCAGAGAAATTCTGAAATAACTTTATACAATATGAGAGTGGTTCTTACAGTCCTCTTATCATTCAGTTGTAATCTTGCCACATTGCTTCATTGCTGTTTTTTGCAATAGGAGGAAGATCACGGCAGGAAAACAAGACCGAGAGGGGAAATGCTAGCTCAGTAGTTATTTAGTCTTAAATATTGCAGAAGTTGTTTTCCCCTCACTCCAGTACTGGTATTGCTGCTGCAGTGCAAAATTTATTAATATGCTTGCACATAAACTTGGCAAATTAGAGAACAGTATGATCTCCAAATTAAAATGCATTTAGGAATAACAAAGCAATTCCTGCTGTTGAAGTGGCATTTTTGCGATAAAGAATAAACAGCGAACACCAGTGTTTGCATGCTGGTAAGTCCGCTATAGGGAAGAGTGTTGTAGGAAGATACTTCCTTTATACATGAAGATAATAGGGAAATTTGTCTTTTGCCTCCAGCTTGCGCTGTGCCCTGACCTGAGATTTAATTAGGAAATAAGTTTTCAAGATACCATAATTAGCAGTAAAAAAAAGTAGCTGCTAGGGGAAGATTGGAGGAAATGCAATTCTGATCTGTTTCTGTGCAGTTCACAGTATGGAGCTCAAAGTCCAGCTAAAAGTACTAGCTGGACTACAGTTAAGTTACTCTAGAACTCTGGGCAAAAATTCAGCTTTTCTAGCAGTGAGCAGCCTCTTTCCCTTATAAAGCTCCCACGAAGAAACATTTAGTTTCCAAGAAGGGCAAATGTTCAAAAACATTTGAAACCTGAAAAAAGCCTACACAGAGGTGTGCGTTTGAGAGCCATGCTCATGTCTGGAATTTCACTTACCAAATATTCTAAATAACCAATTCAAAAGTTGTTGTGGTTGAAAAACATAATTAGTTATTTAAAAAACATGAAACGGATACCTGTGGTGCCCAAATGGGAAAACTGCAAGATGACAAAATAGCTATTTAAATGTGGAACAACTAATTATAAAAGGCAAAGAAATTTTTGAAAATTACTTGCTAAGAGGACTAAAGCTCCAACACATGGAAAGCGGAAAGCACAGTAGTGACTGGTAAAGCTGGTAAATGAATTAAGTATAAGAACAACACAGAAGAACAAGGCATCTGCAGAAGAAGGATTAATTTGCATTAGTGTCCACTGTAGAGTGATTAGGAGGTTCCCAAGTCAGAACTGTTTGGATGCAGGATAAGTAGAATGAACTGGTAATTCAAGATAAAATCTTAGAGCAAAGTCATGCAACAGAAGCAATGTGTTGTGTAAAACTAGGTTATTCATCACTTCCGTGTTTGAAATCCCTACAGTTTGAGTAAATAAATTAATCATTTGTTACTTGTTAAATAAATTGACTGTGGTGCCTGAGGTTCAGGGAGGCAGGATGGCAAATGTGGTAGAAAGTTTTCATTAATGATTCTGAAACAACCAAAAGCCTGACTTCCATACCAAGGAATTTGTATCAGAGCTTTCATCAAGAGTGCAATTAGCGAAAGTGAATAGAAATGATTAATTGAACAAGGAGCAGTACAAAAATCACACCACTTGGCTCTTACCGAAAAGCTGGTAAGCGTGTGAATGAATGTGATCCCCTCACTAGGGGTTTCTGAAGGTTTCTGAAAACCTTTCCATCGCATTCCTTCACTACCAATAAAGGGGACCAAAGCAGTAAATAATTCTGTACAACTGAGGGACAACCAATAGTAGCTTAAATCTGAGGAAAACTAAGAAGAAATTAAGAGTAACAAGTACTGAGTCACTGAAGTTCCCCTTTTTCCTTTAAAGGCTGCACCACTGGAAACTATTCTCCATTCTGCAAATATTGCTTACCCAGAAATTGGGAATCTGTGGATGGTCTAAGCTACTCAGACTTCTAGGTGCTGTGGTCCTCTGTTGTCTTACAGGTTGTCCCTATCCCTCTTGTGTTGGCCATGGCACTTGGATTCAGTATTGAGCTGTTCCAGCCTACACAGTTGGTGAAATTTTACTTTTTAATTAATTTATTTACACGCATATATATATGTATATATATGTTTTCATTTTTTTTAGCTGGGCTGGCTTTGTGCTGACTGTGGGCTGGAATGGCCTAATCCTGGACAAGAGCCATTGTAGCCAGCGGATAGGTAGGTCTGCAATTTCAGGAAAAAAATGGGAACAGAAAACTGCTAGTTTCATTTGATTACAATGCAGGTATTCTATGAGTAGATGATTAGATGCAATTTAGTTAAAAGGCTAAGTAGATTTGGCCTTATACAATAAATCTGAAAAGATGGGAATCCCTAAGTGGCTTTTAGCAACAAGGCAACTAGACTTGTCTCTATGTTAGTGCAACTTAACTTTTGAAATAGTTATTACACTGAACCTTTTTTTTCTCTCTCTTCAACAGGATGTTATTGCTGGATTTCTGTATGCTATTCTCATCTTGATTGTCTTCCATCCAGTTGTGGACCTGATTGATAACTTCAACTTAACTTACAAATATGCACCATTAATTATCATCAGTCTCCACTTAGCCCTGGGCATCTTCTCTTTCACTCTAGACACCTGGAGCACCTCGCGAGGAGACACTGCCCAGATATTGGGCTGTGGTGCTGGTGTAGCCTGTGGCTCTCATGTAAACTACGTCCTGGGTCTCGACCTCGACCCTGCTCCCGATACGTTACCTTTGTCTCTCAACTCTCTCACTGTGACTACGTTTGGAAAAGCCATATTGCGGTTGTTGATTGGAGTAGTAATTTTGTTATTAACAAAGATAGCGATGAAAAAAGCCACTATCCCACTGGCGTGTAAAATATTCCGCATTCCACACGATGATGTACGGAAGGCAAGACAGCGCATGGAAGTTGAGCTTCCCTATCGCTACATTACGTATGGAATGGTTGGGTTCTCCCTCATGTTTTTTGTCCCAGGTGTCTTCCAGTTTATTGGTCTTTCCTGATGCAGATTCATCCCTTTAAATAGGGTGAGCGGAGCTAGTTGCTTTTTGAAAAGGTGCACTAGTTTGCTAAGGGAAGGCCAGTGAGTTTGGATTGAGCAGGAGTCTTCACTTTAACAGCAATACATACAGGCAGAGCATTTAAAGGACATTGCACATCTCTGGTATCAGTCCCTGAGAAGTGCTGAACTCTCTAAATGCTATGTCTGGACTTGCTGCTGTAACAAAGTGTGTGTTCAGGTTGAAATGAGTGTGTCTGAAATGTCTGTTGTACTGTACCTGTATCCTTTGGCATTTTCAACAAGCGTGTCTGACAGCTCATCAGAAAGCTCCATTCATGATCTGTTTGCCATTTCATTCTTGTTCAACTCACTGGACCATAAGCTACTAAACAATTTATTTTCCTCTCTTTTCCCTAAACCCTGCTTCAAGATGTTTCAGCTAACAGACATTCTGAATGGACCAAAATTGCAATGAGTTTGGATTTTTCTAAAACAGGTTTTTTTCTTTAGTCCCTTTTACATGGTGGAATATCCAGGTTGGCATTGGTGTTAAATATAAATGGAGTTTGTAAGATTCAGGTACTGTATTTTATGGCTTGATAACTGTGCCTTTTTGTTGCTAAACTAAGAAATATACTGTGATGTAAAAATTATTCATTTTATTTTATATCATAATTAGGCAAATATTTTTAAATGTTAGATTGTCCATATTACTGGTATTGTAAAGTTAATCAGAATATTCAGTTTTTCCTGTTTAAGATTGCATAAATGAAATGGCCCAAGAATCTTGCCCTTAGGCTCAAAAGATTGTGAGCAGACAAAAATCCCTTTTGTATGTATTTTTAATATGCACTGTAAGTTACTGGTAGAGGATATATTTTTCTGAGGATTGTTTATATAGTGGGCAGATGTTTCAAATTATCTAAAAATATAAAAAATAAAATTTCCCAGCCAACTGAACATGGGCCTCACACATTATTCTAAACAGATACAGAAGGACCATTGTTTTTGAGGTGTTCTTAGAAAATCTGATGATAATTCTAGAAAAAAGTATGTATTTTTATTCATTAACATAATGTATTTTAAGGCAAGAATTGCTTTTACTCACTTTACATGATTACAAAACGATCAAAATTTTTGATCATTTTTGATAGGCAGATGTTAGTACTGAAGACGGTGTTGTCAGTGCGTAATAGATTTGTGCATCTCTAGGTTTTACTGAGTAAGAATGCACTTTCAACTTTCCAAGTTTCTCTTCCAAGTGATGAGTAGGGCATGATCCTTGAACTATGATTTCACATGCCTCTGTTTGGAATTTCTTTTTGTCTGTTTTGTCTGTGTTTTGTTTGTTTGCCTACGCTGTCCTTCCTGTGTTAGGAACTCTCTTATTGCAGCATTCTGGCAAGACATGAATTACAGAGTTTTGTCTCAGCACATTTTTTCAGGAAAAATAATTTGACTGGGAAATCTAATGAATAATTGAGCTAGAATATAAAGCTTAGGTTTTTGTAATAAATACTTGGATTTGGAAGCTTATTGTATTGGAGGCATGAGTTGCAAACTGTTAAATACATAAATCAACAAAATTAACTTCCTTCTCAAAGCAGTCAGTTATGGTACGCTGGCATTAGAAGATATGAAAACCTGACTTTTCTGATGTGCATTGAGAATGCACTGCTATGAATGTACTCAGAAGAACTTCTCCAGCTCATGAGATCTTATCTTGCAGAAAATGTTCAGCTTTTTGTAGCACATATTTCTTTGTTTGATTTCTCTATTTATTCGTTGTGGTTTTTATGCTCCAAGTGCAGCAAATCAGTTCTCAAGGTTTTGAGGGAGGGATTTCCACTGATGTGGCCTTGCACACTAAGGTGGAGAATTAGTAAATAACTGGGGGAGAGATATACAAAAAGGCTTTTTGCTTAAAGCCTTGAGCAGGTATTATAGTTCTGATGGTAGTAAGTTACCCTGAAGACTGGGAAAATTCATACTAAAAGAATGACTCCTCTGAAATTTAGAACATATTTTCCTTAAATATTCTAGCTTTACACTTTATAGGTAAGAGTGTTTAAATTGTAGCACAGAAGGGAGAGTAAACAAACAAAACTAATTTTTAAGGTACGTATTTGCTGTTAAGACTTTTAGGAACTTGAAGTTTACAGCATAGGATTGTTCTTAACGCTGTGTTTTATAACCGTCATACTAGTAATAGAAAACTACTATGGAAATTTTAGAATGGGTGAAAGAATCATCTGCAGTCATGACTTTCAGCAGACTAAGGAAAATTGCACTGTAACTCATTCTACTATTACTCATATATATAATATATATTTTATATTTTTATACATTACATTGGATAACTTCAAAATGTCATGTTCTGTGTACCACATATTGTATTCTGCAAGAAATGTATATCAGAATATTGGTTTATACAGCACCTTTAAAACCCTTATTGCAACTATATATTGAAGTTTACATGAATAAAATTTTACTATTCTATTTTCATGTTCTAAAAGGGCAGTTCAGCACAAAATATCATGCAATACTATTATAGAATAGAGGAAAGAAAGGCAGGAATGCAAAAACTTAAAAATCCAACTCTAAATACTTACCAAGTTTTCTATTTTAGTGTATTTTTGATTAATAGTATCCTAAGATTTCTTGACATCTGCCATAACAAAACAGTAAGCAAAGCTTGAGCACTTTCTTTGTCCTAAACTATTGTGAGAGTTGAAATGAATGTTCATAGTGTGAACATCAGCTAGTACCAAATTATTTATAAATAAATTTAACATAGCTTTAAGAAGGTCATTATATGTCTTCAGAAAAACAAGACACTTGAAAGGTTTGAAGTAGTGAAGAAACAATTATTCATGTGTCACTGCTATTGAAACTTGAGTTCTAGGTAGTAGTCTAAAAAACAGAGATAATATTTTATAGAAGCGGAAATAGCCCCATATTACAAAAAGGTATAAACAATGTTTGTCTTACCTGGTTATTGTATGCAATATAAAACTGAAACTAATGGTAGAGCAGATAAATATATGTATATATGTTTTCCAAAAGGCTGGAGAGACTCTAGTTGTCTTTCATAGCTACCTTAAACATATGAGCAGGACATATTTTTTATTTGGCCCTCAAATAGAACTAAGATATGCATTGCATATTGGATGTATCTTTTGAATGAGATATTAAAAAAAAAGAAAAAAGAAAAAGAAAAAAGGCGTGTTTATGTGAAAGCTATTGTTTTGCTTCCTGTGCTGGAAAGTGGGGCTGAAGCATATTACTTCTGTGTGATCCCATATAAAGCTTTTGAGCCTCTGATAATGTATGCCTTATTTACTTAACTGGCAAATGAAAAAGAGCTATCTTAAGCAAAATTGGCAAACCAAAGGAAGTTGTATTTTGTTGCTTAAGTGGAATTTTTTCAGGAGTATATTAAAAAAAAAAAGATGCATTTTTAAAAAGCAGGGTCTTTTATTTTTTTTAACCGAATAGTGTTAACGTGTCTGAATTTGAAAAGCAATCATTATTTCATTTGCTGTTTGTATTTTGCTACTACTTTCAGTGTTTGTTATTCATTTATTGTTTATATTCTGGGGCATGTCCTGAATTATTTGTTAGCAGTTAGAAAAATACTGCTTATATAAAGATTGTCATTTTGAACTTGTAAATATTTAAGGGCTGTTAGGTGCTCAAATACTTTAAAAACAAACCTTGCATGCTCTAAGTAAATACATCTGTTGTGCTAAAAGCTTTCTATTTCAGTATTTGCTTTTTCAACATGAAACAAGAATTTTTAACACAAAATATGTAAGTTACTTGATCACGTAAGAGGGCGTAGCCGTCTAACTGCTATCGGTTTTGTTGGGAATTCTGCATCTTGTCCCTGACGACGCTGAACATGAACCCTGAAGGTCAAGTCCACGTTCCGACACGCATATGGGCTCGTGTGTGAGAGCCGATTTACCCTGCGAGACACAAACGCGGGCACCTCACGGTTGAGAACAGCGGGATTGCTGGTCACAAAACCGTTCTTGACCCAGTTTTACAAGGGCCTAAGCTGGAAGCTGCTTCATAGTAGCTGGAGGTAGCTGTCCCCTTCCAGCAGCGCATTGATGCCTTTCCCCCTGTGTTGTAGCTCTGCTGAATGCCAAGATCCCAGGATCATGTCTGTAGACAGAATAATAGGAGGAGAATTGTTTTCTTGGGGTGTTGTGATTCAAACTTACTGTACTGTAATTGATTTTTTTTTTTTTTTTTTTGTCCAATATAGAATGTTTCTGGATTATGCAGCTTACTGCTATATTCTGTAAGTTACTCTGAGGAAACTTCAGCTTTTTTGTGGAAGTCTGATTTGGTTTAAAACTGACCATGAGTATCTGATTCGTCTAATCCTTAAATTGGTTGGATCACTGATGTTTCTTCCTAGAATACTACTTAAATCAAAAGCAAAAAAAAAATACAAAAACCAAAAAACAGTTTGAAAGCAAAATCGGGTATCGTGGCAGATGGAATATTGCTCTTTAGGTGTTCTCTAAATTGCTGGTTTAAAGTATCACTTGCTGGAGAGGAAGCGAATTTACTCTGCATTGGAAAACTTCTGTAATTAGTTCTGCACCAGAAGTAATTTGAATGTTGTTAAAAGTCCATTTAAAACAATAAAGCAATACATGCTTACGATACATAATTGATTCTTCTTGGAGGATCAAAGTAGAATAAAGAACAGTATCTTAAACATAGATGCTAACTGCTAAGTGTAAGCAAAAACCCCATCAATTTGGAGCATTTTTATTAGAAGAGGGAAAAGAATTACTAAATTTCTTTTTTTGCACAACTTTGTTAAAGTGTAATGTAAGTTGCAGCTGATATTCCTGAAATAAAAACAAATACTTAGTAGAACTCTAGCAATCTAAAATACCGTAATTGGAAAAGATGATTCATGAGCGAGTAACTTGAAAAGTAAGAGCAAAATCTGAGCGGGATTTTATACTACACTTCATGCACTTAAATACAATGCCAAAATTTGGCCTATCCTTGATTTATGTGCAATCTGTAATACAATACAGATATATATATGTGTATATATATATATGTATTTTGCATATTGAAGTTTAACTTTTTTATGTTTAGGTTTAAATTGTTACTGTGTTTCCTGATAAAAGCAGCTGTTCATTAAATAACTTTGTCCGTGTTAGGGCTCGATGCTAGTAGTTCAGGGAAATAATGCAGCTCTAGCCCCCGTCTCTCAACCTCTTGGAGAAATCTTTTTTTTAATAAATAAAAAAGATTTTCTAGCACAAGTTCTGAATTAGTTGAGCATCATAACAGTTACTGTATAACAGTGTACAACCTGATATTTAAAAATTAATACATCTGAACTTTGTTATGTTACGGTTAATGCGTTTGTACTCATTGTACACTTTCTGCAGTTGTCAGTTAATGGTTAAGTTTTCATTAAGTTGGTAACTGAAGTGTCTAACTGGACCTGCAATGAATGGATAATAAACTACTGTTGGATTTAAATGTGTTTTGTCGTCTTTATCTCCAGTGCTAAGGAGGAATGTGTGGCTGGATGCATATCACAACAGTAAACCTTTGATCAGAAGATAACTTGCCTTCATATCACTATATAGCAAAAACTATTGGACTCATATTGTATCTTGTAAGGAATGGGGTTTTTATAGATGCACATCCTTAGGAAAAAATGAAGATATACTGCAATTTTTTCTGGCTAAATCTGGACTATTTAATTCTATATACTAGTAAAAAGTATTACACATACTAATAGGCTATTGAAGGAGCTGCATACAGAGAGTTAAGTCCTGACTTTGTGTAGCTTTTTTCCTATTTCAGTGTCATCCTCTGATAAATGAAATGGAAGCTCCTGCTTTGTATCTGACAAGAAACTTGCTTTCTGGGCAAGTGCTTTTTGTGGGGAAGAACAAACAGCTCCGTGAGTTCTGGAACTGCCAAAGGGGCAGTTGGGTGGCAGTAGATTTATCTGATGACAGATTTAGCTTACACTGTAGCTTTCGCCTAACTGAGATAGCCCAGTCTTGCTAAAAATCCGAATCCTCCTAGAAAAGAGCCGTGTGAATTTGTGCCCTCTTGGGCCACCTCCCAGTAGCTTTTACTGTTCTGTCAAATTTGCTTTGAAAGTTGGCTGCCTGGGTATTTTTCCCCTTTCCCATCCCCCTGAGCTATGGGATGTTTACAGCTTTTTATGAAATACACATAGGCAACATGTTTGCTTGAGCTTTGCTTCCTTAGTAAGCTGGGTTAATTGCAGTATACAGTAATCCCAAACACTGGATTTTTTAAATTATTATGGCTCAATTTTTTCCAAGAAGGTGTAACTGTGCTACATAATTTCCAAACATAAAACTTTTTTTCATTTGCTTGTTACTTGTTTTGTAGAAAATGTCTTGCTTTAAATTAAAAGCAAGTTCTTGCCCTAAAGCCTAAACTTTCAGTGTAGTGGGAATTGTCCCCATCTCCCCCTTCATTTTGTAATACAGATTTATTTGCACTGAACAGGAGTATGTGAAGAACAGCTAGATGTGGAGACACTACTATCTTTGCCCAAAAGTTTCCTTATTGCTTGCTGGTTTAACTGAATCCTCTCCATTTATACAAGTGACTTAGTCTGCTATTATGCAATAACTTTGAGATGACAAATAGTTTATTTACAAATTATGTGTTTTGGATGTAAAACCTGTCTTAAGCTGTTCTGCTTGGTTTTCTTCTGAAAAAGAAGGCCAAATCTTTGCTCTCTGCCACGATGACATGGGAGTGTTTTTGGTTTGTGTTTTTTCCCTTGATAACATGCAGCTGAATCTGGATATACTTCATACTCCAAAAGGAATTGCTAAGAGTTTCTTAACTTGGTGCTACTTTGGCTTGCAACTGTGATTATCTGTACAGCAGCTACATAAAAGGGCATCACCTGTATTTAAAAAGGTGTGCTTTTCTCCCCCGTAACTCTCAATAATTCCTTTTGTGCAGGGGTAGTGCAATATATGCCCATTCAACATATATCGCTTTAATTCCTAAATTTAGCTTTTCATGGTGGCATTGTAACTTCCATCTAAAAATAGTATTTATTGCTGGCTCAAATGACCTTAGGAGAGCTGCTTTACAAGGGGAAAATGTGTAACAACCACGAAGTATTGTTGTAGGCAACTATGGCAAGAGGTGAGTGGTGTGTGTGTTAGCAACAGCTGACGTGCTAAATGCTTTTCCTCGTGATAGTATTTGGGCTGTAAAGAGCTACAAAAACTTACGGTGAAAGAAAAAATAAATCTCGTCTCACCTCTTCCTCGCTCTTCTGCAATTTCAGTCAAGGTAGACCCAGATATGAGTATGCAGAGAGATTCAGCAGTTGATCTCTTCAGAATCTTTCCCTCAAAAGAAAACATGTTTTGTTTCTAACAGTTCCCTGCTTGTTTTAATGCATAAACCTGGTTTGATTTGACAGCTTGGAAAATATGAATAAGCAAATAAGAGCAAAGCATGTCTGCTTTATATGTGATTATTTAATGCATATGTAAACATTGTGTTATAGAAACCACTCTAACTTCCTATACCTTCTTTGTGACAGAATTAAGCCTTGTACTCCTGGAAGTGCATTCCTTGCATCCAGCAATCCATATCTGAAAACCTCAAAGAACTGAAGAAAACCTGTAAATGTGGAGAAGCACAAGCCATGGGACATCTGTTAGGTGCAAAAGAGACATTACTGTGAAGGTCTGGCAAAACTGATGTGCTATTTTTGCAAAAGAGGATGTTGGTAGGGTGTTAGAAAAAAAAATGCATGTTCCATTTACAGAAATTGCTGGCTTGAAGTCATATACATGAACTATCCACTAATGTCTCTCTCTTTTTCTCTGATTCTGCTGCTGTCAGTTAAAGAGAAATCTTCCACTAAATTATTTAATTCAATCACATTTGACCATCTCCTGGTATTCCACTAGTTATATTTGGATTATTCCTACTGTAGAGAACTTAGATCCGGTGGCCAGTTAAGTTCATGACTGCCTTAGGAGGATTAAGAACAAAAATGTTTAGTACAACGTGAGTTACTTTGCAATTGCTAATCTTAAACTGTTAAGTAAGCGGATACAGTTAGATTTGCATCACACAGAATGAGCAAATTTCAGAACATGGCGACCTGTATTTCCTCTAAGCTGGAAAAAAAAATAAATTGATAACCTGCGGTTTGAAAGGCTTCTGTTGTAGTTAGCGCATACTTTAAAACCAGTCATTCTTTTTTGGTGATTTACTCTTTACAGAATTATTCATGAAGGTCCTAATTGCTTTATGGTTATTGCTTTGTACTATAGTAGATGAGTTACAGATGCTCGAGCTAGTTAAAAAACAACAAAAAACCACCAGAAAACAAAAATCTATCACTTGGGAGGACCATTTCTATTTTAAGCATTACATTTTTTTTTCAGGGGCGGTACCTGCGGGGACAATTCAGTTTTTGGTAATTTTTGCCTTTGTGAAGAGCGGCAGCATCTCTAAGGCGGTGGTACCAGCGCACCGAGAAGCCGCCGGTGCTGCTGGCCGAGGTGACACTGAGGGCCCCGCGCTGCCCGCGCCGTGCAGCCACCGTGGTCCCCTCTGCAGCGCCCCGGCCTCGGCACCGTGCTGGGATTGTGTCTACGCTTCCCCATGGATAACCTCACCAACACGCACACGAGAGAAATTACGGAATTCTTTGGCTCACACTTGGTTCTCTCCACTTACATTGAGGCGTCTTAAAAAAAAATGTGGTCGCTGTGACTTCTTCCTGGTCAATGCAAATAAATGTTTATTTCAAAATTTATAGCATACTTCAGTAGATAGGTAAGCAATGAATTATTTGTTGGTAATCGAGCAGTTTTGAAACAACTATCTCCTCTGAAAACGTAGTGCTTCTGTCTCTCCTGAACTTGGCCTTTTTTGGAGTCTGGTATAAAAAGGTGCTAGTGTTGACCAATAGCAATTGGAGCTGGGAGATCAGAGTGTGAAGCAAAGATTTAAAATAGGACCTACAAATGAATGAGAAAGTGTGCTGTGTATGGAATCTGACACGTAAATCCATGCATTTAAACTGCCAGGAAAAAAAATGACAACAGGTAGCAGATTTAAGCTCCTTCACAACGTAAGTCAGTGCTGCTTTCACAAAGGTCGCGCATGAATGTGTTTGCTTAATAATGAAGTTTTTATTTTTTTAAAAGGAAATTGCTTTAGCAAAGCTCTCCTCAAGAATTCCTGTTAAGCTTCTGCACAAATAGCAAAAGAACAGGGATTAGATGGAAGGAGATCAAAATCTCTGGGGAAGTGTTCAGTAAAGCAGCTCCAGATAGATTGCCATAAAAATACTTGTTAAAGTAGCTGAAGAGAGTGAATTCAAGTGTACCAGTGGTCATGGTTTAGAGAAACTGCAGGGCAGAAACGCCCACAAACTGAAGTCCCAGAAGTTCCGCATGAACTTAAGGAAAAATTTTTTAACAGTGAGGGTGACAGAGCACTGGAACAGGCTGCCCAGAGAGGTTGTGGAGTCTCCTTCTCTGGGGATCTCCAAAACCCGCTTGGACGCAGTCCTGTGCCACGTGCTCTAGGTGACCCTGCGTGTGCAGGGGGTTGGACTAGATGACCTCTAGAGATCCCTTCCAACCTTTATGATTCGATGATCCCTCCTGGGTCTTCTTTCACATGTGAGGTTCCTGCTGCTGTTTCCTTTTTGATCATAACGGTGCATAAGGGGTTCCTACCACTTAAAAAATCATCCTTCCATCTACCCAAAATCACCACTCGTGTGCAGCCACTGCATGGTTGGGCAAGGAGAGCAGGACTGCAGTGTATTTCTCGTACCTGAGCTGGGCCTGGACTCTCTCTTCAGCCTTCTAGGAACAAGTGCCGAGGACAAGTGGACAGAATGCAGCTTCATTTCCTGATTTCAGCAGGATGAAATAGTAAAAACTTAAACTGGATCCTTGTGCAGCTCATGAGAAACTGCATCATTAAAAGAAGTAGCATGATCAAAATAAAGGATTCCTGCAGAAAAGAGGTGATGAGCACAGCTCTTGTGTGTTAAAAAAGTTAACATGTATTCTCAACAGCCAGAAGCTGGCTGGGAGCTGACCTCTACAAAACGGTGTCCTTACCCTGGGACTTGTCTTTGCAACCAGAGCAGCCTTTTAGTGTAGCGTGCAATTGGAGTATACGATTCACTCTGATTTTGGTTTATTAAGCACTTATTCAGCACTAAGTGGCAATTAATTAAAGTATCTTCAGTAAATCCAGGAGTTCGATAAATGAGGCGAGTTTATCATGATTGTTTATACGTTTTGGTGCCAAGTGCTGTGTTATTTAAAGGTAGAACAGCAGAAACGCTGCAGGGAAGTTTGCCTACCAACAGCAGTGAGAAATGAAAAGGTCCAACGAGATGGAACATTTAAAGATATTCAAAATAAAGCCCTGTCTTCTCAGCAAATCCTCTTACTTTCTAGTACTTCAGCTGGAGGTGCGGGCTGCTTTGTAATGCTTTATCCCCGTGCGTGCAGACTGCTTTACTATAAAAATTGGTAGCCTAAATTACGCTTCAACTTACGTAAGCTTTGTGTGCTAGAATGGATATATTATGGAATAGTTCCGGGTGTAAAACTCTGAAGAAGCCTATGCACTAAAAATTTCCATTGTACACATGACCGTTTAGGCAGGCGGGTAGCATACCACTCCTCATTAGATACACTTTACCTGAATTGCTGCTGTTAAAACTGCACCCAGCAACACTGGCGGTATTACCAAGCTCCTCCAACCTTAATGAAAGTATATGTAAAAAAATACAAGTTCGGCTACATCTAGGCGTGCTCATTCAATGACTTAAAATAAAGCTTTCATTCCCTTTTTTAAATTTAAATCTGAGGTGCAACCCAAGCCAGGTTAAAAAGTAGGATCTAGAAACACTTCTATGCATTATGGTAGCACCTACCAGTTGCTACCCATTGGCAAAGTACTATGCTGTGATGCTGTGCAAACAGTACAGTGAAAAGTCAGTTCTTGCTCCATGAGCGCTTTGTGACCTTGTATGTGACCTTGGTACATAATATTCAAACTCGGATGAGTCTGGGCTGCTTCAGTGTAAAGCAGGGATCATAAAGATTCCTTTTTAAAAAATGAATTCTGTTTTAATTTCCGCCTGTAAAATAGCTGCCAAGTGATACAAGTGATTACAGAGCAACTCTTGTCCAATTATTGTGGGGAACTTGACAGATCCACTGCTAATGAATATACCCGGTGACTCAGCAGCGCTGGAGTGTTTTATTAATATGGTTAGATGCATCTGGGAGTGCTGAATACCAAATTTGCAGCTGTAGAACTATGTTGTTCCAGTTGATCTTGCAGTATTTTTTTTTCCTATGTGAATGACGAGCAGAAAGTTTTTGTTAAATTTGTGGCAATACGAACCGCCCCGGAAAGCTGAGATCAAAGACTGTTAACTAAAAATATTTCTTAATGTAATATTGGCATGATCACAGGAGTCTGAAAATCATAATATGTATTCAATTCAGTGCTGTGTGATACCATATACATCTTGTTTTGCAATCTTGAGAACAGCTTGTCACTCTGAATGCCAATTAGGATGTGGTGCTCTAGACTTCAGAGGGACCAGGCCTCCCAGCAACACAGGTAGGAAAGGTGGATATTTATGGTGAAAACACTGCGCGTGTAACCTGCATCGTGGTGCTCTGATGTCTGCACATGGGCTTGCACGTCCTGCCATGCAAAATGCACAGGGCGGGCAAAAACAAACTAAACTGAAAGCAAAAAAAACTTTTTAATTTCTTTTTTAAGAGGAAGAGTGCTTTGGCATGAATTAACTGTGTTTGGCACAGTTAATGAGCTGTGTGTCTTTTGGGTTTGTAAGGATGGTGCCTGGATGGCTCCTGTGATCCGCACCTGAGTGGCTCCTTATGAATACAGACAGCTCTATGAATATCTGGTCCTAATAAAGTATTTAGAAAGTAAGGCTTTAAGCTGGAACCCGAGTGAATCATCCATGTAGCTGTGAGATACAAGTAATATTCATTGTCTCATGGCACTGCAAAGTGATCACAGCAAAAGTGTTCTCATAAAAAGACCACTGTGCATAACAAGATCTTGTAGACACATGAGATACAGCCGCAGTAATGTGGAAAGGGCAGGCAATAACCATCTTGGAGCATGTAGAACTCATTAAAAATTGCTACATTAGTGGCAGGCAGCTGAAATGTCAGTATTTGAGCCAGCTTTTGACTGACTCTGCTTGCTCCACGTATACAAGTTAAGGATGCCATTAGGCTGAGGAACAAATCATGTGTTTTTAATAAATGCTCCGCAGTTATTATCCATGTGCTGCGGCCATGTTATTGGGTCTCGATGAAGGTTTTTATCTGGTGAGAAAAGCAGAGTCAGCTCCGATGTTCAGATGTTTAGATTTAAAAGACGGCCATGCAAACAGAGCAGATGATTTTTCTTCTTCTGAATACTTCCTGGAATCATCTGCATCTGTTTCAAAAAATAAGCCTTCATCTATGACATTGTTAATACCATAATTTATAGCATTTGTCAAAAAAAAATACACTATTTAAAGAATAAAGTTACAAATGCCTTTTTCAGTTGATCTGTCTAGGTTTACGGAACGCTACAGAAGTTTGCAGTTGCAGGGAGCAAGTCAATGTCACTGCTGAAAAGTAAATTTAGAGCAAGGAACTTTTAATGTTAACATTATAGGGAATAATACTTTTTAGTTTTATTTAAGTTATGCAAGTAGTAACTATACCTGCAACCCACTTTACTTAGGTTGTGAGGCAGAAAAGAAGGAGGAGGAAAAAAAATAAGAAAATAAAATAAAATCGGGGATTTTCACTGCAAAACCAGTCGCGCCTGCGCGTGCCGCCCCCGCCCGCCAGGGCGCCATGTTGCCGCGCGGCGCCAACGGCCGCCGCCTCGCGGCGGGGGGAGCTGCGGGCTGTGGAGGCTCCGGAGCCGGCCCGGGGGAGGAGCGGCCGCCGGGGCCGGCCCGGGGCACCGCGCAGGGAGGAGGGAGGCACCGGGGGAGGCAGCGGGGACACCGGGCCGGGAAGGAGGGGGAGGGCGGAGGAGCCCCCCACCCCCATCCGCCGCTGCCATGGCAACGGGGCGGCGGCCCCGCCACATACGGGTCCCGCCGCGTCACGTGCGGCTCCGCGCGCGCCCGTAGAGCCGGGGCGACGGGAGGGGGAGGCCACGCCCCCTGCGGGCGCGCTGGCCAATGGGCTTCCTCGCTGCTGCCGGGAGGGCTTAAGATGGCGGAGGGCACCACGGGCGGAGCAGCCAATAAGGTGGCCGTGGAGGGCTTGGGGGGCGGGGCCTAGGCGCTAGAGGGGTTGGCCGGCGCGCACGCGGCGGCGCGGGGTGCGTTGCGCGGCGCGGGGGGCGCCGTTGAGCGGGGGGGTCCCGGGGGCAGGGGGTGCCCGTGGGGTCCCGGTGTTGGGGGGCAGGGGGTGCCCGGAGGGGCTCGGGGCGGCCCTGGGCTCCCGGGGTTGTCTCTGTGGTGCGGGGGCCGTGAGAGCGGCGGGTGCTCTGTGCGGCCGGGGCTGCGCTGGGCGGGGAAGGTGCCCGGGGGTCGGTGTGGGCGGGCAGCGGCCGCCGGGGCTGAGCCCGGTGAGGGCTGTGCGGGGGCTGCCGGGCTGCGAGCCCGGAGGGGGGCGAGAGTTACTCGTAATTCGGAAGCAGGAGTGTATGTATGTATATATATATATATATGTATATATATATATATATATTTAATATATATACACACACGCATATGTTTTGTGTGTGTGTGTGTCTGTTTTGTTTTTAACTGAGGGAAAGTGTGTGTGTGTGTGTGGGGGGTTCTGCTTTGGAACAGCAAAATAATACTTGGAGAAAATACTTTAAAGTTGCTGTAGTCACATGCCTGAGGATGTTTTATATGGTCAGTAGGTATTTCAGAAAGTGTGATGGACAGTGGTTTTCTACGGAGTACCGCAACTGCAGCTGTAGCTGTTTTATACTGTGGAATATTGGTTATAACCATATAATTCCAAATTGAGTTTTCCTAGAAACATCCAGAAATAAGCAGAACCATGAGGTTCTTTTAAGGTTCTCTTACTACCACGGGTGTTATCTGGGTGTGTGAAAACTTCATGTTCTAACAACACAGCAGTGGTAGTGCTTATTTCCTAATATTTTTAGAGGATTTCCTGTTCTGGAGCTGCCATCAGATTTCTGTGTGTGCAGAGTGGCCCCCATGAGAGAGCTGTTATTAAAACACCCAGCTGCAAATAAATTGTTTATCCCATGGATTGCCTTCTGTGTCCCAGTCTTACATAGTGCTTGTTTTTATGTATGTATATAGATGCACATAGGTGCATATATGAATTTTCCTCTAGATGCTTTTTTATGGGGACAGGGGGCTCCCCCGTGGGGAAGGTGGGCTCAGGACCGTGTGTCTCAGAGCAGGGCCCCTCGCTGGGCAGCCCATGAGCGCAGTTCAGTAGCGGTCCGTGCATCTCGGCAGCGCTTCCCAACGAGGGACACGAGGAAGCCAGGCCAGGAGTGGGAGATGAGGGGGTTCTGTGCCCTGCAAGCAGCTGGGTGCAGCACGGGCACCCTGCTTCCCTCCCTGTCTTGCTGTTGTGCTGCCTCGTTCCCTTTTACCGAGAGGCCATAGGAGGTCCTGCTGGTGCCTTGTCCTCTCTTATATCCTCTTCCCACCACCTTTTCCTTCCCCTTTCCTTCCCTCTGAGGTGGTCAGACTCTGGATGAGCCAGAGGGCACGACAGCTCTGTGGAGACCTGCAGGAGCTACTGCCCTTGAGCCCTGGCACCCTGAACTTGTGGGGCTAGTGAAAGCACAGGGCAATGGGCCGTGCAGGGTGGTCTGGTGGGAACTTTACTGCTGAATCCTGGATTAAATGCTCTGAACAGCACTTTTGATGATTTTTTTTTTCCCCTTAGCTGACACTTCGATGGGAGTCGCAACTAACAATATTTGAGAACAAAGTGAGATGAGGACGGGTAGCTCACTGGAAAAACAAAGTAAGCCAATCTCTGAAAATTGCCGCTGAAATTGCGGGATTGCAGGGCATACACTGGCCAGCAACACTACACAGTTCTGAAGGCCCCAGGAGTAGAACATGTTCTGTCCTGCTTTAAGGTCCTAGAAATAATCAAAATATTTTTTATATATTGGAAGGAAATAAATACCGCTCAGCTGTCTGTCACTTTCAGCAAATTCATGGTAATGTTTTCTTAAGCTCCTCAGTCTGGTACATTTTTATACTATTTCATCAATGTCAAATATTTAAGTCCAGACAGATGGTTGCACTCTGCAGGCCATTCATTTTAAACATTTAACAACAGCCTGTGCAGTTGTTTATAGCCCTTACATGCTTTACACAAATATTTCTTTTCATATTAATCTGAAGTCGCTTCTTGCAAGACGTTAATGTCCGCAGGGTTGCTTTTTGCTAATATTTTTATTCTTAAATTATTTTGAATTATATTGAAAATATTTTGACGTGAGTTTAATGTTTATCTTCTGACCAAAAGTTGCAGCGGAGAGAGGACTGAATATGATTTTTTATCCTATTCATTGTTTTCTATTGTTTCATTCCTTGACATTTTTTCCTCCATAGGACTTTATTATGGTCTTATTTGACAGTTGCTATTTTTCCTGTTTTAATGCTTTAGCTTCTCATCTTTTCTGCTAAGTGAAAGCTTCCTGAAAAGTCAGAAGTAAATAGTTCTACAAATCCATCTCATGGCATATCAGCTGGATTTTAATTGTGGAAAAAACACAGATGAGCATCACAACCTTGTAGTTCTTGTGCTGGGTTAAAGCAACTAGTTCAAAAGATTAGCTTGAAAATAAAATCTTTTTTTTTTTTTTTTTTGGTGATATGTAGTGCTTGTATATAGCAATGATCTCCTTGAAAATGTTGAATGTGTCTCATAGAATTTTGTGTATTTTATCTTTGCTTTTAGGTGAATGATGAATGAATGTACTATTAATTCCTGTAGCTGCCACTACTACTGTTTTTTTTCTGCTTTAGTTGAAAAAGTTTTCACTAATACCCTTTTCTGCAGTCAGTCAAAACGACTGGTGGTGTCCTCTCACTTTAAAAAGAAAAGGTAAAAGTGTTATATAATGGTTAAACTGGCAAAATAACCCAGCATTGAACTGAAACGGGCAAAGTACTTGCTGTGCTTGCAGTACCTCGAATAGGAAGTTTCAGATTCTGATGATTTTTCAATAATTTGAGGATCTGTTAATAATAGGCAGGGACTTAAGTCTGTTGCTATGGGAACAGCTGAGCTGGAATTAAGTGCTATTATTCCCTGTGGAGTCATAAGGGACGAGCAGATGGCTGTGAAAGCATTAATTCCTGTTCAGAAAGCCGCAGCTCTTGCTAGCAAACCTGCCTGACTCACGTTCTGTAGTTTGTAGAGGTTTTTGTGGAGGTAACTGAGGTAGACGTTGGTTTGTTGGGTATCTGTCAAGGATGTACGTGAACCAGCTTTCAAAGGGAGGGAAATGGGTTTGAGGAAATGGAGCTAAAGCGACTTAATGTCTAGGATAAATATTATCTAGTTATTGTGTGATGTGTTTTGAATGTTCCTGCTTAAGGAATTTTTGTGGCACTCAAATGGTGAGGATAACTTGAGAGGGTCAGGTTTTTTTCTTTTTTTTTTTTTTCTTTTTTCCCCAGGGAAAATTTAGTTACGGATATTTTGGGCTTGACACTTGTTGGATGCTTGAAGAGCATACACAAAAGTGCATAGAGGACAACGACCTCTTTTTGTTTGTGTTGCACGGAGATACCAGAATCAGATCTTTGGTTATCCTGAAATGTGAAAGTTCCAAAGCTATGAATTGAAGTCACAAAAACAAGACTTTTAAGGAAGAGCCCATTAATTATTTCTAGTTTCTGTGACACGTTGCAATGAAGGACAAGGTTGAAATGTCATTTGGTTCTTCTCCTCTTCATTTTGGGGGCTAAATAAAAATACATTTCACTTGTAAATGAAAACTGCCATTCTTGAGTAATAGCCTCATTTTAATGGAAAGAAAAATGCTGTGAGAATTTGTTAATGCTAGGACCCTAATGCTGCTCTTTGCTTGTGTTTTTGCTGTACCTGAAGTTTTTGTTTCCCTGACAGTCACGCTTTGCCTGTTAGGAAGGCAGTGAGCCCACCCCAGGCGATTAAAGCTGGTGCAGGAGCACCTAGGTGAATAGGAAGGTTCAGGGCCTCTCTTGCAAATTTCTTGAGCCAAAACCCAAGTGCCTGCAGCTCTGAAGGGTATTTGAGCTCTTTGCCTGGTGGTCATTGGTGACACCAAGCGGGCTTGCTGTGGAATAACACACTGTCCCAGCAGCCTGGCTGGCTGTGGAGCACCTCATTGCCGTGTTCTGGACGCTGCACCCGGGTCAGGCTGAGGGCTGCTGCAAAGGCAGCCAGGGCAGGACCAAGTGTTCAGGTTGGTATTGCAGCAAGATAAACAGTCACATTTGGGAGGGTGCGTTTCCCATGCAACAGCCTTCCTCAAAATACGTAGCTGTTTGGAGGGCACACTCAAGCCCTCAGGTTTTGCCTCCAAAGTTTGTGCACTTGAGGGGGAGGAAGGCACCTTGCGCTCAGAGCTGCCTGCTCTCTGTGCACTTACATACCCTCATAGGATGGTATTGTTGCTACTTTGGAAACAGTGCAGTAAGCAGCTATTGTGTCTTCCTGTCGTCTGTCTGACAGTATCTCCCAGCAAAGAAAAAAGCTCCTGCTTATCTCTTTCTTGCTTGCCTTCCAATCTGCTTTCCTGCCTGTGTTTTTTGCTTTGCAGGAACAGCTGTGGGCACCAGGCAGATGAGGTTATAAAGGCAGAAGAAGAATCAAAGTGTTTTCCTGACTGTGCTTATGGGAAACTGCTTTGACAGTTAAAAGCTGTATAATTTCTGGTCTAAATTTTATTTATGGTCAGCTAATTCTCTTACATTATTGTGCTGCCATTGTTCTTGAGGAGGACCCTCCTTTCTTAGTGTTTATCCCTTTGATGTATTTGAAGTTAGCAGCTGTATCCCCTCAGCCCTGTCTTTGCCAGCCTTTACAAGGCAGAGTCCTAGCTTGCTCGTAATAAAAACTTCTCATCCTCTGCCTCATCTAAGCAGTTACTCTCTGCACTTGGTTACAGTTCAGTGAAGAGCCCTGCTGTCAAGTGACGGTGACCCCAGCAAAATTTGTTTTGACAAAAGCAATGAGAAGCGAGCAAGGTTATTAAAATGCACAGAATTCTCGACTCTGCACTTTTTCTGTGTCTTATTTTTGGGCAGTGCTGCTTGCCAAAGATGCTGGAAAGGCCTTTTTGGCTCTGGGAAAAGCAGACTCCCCAGTCGGGTCTTTGGGCCTTGTGGGTGCTAACAAGAGCCTGTTGCCTCTGTTATGATTCTGTCTGGACTGTGGCATACAGAAGGCCTGTTGTTCAGAAAGCTCTAAAGTGCAAGTTCCTAAATATTTGCTTTTTCATCTTTCCAGTTCTTGGTCCCGTTTCTTGTGACTTAGGTCTTAAATCACTCCCATAGTGGAAAAGTAGTTAAAACATGAGCTTCCAGCACAGTGCTTTGCAAAAGAGCTGTGGGTGTTAAAAATCACTTCTTCCCTTTTCATATCGCTGTGTACGAAACAGGTGAGACCAGGGCTGGAGTGCCGTGTCCAGTTCAGGTGTCAACGTTGTTTAAAGGCTGTTGGAAACGCCTTGCGTGGGGAGCACACGTGCAAACCAGATGCCTCAGCATCTTCCATGCACAGTGACAGGTAAATTCTTCTGGGCAGGATGGAGTCGCACAGCACCAGACTTCTGCGGTCGCGTTTTCCATCCTTTGTGTTGCCCTGTTGTCACTTAGATTACATCCCTCCCCATTGTCTGCCACAAAGCATCGGAAAGGGAGCTTGGAGCTGATGATGGTTCAGCAGAGCCTCCAGCTGTCAGGTTATGTGCAAGGAGCGTGTTCTGGAAATTGATAGCCTGGGAGCTGTCCTGGGCATGCAGAAATCTCCTGTTTCTCCTGTTGATTTGATACCGGACAAAGTCTGACGATTGCCTTGATATGGTGACATTCTGGATCAGCCAGCTATCAGAAATGTGTGTTGTGGGATGTGATCAATGCGGATGGACTGTGGCCTGGGTATTCTTAGGGAAGCAAATGAGGAAAGTAAAGAGGTGCTGTTTCCCCTGCTTAGTCTTGACCAATGATTAGACCAGTGCGATGCATTTAGAGCTGCAGAGAATTGTTCAGGCAGTGCAACTGTGTTAAAAATCATCACGCACCTGAGCGTATTCTGAAAAACACTGGTGCCACATCTGCGTGCACAGGTATATGCATCCATATCTGCATGTGTGTTAAACAACCCCAGTGCGTTGTAGGAGCTGTGAAGTGACATGAAAGCACACAAGTCTAGTGTTTAGAAGAATGAACTCCAATAACAGAATGTACTTAAGCTAAATTACTGTTGTGAAAGAACTTCTGAAATATCCTGGTAAATGAAACATTTCATCTTATTATAGATATTTTGGCACCGATAACTGGTAACAGGAGCTATTACTCTTGCTGTAGCAAAGTTTCTTTATATCCTTTTATTCAGTTGCTGCTAATTTTAGGCTGAAATTTCCCAGGCTTCCTGTGATGCAGAAACAAACTCTTTGGAAGAATTTCAGCAAAATTTACTAATCTTTGAATCTTCTTGTTTCCAGTTTATTTTATATCAGCTTGCTGGTACCAAGTGGCAGTGTCTAATTTGAAGGAAATAGATGCTCCTGTTTCAGAGTCACTAAATTATTTGTGCAGTTGCATAAGTAATTTTCTTCCACCTTTCTCCATAGGGTGGATCGTTGGGGCTGCCTGTTCATGTGGTGCTTTTGTTCAGCTTAAAGTGGCTTTGAAAATCATCACACTTGGAGCCCTTTGTTGTAATCCCGAACTTGAAAGAATATTGAAGCATTTTCAGATGTGGAATTTGAGAGTGCATCACTGTGACTTTCACATTTTATCCTGTATCCTGAAGGTTCAGAATAAGAATTGTTTTTGCCCCCAAAGTCTGCTATTAGCACTTAATAATGTTTCTTATATGTGGATATTAGAGCAGGCAAATACTGTCTTTGTTTCACTAATTGAGAAAGTAAAGAGTGAGTATTGCAGCTTGCTGGGAGCTACTCGGGCAGCTCTCCTGCAGGATCAGGGCTGGGCCGTAGGCTTTCCGAGGTCGTGCTCCTGTTCAATCCATCTCGCTGCTCAGACACAACTTGAGCTCCGTCTTCCTCGTCTGGGAGACGAGCGGCTTGGCCTGCGGCTCCAGCGCCAAGTCAAACAAGTGCCTCTTTCTTTCAACAAAAGCAAATGCTGGTGTGGGGAGGTGCATGAGAAATAGCACTCAGGGAAAGTTATGAACCTTCTCTTAGCTGATAATAGTTGCATTAGAGATGTGAAAGGAGAAAAGTAGTGCGTGCATGGGGTGATGCAGCCTGTGTGCTTGATTCCCAGCTGGTTGGGCAGCACTGAGGGAGTGCTCAGCGCTGTCCCTCCCGAGGCCAGTGTGCAGGCTCTGGTGGGAGGTGCACGGGAGCAAGGAAATGGCTTGTCTGTGCTCTGATGAGATAAGCACAAGTGCAGAAGGCTGGGGCTTGGATTCTCTTCAAGCGCCACAGTGGATTTGCTGTGAATAGATGTAATTACAGTACAGACAGACACCAGTATGTTTTGAGGCTGTGGATTTTCCACCACATCCAGAAGTTGTGAGCATGGATGTTCACATGGCACTTGGACAGCCAAGTGTGCCAGAGCTGTTGGATGCATCATCTACCTTCTGTTTTGCACGGGCAAATTAACCAATATCTGGGGCCTCTTCTTGTCGCAGGAGGGAGTTCAGGGGACTGGCTCAGTGTCACAGAATGGGCCACGGCTGCTCTTTGGGCTGCTCACCCGTCTTCCAGAATGTGACACGTGTGCTTAATTCCATATGCTGTTAGTGTGCTGGAGTGGGGCAGAGTTTAGACTCTTTATAGCTGGGAGAAGGGAGGGAATGTAGGTACAGACCTACTGTTCAACACTCCTCGTGGTGGCCTGGTCCAGTCCCAGGGCCATGGCCCTGCTCTTGGGCAGTATTCAGAGCTCACCTGAAGATAGAGAGCTTGTGGTTTACCTGTGCTGAGGTGTGTAGGCATCCTGTATGTGTGTGTATATATATATATGTGTGTATATATATATATATATATACATACATGTGTCCAGATTAGCTTTTGCAGAGAGCTTCCGAACACAGTATGCTTTGTTTAAAAAGTAAAGCACCCGAGAACAAATGCCACTTAAAAATTAAATGTCCTGATTACAATATCTCTTTCTGTAATTTAATGTTTCTTTGGGAATCTTTCAGCTCCGTCTGTATAAAAACGGATAGTTTCTGTTGCATTTTCTCTCCACTTGATCTGAGAATAGCCATGAGAGTGAAATAGAGCATCTCTTATCCTCTTACTCCTTAGCAGTCTCCTTTATTGGATGACCACCTCGTCTGTGCCTGGATGCAGGTGTCTCCTCTGCCTGGTGTCTTCACTTCCACAAGTCAGTTCTCAGCTGGATCTGGCTGCTCATGTCAGAGTTGGATTTGGGTGGTGGAGGACTTATTCTGCAGACCCTGTATTGTATGATCTGTGCCACTAGCAGCAAAGTGGGTGAACAGGGAAGACTTGTACAAAAGAAAACCCCAAATCTGTTGGCAGTGACGTGCAACAACTTCCCAGAGCCTTCAGAGTCTTTGTTCCCCCACAGGTTATTCAATATGCTGCGGAGAAGGCAGTTTAGCTATCTGTGCTTCAGCTTTTAAAAATTTCAACTTAAATGTCAAATAAGGATGCCAAAATTACTACTTTAAGCATTTTTGTAATAATTCAGTGCTGTATGATTGTGATGTATTTGAATTCTAATTTTTACACTGGATTGTTTCCACAGTCAGAGTTTTCTGATGGTTTATGAGCTGGGTCTTTCACAGCTCTTTACCCTCTCTTCCAATTCATGTGTTTCCATCTGTAGGCTTTCAATTACTGATGGTTTAATGTTAATTCATTGTAGTTTGGACCTGAAGATGTGCCTACATTTTCTTCTAAATCTGGGCCTGCTTCCACTGTATTGTTCCAGAGTTGGATGCAAAGTCAGAACAGTTTGAGCAGAAAAATCTTAGACCAGCAAACTTGTTTAAGTTTTCTTCTGAGAAAACATGTCCCTTCTGTTTCCGATTTGTATTTTTTTTTCCTCTAGATATTACTGTTGTTTAAGCCCACTTCTGGCCCATTTAGACATAGATTTTTTTTCTCCCACCTCCCCCCCTTCTGCTCTGCTGCTATATTTTTCTCTGTAGTACAAATGCAAAATCGTGTGCACTTGTTTCTTGCTGTGCTTTACAGGTGGAAACTACATGGAGCTGATTTGAAAGGATGAAATAATTTTCTTGGCAGCTTTTGTCTTGTCTCTGTGCGTTAGTGTAGCCTATTGTGCATCTTACTCCGTTCCTGCTCAACGGACTGAATGCTGCTCTTTGCCTTAAAATGGGCATGCTGCATAAGCACCTTAGCTCTTTCCATTGGTAAAATTACAAAATCTACTATAGGAATTTGTGTTCTACAGAAGTTATGTATACCTGATACTCTTTTTGTGCCTCCCTTGCTTGTTTAGGTTGCTTGCCTGACCTGTTTTGTGCTGCAAAGCGGTACCGAGGAGGGGAGGTCTTGAGGGGCTTTGTCCTTAGGGAAGCCCAAGGTGCTAATGTTGTTCTCCTCACCCAATCTTGTGCTTTGCATTTTGGTTTTAAAATGCAAGCCCCATGTAACGCTGCATGCATGAATTGCTTTCCGCCACCCAGAGCTTCAGGTTTGTTCTTATTTTGCTCTTGAACTTTTAATAATTGTGAAAATAAAAAGGGAAGGTCTGTTTGCATTGTTCGTCGTAGGAAAGAGCTGTGCAAATCCCTTGCTATTTTTGGTATTTGACCTCTGCAGAGAAGAGTGTCAAATCTGCAGGTTGTTTTCATTTTTATTACATGTTTCTACCCTCCTACTCACACGTTACTCTTACGTACTGATTTAATCTTTGAGACAAAGTCCTGTTTCTCGCACATTTTCCGATGTATTTTTCTAGAGGTGTAATTTTATTTTCCTATCCATTGCTGAACTAAGAGTCTGCTTTAGAAATGAGATGTCGTGGAATTGCATAGTTCTAGTGTAAATAACTAAAAGGAGAGAGAAAATAGTTTATGAATTACTGGTTTATTTTCTGAAAAAAAATCTGTTTTAAAGACGTGAGACTATTGACCTGAGCTGAGAAGGTGATGTTCAGAGCAACACACAAAGAGCACAGCAGCAGATGTTTAGACAAGATTAAATATTTAGTTTGTGCTGCTAGGTGTTACTTGGATCACTTCTGTATTGCTGGGAAGCCCTGTTTTGGGCACCTAGGACTGTCTGCTTCTAGTTTTGCTGCATGTTTTCAGATCCATTAATGAGAAATATGTAACCAAAGCATCAGTAAATTCTGTCCCTCCTATGTGGCATCCTTCTGCTTCATGCCTTCAAGTTTATTTCCCTTTTAAAGGAGCTTTATAGGATGCTCTAGAGGTCAAAATGTCTTAGGTTATTTCAGAGTTCTCTATTTACTTTGAGTTCGCAAGATGTAATGAGTGGTGAGTGTCCTTCAGGAAGCTCCTGGTGGTCGTGATACCGGGGACGCACAGGGGTCGCACACAGCTATGGGGTTAGCTCAGAGGAAGGTTTCATGGCCTGGTCACTTCAGAGAACCCAATTTGATACCACAAAAGGTTCAGATTTAATTTATAAAAGTTGTTTTTCCCCTTGTTCACTGGGTGTGGATGCAGGTGCAGGTGAGATGCATACTTGTAGCATGCTGTTGTTACCTGTATTTTTGTCTGTGATTCGGACAGTTGCACCGGGCTGCGGTGCTCCATCCCCATGGGCACAGGTCTCCAAGATACTGACTTTGCCAAAGGGTTCTTGGGGACCTGCACAAAACGCATCCTCTGGAGGCTACGTTAAGGAGTGCTGAGCTGGAAGGTGCTTGGCTTCCGCGGCGCAGAGCTCCACGTGCTTTGTAAGTGGCAGCAATCCAGAGCTTAGTTATCTGCCATTGTGTTTGGAAGACCATGGTTTCCTATTTGTCTCATAAATTTAACACAGATCCTATTCCTGCCATTTAAACTTTCCCATCAAAATAAAACAGTGACTTCCCCTCCTGAAAAGGAAGGGCCGGCAGCTACACCCTGAAGTTTGAGCAGGAATTGTTTATATAACCTTCAATCAGAGGCTCATAAGAGTTTGAAGACTTTTTCACCAGGACAAACTAAGGTTTTAGCAAGACCTGGTCAGATACAGCATTATGGTTCTTCATTGTTGCAGTGGAAATAGAAGCCAAGACTCTACCCTTCAGCTTCCTGATGATATAAATTACACATCGAGCTGGAAAACATGAAGAGCTCCTTCTGGTATTTCAAATAGCTGCAACTGCGTCATTTGGGGGTAAAAGCTTAGGAACTATCTTGGGCTAGTGTTACTTTCCAGAAAATATTATTAAATCTGAATGAAGAATGCTTTTGCAGACTCTGGCTTTTTGCAGCTTCTACGTATTTGTAGAGTTCCCTTCCTTTCCCCCACCTCCAAAGTAGTAAAAGCTGTGACATAAGAGGAGTGTTGTAAAAAGTGCTCATTGAATAAATTCTCTGTCAAAGTTGGTAATATTTAAGTAACAACAGCTTGCTTTCCAAAGGGAGGACATTTGTCAGGAATGTGTCTGTTTAATTTTACGTGATCTTTTGCGTATAAAAAAGCGTGATTATTCTGAGCTTCAAATTCAGGTCAGTCTGGAAAACCACCTTTTTCTTGCAGAAGTGCACAGAAAGAATGCAATTCATGGGTAATAACAGCAGTGTAGGATAGCTGCCCTCTAAAGCTGCTTTCTCCCCATCCAAGTGTATGTTTGGAAACACCATTTTAATGAAAGTTTCTGTTGTAATTCTTTGGCAGACTTGGTTAAGCAAAAGCTATCCTATTTTAATAATACATATTTCATATGTCTTTTTCTTAAAATGATTCATTTGCATGAATGTTTAATGCTTTTGTACTGTTTTTGCCCTGGAATTGTTGTATCTTTGACTTTGTGTTGTGGTCTTTGGGGTACTTAGTCTGACACAAATATTTTGTTACACAGCTGCAGTGTGATTCTTCTCAAAAGTCAAGTTCAAAAAACCCAGCTCTTGTGTGCAGCTCCTGTGCAGTGGTGGCGATCAGTGCCCTTCTCCTAAAAGCTTGCTGCATTTAAGGACGTATGCAGGAAAGCACGTAAGGAGCAAGCTGTGCAGGTGGGATTGCACACAGGCTCCTGCCAGAGAGCGCGTTGGCTACTTCTCCGTAGAGGGGAAAGGAGTTTCCACAGGATGTCTGCATTTCATGGCAGAAATTCCTCGTAGATGTGCTCAGAAAGGTTGCTTTGATGTAGAAGATTAACCTGGGGACCTCATTGTCGGGATATTTCTGAGGCACATAGCTTAGTGAGATTATTTGTGACTTGGGAATTAAGCTTTTATGGGTACATCTACTTAAGCTGTTTTTAAAATTTGCTCTTGTTTGTCCCAGGGCCTGCTGGATATTTGTATGTACCAGCTGGGAGCAAAACCCCAGTGCTGCAGGCAAACAAAAAGGGCAGAGGGCAGCTTTGCCCCAGCAACTTCTCTTAAGTTGCTGCTTTCTCATGGACCTTTAATGTAATTAGCCAAAAACAAGCAACACACAGTACCTTATTTCACTCCTAAGAGTCTGGTGTGAAGAATTAATAAAGTTGGGATAACTGGAAGTACATGAGACTACCTTCCCCCCCCCCCCCCCCGCTTCCTTGAGCTGTGAGTCGGCATCACGTTTTGCAGTTCCGGGTGTAATTTTCTCCAAAAGAGTCATTTATGCATATGATTACTCCTTCTAGGTGCTGGCATGGTTCTTAAGGAAATAACTGGATTTTTGAGGAGTGTTTTGTCCTTATATGCATTAGCCAAAATATCCATGCAGATGAGAAGTCACTGGAGAATTGACCCCCAAGGACCTACTATAATTTCTTCAATATAAGAAATTTTCTTTTCTACACAGTGAAAAGTGGTCTAGTGTAAGCTGTAATTTTAACAGAAGTCATCCATGAGTTTGGCTATATTCATTTTCCAGACTGCAATTACATCTTTGACTCTTGTAATCCTTTTTTATTTTTTATTTTATTTTTTATGGTCAAAGGCTGTGAACTGACTAAAATTGCTTATGATTATGACAGGCAGTCATCTCATTTAAATGTAAATGCTTTGATACTTCTTCTGGCTTTAAGCTAATGTAAACCTTCAGTGTGATTGTAGAGTTGAGCTCTGCTTTGTGTTACAGAGAACTTTTTTTTTTTTTTTCAAGGCATGTTATTTGGGACAAGTTTCTTTGTGCGTAAGCATTGAGAAAATACTTCTAATTGTGTTTTGCTTTGCAGTACTTGTATTTTACACATCAGCCTGTTAAGAGTTTCTAGGAGAGTTCAGTAATGCCAGAGAAGAGTTGCTTCCAAAAGTAATTTTTTTATCACTTGCACCAAGAGCCAGATTTATATAGATGTTAAGGAATCTGGAAAAAAAAAACCAGCTAGGTGCTTAGGAGAATTGAGGGTAACAGCAAAGATGTTAAATTCCAGTGAATTCTCCCCATGTAATATAGCCGGCTTAGGTGCTCCATGTTGGCAGGTGTTTATGTGCTTCATTGGGCACCTAAGTACTTGGAAAACTTACTTAATCAGGCTGTTTTAGGATGTAGTTTTGCATAATTTTTGTCTTGTTCTCTCCCTCCCTCCCTTGCCTGCTAATTTGAGAGGTCTCCTGCAGTTTCCCTGATGCCTGTGGCTGTTGGTGTCTGTGTCTTGGAGCGCAGGGATCGCTCCGCGGCAGGTAGCAGTGAGAACTTGGTCTATTCAGGTGTGGAGGACGCTGCTTTCCTGCTTACTGTATAAAAATAATAAGGCAAATTTAGCTGGATGACTTTCACAGGATTCAAAAACAGAATACTTAATCTTCTAAGGGGATTATACGATGTAGTGCTTGCAGTCTCAGGGGACTGAACTCCTTAGCTCAGGAAGCACCTTCCGGTTCTGTTCCTGTAAATAAAGCTGAAGCAGACAGGGTACTGGGATAATTAAATTTTGACCTCATGCAAGAAGCTTTTTCATTTGTGTATTTTTAATACTAATGTTATTTCAGAATGACTTAATTAAAATGCATCTTGGATTTTCCTTTTTACAGATTCCTGACAGCTTCAAGTGCGGTGTTCGCGATGGCTGCAATGGAGAAGATTGAGGAGCAGTTTGGCAGGCTGCGCCTTGCAAAGCGCTCTGTGCTAAGTGAAGAACCTGCTTACTTGTTGGACATAGACATTTCAAAACCTGTTCAGTCTGAAAGCAGCCACTTTGTGGCAGTTTCATGTTCCAATCAGTCAATTAGGATTTATAACAGGGCAACGTTAACCTTCCTGCGGGAGTACAGTAGCAGTCCTGGGATGCTGAATGGAGTCAGGTTTGCGCACACGCGTGACAGCGTGGTGTTTTCAGCATGCACTGATGGCACAGTAAAATGTTGGGATGTTCGTTTAGCAACACAGAAAGCTGTGCAGATATTCAGTGGGTATCCTTCCAATGTTTTCATCAGCTTTGATATTAATTGCAGTGATCTCATAATTTGTGCCGGAACGGAAAAAGTGGAAAAGGACACATTTTTAGTGTTTTGGGACGCAAGAGGTGATACAAGCTGTGCCAGCAAGAGTAAAGAACCCTTGGGAGTCTATTCTGAAAGTCACAATGATGATATCACTAGAATTTGTTTTCATCCTACCAAACCCAGTTTGGTAGTTTCGGGGTCAACTGATGGGCTGGTTAATGTCTTTGACATTAACAAGGACAACGAGGATGATGCTTTGATATCAACTTGCAATTCAGATTCATCCGTAAGTTTTATTGGCTGGTCTGGGAAAGATTATAAACAGGTCTATTGCATGACACACGATGAAGGATTTTCTTGGTGGGACCTTGCTCAGTTAGATACTGAAGAACCCATAACATTACTGCACGTCCTGGATGTCCGAGAGGCAGTCTGCATCGAAAACGGCACCTTAAATTACCTGGTAGGTGGCTTGTACCATGAAAAAGCAGATAAACTGCTGCTTATTGGGGGAACATCCACAGGGAACATCCACCTAATAAGCTGTGGCCTCGATGGGCTGAGCGTTGTGGGCGCCCTTCAAGGAGGCCACGCTGCTGCCGTCCGCTCTTTCTGCTGGGACGCGACGGATGAGTCGCTGTTGACTGGTGCTGAGGATGCACAACTGTTGCTGTGGAAACCGGGAGCTGCCGAGAGGTCCCTCGCAAAGAAAACGTCTCTGAAAACCGCTTCTTCCGTTCAGAAGAGAGTGAGGGTTCATAGCACCTCCCTGCGAAGCAGCAAGAAGTAAAATACCGCAAATGGAGAGCTCTGCTATGGAGAGCTTTTCTGTTTGTGTCATCTTGCAGGCAGGATCTGCCTGCTGCTTTATTTGGAGGTGTTCTACAGAGAGAAGGGTGATACTTAGAAATTCTACCTAGGAATGTGCTTTGGTCATCAAAGCAATACTATTATATGCGTGAAAAGAAGCTGATGACATTAATCTGAAAAGAATGAATGATTGCGCTTGAACAATAGATCCTAAATATTTTTTTATGTAAATTTTTTTATGGTTCTTGATGTCTCAGCCAATGCTTTTAATGTATAATACAGGCCCATGGCTTACGTGGTTTGTTACTTTCCCACTGAAATTCCATGGCAGGCTTAAAAAGCTCTTGTGTTTTGAGCTGTGTTTCTCTTGCTTTACAGGGAACTTAATGAAATTGCTCAATATATTAAAAGATTTCTCTGTCATTGTTTAATGCCTGCGGGAATTGCTTCCTGATGAAAGAGAGAATAAGGACTGTTCTGCACTGTCATCTCACTGTTTATAACAAACTCATAAAGCAGCAGTTCATAGAGCTGCATTTTCATAGCAGAGATGAATGTATTCAGCCAAACAGGAATATGTGATGCTAAGCAGGTAATCTTTTAAGCATGAGAAGTGTTAAACTGGTGTTATTTGGGGCATATTTCCTAAATGAAAACAGGCAGGAATCTTCTTTCCTGGCAAGGGAGGGTATCTCACTGGGTGTACCTGGAAGATGGGGAAGCTCCTCCAGCGGGTTGGAGAGACTGATGGTCATGGTGACACCAGTGCTTGTCACCAGCCCTCCTGCAGTTGACGTTAACTAGTATCACATGCTCAGTTGGAAGGATAAAAACAAAAAACACCTTTTGAGAACGTAGTTATAGAATAAAAGGCCAATATAAGGAGGTTTTAGCAAATCCTGTTAGAGGTTTTTGCCTGTCATGTAAGAAATGCCTCTTCCTGCAGAAGGTAATGTATGCTGAAGCATCTTTCTAGGACTGCTGCGTTTTAGTATTCCATCAAGTAGCTATTAAGCGGTGCAAAAATTGCACTGTACTTGCAAACTGTTCAGTTTTTAGGCTTAATCTTCTCCTTTGGCAGCCTCCAACCTCTGCGCATCTGACTCTGCGCAGGCAACTGCCTCCTGCTTTCTGAGTGCTGTTGCCGTCAAATTGTGGTTGTAGTTGCACCATATTTGACCAACGTCGACCACAACTGAAAACAGCAAAAGAGTATTTAGGGATTGCTATGTTAGAGAACAGTTGGCAAAGGAATTAAGAGTTTTATTTCACCTGAGGGTGATAGGTAATTCTTTCAAAGCAGTGGTCAATGTCAAGTTTACAAAGGGTTTCCTAAGCAGAGGAAGATACTTGTCTCTTGTATAAGGCTACAGCTGTGCTAGGGCTGGCTTAATCATCTCTTGGAGATGTGCCCTGGTCAAGCAGAGGTATCACATTTCCCCATGATACATTTTACAAAGTGGCTGCATACTTCAGCCATGTGTCCATACTTGTTTGGTGCCTGTCTGTTGATGATAATTATGTCAAGACATGATTCGGTTAGTTTTTGTTACTGCTGTTTATTCACTGAATGATTAAGGTTGGAAGGGACCTCTAGGGATCATCTAGTCCAACCTCCTGAACCAGCAGGGTCATCCAGAGCATGTTTCGTGGGAGCCCGCCCAGGTGGGGATGCCTGGCAGTGCAGTTTCACTTGGAAAATCACATGTCTCTAAACTTGTTGCCCATTTCTGTGGCCTTTGTGATTTTGTAACTCAGGGGACTGCAGACCTCAGCCCCCAGGTTCCCTTGCTGGCCTGGTTTGATTCAACGGCAGGAAAAAAAATTAAAGGAGAAAAGAAAACCACAGTTACGGAGACCGGGTTTCATCTCAAACATGATGCATAACTTACTTTTTAGATGCTTCTCCAATTTTTTTCCTGGTGTCTTAGCACATGCAGTGCAGTCCTTGGGCATTGCTAAGAAAAGCTGATTTCTCCTTTTTCATATAGATACCTTATACAGCAACAGGAAGAAAAAAAATACTTATGGATTTAAAATTGCTGCAAAAACATAGCAGGAAGCTCAGGCTTGTGTTGCCTAAAATATTTGACTTTTTTTTTTCTTTTATGTTGTCTTAATTTGAGGTTAATATCCACTAAAAATGTAAATGGAAACCACATCTTGATGAGTAATTCACACTTGTTTGCTTTTGTAAACTGAAAACGCTGTTTCACAGAGCACAAGCAGAATATGTTGTACTCATATAAATAAGCAGGTTTGAAATTAGGCAGGTAAAGGTGTCTGACAATCTGCTTTGGTAGTTTTGAAGCCAGCTAGTTGACTTCAGTATTATTAAGAAACATATTTGAACTGAGAATGTAACTGAAATAATGTGCGAACACCAGGCATTCAGAAATTCTCATTATACTAATTGTTTAACCCCAGGGGAAGCTTTAATTTCAGAAATGGTATCATATTTTTTCCAGCAAACAAAAATGAAAATTAAAAATCCAGATAGGTTACCAGAGCGCAGCAAACGGTGCCCGTCTTTACTTGGAGATTGTGGTAACCCCATCGTGCTCCTGTGAGCTGCAGGAGCACATCGTGTCATTAATCTCCAACCCCAAATTTCTTTATATCAAGCACACTCTTCCCTCTTTTCACTGTGAGTAAAATCTAACCCTTGCACACACCCTATTACTGTGGGTAATGCCTGTTCTTATTGAAAACAATTTGCTTTTTTTGAAATACAACGTCCTTTCGCTTCTCTTTCAAACAAGCTATTGGATATCAGGATGAGATGTGATGGCCAGCAAGACATTTCAGCAACAATTTAGGATTCGGGGAAAATAAACAAATGTTAAGTTGTGAATTTATTTGTCAAATGGATGTATTTAGCAAATTGCCAGGTAAGTCTTTTTGTGGCCGGACTGCACATGGCACATACATGAGGTGTTTAGATGGATGTGGCTGCGTATCTGTATTTAAAACCTTAATGAGAAAATGGGCAGGTAGAGCATTTTGAAGGCACAAAGTACCTGTTTGATAGTGTGTTCCTGAGTGATGGCTTTCCCTCGGCTGGGGATCCTGTGCGACCTTGAGCGTTGTCCTCTTAAATGAAGCGATTTCTTCTGTGAGGTGAAGAGCAGACATGGACGTACCCTTGGAGGGCAGCGGAGGCCAGGCCCCCTGCCTGCCCGGGTGGCTTCACCTCATGCTTTGATGTAAGGCACCGTCCCCGTGAGGAGGGACGGCCCCGGCCGCGGTGTCGCGGGCTCCGGGGCGGATGCAGCTCGTTGCAGGTATGTGTTTTCATGCTGATGGGGAAAGGACTTTATTTTGGCTACCTTATGAAATTCACCACAGTCCGTTTGTTGTCTCCAGTGTGGTCTCCTCAGCCTCGGCCTGAGGACATATGGGGGAGGAGTCTGTTGATGGCTGACTTGACCACGCTGTGGTGAGGAGCTCTGGTAACCTCCATGCTGGTGCACTTGTTTTCATGCCTGTGTTGGGTTCAGGGGGCGGAGGGGCTTAGTTTCAGCTACTGCCACCACCCGGTGGGTGTCCGCTCGCCCGTGTGGCGCTCTGTCCTCCGACAACTGGATCATGTGCATTTCTTTGAGTCTTGTGTCTTTTTGCCTTTAGATCCTTTTAATTCTGTCCTTTGAAAGTATTTCCATCTTTCTGGAAACCAAATTACAGAAAATACCACTCTGCATTTTGATTTTTTTTTATATACTCTCGCTGCAATCTTGGCACCAATATCTTTATGGAAATATGTTGCATTTCAAATTCAATATCAATTTCAGTCTTACCCTGTCATGTGCTGAATAAAAATTGGATGCTGCTAAAATCCCGTAAGGCCGCTTCTTGGACAGGCTTCTTGTCACTGGAGCTCAGAACTGGCAATGAGAAATGCTAGGGGAATCCTAAGGAGTTTTCAATACTCATTTAAAATAATCATTTTGGGAGGTCTAACAGAAAAAGAAAAAAAAAAAAGAAAAAAAAAAAGTCCTGGGCCCTCAAAATTACCCATTTTCAATAGATCACCAAAGACAGTTGTATTCCAAGTAGCACACTTGGTTGTAATTAAGCATAAATACAAAGCCACAATTCCTTTTTCTAGATGTATTTAACACAGGAGTTCTTCATCACTATAGGTGTTGAATATCTCTGAATATAATGTATGCTGCTGCTCACTGCTTCAGATCGAGATTAAAAAATACCTGAATACAAATCTGACAGGTAGCAGATTTGGAAGTGCCTATAATTTAACTTCTCTTCGTATTTCTAGAGATTAATGGAGAGCTGTACTTACAAATCACTACACAGGCTCTGAATTTCCCAGTATTAAGAGTGAAGGCGTGGAAGTAAATCAATGAAGTTTCTGTGACGCTATCTGAAACTGCTAATATTCCTGCTGCCAGTTATTCCGTGTTAGTGGATGTAAGATCCGCGTGCAGGGTTCAGTGTGTTATGTGTCTTAGAGAAGCTTTTCTTTCCTGCAGGTGCTTGTGTTTCCACTCATGGTCACAGCCTCTGGCAGCAGGGGAGGGAGAGGACCCGGGCCCACGGAGCCCAGTTCTGCTGCCCGCCTCCGTGCGCCTCCCACGGGCATCGTGGGCCACTTCCCAACAGCCGTTTGGGATCTGCTTAAGGCAGGAAGTCTCTAGACTGCGCTCTGACCTCGGCGACCTTGGTGAAATGATTCATTTCAGACTGATAGATGAGCAGTCAGGCAAAAGCGGGATGCTCCTTGCTACGAGGTACTGTATTTTATTCCCAAAGTTTCTGTCTGTGTAGCTTGCAGATTGTTCTTAAGAATACTTGGCATGTATAAATCTTGAATGTGTAAATCTAAAGCTGATGCTACCAAAGGAGCACTTAGGTGCCAAGTTATGTGTTTCAGTGTGAGATCTCTTTTGACAAACCCTTGTGGTTACGCCAGCATCCCAGAGGTAATACCGATTGGGACAGTAATGTATTGGATCAACAAGAATAGCATCTATGCTGGATGGAAAAAAAAACCAAACTCTGAGGCAAATTCTACACAACCTAATGCTTATTATAAAGAAGAAAGCATTATAGAACAGTCCTGTTGTGCTGCATGGTGTGTAATGTATGGGGCCAGAGGGAAGTCCTCCCAGACACCAAAGTGGTGAGGAGAGAGTTACAAACATAAAGATCTTGGTTAGTATTCTATATGTATAAGGCAATAGACGACAGCAAGGCAGTTGTTGGAGTTGATTCTTACAGCTGAGCTGCATGTATTGACTGAACTACTGCAAGTACCGGACAGTATTAAGGCAATAAAGGAAAGTAATAGGAACATGCAGGCACCCTGCCACATGCAAAGGAATGAATGGTGACATTTTGTTAAAAACATCTGGCCTAAACTCCTTTATTTTTACTAGTGTTATTATTTTAACATTTCTGTTGTGGTTTATTGCCAGGATGCCTAGACAGTGAGTGAACTGTAGCTCTCAGCTGCTGGGAGCCAGTTCTGGGCAGCGAGTGGGCGCTTCTGCTCCTTCCACGTGTTCACCTGCCCCCCAGGACACAGCTGCTTCTACGTTTTTGCCTTAGTTTTGTTTCAGATGTTCTAAGCCTGAATAATTATTATATTTAAGAATTTGCTCCTAGCTATCCTGTTAGGCTACCTCAAGACTAGCTATGGATGAAACCTAACTCAAGTATTTGTGGCTTCCTTCGTGCATGTGTGATATGCTACGTTCATTTAATGAGTTCTGGATTTATTAACACACTACAGATTGAACAACAGAGAGCTGAATTTATGTATCATGACTGTCAAATTGTACAATCTATGAAAAAAGAATCCCGAGACTCCGCTGAAGATGACAGTTTGTGTGTGTGTGTGTTTAAAGAGTTTGGTTTATGAAACAGTATCAGAAAGCTCCATATTACTTTTGAAAAGGAAAGCCTGGTGTTTTCCAGATGTCTTCATAAAATAATTTGGTAGTTTCAGATAAAGGTATTTCTGGAGCTTCAGATGTGATTTTTGCACATAATGCTGAAGTGAGCTGGCAGAGGAAATGAACTTCAGTTTGTGAAATATAAAAATCCTCAAGTTTCTTCACATTTTCTCCACAACTCAGCGAGTTAAGCTGTCATGCAAAGGTGGCCCATGTGTAGCAAGTTTCTGAACGCCCTTATAAGCTTCATGCAGTAAGGCCACCATTGGCCTTAGTCAGCAAATGCACCTGCAAAGCAGAACATTTTGGTGGCTCGGAATCCAAGAGAGAGGAAAATAAAGCACACTCACACAGCTGACCTATACAGAGAACATGTAGGACCATTGCTGGCCTGTTGGATCATCTTATCATTATTTTTTCCTGTTTCTTAGAAAGTGGTTTGGCTTAGCAATGCAATCCAGGGTCATTTTGCTACAAAAGAGAGAACGTTACCAAGGTCTGGGCTGTCTAAGGATCTCCTGTTTTCGTTTCCTGTCTCGTTCTTGATCTCAAAGCCAAAGCACCGCCGCTCCTTCTGCAGGGTGAACTTGGCAGCTACCAGGATGATTCCAGCTGACCAGCTGGCTAGTACAAGAGATAGCGCACACTACAAAAAGAGGAAACATGCTTTTTAAAACAAACAAACAAAAAACACCCAGATTTCTTTGTTTAATCAACAAACTGCAAGAATATTAGTAAATGCCCTAAAAGCACTCTTTTGCTTGCGAATATCAAGCGATCTTCCTATAGTTTATAGTAAAAAAAAAAAAAACAAAAACTGAGATTGCAGTGTGGCACCTGTGTGCCTTGTTATGGGACTGTGTGTGTAAAGGGAGTTCACTTTTGCCCACATCTCTGGAGGTGATCTGAGAAGCGTTTTGTATAATATTGCACATGAAGGAGCTTGCAGTTTGCTCGTATGTTTCAATGAGATCAGCCGTTAAAAACATTTTGGTATAGTTGATATTAGTATGACTAGGTAAGTGGAATATACTACATGTGTAGCTGGAATAATAAACTACTGCCATTCTGTGGGAAGAAAACGGTGCTCTGTCGTTCAAAGATTTTTCCCCAGATCTTACACAGGATTTGAGCTTTTTTTTCCCCCTATCTATCTTCACTTTAACTAAAACCAACCAGCTCATTTTTAGAGGTGCCTGCTACATGTTTATTCTCAAGGAGCTAAATTAAAACTTCTTGCAGGAAGTGCAGGAGGAACGCGAGTCGCTAAAAGTTCAGCTTTTATTGGGTCCAACATTCGCGGATGGGTTGTGGATTGTCCTTTGTAGCACAGCTCAGCTTCAAAGTGTGCCCAAAAGTGGGTGTTGGAGTTCTCATTTTACAGATGGAGAAACAAGGGGAAAAGCTACCCAGCTGCGCATAGGAAATCTGTGTAAGAACTGGATCCAAGCCGATTTTTTTTTTCCCCTCCCTCCAGTCCCGTGAGGCTGCTGCTGCTTTTGTCTCTTCTGTAGAGGAGAACACCACCACGAAATCAGATGCCCCTTACCAGAGTGGGCAGTTTGGTGAGCCTGTTGCAAATGGGCAGCAATGTGCCTTTTCCTTAAGGCAACCAATGGACAGCTGGTTGCAGCTCAATTTGATTGCAATTAGCACTGACTTTCTGACGCTTTACCTTGCGCGTGCAGTCGTAGTAGTCACTGTAACAGCACTGTCTGCCTTGAGAGTCCTCCCCAGTACAGGAGCTGCTCGTGGTGTTCACAGAGAGGATCTGTTCGGTTCTCTTGGTGCCCCGAAGCGCCGGGCGGGTCCATGTGGGGAGCGCGCAGCCGCAGGCCGGGCAGGCAGCGCTGCGAGCCCAGGGCCTTCCGCGGGGATGGCAAAGGCAGCCTGAGCACACAGCACTGTGTTTTCCTACAGCAGTGTCACCAGCACAGCAAGACATGCCGGAGATGGAGCAGGACCTCCGCCTGGTGGGCTGGGACCCACCAGCAGACCCTCTGGCCGTAGGTCGAGGAGCTCTGCTGAGGCTGCAGCTCCTTCCTGCTGACCACTGGTGGATGGTGACAACCACGAGCTCTCAAAGGACCCAGCGTGGGAGCATTCCCAGAGGTAGGAGGAAAAGCCAAGGTAACTGCAACAAGATGTGTAAGGGGAGAACAGCATAGCCCTAAAAGAGACCATGGGTCGCGGAGGAAAGAGCTGCCTGGGAATGGGCTAAGCTGCTGCCCAAGATGTTCTACAATGACGCACTGCAAAGTGAGCTCTTGTTTTCGTTGTAGTAGATCCGTTTAGCACACACAGCGGTGGGGTTCCTGCTGCTTCTGTTCAACCAACTTTGCCTCTCCTTTTAGTGAGCACTAGGCGTCACTTGGGATCTCCCCGAGTAGTCTGAGGGGTGGAAAAGCCCAGGCAGTGGCTGTGGGCCCAGTAGCTGAGCAGAGGCTCTTCCCCATGGCTGAAGCTAAAACCTCGTTGGGTTTTTGTTTTCTTTGTGTTTAGATATCTGGAGGGGAGATGATTAACAGCAAGTCTGAGGGATGGATGTGGAGGAGCTGCCATGGGCACAACAGGGCACAGGGGTGGCAGTGACCCAAGCAGTGGTTTCGCTGCTGCCCATTCCTGGGCATCTTTAGTAAGCAGGAGCCGTCCTGAACGCCATGCGCATTTGGGATGGCAGCCTGAGATGTGTGATGGAGCTGAGGCTGTGCCGGCTTGTCATTGTGGGTTATGTGAGAAGCAGAGATGATAAAACAAGTTTGTTGCATTTTATCAAAGCTTGACAAACACATGGAGCCTTCCTGCCAAGTCTGTATCATTAACAGCAGTTTAATAGACTTGTATTTCGTGTACTAAACCACTCTCAACCCTTTAAAATCATCTTTCTTAGAAACCCAGGGTTGGTCTTAAATGGCTCATTTGCAGCCTCCCTTACGAGAAGGTTGAAGGCTTCTTCAGTGCGTTTAGGCGTTCCTCAAGCCACGGAAAACATGTGGAAAGCACTTGCAGCAAACCCTAATCCCTTCTGAAAGCTCTTACCTTGGAAGCCAAGTGCCATATTGCCCCATCTCCCTTGTGTTCTTGGATGGTGTATGGGAGGAAACCCTCCTTCAAGCAACGGTCAACCTCAAGCCTCAGGATGCTCTCAGGTGGAGCAAGGGGAGCTGCTGCCCTTTCGGAAAGCTCTGAAAATGCCCTGGTGTCGGGCTGCCTCTGGCGGTCTCCTGACTTCTTCTGTCCTTAGTTACCTTTACCTGATGCAGATCTGCTCCTAGCTCCATGCAATGGCTTGTTCAGGCCTTTCAATCTTGTCCAAATGTTTGGAGTAAAATCACTTTTTTTTCTGATATTTATTTACCATTATTCACTGTTCTTGAAGTTCTTGCATTTGTTTCCTTCTCCATCAGGAAGCAAATATCAGGTCTAATATCATGAGCACTGCAAGTGGTCAGACCTGTGCTAGCTTGAGACGTGCACATAGCAACAGAGCCTGTGTTAGTATTGGAGAAACATCCACAACAAACTGAACTCTGCAAATAACTGTCATGTCTCTAAGTTATGGCACTTTAGCTCGAGTGCAGCATATGCAATATGGAAGAGAATTCTTTCCTCCTTAGTAGCCTGATGAATGATGCATAAATACACCAAGGTTTTTAAATTGCATCTGTGGCAGGGATGAGAGGAGCAGAACCAAAGTTATATTAAAATATATTTTTTATATATTTCATAACTATTTAAAAGTTGGGAGAACACAACAAAGCAGAGAAAATGATATGATGAAATGATGAGGAGAGTGAAAGGAAATAAGCAATTAACAGGAACGGGAGAGTAAAGAGAAAAGAGAAACTTGCTGGCTAAGTCACATATCATGCATTGCAGATGCAGAGTGGCTTGCTTTAAAAACCATCAAATACATATTTGAGCATTTTGCCCCAATTCTTCAGAAAATGCGAAGTAGTAGTTAGTTTTCATTAGACTAAAAGGTATATAGAAGCGGCTGCTCTGTCTAGAGGTGTTTGTCAGACCTTGTGAAGGTGTGAGGACTGCTCACAGCCCTTACACTGTTGGACCTGGTTATTTTCTCTTGTTTATATTTTGAATTTGCAAGTCAGAAAGGGAATTATGCCATAAGGGAAAGGACCATTTTTGTGTATGGAACAGCGCGATGCTCCCATGGCCAAGGGGCTTCCTGGGCTTATCGGTGTTTTCAGGCACTCGGAGTGAGGAATGGAAAGCAGGATGATAAGCCACGTTCCCTGACAGGCATGTGCAATTAAACACACATTTGAATAAGCCTTATTTATGCTTGTTAAGAGTTATTTGTATTTCTCCTGAAAGGTTTGAGCCTACGATGACCTTTTTAGCAGTTCCACAGGTTTCTGCCCTCTTTAGGGGCTTGATTAGTTTGACCTTGCTCTGATCTTTTCTGATGGTAATGTAGCTCCTCCCTATAAATGGGGTAGAACAGATCTGAGGGGCAAGGCATGTGCTCTAGCTAGAATTAAATGGGAAAAGTATCAAAAATATCAGCTGGATGCAGGATATAGACATAATGCAGTGTCTGTGCGTGAGTACGGAGCAAGGTGAGAAGTGGAGTGTGTTTTAGTAAAGACTTTTGCCAGCATGTGTTTGAGATGATGATTCACATCTTCATACGAAGCTTCTCGCCCACTTAAAACTCATACGGCTGTAAAAATGGACAACTGCTTACTAATGTAATAAAAATCAGTAGAAATGAAATATGCCCTAATGATGTGACATGACTTCTTTATACCTGAATCCTGCTCCTTTGAGGGGAAAACATTTTGATGCCCCATGTGATCGTTCATAACCGTGCACATGTTTTTATTCAAGGGCACTTGAGCTGGAATCCTCATTTTATGTGTAATCTGGTTTTATAGCACTTAAAGCTGTATAATTGTCCAGCTTCCCAGATAAGGGAAGCTGTCATTCATAACCACGTGTCTTAACTGTAGTAACCAAAATGGTTCAGATACATTTTGCTGAGTCAGAAAAAAAATCTGGGGAAATGTGAGAGGCTGTGGTAAATTGTGCAAAATAAAGTAGATAGATCTCTGTGCTTCATAGTTTACTTAAAAATGAATGCAAGCTGGTCAGTACAAGCAGTCCTAAAATCTTTCACTGGGATTGAAGAACTCAAAGAATCGGACTATTGCTGTTAGCAAATTTGCTCTATGGTTGGCAGAGTCCACCGAGTGCACGTAGCCCATCCTACCTCAGCACCTATCTTTATGTGGCCAGGAAACATGATAACATTAAGCTAATGGGCGCTCTGTTATAGGTAATGGAAAATGTTGATAGTTTTTTTTTTCCCTATAATATTGATTTTTCTGAGCACAATCTCTTCTGCTAAGCATCATCTCCAGCAACTCTTTGGCCGTATCTCCCTGATGAAGGCAGATCCTGCCATTAGGGTGTAGGTAACCACCTAGGGAGTTTCTTTACAAGCAGGCATTGGCAGACAGGCTGAACAGGGCCGCATCGGTTATTCAAACTAGTCAGAGGCTCTGACTGACTGTGTATTGGGTCAACTGCAGGAAAGCTGCTCCAACAGGAGACTCCCAGGCCTGGGAATTGGATCAGAAACGTCACCGCTGTGGCCAGATCTCTGTAGAGAGACCTTTGAAATCTCTGCTTTTGCTCTGAAATGACTGAGCTGAAGGGCAAGAGGGCTACTGATAAAACTGGTATAAAATATCAAAGACACAGTGAAATCAGTCTTAACCATGATTAGTTTGTTAATAAAACAATGAATTGTAAAGGACTCTGGAAGTGTAAATAACTCTGAGTTAGGAAATGAGAAAGACTTGATGGGTATTGGAGCATGGCCAGTCTAGTGGATCCTTAATGAAACTAAGTGTCGTAGAGTCAGTGGGAGCCTGCTCTGTCAATGGGATGAAGGAAAACATTCCACAAGCCTTATTCCTTCTGGGATTTTCATGAATCAAAGAGGTTCTGGATGGTAAGGGTGCACAAAGATGACTAATGTAAAATTAGCTTGGACTCAGGCCTTTGGTAAATGGTGCATTTAGAGGAGAACCACCGGGATTTTCATAATTCTTCAGCATTATCTCCTAAACAAATGGCTTAATTTTTAGCTCCTCTGAATGCAACAGGGAAGACACGTAGCCCATCGAACATCATCACAGAATCACAGAACGGTTAAGGTTGGAACAGACCTCTAGAGATCATCAGTGCAAACCAGCAAATACACAAGTTCTCAAAGAATGCAAGGTGGGCTTTTTAAATGCTTTTTTATTTTGATACTTAATACTCTAAAATGCAATGGAAAGTGGGCACGTGTAGCTGAGATCAAGCCCATTTATGTAGTGGAGAAAAGTTTTAACCCAGAAAGGATGAAGCCCATTCCCAATCTGGTTTTCCTTCAGGACAAAGCAGCTTCAAGGTTTTTTTTAAGACTTTACAGAGACTACCTGCCGAGACTTGGAGCCAAAGCACCTTCTGTTACTTGTTCTGTTGAGGGGGGGAAAAAAAAGAGATGTGAAGAGGCCCCTGAACACAGGCACATGCAGAGACAGGGTCATGTCTCAGGCTGGCACTGCAGCTAATTCACCCAGACAGGGAGGTGCCCTTGATTCCGGAGGCAGGGAAAGCACAAAGAACTTCAGCTGCAGGAAAACCAGGCTGAGCTCGTGCCCGTGGCGCGTCTCCTGAATGTTAGCTAAGAAGGACATCACCTCCTGCAGATTCCAGCGTGATCCCGAGCAAGGGCTGCCTCCCCGTTGTGAGGTGAAGCACAGTCATTCTAAGAGTATCGTACATCTCCAAAAATCCTTATTCTCTGGAGGAAAAAATAAGCATATGAATATCCTAACAAAGACCTTTTGGCCTGGTGATCAAGGAGCTACACATGGAGGCTGTCAACACTCATCTTGCACCTTTGGATGGATCAGGAAAGTGAGGCAGGCCCCATGGTAGGTCCGCTCCAAAAAGTCAGAGGGCCCAAGCTCTGACAGGTCCCCACTTAGGACACAGATCCAGGGAGCGGTGGCTCGACCAGTCTCCAACCTGCTGAACGTACAGCCTGGATTAGGCTCCCGAAATAAGGCTGCTGCGTGGGAAATGTGAGGTGCCCTGTTGAGCACAGCTTGGGAAAGTCACAGGCATCGGTGGGGTTCTGGGAGAGGTTGTGAAAGACAGGATGTTTACTGGTGTTCAGATGTGCAGTGCAGGTGCCTCGTAGGAGCAGACTTGTTGCAAAATTAATAAAACAACTGGACGTTAAGCTCCAGAGAAAAGCTCGTTACATGTAGTAAATGTATAAATTGTACTTGAGCAAGATAGAAAGCATTATAAACACACATGTACACGTACCCATAATCACTGAAGGGTCATAGGAAAATACGCCAGACAGAAATTTAAAACAAATTCGGAACTAACTTTGCAACTGAATTAATTGCTTTCCTATTTCCTTTATGGAAATTGCTCCTTAAAGAAATCAAGGAAAATAAGACAAGGGAAGGTCCATTTTAAAAACAGCCCTATATGGCTATATTATGAGTTGAGGATAATTGGACAAGCTCCTAAAAGAGAAAAATTAAGGGGTCCCATTCAACAGCACCTCACAAGAAGTTTTCAAGAACTAAGTCGTGCAAATGTTAGAGGACTTAAACCAGCCCATTAAACACCCAATAATTGTAAGGCATAAGAATTAATCTAAAGCAAGTTTGTAAGGAAGCCTGTTTGAGGGGCTCTTTCCTTGGCCAGTTGTATATTAAAATCTCCCTAAATTAGAATTTTGTCATCTAATGTATTTTTGATGGGACTTAAAACACACATCTGCTTATATATAAGAACTCACCTAGAGAGAAAGATAATAAACTAAAGAACTAAATGTGACTCAGAACTGCACAATTATGTTAAATATTTATTTATTCAAGATGAGCAAACATGCTATGTGATCTGTTTTTTTTAATCTGTATTTGAGCTGATGTGGCTCAAGTGGGAGCCACTATTTCTTTGAACATACTAAATATAGCTTAGAATGCATTTTCTAGAGGTGCCTGGTGCCTCTTAGTAACAGCAAATCATGTTTTCAACTCCTCCTTGCACTCACTTAAGAAGGACTTTTTTTTTGGTCTTCTCTCATTCAAGTTTCTGCTATTGACTCCTGCTATAAATGCTTCTGGAACCCACTTGACATTCGGTAATATTAGGAATTCTGTAAGTACAGGGAGTTGATAGCATATAGAAGTAGCAACTCAGTGACTATAACCCAAACCTTACTCTTATCACACCCCAGATTTTGTATTGGCTCAAATTCTTCTATAGTTATTAAAGTATTTTAGCTGTCTAGACTTCTATGTAGAACAGATTTTTAAAGGTTTTTATTTAGTGGGAAATTAAGTTCTAAGCCTATGTATGTAATGTATGACACAATATGGTAGCCTGTTTAAGAGCAAGGGCAATCTGTTCTCCTTGGTGTCCTTGGGCATCTTTATTTTGAACCTGCTTATACTTTCTGCCTCTGTAACAGGATGTGAAAGCGTGTAGTGTATCATCTTGCCAGATAACACACGAATGAATCACACAAAACGGTTCTGAAAAACAAGTCACTCATTCACCATCTCCATTCCATCCAGCATACTGACAGAGCTCTATTAAATGCAGCCCCGGGTTTCTTGTTCCAAGCTCAGGATTCCCAGCGTATTAATTCTCTCCTGACATGGGAGCTGTACTTAACCATCTTCTTTTTAACCGTTTTTAATGCCCTCCCCCAACAATCTTAGGCTGCCTTCTCCACATGCAGCTCTCAGTGAAAAGAGCTCATCCTCCTGCTAGATATTTGTCTCCATTGCAGTTTTATGTAGTGTTCTCCCTCCTCCTGACATGATTTTGCCTATTTTCCTCAAGGCTATAGGCTGCAAACACCCTGCTTGCTCCCAAATCTTTGTTTTGCTCGGTGTGAACGCACTGGGGCTCCTACAGCAGACTCCCATGGGGGTTTATGTTTATACCTGTGGCTAACGCGCAGCCGCTTCTCGCTGACCAGCTCTGCTGCAGACTCCTCTGGCTGTTCAAGGGCTCTGTGAAAGCACCCTGGGCACCTGGACAGCCCCTTCCTCTTACCAGCTTCACCTCGACACTTTGGGAACCCATTAACACCTGTATTTTAAACTTAGCTCTTGGAAGGCTCCACCAAACACTGAGCTCAGCTACAGAATATAAAGAAGCACTTTAATTTGCTGTCATTTGAGAACTTAAGGTTAGAAGCATCTACTAGGTTAAAGCTGTACATTGAGATAAAGAAGATAAAATAGACTGCATAAATAAAACAGGGCAACTTGCTTGTGCTCTTTTGCAACAAAGTTCTTCTTACCTTTATCTACTCAGTCCTCAGGGTCTCGGCACTGTGGGAAAAACCTCATGTGCATCAGCTGCTGCTATCATAGGTTATTACTGGCACACACATCTAAAATATTTACATGATGGCAATACCCTGCAGGCAGGCTTCACCTCCATGCAAACAGAATCAAAAAGGCACAAAAAGTGGATAACCAAAAAAGATGTACCAAGCTAGGGAAGGAAACCGGTACGTAACTCACTGGAGATGCAAGTAGAGCCACACACCTTCGTGCCCATGAATACTGTATCCATTTGTTTGTACTGGAGCTCCATGATGTAGGAAGCCAGGTTTGTGTCAGAGCATTTTGACCTGAAATAGCAGCTCACCTGATGCAGATGACTTTATCTGTAGAGCCTGTAACAACATATACCTTTGTGTATAATGCATTAAATGCAAAAAAGCCTGAAATGGGGAGGGTTAACTGAAAAGCAAAGGAATGACTAACAATCTTGTTTAACTGAGGATTCAGACGTACCCCAGTGGCAGAGGGACAAGGTTAAAGTGCGGCCTGACGTTCTTTTTCTCCATCTACTTTGGTTGGTGAGGGGAGGAAGCCTGCGGAAACCACGGCAAAACCTGAAGGTGGCAGAGGTAACAGGCACTTAAGGTAACAAGAAATGGAGAACGAAGCTAAAGGAGCTCTAGGGGCCAGATGGCAAGTTGAGAAGCTGGAGGCGGCTTCCACAGAAGAACAAAAAAGTGAAGTGGGGACCAAGCGAAAGCAGGATTGTGTCAGAGGAGATATTACTGTGTTGACTACAGAAACAGACTTCAAATGAGGCAGTGCCTGTAAGCAGAGGGGAACTGGTTCCCATCCTGATGCGTGTGACCCCAAGCGCCTGGCGGCGCGCACGTACCGGGAGCTCAGTCCTGAGGGCAGGAGCGCGCAGCCAGCCGGGAGCAGCAGCGAGAAGGCCACGTCACGAGTACTCCATCACTGCTGCAGAAATTCAGTGCTGCAATTATAAATGTCGGTCACAAGCTGGAAACCCCGTTACCTAAGCCAAACGTAGAGCATAAGAAGCCAAAGTCACTCGCAGTGTACACAGACTGTTTCTTCAACAGATACCAGTCTGAGTCAACAGTAAACAAAAGATGTCAAATTGTGCTGTTTCAATCAAAGCGATGGAGCTGGACAGGCACTTTGATGTGCTACTCCACTGTGTTCATTTTTGGTGAAAGACGTATAGGAAAAGCCTTGTTCACATGCTGATTTGCTTCTTCAAACAGCACTGCTGCTTCCTCCATAACGTTTTCTTTTTCTGGTCTTTTCCCCGCTGGTCTGAGTAATTAGTTCTCTGGGGATATCAACTCTTTTTTTGCTTACAAGCATTGGAACAGGGAATAGCTGAACTAATCCCATGATACCAATGATAACGTTTCTTTTGACATATAGGACATCCTTTATGGAACATTATATGACCCTCACTGTGGACAAACACATGTCAGCTGTGCTATGTGAGGCACTTACAAGCTGCAGCTAAATCAATTTATGTTTATCACTCACTAGAGCAGGACTTCCACCTCAGTGGTATCTATTTAGCAATCCCGTCTGATTAAAGTGCCTATGGAAAGAGCAGAATGTCCATGTGGAAGTGAGCCCTGTCCTTGTGACTGTGTGGCCATAACGGATGATCTGTGAGTTTGGATGACTTCAGGCATTAAAAAAAAAAAAACCCTCCAAAAAAACAAAGCAACAACAACAAAAGCAGAATAAATCTAAGCATTACTAAGACAAAACCTGTGTTTTGGAGGACTCCTAACTGCTAGTCTGGCTCTGGGTACCAAAGACTGAGTACCTAGCAAACATCTGGCCCCGAAAATTCTTTTTTAAGCTATTTTATAAAATCCCTTTTAAAGAACAGTAAGGCAGTGCAAGTCTGAAAAGAATATTGCTGTGTCAATGATCACATGGACTGTTGAATAGAAGTACTCAAATGTTTTTGGTCTCTTTTGGGTTACAACAGAGAATTAATAATCTAAACAACTTTTACTATTAACACAATTTCTAGACCTTAACAAAAATTGCAAGTATTGTGTGCATGTATGTTTATAGATAAGCCTGCATATTTATACGTAAGATGTTGGTAATATGAACTTTGTCCAACAATAACTACATATGTTAGTTTGCAAGAAGAAAGATTATCTTATTTTTTTCTTTTTTTATTTCTTCTCCATCATTGCTTGGGATTCAGGTAATCAAGCAGTAAGTTTTACAAAATATAGACCAAGCATAGAGAGTAGGAGAAGGACAAGTATCTGTGCCCCTCCTAAATGTTAGCAGTTTTACATTCATATCTCTTTCAGTCTTAAATCTCATTATAGATGGAAGTAGAATGACCCAAGGAGAAGGCAGCCCAGAAAACAGGGGAAGCCACTGTGGAAAGACTGCTGGCCCAATGAAAAAGTAGGATTTTTTCCTTATTCACCAAAAAACTCTATATTTTCCTTATATTTTTAATTACCAAACATCACCGGGTACAAAGCACATCATAAAAATGCTATATACAGGTAAGATGGGTGTGAAAATTTACTACATACAGTGTTTTTCTTGTAAAATACACAATGAATGCATTACTAACTTGTTATACTGGAGAACCGTTTCTATGGCTATTTTACCAAAATAGAATGAAAGATGAAAACCTGTGTGTATGCAGGACACAGTGAACCTGCTTCAGGTTTAGATTTTAAAGTTTTTTTTTTTTTTTTCCACTGATGGATCTCATTTCACAGTTAGGAAGACTGAAATACAACTATTAAAAATAATATGCTCAACTTCACCTAAAAAGCCAGTTCTAGCCTATTATGGAGTACGCTATCAATCACTTTTTGTCAAAAGAAACACACGGGACAAAAAAAAAAGAGCATTAGAGTAAGACATCAACAAATGGAACTAAGTAGAATTAAGTATATGTAACAAAGCAAAATATGTGGATCTCCAAGTTCAGTCCCCCTTGAGCAGGGGCAAGAGGAAGTTACAGAGTTCTTGCCAAATTTGACCTTATATCATCACAAAAATAAACCACAAAACAAACAAAAAACCCTTATTTACCTTCTTTTGTGCAGGCCCCTGCTTGTAGATGCATTTAGTTTATTTAACTAAAATGGTTTAAGAAGATTTAAATATGTACAAATATTTACTATTCTGTTCTCTTAGAGTTACAAAATCATTTTGTAACTTTGGCACAGTTCAATCTCAGCTTTGTTTTTTAAATTACAATCTTCCAAGAAACACTGCTGATTTACAAAGGACAAAAAATCAAGTTTTCTGACTTAAACATAATCTTGTGGAAGTTTATCTTAGAAGATGTTTTCAGCGTTTGATTGATCATCTTTCCAGTAATAAAAATTAGGCTGGTAGAGCTGTTCATTAAGGAATTTCCCAGTGCTGTCTACTTGAGAGGGAAACAATTGTCTTGGTAGATATAAGTGGATCTACAGCAATGGATGGTGGGATAAAACACGTAAACACCACTGTGAAATGATGACATTTTCTCAAAAATACCTACACTGGCATGTGTGAACAGGAATACAGTCTGTGACAGGCATGACACAAGGGCTGCAGGAGTGTTGAGGTCCCGCCTGTAGCACCGGGCACAGTCTTGGGTGCTGCACTTCAAGAAAAATGTGAACCATGTGGAGTGAACACGTGGGGAAGAAATAAGTACACACTGCGATACGCAGAAGGCCAGGCTGAAAGCAGCAGGATTGCTTAGTATATTGACAGTAAAATTTAGGGGAATTTAGAGGCAAAACTGTTATTTGTGACTGCTGCAGCCAGACCTCAGTAGCTGGGAGCTTTTATGCCTGTGAGGGAGCTCCAGGTTCCTCTGATGGCCAAAACGTGGGCTGGAGCGGGAGCCTTACCTGGCCAAAAATCAGCAGTTTTTGAAAGCAGCTTCCTTGACTGACCCGTCAGAATAAATAACCGGCTCTCAAGCTGACCTCTTCATTTCCTAAAAACAAAACAACAACAAAATGGTACATGAGGGTTTGCGTCGTGTCACAGATGGTGCTGCTGCTCGGGCAGAACTGAAAGCAAACCCGCGGCGGACGCTGTTGAGCACAACTGTCGCCTTTACTTCTGTAGCTGCAATTTGAAAAAAAAAAAGAAAAAAATGAAAAAAACACACACAAAAAAGAACAACACAAAGGAAAAACATGCCACCGTCCACTGCTATTTCTCACCCCCGCTTACCACGACTCACTTTGCGAGTCGATTTCACACATAAATATAGAAAAAAGTAACCGGGAGGAGCGCGGGGCAGCCGGGCCGGCGGCGGCCGCTCTCCGGGCGCCGCGGCGGAGGCGGGCGCTGCGCTGCGCCCTGCTGCGGGGCAGCAGCTGCCCCCGGGGCCGTTGGCTCCCCCGGGGGCCGTTGGTTCCCCCGAGGGCCGTTCGCTCCCCGCGGAGGCTCGCGCGGGGCCTCGCGAGGCGGGCGCGGGGCGCCCGGGCGCTGCGCGGCGCTGGCGGCGCCGCCGAGGCGGCGGGCAGGCCGCGGTGGGCGGCGCGCGGGGCGGGCCGGCGGCGGCGGCAGCAGGCTCGGCTGCGAGCGGGGAGGGCGGAGGGAGCGTGTGCGTGTGTGCGAGCGAGCGAGTGCCATGGCCGGAGCCCGCTGCGAGTGACAATAGGAGCGAGCCCAGCGCCCTCACCTGAGCCCCAGGCCGCCTCCGCCTGCTCCTCCGCCGCGCCGCGCCGCCCGCCCGCCCTGCGCCCGCTCCGCGCCGCGCCCGCCGCTCCCCCCTCGGCTCGGCTCCCCCCGCGCCGCCCCAGGGCCCCTGCGCAGGGCTCCGCCGGGAATGCGAGTGAGGCCGCGGCCATCGCAGGCAGGGCCCGCGCCGAGTGCATGGGACTGAGCGGAGCCCGCGCAGGCTGAACCCGCCGCCGCCGCCGCCCTGCGCCGCGGAGGCCGCCAACGCCGCCGAGGCCTAGAGGCTGCTGCGCCGCCGCCGCCGCGGCACGGAGCGAGCCGCCAGCCGGCGCCCACCGCCCTCGGGCCGCCGCCAACGCGAGGCCTCGGCCGCGCTCCGCCAAGCCCGGCTCCCGCCGCCGCCTGCCCCCGTCTCCGGCTTCTCTACCAGGAGGGTCAAGGTAAGTGCATCCCGCGGGCCCGGCCCGGCAGGGCGGCGGCGGCGGCGCGGGCCGGGGCCGGGCGGCGGCTGCGGGAGCGGCGGCAGGAGGAGGAGGAAGGAGGAGGCAGGAGGGGGGACATGTTCCAGCTGCCTCGTCCCCCCGCGGGCCCTGACAGCCGCCGCCCCCCGCCCGCGCCGGCCCTCGCGCATCCCCAGGGCCCATCGGCGCCGCGGGCACGGCGAGCACGAGGGCGCGGGGCTCCCGGGCGCCCCGGGGCCGCGATGAGGGTCCCTTGTTTGCGGCAGCGCCCGCCGGCAGCGGGGCCGCGCTGCGCCGCTCCCCCGCGCACAATGAGCGCCCCGGCCCCTTCCCCCTGCTGCCGTTACTATTATTTAAAATCTATCCCGTTTTTATTTATTTTTTTTCCTCCCCATCGAAAATAACGTGTTCCCAGCTACAGATGCAGGGGAGCGAGTGCTCGTTTTGACGAGATCTTAAAAAAAATAAAAAAAAAAATCCCCCCCCCCCCACAACAGATCAGTGTTTACTGTAAGGTTGTTAAGGCTGGATGGAGTCTTGTTGAATTAGAATTAGCTTTTAATAATTTATAAAGCAGGTTGGGGAAACTGTTACTAAATTTACAGCGGGGAAGTGTCAGTAAAGCTGCTCGCTGACACAATGATCCTGCAGTTTAAGTGATCTACTTTAGCCCCTGTCCATGTTGTTTTCCTTTATTATTACTATTTTGACAATTCCGTGTCGAGTGAGCGCGGACATTTCTGCAGAAATGGTTACACTTTAATGATGCACGTGACGAGGGGATGAGGAATCTTTCTGAGGAGATGAAACAGGGCCATCATATCCAGGTTTTAAGTAATTTTTTTTTGGACTGTTATTTCCAGAATTTGGCTTATGTAACAGGTAACTGTTTTTTTTATATGCTTTTTGGAGGGCTGTTGAAATCTTAGAAGCGGGTTGCTAAAGTGCAGGCCGTTCTATTTCTTTTTTTTCAGCCTTTTTTTTTATTTATTAATCTTGGCTGGGGCCAGAATGCCCTCGTGATGGTGTTTTTTTTTTTTTTTTTTTTTTGTCAGTGGATTAATAAGAGCAGTTTAAGTTACAGGATCGCTTTGCGGATGATATGTTAAATTTAGAAAGTATAAGTTGATAGTGAAGTAATACCTCAGCAAAAGCAAAAAAAGATGGAATGACTTTTTTTCACGATGGTAATGCCAGCTGCATAGTTCAGCATCTGGGGGCTGCACATGATTCTTTGAGGGAGCTCGGGAGTTGATACTTCCATTTTCTGGATAGATTTAGTGCTCATTTATATAATTTTGCATTAAACACTTTTTATTTTTCTAAACTTGTTTACACTATGCAGTAAGTCATGCTCTTAAAGAGTTTCTCACCAAAACATCAATCCAAATAATGTCTATTTTAACGTGCTTAATAATTTATGGAGCATATCAGCACCAAATGATTTAATAAAATAAATACTTGCAAATGTCCTCTCTCTTGTGGAATCAACTCCTTTTAGCACTCGAGTCACTTTGGTAATTGAAGTCAACAGACACTGAGCATGAGTAATGCTTTCCAAGGACATTTTCTAAGACCCTGATCCTGCAAATGCTTATGCCGATGCTTAACTTTGCATGAGTGTTCAGCTCTACTGAAATCAACAGAACTGCTCTTGCTAATAATATTCCTGTTGTTCAACGTGAATAGCTCTGTTGCTTTCGGCAGAGCTACGAGTGCTCGTAAAGTTAACTGTGTCCAAAGCTGCTGGAAATACGTAGGCCAAAATCCCTCCGGTTGTCTCTTCCTTGAGTATTTTCCACGTATTTCACTGAGGTGTTGCAGGCCTTGTGACAGGCAGGATGGGGAGACTGGAAAATGCACTCACTTGGTGGAGGAATTCAGTGTTTGAGTGTTTCAAGATTTCATAATAGTATGAAATCAGCTACAGAAGTATTATCAAGGCAAGTTTTGTAGGAAGAAGCAACGCTTGCTCCTCAGACCGGCTGACAGAGTTGGGAAACAAACAAACTTTTGCTTGAAAGAGCCCTTGTTGGCTCCCTGCCTCTCCCTGCAAACCCTGTCTCGCTTACACCGTTAGCCTGTCACCGCTGCCGCTCTGCTATTATTGCAGAAATGCTAGAATGTGGAAAGACTGTGGAGGCTCACAGCACAAACACCGGGTATCTCTAAAATGGAGAGGAAAGGAGTAGTAGGGGAAATCTGTCAATGTTAGTGACATTTTGAAGCATAGCAGTTTTTTATTATTATACTTTATTATGTTTCTATAAAATTTTATATATTGGCATGGCAAATAAACATTTTCTTTTATGCCATGTTTATTTTGTCTTAGGCATATTGATGTCTTTAATGCCAAAAATATTCATATATTTTGAGTATCTATTATTTAGCATGCATGGTGCATGCTAAATGCTAGAATAGTTGTTTTGTCTCCCTAAAAAATAAGATTTAAGCTTCACTTTTGGCCCAGTATGAAGTCCTTGTATATGTATGAAGTCCTTATTGGCATAATCATGTCAGCAAAAATTCTGAATTTATCCTGTTGCAGGATTTTTAGCAAGTAAAAGATTAAAAAAAAAGTGAGAGAAAAGCAGCAATACAATGGTATTGTTGCCTTAGGTTTATTGCATAAAGCCTGTAAATATGTTGGTGGGTTATCACTTTTAACAGTGCATCTGGATGAATTTTTAGAAGGAAAATAATGATGAAAGAGAAGAGCTTTTGAAAAATGTAAGTTAATGTATACCCATTTCATCGATTGGGAATATCTTTTCTAACACTTGTTTTCTTTCAGTAGGGATATGTCCTCAGCACCAACTACTCCTCCATCAGTGGATAAAGTAGACGGATTTTCTCGGAAGTCCGTCAGAAAAGCCAGACAGAAGAGGTCACAAAGCTCCTCCCAGTTCAGGTCTCAGGGCAAGCCTATAGAGTTAACTCCCCTGCCTCTGCTAAAAGGTAAGCTCAATATTTTTTAATAAATGAAAAAAAAAAAATCTTTACAGATGACTGCTAAACTCCAAGTAATCTATTGCCAGAAGTTGCAGAGAAATTTTGCCAGTAATGAGAAATGGTTCATGCCAGAAATGTATGTATTTAAGCTGTACAAAATATTTTATCTGGACTTGAGGGTGTGGTAGCAGTTTGCAGTACTTGTGAAAGTTTTAAATGCTCGTGTTAACCTGCACCATGGCTTGAACTACCCAGGCACGCAGCTGTAGGTGAATGTTTGAATTTGTGAATCCTCACCGGCTGACCTAAGTGAGCAGTAATTTTGGTAAGGATGAATTGATTTGTGAGCAGAAGAAAGCTGTGTGATTCTTAGGGTTTCCCCTGGTAACATGTGGGCCTGCAGCCTGTGACACTGGTGCCTAGTGCAGGCCACAGCAGTATCTGGAATGACCTGTAGTCAAGTGTTGCTGTCCGGGGAGCTGGCAGCAACCCCTCTCGTAGCACCTGTGAGTGGGTAACTCGGCTCCGAACTTCTGGTGGGGTCTGAACTCAAAAGGCCCCATGAGCTTTGGCCTCTGAAGAGAAAAGATTCTGCCAGGGAGGTGTTAGGCCTAAGACGCCACTGGTTTGAGAGAGGGAGTCTCCCAGTGCTCTCTGAGGTCCTGGCAGGTTTAAACTCCCTTTAATCTGGGAAAGAAAATGGTGATCCAGCATGCGACTCCTGAAAGGATGCCAGTCTCTCTGTAATATCTCGAATGCTTCCCCTAAACCCCAGTTGTCACTGAATTTTAGTATAAACCCAGGGGTCAGGAGCATCTCTCAGAATTATGTTTGTCTGATGAGAAAGAGTTGCTTCTGAACACTGAATTCAGAAGAGTTTCGTGTAGTTATGTGAAAAACTTGTCAGTATTGTGCTTGCTTCCTTACTCATGACTGTGAAGAACAGCTGATAGCGATATTGATGCTGATGGGTCTGAAAAATAACAAGATTAATAGGCTTAGTATTAGGCCTGCCCCATTCCTGCTTTGGACATATGTACATTTCTCACATCCCCTCTCCTCTACCTATTTGACACATTTGGTAATCAGAGAATGAAAATATGTAACAAGTGCATTTTTTTTTTGCCTTCTTCATGAGAATAGAGTGCTTACAGATAAGAGTATGCACGTAAATATGTGTCTTTTAATTTAAATGGAACAGGGGTTCTGGGATTTGTTCCAGTGGAGTTTAAAATATTTCTTTCTGTGGTGTTCTGTGATAATCTTCCAAGAGTGTAGGGGTGGTCACACTGGGTTGAAAGAAAGGTCTGTCTAGGGTCAGAGTGATGCTGCAGCAAAACTTACCCCATCTGCAGCATCTTTTGAACTCAAAGTCCACCAGAGCCCGTGGAGTTGACTTTGTGGTTCCCAGTGTACTTTCTTTTTATGAATCTTTTTTCCTATTGGTTATATGAAAGTGTGATAATCAAATGCTCTTTTACAATCCTCTTGAAGCTCAATTTTATACTTCTGCAGGTAATTTTTGATAGTTTCCATACACCTTCTGAAACAGAGCCATTAGTATTTTGAAAGAAGTTTGGCCTTTGGCTTAAATGACTGGATTACCAAAAAGCATTCAGATTTATATAAAATGGATGTCGCAATTATTTCATCTATTGTAGTCCCATTCAGGGAATAAACCAGCTGTGTGCACAAGCATAACAAAAATGTGGGCCTTATTTGAGGACCTGGTCTTGCAGAAACATAAGCATATGCAGGTGTTTAATTTGACTATGGTAGCTGGTTGCATGGACTGAAGTATAAAACTATAATAAGATAAAACAGATGGGGGCAGAGAGTGTTGTTGAGACATTTATGATTAGTGTCATAATGAGTTACACTGGTCGAGCTTCAAATTAAGAATCTAACCCTGCACATTAGTTTTCCTTCTTGGACTTAATGCGGATTCCCACGGGCACAGGATCTACCTGTGCAGATTAATTTGCAGGATTTGGGCCGAATAGCCTATCTGAAGCAGCAGAGCCTATTGAAAGGACACTGACGGTCAAAAAATAGCATTACTGTTTAGAAATACTCCTGACCTGTATTGATATTTGTAACACTTAGGATTATTAGACCTGAAAGAAATGAGGAGAGCATTTGTCTTCTGCATTTATTGTGCTTTCATTGGACAGTTGCTTGAAATTCCTAATCTTTTAAACTCTTAGGTTAACATTTATTTTCAAACAAGTGACTAGTCCTGTTACTTCAGTCCAGCTAGCACATGACTTAAAATTGTATCCTTATTATTTGGGTCTTTCAAATCAAAAGAGAAGGGATTTTAGCAAAGTAGCTCTTTAAAGCCCATGAAAAATGAGATCACCTTGGGAGAGGTGGAGTTGTTAAGTTTGTTTAAACTTACTTTTTCAAGTTTAATTCAAATTTAATTGTACCTCTTGTAGACATATTTTAATACTTGCAGTCTTTAGAAGACTGGTCTTGAATTAAACCTTAAAGGCATTTTACACTCCTGAGGGAGGGCCTTCTTATACAAAAACATACATTCTATGATCATATATATATGTGTGTGTGTATATATATATATGTGTATATATATATATTTTCCCCAGTGTTTTGAATATTGACATTGGCAGGGTATTTATTCTCTGAGTAAGATTCTTATGAACTTCTGTATCTTCTTTGATTGCAAGAATAAAGTATGCAGAAAAATAGGTAAATGTGTAGTCCATTCTTCGCAAGTTTTTATACTGCTCTTGTCACCATAATGATTCGAGCAACGTCCAGTAGTGCGTTAAGTGAAGTGACTCCACATCTGTCACATCTGTTCTCATTCCTTTCCCCAGTGACAGTCGTTCATATACAGTGATTATACAGGTTTATTTTGGGAGGGTTTTAATGCGTTCTTTTGCTTGTTGTGAACATGCATGCATGCATTGCAAAAGCAAGTAGATAAGTCAGAGCTGATGGTGCTTATTTAGTAATAATAGAATGTTTCAGGGAAAAAAAAAAAAAAAAAAAAAAGGAAAAGATCTGCCTGAAATGTTAAGGACAAGTCTGAGTGATCACCTTGATGGCCTAAATCTTAATGATAATCTCTATAGATTTAGAGAATCTAATGAGAACAACTGTGAATTTTTCAGTACTGCTTATTCTACCAAAAAAGTAAGGAACAATGAAGTCGTTATTGTCTTTTTTTTTAATTAGGAGTGTGTGTATTGCTTAGCTTCTTGTAAATAAACATTTTATGTATGTATAAAATCTGATATGCCTTCTGAGGCTCAACTGGGCCGAGTTAAGACTTCGAAGAACAAGCCAAAAAGCTCCTCTGTTCTCCTGCTTTAAAACCTTGATTTTTCTGATAATTTAGCTATATCTCTATTTATTGCCTTGCAGCTAAATATACTGCCTTGTAACTAAATATAATTTGGCATTATCTAACGTTTTATGTGACTAATACTGAATATAACACTTCAAAAGCAGCCTTTTCTTCTTTAAGTGCAGAGGAACGGAACAAGAAAGTTTACATGGGGATTTGTGATACAGTAGTCCCACATTTTCACCATGTGCCTTATGTAATGTGTTTCTATGTGAGGTTCGCTTGTGTGTGCGTGCTGTGTATCTTGCATCGTTACGCCCTCAATTTGGACTTTCCTTTTTAGAAAGGCTGTTGCTGTCCCCTAGGTAATTGGTTTGTGGCTGAGCAGTCTTTTTGAGGGGCCTTTCTGCAGATACCTCCAGCTGTGCTGCCTTACTCAAACACAGCCCAAGTTAGTTAACCAAGTTCGTGGTGTGCCTCAAATCATCCTTGCTCTGGACGTGAAGTTAGTGTTTTCTGTGCCCTACATGCCGATCTTCCTTGCTGGAGGGTTATTTTACTTTCATTTTGTGTAGATACTTGTTTTATGCTGCAGTATTTAGAGGTAAATCAGTGGGGATGCAATTGATTGAGGGAGGAAAAAAAATCTGCATTTTAATAGTAGCCACCTGAAAATGTACCCGTTTCAGTACTACCTGAAAGGAGAAGTGGGAGTTTATGCATTTTCCTGCCAGGATCTGTAACGGGAGGGGAGTGCCTGAGGATGAAGATGTGCATGCAAATGTCTAGTCTACATGACATGCCTTATGATGCCTTCAGCATCTTGGGATTCTGGACAAAAATCGAATGTTTAATTCATAGTAGCTCCCCCCAGCCATTGAAAATACATAAATTAGGTTAAGCAAGCCATCAAAAAGTAAGATGGGTTAAATTTTAAATTGATGCATCCCATTTTTGAAATTTCAAGATGTGTACCTGTTTTTTTCCTTTCATTGTGCCCCATTCCCCACTGATATAATAAAATCAGTTTACTTTCATTTTTTTTTCTAAAATTTGTCTATATCTAGGTTGAAAACAGGCTTCAGTTCAAAGTATAATTCTTATTTTAGGTAATTTTTCTTCTTTAAAATAGGTGCTCATAACAGAAATTCTCTATCAACAATAACAATTGCTTTGCTACCTCAATATTATGAAATTTATTGAGCTTCTAATACATTTATCAGATAGTTTCCATGGCATTAAAGAATTGTAGTGGCAACAAAAGAGCGCACTGCATAGTCATAAAAGGGGAATCTTTTTGCACTTGCTGTTTGCTTTTGCCTATTATATTACTTCCCTACAGAGGAGATTTTTATTACAATCTCTTTTTATGAATCCTATCTTTAGGTCAAATACTGAAGTTCCTAAATGGTCAAAAATCCTATCAATTTCAAAACACTTTTGTCTAAATGGGAACTGCAAGATGTTGGCCTTCTCTTTCAAAACCAACTTCATTTTATTAATTTTTTTCCTCTTTCAAATAAGATTTAAAAACATACATATATTTTTCAGAATTATGAGTACAACCTTCAGAATTGTACCTACAGGAAGTAGTTGTTATTTTCTGAGTAGCGGAAGAAGAAAGACATGGCCTCTGTAGACTGTTGACTTCTGTAGGGATTAACTACGTGTCAGCAAAGTTGGGCTCAAAATATGGAAAGCTTTGTAAATATCACTGAACTATTAATAAAATACCTAAGCTTAAATACTTTCTTTTAATTCATAAATAGGAATGTAGGGAAATGGTAGTTACATTTAAAAAAAAATGAATTTTACTGTATTTCCATAATTGGAAATAGAACCCGGGAGCCTTGATTTATTGACTGGAAGATACCCGGGGATTTGGTTCGTGCTGTACATAATCAGTGGTGAATCAGACATCAATCCTGGAAGTACATTGAATAATTTTGCATTTCTGTTTGAAGTAAGTCTGGACAGAGTGGGCTGTCGTTGTGTAAAGACTTCGGAATAGGGCCACGATCCCAAAAGGGTGAAGGAATTATCCTATTATGTAATATACTGCTTAAGCTCTGTGGAGTTCTTGTCATGCATAATACAATTTTTCACTTTTTCTCCTTCTCTTAGCAGTTGTTCTTTTGAATAGAAGTCTAGCTTTAAAAAAAAAAAAAAAAAACAACTTATGGTTATACCTTTTTTTTTTTTTTAATAATCTTGAAGATTTATGTTTCTGAAGTGTATTTGGTGCTTTAGAAAAGGCTATATACAAATTAAGTCCTGTCTTTCTGTTAGTTCCTACCTCCCACATTTGGAATTCAATTTGGTATAATAAGACTTCCTGTGCAGTGGTTGAAATGCTGATCTGCACTTAGGATGATACAGTAAAGGAATGCATCTTTTGTTAGCTGTGTATTAATGAAGTTGCAATTGGTGAGAGATTCTGTGTGCTTAGCCCTGTTCTTCTAAACATAGTCATGAACCTGCTTTATTTCAGAAAAGATAAAGGAAGTTCTGATGAATACTTAGAAGGACTTAACTTAGTTTGATCCCTCTCTGATTGTAAGTGTCAGTCTTTGTTGTAGATGCAATTACATGAGGTTTATTTTCTGGTGCCAAAGCTCGCTTGGGAAGTGCCCGAGCTTACAGGGCCATTCACTGCTCACAGTTGTGCTGAGACAAGTGTTTATGGGGCCACAAAGTAAAACAGATCATTAAAACCAGGACTGCGCTTCTTCACATTCCTCCTCCTTTTTTTTTTTTTTTTTTTTTTTTTTTGTTCTACCTCTATAATTTCATGCATTTGCTTTATCCAGTGTCTTCTCAAACAATTACATTGGCGGAATTGAAACGGGGGTGAACTTGCACATGGGGTTGGTAGCTTCTCTGCATGGGTTTTTTGTTGAGGGGAGAAGTACTGGAGCACCTGTTACCAAGTGTTCTCAAAGGCAGCCCAAGGAACATATATATATATATATATATACATAAAAGTGTGTGTGTGTGTATATATGTATATATAGGCTTAGTAATTGCACTTTGATTGAAAAATCACCTGTTTTGAGGGAAGTTGTGAAGTCAAGCTATAAGGGAATAGTTTTAACAGATGTAATAATGATTTACAGTAGTGGCTTTTTGTAGGCTTCTGACTAATAGTCTTTTCTAATCAATAGTTTTGTGTATGTACTTTTAAAAAATATACATATTGTTAGATTTATTTAATACAGCAATCTATTTTTCAACCGTACAAACAAAGTGTATTTTTCAAGTCACGGTATGTCAGAGACTGATTAGTTCTCTCTTACATTTATTTCTATTGCTTGAAAATAAAGTATACGATAATTTCATTTTCAAGACACTTTAATATTATACAACTTTTTTGTCAAAACATTTTTATATAATAGGATCATTATGTTGCATTTAGACTGTTGAGTATTTTTTGACACTGTTTTTTACCTTTCTGATCCATACGAGAGTTTCTTACCATGGGAGTTTTCCTAGAATATAAAGTGTGTGGCAGTTTCCCTAACATCTGCAAGACTTTGTGGCAGAGAGGAACACAAATACACCTAGTTAAATAGGAAGAGGGAGAGATCCTTTCTGGTTATCCTGGTGAAAGAAAAAATAGAAGAGCAGATTGCTGTGAAAGCTGTTGGGCATCACTATTTCCACTGATAGCTATGTTGTAACCGTGGCTTCACGTGTTCCCTGATCTGAGGAGCTTGTTTTAATAATTTAACATTGAGCATTGCTACTGAGCAAGTTATAAATGAGTTGGAGGCAAACAGTTATTCTGGTTATAAAAGATTTCTGCATAATTTGATGTTTTTCAATCATTAGATGTTGAAGATTTTATGAATTTAAAGGATAGCATCTTGCTACAGAGCATCAATCACAGATACAGTGTTCTTTAGTTGATGGGTATTTTGCAGAAGCTGATGTAAATCATCAGCGGTATCTCAGAGATGATGAAAAATGCAGATAGCTGTTTGTTCCTATGGTAAAAGTATTCATTTTTTAGGACTTGACACTCAGTTGGAGATAATGGTTGAGCAGTCGGATACAGTAGTTTTATCAGAAAAATGTAACACCTTCATGAAGGCAAAGGTTAAGCTGAAATTGAAGTTTGGCTGGAGAAGCTCCGTACCATCAGATCCCATTAAAACAGTGAAATAAATAAAAACTTGTATACTTACCCATTTTGTGCTATTCATTGTGAATAGTGGCCAGATATAAATGTAATTTGTTATATGGTGGGAGGGAAACGTTGCTTTAGTTATCCTTTTATAATATATTTAAGAAGATTTGTCACTGGATTTGTTGTTTTTTATTTGTTGTTTTTTAACGAGTTTGCAACTCTTGCTTTTTTGATAAGAATGGAAAAAATGATGGATGATATAAGGAAGAAATGACTTTGTTTTGTGTTGAGTGTGGCATTGCTGGAAGATTTCCAAGAAGTCTTGGAGATGCTTTGACATCTTCAAATGCTCTTTTCACTGTGCGTGTGGTTTCTAGCTGATCCGAACTATCCATTGGCTGCTTGAGGTTTCTGTGCATCTCTGCTGTGCCTTGAGTCTTGTTTATACTGCCTTGACTTTCGTTACTTGTTTATTCTGCTTGCTCGTACCAGACTTGTATGTCCAAGCTTTCAAATAAATGCAGGTTGCAAAGCACCAAGCTGTGTTTGCTGCTCTCCAGGTTTTGCATGTACTGCGGCATAGATTACAGTGTAAGTGAAGACTACTGCAAGTCAGACTTAAAATGCTACAGATTAATATTGCAAACTGATGAAAGGATGAAAGTTGGGATAATTAGGTAGTATTATTCTTCTTTTATGTTACCTAGGAAATGTAATGAGCATGCATAAACTTCCGTTAGTTTTCTCTGCAAGTTTAGTTGATGTGTTGTGTTCCCCCGTGGGGTGTAGGTGTTGCATGTAGCCTCTTTTTAAAGCAGAAGAGTAATCTGCAAAGTTCTGGCTGACTTGAGTTCTGAACAGTTAACTGGGTGTTTGTACAGAACATGCTCTTCCCATCTATGTGGAAAGGAAGATGCAAAAGATAATGATTGCAGCTGAGACAATGTTTTAATCAGTGTGGTGAAGATAACTTAATTGTTGAGTATTGTGAATGCTACCAAGGGAGAGTATATTTGGCAGCTTGTTATCTTCGGCATTTTCAAATAGCATTTTGGGGAGATATTTTGAAGACTTGGGTTGAGGTGAATATATATACTCGTTATCTTTGTTCATGTTCATTTTCCACTTTTTCCCCGTCACCCCACACTTTTCCTTCATCTGCTCTTCATCACTGTCTTCATCATTCCACTTTGCACTTCTTCCCGTAACCTCTGAGGAATATCATGTACTTGCTTTTCCACAAGAGGGTGATAAAACTCACTCAGACAAGTAAAAACAAGCATTCCATGTGGAGTGGATGGCAGCAATTATTAAGTTCTTAATACAATAAAATTAGCTGTATTTAGAAAGGAAAACAAAATGCTGTTCATCTTAAGATCCATCAGTGTGTGACACTGGTTGTTTGTGTGCACATTTGGAGGCAAGATGAGACCTGTCAGGACATAGATCCAGCCTGTGAAGCACATGCCAGCTCCATCCTGCCTTTGTTACTGTAATGAGACCTCACTGCAAGAGAAAGTCTTCCCTTTTTTCCATTCATGCAATAATTTTCTTGTCCTTCCTTCTCTGTGTATTTTCTTGAGTTTTCCTGTTTATTATTAAAGTGGTACCTTCCCACTCAACTCTGATTCCAAGAGACTGCAATGGCTGAAATTTCTATTAATCTTTTTTTTAAAAAAGCAGCAAGGTGGAAAAGGTGAGAGAGAGAGAGAGAGAGAGAGAGAGAGATATTCGAATCAAGATTAGAGTCTACTCTAGCTTGCCTTTTTGTAGCTAGAGAGACCTTATGGATGTGGTAGAGAGAGGTGGTGATTGAGCACCAGAGCTGTGTGTTTTAAATGATGGAGACTATGGCTAAGATTGGAAGAGTCTTGGAAAAGCCACTTAGTTGTCTCAGAACGTACTTCACAGTAGAGTAGTAGACCTAGTAGAGAAAGTGTCAAGGTTGCTCTTAGCCTATGCTTTGAATGTAATGAACTCAAAAAAAAATGTCACTGCTGTAAACTGGTTCAGAATATCCTGTGAGCTGCCAGATTAAATCTTGTTAACCACAAGTAATAAAGAACTGCAGTGAAGTCCCTTAATATTAGAAATGGGATATATATTTTGGGCTAGACATAAGCTAAGCAGCAAAAAGGCTCCTGGAAAAATTCTAGACGCTTGATTATGATTAGTCAAAAGGAGACTTGGCAAGAAAGGAGAAAGCAACAAAAAGTGCCTGTGGTTATGTTTACCCCATCCTCCCATTAGTGTATCACAGAGTGAATTTTCAGGTCACAGAGAAAAAATCCTCACTGTTCCTCGATTTCAGGAAGAAAAAGCAGATGCCCCAAATAATAAGTGAAAAAGATGTAGAGTGAATCTGTCTATCTCTCTTTTAAGAAGAAAACAAAGCTAGTGTTCTCTTCAAATATCTCAATATTTGTCTGTTCTTTGTAATAGGGTTTTCCAGAGGCTGGAGAAATGTGTCAGACTTACCAGGAGAAGTCTGTTCCCCTTCCTCTTTTTTCCGTGTCCTGTTCTCTCTACCTAAGTTTGTGATGAGCGCAGTCCAGTTCAAGAAACAGAGTTTCTTCGAGGTTCTTCGAAGTTTGAGGTTTCAGCTGAGTGTCTCCAAATCTCAATGTCTCCATTTAGGACAGATCCTTTCAGTTCAGACGCTTGAGGGCGAATATTCCTCAAGCAGCCACTCTGCAGAAACGAACAAACCCAAATTGTTCTTGCAGTGTCTGCTTGTGCTTCTGAGTTGCTTCTATAGGAGTCTAAGGGGATTGGACTATGAGGGGGAATTAGTGTGTGATTCTAATCTACATTAAGCAATGTAAAAGTATTTATCTTAAATTTTCAAGATATTCCTTCAAGTAAGGAGTGCCGTGACTCTCTGGAAACAGAAATTAGAAACAAATTTTGAAGTGTCTGTCAGTGGGTGCGTTGCTTCCTCCGTCTCCTGCATGATGAGGGTTCCTATCTTGGAAGCTTTCTCAATTGGGGATCCTGCAGAGAGGAGGATCAACGCGCCCTTCAGAATAAATTCGGAGGTGACCTCATTTGACATGTGTGTTGTTGGTTTCCCCTTGTTTTGCACGCTTGATCCTAGCATGAAGAGGCATCTCACCACAGCAAAAACACGTTAGAGAGCCAACGGATGAAATGTGCCAAAACTTCATGGTCAGTAAAAAGCAAACTGTAGGAAGTAAACATATTCTCATATTTATTTGCGTTTGGATAGTAGTTACTCTTGTGGATTAAAGAAACCCTGATATTTCAAATAAAATTAATAGCAAAGCTTTAGGAGAATAAATAATATAGAGTAATAACGCCCAGGCCTTTTTTCTTTTTTTCCCCCATTGTAGTTGTGCTTTTTAGATAAAACACCTGGCTCTTATTAATGTTTTGCCCATGTGTTTTTGAATGGCTTGAGCAATGGCAGCTGTTTCCCTGCTGCAGCAGAGAGTAGAATCGGGTGCCCACCTGCGCGTGCTGCGTTTTGGGAGAGGAGTCCAAGGGCGAAGGAGTAGTAGTTGAGTCTCTCCCCTAGGCTCAGTGGGGAGGTAGGCAGAATTCTTCTGAATTTGTGCCATGTTGGTGGTTAAGGCTGTTTTTCTGCATTGTTATTTCACAGGTTTCTTGTGCCTCTTGAATATCTATATTTGGGATGATTTTTCCCAGATGTATCAGTTGGTGTTTTTCCAAACTGAATTTCACTTCATTTTCTGGCTATGTAAGGAACTTGTTTCGGTTCCTCTCTATTATTTCTGCCTTTATTGCTACTGAAAGCTCCCTATTTAACGTCATCAGAAGATGTTATCTCTATGCTTTATAGATCATTAAGGAAGATATTAATGCCTAGACTAAATTGATTCTTATCTCCCTGGTACTGCTTTCTGATTGGATCTTTGATATTCTCATCCTTTTATTTTCCAACTTCTAGGAAGTATTCACTTTCTCTGCCTCTCCTATCCAAAAAACAAAACAAAACAAAAAAAAACCCAGTTTTAAGCATAGGACATCAAAGGAAAACAGAAGTGATTTTTCTTGTGTTGGAACAGGGCAAACTGTGTAGATCCAGTCAAAACTGAAATTGAAGATATATTATAATCATTGCCTATGTACTTTTGCATTGATTCCAATATGCTTTCTTCATACTTTAATTTATACAGTAGTAGTTCTTAAATGATAAATTATTAAGTAAATATTTTTGTAGTGGAATGTACTTTCTATTTTTGTATATCGTCTTGAGAACAGAATGTGATTCCTTTTTGTAGGGTCAGCTGTTTGAAAGACTTGCTTTGTTTTTCCGAACTACCTAATCTATAATCCTCAATGTATCTTTAATCTACTTTATCTCTTATGAAAGGACATCTTCGGAATAGAGAAGAATATAGTAGTGTGAGAGAGAATTTAAGGGAATAAAGTTTGGAAAGATCATTTGATTTCTGAAGTCAGTACTGATAGACTTTGACAAATACAAAATAGAAGAAATTAATAGTTAAAAGATTAAATACTTATATTTCATGTGGAATGAAAAAAAAAGTTTTGTAGTACTTTATGTCTAGAAATATGCTAAAATTAAAAACAGAATTTAGAACCTGGCTAATTTTGAAGCATCTCTAGTAGAATTGAGGAGAAGAAAGTGATATATTTTATTCTGATTCTTTAGGGTTGTTGTCTGAAGTAGAGATGAACTTTAAAATGTTTATCTTTCTCTGCATGGTGAAAGTAGGAAGCAGGTTGCACTTTCCTTAGCATTGGCCGCTCGTGGTTGAGTGGATGCATCAATTTGAAGCATTCAGCTGTGGATTCAAATGTGTGAGTGTTTTGAGGTCTCTCTTTGGGGGAGCAAGTGCCTTTTGGTATCGGATCGTGGGGTTTTGTGCCTGTCTGGTGTGTTGGTTTTGTGGTTGCACAGAGTCTTGCTCTGGTTGCTCCATTAGAGTAATGGAGGAGAGCAACCCTGGAAAGAACGGTCTGCAGCCAACATACACTGACAGGCAGAATGTGACCCCCTTGCACAAAATCACTCGAAACCACTATTTTTATGTGTAAATTCTGGGTATGGTGCTTTTTTCAGGTAAGGAATGATTTCCAGAAGCATTAATGCACATGTATTTATTCAGGTGCTGCTATTGCTTTTGTATGTTTTGGTAATTGACAGTGGTCAGAAGTCAGATTTCTGTGTTTGTCAATACTAGGGTATTAGGTACCATTTGTCAAGGCCCACTGGATTTTTCATTTTGCCTAGTGACAATGTGATGTTAAAAGGTCTTTAGGTTTTGGGGGGGATGATGGGGGAAGAGTGATGTATAAAGCTACAAACACAGCAGATGTCTTTGTTACTGAAGGATGTTAATCAAACATTTCCAGTGCTTCTCCCCTTCTTTGGATACGTAGTCAGTGATAAACACAAATTTTCCTCATTTCGTATTATAGGAAAAGGGTGAAGATGAGAGAACGTAGCACAGCAGTCCTGGTGTTTGTTATCTTACAGATGGCTGGGAACATGCATGGGACACTAAAAACCCACATGGTTATAATACTAAACAGGAAGAAAAAGTTACTGTGGAATTTCAAGGCTGTGCATGTATAAAACACAGATTCAAGGAGATATAAATTGCAGGGTAACTTATTTACAAGAGTAGAGATTGCCTATAATAATAATAATAATAATAAAAAGCTATGTAAAGCAGCATGGTCCTTCTGCACCTATGTGGCTGCAGCGAGGGAGGGAGGGACTGCAGCACTGGCTTCCAGCGCTAGCAGAACTTTATTTGAATTTCTCCAGTGAGGAAATAAGCATCAATTTGCATTTTTTTTTTCCTTTTAGATGACAAGAAGTTGTCTACCAGGGCATTAGCTTCACTGCTGAAAGGTGTATTGTGCTTTGTGCCCTGCCCTACTATTCTCAGCAAAAGAGCAGTTGCATGGAGACAAAGAGAGGGCTGATTTAAGTCTCAATAGCAAAGTCTGCGAGGCTGCAGTTGTGGGAGGATGCTAAATGTAGCCAAGAGGTTGGCAGATGCTACCTGGACCAAAATGGCTTGAAAATATTAAGCAGCTGTTTAAGTTTCCCTAAAAACCTTTTGATGACTGCAAGAATTGCTGGGAAAAATACAGCAGAGACTTGTGGTTTAACAATGTGCTTATTGTCTGGATGTAATTTACTTGTTCGTGTTGAATAAAAGAGTAATAATAATAAAAAAGAAAATAGAGCTTAGCTTCAAATATCCTGCTAGATATGTGCAGAGAGAGCAAAAAGACCAAATCATCCCAAATCAAGCCCTTCTTCCTCTTCTACCTTAAAATCTTTTGGTGAGTGCAGTCTCTTGATTGAAACTACATGAAAGTGGATTTCCATTGCCTTATTATTCCAGAAATGATCATTTGATTGTAGGCAAATGTAGCTAAGCCTAGGGGAAAAAAAAAATCTCCCTCCTAAGAGCGAAGGAGAAGGAAAAGCAACAGCTTTAACACAATCTGTTGATCTAGTTGGCTCTTATCTCTGTTTCTGGTGGAAAATGTAGTTCAGATTTCATAAAAATACGATTTTATTTGCTTATTATTTTGTTATGTACTATTTCAGTTAGATCTTTTTTGCTATGCACACAATTTTATATATTTTTGGATTTTTATTTTAACAGTTCAGAAAGTTTATATCTGAAAGAGCAGGTAGGGTGGGAGGAGGGGAGCACTCTTGCCCTTTAAAAATATTCACTTTAAAACCAGTCAGGGTCACCCTGCAAACGGTTGGAGGCGATTTGTGTGACCTGGATGAGACTTCTGCTTTGTGCCCAACTATCTGCCCGGGTTTGTCAGAACTCTGAGCCTGTGGAAATGTATCTGTCACGTAACAGCTAGATAGAGTTATCATAATTAAAAATGATGAAGCATTTAGCATCTGTTATTAACCAGAGTGTGCACGTGTCATTCTTGCAGAGGAAATGAGTGTGAGTGGCTTCCTCTGAGTTGCGACAGCGGGGAAGGTGTTTTCTCTGTAGGTGGCACTGGTGAGATCCATAGGATATGCTGTAGAGGTCGGGAATCTGCATGCTTGGACAGGCTGTAGGAGGATGAGAGATGCAGGCCCAGGAATTGAGTGGAGAAAACTTGGAATAAGCTATAACTTACAATGCAATGCATCGAAGATTTTCTGTTGAATTTTTGTCAAAATGTGGGAGAAGGGGCTATAATCATAGTGTTTTATGGGGAGAAAATACTGATAAGTGAAAGAACCAAATTGCTTTTGGCCAAAACAAGAGGTTAGGGATGTGGTTTTAACAATAATAGTTAGATGCCGGCAGAAATTGCTCGAAGAGGTGTTAGATCCTCTGTGGCTTTCTAAATTCAGAGCCACCACTCTTCTATTGGTTGTGTTTTAGCCTAAGCAAGTTACTGGGCTTAATACAAGGAGGGTTGCAGCACTGTGGGCTGTTGAAGCCTGTTTTGATGAGACAGGAGGACTGTGCAGCCGGACGGTCCCTTTCAGCTTTCTGAGCTCCAAAACCTTGTACAGCTCCAACTTAACTTGTTTTGGGAGCTTAGAAGTTGGTAGAAAATGTAGTAAGAGATATGGGAAGAGAAGAGGGGTTTTCATGAGTTAGAAAAGTTGAATATTTCCCTGGAGGAATTACACTGAGCAAAGGGCAGAGTTTATCTTGGGTGACCCTCTGCCAGCTGGTGGAAACCACTTGCTCTTTTTGCTGCTGAGCCTGAATCACTGGATCCTGACTTAGAATGGGCCGTCGCTCAAAAAGAAGATGCTGCCAGTGGGAACTAGTCCTGAATGCGACGTGGTGGTGAATAAACTTTGAGAAAAATGGACATGAAACTGAATGGATGCTTTTGTCTGAATCTCTTCACTTTTCAATGTTCTTTTAACTTAGTACCTTGTGAGTAATACAAAATAAAAATGTCAGTCGTCAAAAATGTTATTTGTGTTTAGTTTGAGATAAACAGGAAAGAATTAAATGTGTCATTGTGCAAACTCGCTAAGATTCACTGCTTTTATCATGGCTATGTAACTAGAAGATTCATCTAATGTTAGATTTTTTTTCTTATTTTTCTTTTTTAAAAAAGTCTTGGTTAAAGGTAGTGCTGGAGCATAGTGAAACTCAGGTGGGTTTCCAAATACTACTGTCCTTTTTGGCAACACTGTTGCTGCTTTGGTTTGTTCTTAGTCAAGCCAAGCTTATTTCCTTCCCAATCAGCAGTAAATTTTTAAATTCATTATTTTGTTGGTAATTCGTTATTTTAATTCATGATTTCATTATATAAAACTCATTTTTCTCTTCCTAAGAGTAGCGCACTATTCTGATTGTTTTTACGGAAATCCATAATTCAGTTTGTTGCTTCATCAAATCCAGTTATTTCCATTAGTGCATTTTATCAAGCCTCACCCTGCTTCATTAAAGTAGGTGTGTTGCTGTAGATCAAAAATGATTTGAAACCAGGATCCTGCTTGAGCTGCTCCTCATTCTCTCACTTCCTCCTGCCTGCCCTGAGTGCAGCTGCCCTGCCAGACCGTGTTTCCCCCTCTTTCGTTACTGCTGCTGAAACCGTGTGCGTATGTGACCTTCATTTTCAGTTGAAAACAGTTCAGCAGCAGTTGCCTGGAAAGTTTACGTTCCCTTCTTTGGGTCCAGATCTTGGGCGGTGTTGATAAACGTCTGCCCGCGCAGAAATGAGTGAGACCTCGGAGAGGCTACGATGAAAGTGCGTCATGGCTGCTTTATAGAAACACCGTAACACTCATACTTGTTTGATTTATTTATTTTTGAACATTTTGGAATAAGAAACACAATGTGCTGATGAATCCTAAATGTTTGGGGGATTAAAAAGCACTTCAGTGCCAGCAGCGAGTTGCTGAGGTGAAAGCGGTTTGAGCAACAGCGGTGCTCTGGAAGCTCTGTGGAACCGAGGAGCTGCGACTCAGGGCTGTGCCTTTAAAAGAAGCGTTTCCTGCAAAGTGATTTCAAGGTAGAGACTGAAAAAGGAAGCAGTTTGTAAAATGCTGAAGCAGAGCTCACTGCCACAGCAAGGGGAAGAAAATCTTCAAAATAAATCGTTGCTCTTATTTTGAAAGCGTGTCGTCATGTAGGAGCTTTGTGCGTAGTTGCCCTTGGCTGCCTCAAACCCTCATTTTTGTAGCTAATGATAGCCAGGAATATTAATAACAGCGCTCCTGCCTTGTCATATTTTGCCGCTTAATCACCTTGTTTGGCCGGGGTGGACGTAATTCGGGCACGGCGGCTCGCGGGCCCCGCTCCCTCAGAGCGCAGCCGTCAGCCAGGCCCGGCCTGTGCGGTAATGAAAGGACTGCGGCGAGCGCCTGTTGACACACGGAAACCTGAGGGAAGCGGGAGGAGGGCGAGCAGGCAACGTGCCGGGGAGCAGCGTCCGCCGCTCCTACGTCACCTCCTGCCAAAGAGCCGGGCTGGGGAAGCAGAAACTCCGTGCCCAGAAACTTGTCTCCGGACAGGTCTTCAGTCTGTCTCTCGTTGCTGCTTTGGGAGTGTGGCCTTCCAGGGGCAGTGCTAGCCTTCTGTTGGGGGAAAAATGTCATCTAAAAGTGAACAGCTCCCTGGAAATGGCTGTAAATTAAAGATCAAAGGACAGCTACAGCATGAATTTGAATGAAAATAGAGAGGAAAAACGACATTTTTTGTTTGTTCTTAATATGTTTTAAATAAGTGCAATTACACTTTTAAAATCCAACTTGAACACTTTTTAACATGCTAGCAGTGAATGATGCATGTGATTCAAAGCATTGCTATTTTTTTTTGTTGTTGTTTTAGAGTAGGGAGCAATCACTTGATTTCTGAAATTAGTTGTAGTTGAGGGACATTCAGTAACAGGTAAAATGATGCAAGAATAAAAAGTTTCTGAAACTCTGAAAGGAGGAAATAAAATTTATTTACTCGGAGAAGCTCTTCCTCCTTTCTGTTCATCAGTGGTATTTCATCCTTAAGCAGAATAGGTTCTTCCAAGATGCAGATGGCTTTTTTTCTAAAGTTGTTTCCATGTTCTTGTCAATGCGTGAATAGCAAATAAAATGGGTGGGGAGGAAGTTGCTTCTAATGTGACTTAAAAGCAGAAATGTTTTGGTGTCAGCGATTGGCTATTTGAGAAGAATGATTTGCTGTGCTGTTTGTGTGAGCTTGTTTAGTGTTAATCACCCTTCAGTTATGAATATAATTCACTAGGTAGAATGTGTTTGACTGCTGAGCATACCTTCCGTAAGCACTCATGTTGAGAGGAGGCTTGTGCTTTACAGCCATACGGTAATGGAAGGCAACAGTATTAATCCTGTGGGCATTATTATGAAGGTAAGGCTCTCTAAAAGAGATCTGAAAAAATATTATTCTAATAATGCTTTCTTACATATTTAAAAAATGGATTTGATATTATCTGAGTACTTGTGAAACTTCATGTGTAGTCAAAAGGTAACTTACTGCTACACAGTTGACTTTCTCTACACTGCTTATGTTTCAGATTTTCCTCTTTTCTCCTCATATTTTTTGGTTTATAGCTGAGATCCTTCTTTAGCAGCAGGGAACTTTTGTTGACAAGTTTCATTTAAAAATACTCTGTCAACACTTAGTGTAGCAAAGCTTTGGACTCTTAGAGAAGTTGATCTTTCTATATTATACTCTTACTGCCTTCTATTTGCATACATACTATGAGTTTTTTTTTGATACGGTGAGTGGTAATTAAATCAACTTATGACCTGTTCGTGTATTCAGAGTTCTAGCCTTGGGAGACCTGTAGAAATGTAAGATCAGCATCTGTGTTGTAACAGGTTTTCCCACCTGTAACAGAGTTAAGGTCTGTTTTGGTGTTACTCAGAATCATTTTTAGTGCTTTTGCCTGGTTGAGGTTTGCTGAATGAGTACTAAATTTTCAAGGTAGGCATGAAAAGGGAAGTGTTAATGATGTCTGTGTTACTCTGGCCAGTGAGTTATATAATAATCTTAAATAACACATTATAATCAGTATGTTCAGTGATGTTTAGAGGGACTGTAATGTGATATTGAAGAAGTTTGAATCGAATTGTTTATATAAGCAATTTTGGTATCACATGGAAATATTTGTATTTTAATTCAAAAGAGAAATTGCAGTATATTTTTTTTTCCACAAGGCTTACTTCAATTAAGACCAGTTTGCAGTTGTCATCGAACATGCGAGGACTCAAGTTGGTTTTCTTCCAGTTGGAAGTAGAGGATTATGTGCAGAATAAAGGCGGAATTGACTTTTAAAGATGGGAGAGAACTCCAGTTTTCCAAGTTTTTATGCGAAGGTTATAAATCCAGATGCTTTCTTACTAGTCCTGTCTTTTTAACCACTTTCATGGGGAAAAAAACAAACAAACTGTATTTCTGTTTAGTTTAAGAATGGACATCAGTGTTTATTATGCATAGTAAAAAAATCCATAGTGCATGAAGCTTAATTTTAAAATACTCTTCCAGCAGTAGTTTTGTATACCATCTGTTAGCCCGCATAGTCTAACCTTTGGACATGCAAAAAAGGTTAGAGGTTTAATTCATTATAAATTAAACATTTCTTCTAGTCATCAGTTTTGGGGTTTTATTTTTATTCCTTTTCAAATAGTTCTAGAATTCCTCTTTCTGCAGATTTCAGTGATATATATATTTTATTAAGTATTTTAAGAAAAAAATCTTTTAAGTTTAAAGGTTTAAAATCTTTTTTATTTTTATGACTTTTAAGGCTTAATGAGACCTTTAATAGGAACTTAGTACTCATAAGAAAAGGTGGGATGATCACTGAAGGGGGAAAACCAAGAGGAAGTTGTTGCTCGCATGTAGAATCAGGAAGGGAGGAGGAACTGGAAAGACCTGTTTATAGGGAGAGTTGGGTTATCAGCCTGCAGGGCCGGGGAGCTATCGCAGCTAGCCCGATACCGGAACCTGGCAGAAAAGCAGAGCTCTTTTAGCAAATTTATCCTGCCAAGGAGGAGGGAAATGCTACTGCACACACGCTGTTTCTGCTACCTGAGCTTGGTCTCATATCTAAACTGCTTTTTTCCCTCAAACTTTTTAACTCGGAGGATCTTGCTTAGTAATATGAAAAAAAAATATCAGGGATTGCAAAGATCAGGCACTGCTGAGTATTCTGTTACTGTGCGTTAGTGAGGATGTGAAGAAATGATGATAAACTTTTGCTCATGACTTTTTTCCTGAAGTATTTTATTTTACAAAAATACTTAATTTGTATTTTTGAAGGCTAACAAATCATAGAATCATAGAATGCTTAGGGTTGGAAGGGACCTCTAGAGGTCATCTAGTCCAACCCCCTGCACACGCAGGGTCACCTAGAGCACGTGGCACAGGACTGCATCCAAGCGGGTTTTGAAGATCTCCAGAGGAGACTCCACAACCTCTCTGGGCAGCCTGTTCCAGTGCTCTGTCACCCTCACTGTTAAGAAATTTTTCCTTAAGTTCCTTTGGAACTTTTGATGCTTAAGTTTCCAGCCATTTCCTCTAGTCCTATCAGTGGCCACCACTGAAAAGAGGCCAGCACCATCCTCTGCACTCCCTCCCTTGAGGTATTTATATACACTGATTAGATCCCCTCTCAGCCTTCTCTTCTCCAGGCTGAACAGGCCCAGCTCCCTCAGCCTCTCCTCGTAGGGCAGATGTTCCAGGCCCCTGATCATCCTTGTGGCCCTAGACTTGTTCACCATGTGGGCATTCAGCACTGGTTGAATCTCAAAGCTTGCAAAGGGTAAAGGGCAGGTGGGTTTGGAGGCAGTGCCCGATCCTGTGTCCGTGTTGGCATTTCCTTGTGCCTTCACCCACATGAAGACTCCTTCTCCAGCGCCTTGCTCACCTTGCTGTTTTCCCCTTAATTTCTCAAGGCGCCTTTTCCCATCTCCTCTGCCTTGCTGCACGCCGGCCTCGGCCCTGCGCTCGGGCAGCGGGAAGCTGTGCAGGAGGAGAGGACGGCCCGGGCGCCGCGCGGAGTGAGGCGCTCGGGAGAGCTCGTCCGTCACGGGCAGGCCCATCCGACACCGCCGTGGCCAAAACACCCTCCTGGGCAGGGGGCACTTGCGGGGCCAAGGCCGGGAGAAGTGCAGGGAGGATGCAGGGCTCTGGAGGTGAATCCCATGAGGAACTGAGCTGGGAGCGTCGCAGTGCTCGCACAGAGGTTGTCCCTGTGGAAGCCAGGGTTCCTCACTGCTCCTCGGGCACCAGGCAGCTGAACTCAGTTTAAGGAGGGGAAAAAAATAGCGGTATGCTTTTGCATATCATAATTTATTTGAGTTTTTCTTTGCCTTCTCCTGGCCTCAGTCTGGACCACAGTTGTGCACAACTGTACAGAACTGCTTCTTTAAACAAATAAGTAAACTTTCCTCTAATTTCGGAAGGAGAAGTAGGGGCTTGAAGTGGGGTAGATTGAAGTGGCGTTTCTCTGGGGAAGTGTTGCAGGCTGCTGTGAGACTTGGTGTGTTTTGGCAGGACCACATTGAAGGCAGATCCTTTTTTGCCTTCATTGCAAGTGAATAGGAGTTTCTTTTTCAAGGGCGTAGCAAAACCATCATCGAAACATCCAGCCTCTCATACGCAGAATAAATGATTTCAAGTTCTCTTGCGTCTGCATGGAAAAAGTACAGCACCATCTTACCAGATATTGTGTTCTCCAAAACATTCTTTAAAATATACACACACACACACACACACACACATATATACTATATATATATATACTCTCTCTCTATATATATTTATGACTGCCTTTTTAATGTTCCGGAGCTGAAGGCCCTTCCCTTTGCTCTTGGCAGCTTACACAGGCTTTCTGGGGTGGAACAGGATTTTTTTTTTTTTTTTTGTCCCAGTGAAGAGTTTTAATTCTGCCAGTATTTAACTGAATCCAGGATTACTACTCTGTCTAAAGCATTGCTTTTAGTTTTTACAGAGGATGCTTAGTTCATCTCATAGCTACATTCATGTTGTCAAAAATGCTTGATGTGTTTGTCTGCGGTGACTTCAGAATTTCTAGAGGGGATTCATTATGTTGGTATCAAATGATTGTGGCCTTCATTAGTAAAAACGAGTCTCATTCTAATTCTAAAATGTTAATTCTCTCATTTACATCCTGTACTTCTTCTGAATTAATGCTTTTTAAATACTCAGCATTTTTAAATACTCAACATTTGATTTGCCTTTCTAGAAGAATAATAAAGTATTACATTGACTGCAAAGTAAGATGCTTATTTAAATTTAGATTGCTTAGTTGTTTACTTTTCCCTGTGTTTTCCTAGTAAAGCTCCTTGACTGGTCTAGCTTTTGGAGGGTCTGTTTTTTTCATATCTGCCAATGTGGACAAACAGAAACAGAAGAGCTGGAAAGAAATTCTAATTTCTTAAACTTTACTTTACATTAGTAAGGTGATTAAGAGGCCAAAAAAAAGGACATTCAAATGGTTAGATAGTTCAGATGTATATAAAAAAGAAGTCTGTGGAAAAACACCTGTTTCAAAAGTGGTTGCTTGTATTTCCGATTTTCTCTAGCTGTTTCACTCATAAAAAACTGCATGGATTTTCTGTCATTTCTTTTGAGTAACTCCTAACAGGTTTACGAATTTGTCTGGGTAGCACATGCCAAAAACACCTGGTGAATAAACAGAACAGCTGCTACTTAGTGCTGCAGCTATCTACGAGTTTAAGTAGTGCCTTGTCAGTGGGTTCTAGAACTTCAAGTGCATAAAGCTCTGGTGCAAGAAGGTCATTACTTTAAAAAGTAGTGTGTGAAGTTGCTACAGAATATTACAGAGCATTGCACGGGACTCATTGTTTATGACTCATATTGCACATGAACAAATTCCCTGAAAGTTTTGTGGTTCAGAAGAAGTGCGAGTCTGAGGCTCCCAGATCACCCAGGCGGCAGCTCAGAAAGAGTTACTCAACTTGGTTACTTTTCCCGTTGTGACTAAGGGCCCAATTAGCAGCATCCGGAGTAAGACTGCAGCCTAGGTAAAAATAGCTGGCATTTGGCGAAGTGGGGGCCGTTTTGGAGACGGTCTTCGGCTACAGAGCGAGAGGAGCAACACAAAAGAGGCGAGCTGCTGAACGGAGCCTTGCAGACATGGTTGAGAGGGACCTCAGGAACAGGCGAGAGGTACGAGTGGCCCAGAGAAACGGCAGGAATTAATACAAAATCCGACCCTCAAACTTGGGTTCTCCTGCTTGCTGCAGAAGGAACGTCTGAGCTGGGTTCTTCCCTCCTTGCTCACGAGAGGGGTAATGCTGGCATTGATACCAAAATGAAACAAGCTGTCACATGCTCTAAAGGGCAAGGAGTGAGTATAAAGCCTGCTGGATTTTGGATGTTACTTTCAGGACTGACCCTTCAGTGCTTTTGCCAGAGGAAGGAGTGATGCCCACAGAAGTGCTCCTGCAGCAGGTTTGCTGGAAGGGGATCAGTTGACTTCTGTGTGAATCCCTGAGACCAAAGAACTGAGTGGTCTTCCAGCAACAGCGAGGTGAACCTGATGCTGGGGGATTGTACTTTGCAGTTATAACTTCGTCGTGTGGCTGCACCGGTTTCCACAGTCCTGTGTTATTTCTGTAGGATGCTGAAGCTGCTATAGGTTGGTATAGTTTAAAACTCTTTTGTTCTTGGCTGACCTAGTTTGAGTGTACAGTGGCTATAGGGTTGAGAAAAGGCCATCTGTGTATGTGCCCACTGATAGAGCCTGAACGTAGTGGTAAGAGGATGCAGGATGCTGTCTGTGCCTCCTGTTGATAAACTTTGCTCCAGTGGAGGTGCTTAAATACTCATTTAAAATTGTAAATGGCATGTTCTGTTTGTAATATTATTTAATAATGTATTAGTGAATTTGATATTTCATGAAGAAGTTGAAGGTAATTTTACATTGACGTAATTTTACATTGAGGTAAAGTTGGAGTATATTTATAGTTTTCTGTTATAGATATATAACTTCTGTTATAGTTTTTCTGTTTGTTTTTTAATTTTTATTTTATATATATATATATATATATATATATATATATACAGAGCATGCAGGTAAGTCTAGAGTTCTTCCTGCTGCTCTGAGAATGAATCTGCTACATCCCCAAACCTGTGAGCAAGCGAGAGAATGTGTGGTATCTGTTCATATGGCCACATACAAAGCACGTTTGCTCAACTATACATGTTTTCTTGATCAGTGCTCTGTAGCTGCAAAGACACTGTAAAATGCCTTTTAAAAATTATGGTAATTCACTAGCACTGTTTTTGAACGACTTCACTTGTGAAGGGGCACTTTCAGACTTCTTATATGACTAGGTCTGTAAAATACACTTTCCTGCTGAGTTTCTTCTTCATTAATTTTTAGTGGAATATATTAACTGCTGAGATTCCTTTTCATGATTAGCAAGCAGTGAGCTTGCTGACGGTGAGCGCAGTGGCATCTCGCCCCCAGTAAACTCGTGCAACACTCGGACTACAGGAAGGGCAGTGGTACCTGAAGATGACGTTTACAACCAGCTGAGGGTCCATCTTGTTGATAATCCAATTTCTGTCTGATCTTCAATATAAAAGCAACTTCACTACAGAATATTTTGGAAGGAGATAGAGAGTAGCAGTTGAAAAGCAATGCTTGGTAATGACAGAGGAAAGATTTTAATTATATTTAACTAAATGAACCAGTTATGCTGTGTTAAATGTAATAATTTAAACTAGTAAAGTTTTGCCGAGTGACTTTTGATATGCAGCGAAGTGCTATCTTTGGTTTAGTTTTGGTTGTGTGGTATCCTTACCTGTGTAGTTTTATAATGTCTTGTACTTGCTTATGGATCTTAAAAAGTTTTATAATAATGAATTGTTATTTGGAATGGGTCAATTATTTGCTGAGTGCTGGTTATATTGCAGAGGGGTTAAATAATCTCTAGGGAAATTCACTTCAGATGCCAGGGCCCAGTGATTGTCAGATACATTTGCCTGGGTGATAGCGGCGTTTCTCAGGGACCAGAGACGCAGTGATTGACATACAGGCCCGCAGGCAGGTGTGTTCTGTGGAAATAAACTTCGGTTTTTATTATTTAGCACTTTCTGAAGAGGTTAGAAGTAAAGATAATAAGAAAAAGCTTCCATGTGTGTTATGGTAATGCAAGGCTTTGATAAGAGTGTTTGTTTAGACAGATACAGATATTCATAAATGAAGTCTTTGCTCTCTAGAACTACATTTTTTAAAGGACTAGTTTATATTTTTCATATAATGATAATGCCAATAACATAAATTACCCAGCATAATGCAAAATAACTTGGCTGATTATTGGGGAATATTGCATATTAGTGAAGATGATGAATGTTGTGTTTTCTCTCTCTTGTGGGATTGCTGCACATCTTCAACAACCTAAAGAGGATTGCCGTAGAAATGATCCTCTGGGGATATACTTTTGGGTACCAGTGGATGTGGAGTACTCTACAAAAATTGCAAAAGCAAAATGAAATACTGACCGAGATTTGTTGTTTGTTTGTTTTTCTCATTCAGACAGATTGACTAGGCTTGGCAATACGTGAAAGAGCATTCCCTTAATTAACAGCCTGGCTAATTGAACTTATTGCCATAAGGTACTGAATCACATAGTCTGAGCCTCAGAGCTCGCCACGTCTGAAGAGCAGCTGGTTGAGCCTGACTGCTCGCAAGCCTTGTGCAAGGGCAGGGGCTCACAGAGGGACTGATGTGGCAACCACCTTTCTTGAAAAGCAAGCTGTGCGGTTGCTTGTGGATGCAGCGTCCTCACAGAGCAGCCCTGAGCGCTGCTTTCCAGGTTCTCTGTTCCCAAGGAAGTGTGAGCTTCATGTGTAGGTCGGGATGGGCCTTCAGCTTTTCCTGGGTTTTGACCCGCTCCTCTGGGACGTGTGAGGTTTACGTGGTCGGTGCCTGGGAAACGCAACTCCCTAGTGAAGTGTTCCCAAGGGACACGCTGCCACGTCTCCTCCCTACTTGTACCCCGGCTTGGTTTTGATAGAACGCTGGATCTGGCCTGAGGTGGTAATTCCAATCTCAGAGAGCTCAATGGGAGGAATTTGTAGTATTTAAAAGACTAAATGAACAATCAAGTTCCAAACCAAGAATTTTGTGGGAACATGTGGAGGGAGAGGAAAGCTGTGTCGGTAAAGAAGCTTTTTGAGAGATCCTTTTGGGGCCTGCAGTATGCATTCTTTTGTCTTGCTTCCCCATTTTCCATCATAATGTTTAAAGTGTGTTTATTAAATCTTGTCCTTTTTCGTACACGAACACGACACCTTGTATTGTGTACTCCATTGCACACATTTCTCCCTCTGTGGAGAGAATGAGAAAGCAAACACATGATGGACAAATTGCTTAGTGCATTACTGGAAAGTGTTGGTAGACTACTTTGTTAAATTAGCAGAAATAGAATATGTTCTTGGCTAAAGATAGATGACTGTGCTACCAAATGACAAGAAATTAGGACCTATGTCTTTCGGAGTTCAATTAAACCATTCTTTATCTAAGCTTATGCTTTATATGTGTTTATATTATTCAGGTTAATAACTGCAAATTTTTCTTTCTTAATATTGGCCTCAGCTTTTGAACGGGTGGGTTTTATTTATAAAATAGCTCTCAATTACTTGGGATCATTGGTGAATGTAGTACTCAGTTGACTTTTGATATAAGCATCAGTATCAAGCAGAGTAGCTCTCCTAGTGCTTGTAACTGAGAGTATGTTTGGGTTTTCGGTGCTGTCAGTTCAATTCTTTGCAAGCATCTGAGTGCTTTTGAATACATTTCATAGGGCAAGTCAGCAGTCCTTTCGTGTGAACAAAATGAATATTGCAAATGTTGATTTGGGCGTGTAGTGGTTTCAGAGCACTTGAGAAGCAAGGTCTAATTTTTGCACTCTTCCAGGGAGCACATACAGCTACACAATTTTATCATGATTTCATTATGTACTTAACGTACCAAACAAATACATCCTAATGCAAGTCCTGAATTGCCTTGTGACTGCACTTAGAGAGAATAGTAGCTATAAGAACGCAATGTTATGTTTGTATTCTTATATTTGATAGTCATCAGAGAACAAACCCCTCTCATGTCATGTGGTAAAACAGAAAGGTTTTTGTGATCTGATGGGAACCTGACCAAGAGGATGGTGCTCCTGGAGACTGCCTGGAAAGAAAGATGGAACAAGTGGATTGGGACGGGGGGCATGAAGTTACTGCCCGACTGCCTGTGTCCCCTTACTTGGCTTTCAGAATTGGGGCAATCACTTGAAAGATGACATATCTGTGTTTGCACTGTCCTCTTGGCTCTGGTGTCTGTAATGTGTTTTAGGGCAGAGGAACTGAGCAAGTAGAAAGGAATTTGATTGTCAAATTCAGCCTGTTTTGCTTTTTGTTCTATTTGTAGTTTCGTCTTTTCAAATGAGAAAATCTCAAGTTTAATTTTGATGAAATATATCTTTTCCTGCAAGCCTATTTTGTGTTGGGCAGCAAATGATTTCAGCAATTATCAAATGGTCAATCTGGATAAGTAAAATTAAAACGACATATGAAGGTGCCCCACAGGACCAGCGTTTAGTCATCTCCTTCAGGAAACCAGGGCTGGGAAATGTTGCTAGAGAACATAGGAGGGAACACTGCTGTCAACCAGAAAATATTTGTGAAGAATCATTTATTTATTTATTTAGACAGAAACCTATTTTCTTCTTTTAAAAAGATTCCTAGAATATCGAAGTGTAGTCGCATTTCGAAGCTAAACATTAAAAATGCAGGGCAAAACTTGATGTTGTAATTTAAGTTGTTGGAAGATGTAGAGCAGGAGTCATTTAGAATGTGCTTGTTAGAGTCCAAGACCATGGAGTTAATGCAAACTCGTGTAGTACCAGAAGCAAAAGGTCACAGTAAGGTGGTACTTGGCCACAGCAACTACTGAACAAGTTACCCCAATGGAGATACCACGTACAGAGATGAAGCTAAATTGAATCAAATGAAGGTGGAAGGAGAGACAGCATCTTAGTTACTCATATTGGAGGGTCAAGAAGCCAAAGGACAAAGATATTTTTCTTGCAGTCTTGTATTTGTAGTGGGACATGCGGTTAAAATTTTGAGGACTTTCAGTTTTAGGGCATTTTTACACTTAAAATAATCCATTCCTTATTTCTTTTTCTCTTTGAGAACACTTTGAAAAGAAGCAGTTGGGTCTTTTCCCATGGTGAGGGGTTACCCAGAGGTGTGTGGCAAAGGTGCCCTCATCGTCCCTTCGGTACCTCAGCTCAGTGCCCCGAGTGACAGGAGAGTTATGGGCAGCAGCTCTCTGGTGACAGGTCAGCAAACCCGGTGACTTTGACTCATTTGAATGGAACTTTGCTTCTGTTTGGAAAGTGCAATTCTGTAATAACCTATTTAATACAAGTAGCACAAACTTTCTGAGTCAGTGTAAAAGAAACTTGAGTCAATTCAGGAAAATTGGCCACAATAAATCTCAGTGCTTCAGCAAAGTATTTTTGTCTTATTTGGGGATCTGATGCCACGTATTCCATTTAGGAAATGGAAATAACATTTATGTGTATATTTGCCAGCTCTTTTCTCTGCTTAAGAAACAAAAAAATCTCTAACCATTATTTTGGAAATGCTATTTTTTTTAAAAAAAAAATTCCTTTTTTTTTTTTTTTAAAAAAAAGGTGGGAATAGAAGGAAGGCAAACACAAAATCTGTGATCAACTCAGGGCCAAAAATAAGTTTGAATTTCATGTCAGGGCAGAACTCGCCCCAAATATTGTGGATGGTTATATGAAAGATGTTGTGGTTTGTCAGGAATCTCCAGATACACAGTAGCCTGATCGAATCCAGCCCCTAGCTGTCCTAACCACTGATTAATTCATTACTGTTTTCCTTGAACACTTGGGGTCCTCTTCTTTCCTTTTTAAAACATTCCCTCCTTTCCTTGTGTACCTTTTCCCCAGATATTTTTCCCTCCCCTCTTTTCCAAGTCCGCTTATGCCCTGCCTCACTCTGTTTCTCTTAGTCTAAAGCTTTCTGCTTGCTTTGGCTCTGCCTTCCTTGCATTCCCACTCGCTTCCCTTCTTCTCACAATATTCCCTGGCTCTTTTCCTTTCCTTCCACCTCTTCTGATTTTTATTTATTTATTTTTATTTTTTTAGTAAAACCTAGGATACATTGGGTGTTCCGTACGTGCTGGGAGGTGATATATCCACACTGCTGTTTTGCATTAACAGTCCTCCTGCAACAAGTGTGGGTGTTGAGTGTGGCTCTGCCTCATCGGTAGCTTTGGCAGATGAGCGTGTGCTTTCGGTCAGTGTCCAGAGTGGAAGATGACCATGTCATGGGTGATGGTGTTGGCACAGCTGGTGATTTTGTTGGTCATGGATTGACAAAAGCAGAGCCTAAAGGAGTCCCTCCCTCGCTATGGCTTCACCACGGTGCTTCTGGAGCAAGAGGCCTTCGCACGTGTACAGAGGCCTGAACCGCGTTCTGTCCCATGCCTAATGTGCAAGGAGGCAAAAAGTTTATTGGGAGTTTCCTAAACTTAAAAAAATAAGAAGTATAGTTTTAAAAACATCCTTTCTATTGTCATTTTAATTTTTTTATTGGCATTTTGCTTTTATTCTTGGCCTTTTGCTGAAGCAAAGAGCAGCCTTTATCTCTCTATTCTATGTAGAGACTGAAGTCCGTAAGATTTTTACATGTGTGAGGAAAGAAAGGATTGGTTTAATATATATATTTTTAAGGACAACTGTGCTGCCAAAATGTAGCACTGTGCATGTTTAAGTACATCTGTGAGAGGTATCCTTGGTTTCTTATAATTGCATTCCATACGCACTCAAATCAAACAAAGCATCTACGCTGCTTTTGGACTGCTCTGTTCAGACTGCCGAAATGATGCGTGTGGAAGAGCCCTGTGCAAAGGGTCAGGGAGTATCGTCACACAAGACGGGGAATCACGGGATCCGAAATCCCCAGGGAACTACCCGGGAGACTCTCTCTTGGTGACAGCTTCTTCAGTTTGATCAGGGAGGACTTTATGCTTGGGGAGAAAGTCTCAATTTTGTGATGGGCTTTCTGGAGAGACACTGACGATCAGAAAAAGCACTGGAGCTCATCCCTTGGAATATTGCTAACCATGGATTTTGAACGTGCTGGAAACATTAATATGCCAATGTGCGTATTTTTTTTTTTTGGTGTTCCCTCATGAAAGTCAGCTTGAGTTTGTCCCACTGTATTTATTGCTGGGTGAATAATGTCAGTGCTAGTTAGACTTCATACGTGTGGAACACAATGTCTAAATGCTGTCCTGCCTGCGTTAAGTGTAAGAAATGAGTTGGTGAAACAGCTTTCCAGAAAGCCCCTATTATTATACATGAAAGATCACTGACTCCAGAGTGCATTCATAGTATTGACAACCACTCATGGAAATTAAATGAATGAATCAGGATAGTGATTATTTTTCTGAAGAAGTGTGTGAAGAAGTGAGGGAAAGGATTTGTGCTTCTTGGACTCTTAAAACCAATATTCTTCTGTGAATAGTGTAGCCTCATGTGCATGTGTGATGGGCTGTGAGATATCTAAAGCTTTGAGCAGGATTTTGATAGAGGTTCTCTTCAATAGAGCATCTTGGAGAATACCAAAAAACAGAGTTTTTAATTAAAGTTTACAAATTGTGTCTGAATAAAACCTAAAAAGTTAGCTTCTTATAAATAGGAACTTCATAGTGATCCGTGAGGGCAGATGCAGAAATGGAGATGAATGCACAACTCTGCCTCCTTAGCCTATGCAGGTAGGTCCTTCCTTCCAAAGGTGATTGAATTTAACCTGGTGACAGGATAAATGTGGCAGAGACCTTCATCCATTCCCTGTGGTCACCAGAAATTTCTTTCAGACAACTTGCTTCTCCGGCCAGATTCCACCTGACGAGTCCCTCTTGCAGGAATACAGCACCGAGCTGGGAAAACGCACATCAAATAAATCCTGGCTCTCATCGTGTGTTTTGCTAGGCGGATGCTGAGTGTTCCAGATTTTCTTCCTTGCCATATGTCAGAAGTAACGTTGCAGATGTGCGTACAAAATGCGTATGAACTGGCAATCTTGAAGAAAGGGAAAAATAAAAAAGATTTTCAGATCTTTGGATGGTGGAAATTTAGCAAAAACTGCCTTTTGACCTGAAACCCGAGTCCATTGGATCTGAAGTCTGCTGACAAACTAGTTCTGGGATGCCAATTTCGTCACTGTTTGGCCATCCAGGAATAATTTTAATGCTCTGAGTAGCATGTTTGGTCCTCAGTTCGGTTCTCAGTGTGCATATCTGCAATTTTGGGCAAGAAAATCTGCATATGGAAAGTGGCCTGTTCTCTTTAAGCCACATACTGTTTGACCACTGTTAGGGAATACTGGGCTTTGGGGAGCCCTGGATTTGACTCGGCAAGACATTGCTGACTTTTGGGGTGTTGTGTTTTTTTTTTTTCTTTTTCTGAATTTTTCATTTTGTTATTTTAGAGCTTTAAAGGGACCAGGAGATTTTACTTAAGTAGCAATAGCATAATTCCAGGCTTGGAAAATATATGGAAGATAAATTGAAGCGGAATTGGGGAATTAAAACCTCATTAAATTGATAGGGAAACAATACAGGACACAATCTCTGTTGATGGGGAAGTAAATAACAAGGAGTTTCCTGATGTCTGAAGATTATAAGTAAGTTCTTAAACCAAATACAAGCAAAAAAAGTGTGTTAAACTCTGTCCTTCCGTTTGGATGTACTATTTTGATTTTAGTACATGCTTATATTTTTCATGTTTAACCAAATGCTGGCTATTTTTGCTAAAGTGCAAGATGATACTGCAAGTTTTTTATGCAAACTTTGTCTTCAAGCTAATTAATAGCAATAGTTTATATGCTGGATAGTTACTTTGGCAGCATTTTAGTAACAAATTTGTTATTAATAAGTGTTCTAAAGGCAAGTATTTGGGTGAAGGGTAGAATGGGCGGCATATCATGTTTTTACTTAACATTTTGTTTATAATCTGCAACATTTGTTGTGCGTCATTCTGATTCTAGGCCCTTTTCTCCTTTATGTCTGCAGTTGCATGACTTTCTTGCAGCTGCGGTGCTTATTTTCTGGGTTTATAGATACTTGCTCTCACTCATCTCTCCTTTGTATGTTCTGTGTGTATCAAAAACATTGCACTGGGTTTCAAATGGGCAAAAGGAAACCTGACTAGCCTTTTACCCTTAAAATTAACTTGTAAAGCAGATTTTTTTTTCCTGAAAATAAGGAGGTGAATTCCCACAGTCAACCAGGCAGAAGCCAGCTTTCCTTTAAATACAGTTTTTAGTAATATATTCTCTCATGTGCTCTGTATAGAAATCGACATGCCAGTTAATCATGCCATTTTGATTTTATTTGTAAAGAGTATTAAAGTATTCTCAATATATACACAGATTTATTACAACAGTTGCATGACTCCCTCTTCTTTTAACTGGGAGCAAATGCAATGGTAATATTGAAGGTTAATATTAAATAAAAAAATTGAAGGGGCTAAATGTTTAGCTGCTTGTTAAAACAAGAGTGAAAGGATGCAGAATTCATGGAAACTTCTGAGCATCTTTCTGCTGAGGTCATGGTGATTAGCTGGTTTTCATCAGTTAATTGTGAGTTGGGCATCATTCGCTGTATTAGATCTGTACCTCTGTGGAAGAGAGTTTAGAGGAATAGGGAAAAGACCCAGAACTGGTCTTTCTGGGAAGATTGACAAGATGGAATACGTCTTTTATTGATTTTTGCTGCCCTCTTCCCATGCTGTGTGTATTCTGTCCCTGCGTCCCCACAAAAACATTTATCCTCCAAGGCGTTTTCTGCTGGCAAGTAGGGAAGATGACGCTTTAGGTTTTACCCTGTTCCCAAGAGACTTTTGATTCTGAAGAATGATTAAAAATATTATTGCATGAAACTTCTTGCAAAATCACACTTTGCTTCGTAAAGAAGAGCAGACATGACCAGAGGAGTGTTTTGTTTTGTTCCTTTAGTGCTCATAGGTTGCTGTTAAGGCTGGCCTGGAATTCATCTCATATTCATATGGTAGTTTCTCTTGAGAAGAATTTAATTATATTTTTTATTTCTCTCCCCACACTCTTAGCTTTCTAAGGGGGGGGGCAGGGAAGCCTTAGGGTTTTATAAATTATTTTAATGCTTTAATTATTTTGTATTTAATGCTGATACAACCTTAAAATGGGCATAAACGCGAGCCCTTTTACTGTGGTGCAACTTCCTTTGAATTGAATCCCCATGGATTTCCATGTGAATTTTGCCTACATTTTTCTTTGAACAAGCTTTGTGTAGTGTATTCTTAGATGTACATACCTTGACAGCCAAAATGAAAAGCAAGCTATAGAAATCTTCAACATGTAAATGGCATCAGTAAAAACAAGGATGTCATATAAGTGCAATTTTTTGTTTGTGGAGTTAGATGGTGGATTACAGATAGCGTGAGAAAGAGCCTAAGTTATAATTAAACATAATACTCTTCTTGAAAAACAAACTGGAAAAGAGATGCAAGTGCAAATGTTTGGATTTGCAATGTTTCTTTTGGAGGAAATTGCTAACTACTTGTTAATTGTTAATTCCATAAAAGGGGATGCAGGTGAGTGGAGGAGAGGGCCGGGGATCCCCTGTGGGCTTTGGGCTGGGTAGTGCCGTAGACTGGAAGCTCCTGGAAGTGGCTTTTTCTTCGCTGGATGAGGACAAATGTAGCTGCTCTGAAGCATTGGTGTGTGTGGCTCAGTGAGTGAAGTGGCTTTGGGATGAGCCGTCTTCGATCCCTGCTGGTTTCCCAAAGGGAACTCGCCTCTGCGGGGCCACCTTCCTTGCATCTTCTGAGCCACGGATGGATAAAGCCTCTGGGAGTGTGGGATGGACAATTAAAAGGATGATGTGGTGTGGAATGTCACCACCACCCCACTTCTTTGCTTGGTTGCAGCTGCTACAGGGTTTAGCCTAATGAATGTGAGATTAGTGCGTGCTGCCTATATTGTCCATTAAACTTGTTCTTAGATCCTGTTCTTTGTGGAAGCAGTTTGATAACCCACTGAATCCTGTAACTGCCACGGTGCTGTAAGTGAAAGAAGGTTAAACATATGTTTGTGCTTTACCATGTCAGAACAAAAAGCACAGAGAATATTTATTTGTACTGCAATCCATATTTATTCATTTCAGTGGTGAAGCAATGTGAGGAGTGGATGTGTAGTGTCTCAGGGTCCTCACGTTTCCATCAGTACTTTTTAAAATTACATTTTTATACGATGGCCTTGCAATAGTTCACAGATCTTTCAGACTTGAAATTAATACCTGTTTTGTACGTGGTTTTAATTAAAACAGGCTCAGGTCTTTTATCCTTAAAACTACTGAAAAATTTGTCAGCTTCTGGTGTTTGCCATGTATTCCTAACTCAACAAACCCTGTACCTCTTGTTGGCTTTTATGGTAGCATGTACAAGTCTTAAGAAATAAAAGAATTTAGAAAACAGAGATAAAAACAAAAACAAGAAGAAAAAGACAAGGCAAGTAGTACTATCTGTTTACTGTATTGGTCAAACACATACTGTTTTATGAGAAAATTTTGCTATTAATACATATTTATGTAATAGAGCAGGAAATTCACATTGTGTTTTAAAAAAATTACACTTGATTTTATTACAGAAATAATCAGCATGGTCGTAAGCACTGAGACCTCAAACTTGTTTGCGAAATATAGTTTAAATGCATGTATTCATATAGAGTCGTAAGTGATGCGGTATTTTTGGAAATATAATTTAATAAAGCTTGATATATCTGACAGTTCTTTCTTCCTTCTCCAGGGTATATGTTAACAACGGCTCTTATCCTGGGTGGAAGCTGATGAATGTCAGCTCCCAGGGAAATTAGTGGTGTTTTCTAGAATCAAGACTTAAGTATGGTTGCATTTGTGTTCTGTACCTAAGCCTGGCGTTTTTTCGGAGAACCTTATTTTCTTAAGAACATATATTTAAATCACCGCTATGCCATGATGATGATGATCAAGATCTCATACAGTAAATAACAGTAGATTCCTGTACAGGGGTTCATTTGTTACTCTGAGCTGTGTTTTAGAAAACTGTATGAATGCTGATTTCCTTTGAAACTGATCTTCAAAAAGAATTCCTGTTTTATATAAAGAGATGCCAGACTCACAAAGCTTTCCTTTCTTGTTCCATAGACGTTCCATCTTCAGAGCAGCCTGAACTGTTCCTAAAGAAACTTCAACAGTGCTGTGTCATTTTTGACTTCATGGACACGCTTTCAGACCTTAAAATGAAAGAATACAAGCGCTCCACTCTTAATGAACTGGTGGACTACATTACAATAAGCAGAGGCTGTTTGACAGAGCAGACTTACCCCGAAGTAGTTAGAATGGTGAGTTTTCTTCTTTCTCGTGGTCTCTTTAAATCCACTTGCAATTCCAATTATGTGTTGTGAGCCAAATTGAAACCTGGAGTAGGTGGATTAAATGAGGCCTTTGGTTTGTATTTTCTGCTAGACATCACTTGGGGATAATCCTCCAAAGAGGAAAATACTAATTTTTATGTACACTTAATTAAAGTCAAGTAGATGATGGATGTTGTAGTACCAGAAATGTATGAAAGGAAGCCTGGGTTGTTTCTTCATAGAGAAATCCATAGAGCAGCCTTAAAATTGGAGATTTTTTTTTTTTTAATTCCCTCAAGTATAAACAATGGAATAAATTTTAGAAGTTTCTTTTTTCCTTTGGATTTTATCCAGCATTTTGAGGGTGTATTGAAGCTCTGTGAGAGCTCTAAGTATGTAAAGCTGACTGTTTTTAAATAATAAATGGTAAAAATATTGCGCAGATGTGAAAATTTCGAAGTTGTATTCTGTTGATTCCTAGCGGCTGCAGTTAGAGAGTCAGCAAGATCAGTCAATAATACTGCCATACCTTGTATTTGTAAATTGTCATAGTGTTTTCAGTGTAAAAATGAAGCCAGCACCAGATGCTGTGTTGTGAAGAATATTCACTGCAAATGGCAAGAACTTGCAAGATTGCACTGCTGTAAAATGTTTATACTACCATATGGCAGTATAACCTGTTATCTGAATCTGTTAAGAGTTAAATATATATTTGATAATGATGTTTTTCCAGTGGTACTGTGTGGTCATGGAACCCACTAACTGCCTGCTGTATGAAACATGAATATTTTTCACTAGCTTGCACTGTGTTATATACTCTCCTTATTTCTTTTCTGACACACAGATACGTGATGTATTGCTTATCTGTAATATTTAAAAATAGCTGAAAAATTGTGACAGACTAGTCAAGCAGCTAACAGTGAAGAAAAACAGAATTAAGGGTGCTTGGAAGAATCTCAGTATGGCTTCTAACTGTGTATGCATCCTCATAAAGTCTATAATTATGTGGCCAGATTCTCCCTTCTCTCCTTTTCCCTCTTTTTCCCCTCCTGTACTGGACCAGTCGGAATGAACCGCTCTTCCCCCTGTTGTTATTTTTCCAGCGTGGGGACACGTTGGTTCTGAGTGCTGAGTTTCGAGCATCCTCCTGACCTGTTCTGCTCGGTGCTGTGCTGTAGCATCACCTTAGCACTGCGTAGGCAGGACATGTAACTTCATCAAAACTGGTTGCATTGCTTTTTGTGTCTCAATATTCAGGTTTACTCTCTCTTTAACTTTGTTTATAGCTGTTCACTGTAGCAATGTGGGTAGAATCCAGGCTCTGCAGATCAGTGCTGTGTGAAGTTGTCAGAAAATGAGATCATTGGATCTGTAGCTGCTCGGGAAGATTGATTTGAACCATGAATCATAACCTGTGAATCTCATCGTGAACTGTGGGACTCGAGCCCCTTTTGCTGCCATGTCCTGCTCTCCCTGCAGCCCTGCGTATTGAAGCACAAGAGTGTTTTTATCTTTGGGAAATGAAGCATTGCCTAAATTGTTTGAGTAGGAATAGTGGTATAAATAATTCACTTCAGAGGTTTGTAACTGCAGTGTGTGGTAGTAGTTGGAAGCGAAGATGCAGTGTGAATTTTTTTTGGTGGATTTCGCAGGTACTTGCTAGTAGAGATTCAGGAATTTCTGGTTTCAGCCTCTTCATCTCTGATGGGAAAGTGGCCTGTCTTGGTGTCCCCTCTGTTGCCCTGGCCCTGTCATTGCATCATTCCTCAACCCCGTTTTCTCAGACTTTATACTTGGGCTCCAAGCTACTCATTGTGGAAGTACTTAAGTTTTTATCTACCTAAGACCCTTATTTAGCTGTTCAGTGACCCAGGGCTGTCAAGAGAAGCAATTGCAGGGCAAATCATGGCCAAAATTATGGGTGTCATTGGAAAGGGCCTTATTAGAGCTAATGTCCTGGTGTCCTGGCCAAACTTGCACAGATTTTGATCAAGTACTGCTTTGATTCCCCTGCTAAATCTCAGTCCTCTTGTCAAAGTAGAAGCATTTTAGTCTTCTGCAAAACAGTGGTATTTTTTGTTGTTGTTGTTGTTTTTTTTTTAATCAAGTAGTACATAAGTAATTAGAGAATTGTACACATTTTTTTCCTAAGAAATTTTCTGAGAAATGACCAATATGCTGCTTTTTTATTTATTAGATTTCTAAGGAGCTGTAGCCTGCAACAGACAACCTCAGTTTTGATGAGCATGCGAGCTATTGAATAAATGCTTTAAAAAGAGAGAAACTGGAGTACCGTAATGGTGCATATTGCAGCCTGTGATGTTTTAATGTCCCTGCTCTTGCAAAAAATGCTTTGGTGGTTGTATTCTATGTGAGCAGGATGCTTTGCTCTACTATTGAACTCATGTGGGTGAATCCATGGTTAATGCATGAGTGATTCCTGTCACTCATCCCGGGGAATGTTAATGCAGTAGTTATGCCGAGCTGCATCATCAGAGGTTTTGTCTGCTGCAGGTGTTTAGTATTTTACAGGTAGGCTATCTGGTAAAAGTGCTCTTTTTACATCCTGTTTAGTATAAAAAAGCAAGAATTTTCTAATACCTTTGAGTGCTGTTCATGCGGGAAGGAAAGGTAAAATTCCAAGTATTATATAAAATAATCTTTCACTGCATATTGCCTGGCCAGCAGAAAGCTTTTGTCTACTTCAGGGACAGCAAGTCGCTGCTGTTGGAGAGAAGGTATGGCATTAGGTTTAGCGTAGCTTGTTTTTTGCAGTAAGTGCATGTTCTTGTTTAACGCTGACTCGGGCTCATGCTCTTAAACTGTGACTTTACACGTTTGGCTTCCGAAGCCCGAGACTGGCTCTCCTGTGCAGCTGCCACCGTGATCTGCTTTGGAGGATTTTCCTCTAGGTCCCCAGCTGTGCTCACAAATGACCTGTCAAACTGACAAGCCCTGACCTGTCAAGATACAGAAGAAAGCAGTATTTATATTCTTACCAAATTGCTGCCTGCAAACACGTTGTCATGGGAGTGTTTTCTTTTTTTGAAGACCAGTATCTTAAAATTTGTCAAAATGAAGCACAAATGCTCTCTGTCCCCCTGGAAAGTCTCTTCGCTCTTACATTTAGCACTCGCTTTTAATCCCAGTTGGGACTTGGACATCCAGGAATTAATATTTTCTCTGTGACTCTTTGGGTCGTTGCAGTTTGGTGAAAGGAGGTGCTGAGTAAGGGAGAAAGCAGGGAGCTGTATTGCAGGCTGTGAAGTCTATTCACAGCACAGAAAAATGCATGCCAGGTTAAAGCTGGAATTTAAGAAATTACAGATATTTTTAAGGAAAATTAATGACTAGAGTGCATCCTTAATTATGTGAAATGTCAAATGATATTGATAGAGCAGCCTGCCTGTTTTAAAAAAATTCTGAAGTGCACCTGTACTAAAGTTTTCTGTTTATGGCCCAAAAGAAGTTTGTCTTTACTGATACTAGAATAGAAGAAGGTTGCCTATAAAATTCATTAGAAACCCTGAGAGTTTTAAAAAATGTTGTGGTGTTGTGATATAAATGGTAATCACTCATTTGGGTAACCAGAATAACTTGGCTCCCGAATCTTTTTACTAATCCTCATCCTGTTCCTAATATTATGCGGTTCTGTTTTGTGTCACTTAGTTATTTGTCAGAATGTTATTTGCTTCTTTCAAACCACACTCTTTAGCATGATATGCACATAACTGTTTGGCATGTTATTGGTTATTAAAAAACAATAAAATCGAATTTACTAATGGCCACCCAAGCAAGCTCCGTGTGGCCTCGCCAGTATTATCAATCTCATTTGCTGGGATTGGTGTTAATGGACATAATGGGCACATTTATTCCGGAGGGTTTTGCACAGTGCTCCGCCCTGCACTTCGGGTGTGTTGTTCAGAAGGGCACATCACACTCCCTAGAATTAGGCTGGTCTTAGGAAAAAAGGCCCTTGCCGATTAAAACACGCTCTGCTTAGGAGGAAATGCCAGTAATAGGACTTTACAAGCAAATCATCAGAGCTTTAATCTAAAATTTGCTACTGTCTGAGCAAAATGTGGATGCTAAAACTAATGATGCTGATTTTGCTGGTAGATTAAGTGCTGGCAGTTGAATGAAATGAATGTTTGCTGTTATCTGCAGTACCCGGCAGGATGTGTGTAGTGGAGCTTTTGGGGTTTTCTGGGGATTAAGGCATAGATGGAGGAAACTGCTTTCTTTTAAATAGAAGATCAAACGGATGAGAGGGTGGAAAATTGGCAGGCTCTTCAACTGCAAAACCTGGGTGAATTTCTTTCTGGTGAGCATCATTCCAGCTCCCCTACTTGCTTCGTCAGATACTATAAAATCTGAACCCCAGATGTTGTGTTCATTCCACAACCAAGGGATGAACCAGCTTATAAGAGATTGCTAATGAAATGCTTTTGAAATACACCTTTTAGAGTGGAATATTACTCCTCTTTTCTCTATTTTAAGTGCAGAAATGTCTATAGCTTCCTATAGTCCTTCTCTTCCGTAACGAAAAGTCAAGTAAAATAAAGCTAGAATCTCTCTAGCCAAACTCAAACATATTAGATGTTTTGGGTCTCAGAAGCTGTGTTGCTCAACACAGCCAGAAAAAAAAGCTTGGTATACGTGAATGCCCAGATAAACATCCCAAATTACTTTAAAATATGATGTTCAGATTCTTCTCTGACTGAGATCTACAGAGATTGTTTTCCTTTTACTCTAGGTTTCTCTCAAAAAATAAAAGTCAAAATTTGGATTTTCTCAAAAAATAAAAGTTGAAATTTGGATACAGAGTTTGTTTGTGATGGACCTGTTAAACAGAAAAGAGCCTTGGTTTAAGCCACGATTTTTAAAAAATATGTAACAGACCCTTTTTTTAGGCTGAACGCTGATTGTTAGACTTTATGGGCGTTATGAATGTCTTATTTTCTGTAGCTTTGCTTATGACTAAGTACAACAGTGTACTTGCTAAATGTTCATCCTATTGAGATTTTTCATTTTAAAATGTTACTGGAGAGACATTTTTATGCAAGTCTACCCGTATTCAATCTTACCTATTTCTGCTTAAAAAAAGAATGTTGTGTATGTTCCTCTTAATTCAAACATGAGATTTAAGAATATACTCCTGAATGTCATTTTAAGTAAAATAAATACATACACCCTTCTAAGAAATGACAATTGCAAATTGAGAAATTTAAATAATTTCAGATATTCTGTGAAATATTATGAATTAATCTTAAAACTCATCTAGAAACCACCTGAAATACTCAAGTTGCGTGCTCCTTTGACCTAAAAAAATGAGTTTACCTCGGAAATCTCTGCCGTAGTGAGCAAACTCTCGAAGCGCACAGGCGTGGGGTAAAGTTACTTCATATTTTAAATTCTGCCCTCTTTTCTGTTTGAGGGGGTCACCAGAGCTGGAGAAGCAGACCTGCATGGCAATCTAACTTCTTTAATTTTTTTATGCAGTATTTCCAAATTCTCTATGGAGATTATCTACATTATTCTCATATTTTATACGCGTAGCTTGTATAAAATGCCCAGCCCCTGTTAAGGTAAGAGGCTCCGATGATCCGTGCTTCCTTCCAAAGAAGCCGTTTGCAGGCAGTTCCTTGTGCAGCAGTTATCTCTAGTATTTTTTCCCGACAGGCTGTAGTTCTGTTTATCTGTATCCCTTATTCCTCCTGCTGGTTAGAGGCCTTTCATTCATCAGACTTTATCTGCATAGCAGTGCAGGAACTCAGTATAAAGCAAAGCAGCCTGAAAAATATTAGTATTTGGAAGAAGCGCTTGTTTCCCTGCAGCTACAATATTTTTAGGGGATTTTCTCTCTCTCTCTCTTCCCCCCCCTCTTGCTCGCTTTGGCCATATTCTTAAATGCCATTTTTTTGGCATAGTGCTTGTATATAAGCACAGAGTGACTCTTCAGTCGGAGAGGGGGATGTTTTCTTTTTTTAATTAATTTATTTACTGGTTGTTTGTTTTGCTGTTCATTTTGGAGTTTGAGACAGTATTGGTTTTGTGATACTGTCTGGACTTGCTCAAATTCATGTCTTGGCTTTCGTGGGACTGATGCCTGCTCTGGAAATGAGGGGGCTCTTTCCATCAGTGCTGTATCCCTGATGTGCCCAAGAATTATAGCTCTGGAGTATCTTGATTGATTGATTTTTAAACTCCATTGCCTAGAAATAGCTGGACGCACATCACATAAATACCTGGCTCACTGGCGCGTCCGGACGGAGTTATGTGGAGTTATGGAGGGAGTTGCTGGTGGGAACCATCGGGCCCAGGTCAGTGGGAGCTGGAGTGGAATTTCAGAGCGGGCTCCATTCCGGGGGATCCCTAGGAAGTGGCTCCTCCCTCCGAAAGTTCATCCTGTGGCCACTGAGCACTGAGCAGCCCCGTTGGGTTCTGGTGGGGCAGCCCAGGGCCTCCCCTTGCCCCTCACAAGGCTGGAAGGTGCCGCTCCACCGGGTCGTGGCAAGTGCAGCAACCCCTGGGGTAGAGCTAAGGTTTTGCAGGTTATTGATTAAATTCGTCGATGGCCTGAAGGTCAAGGGAAGATGAAGAGGACTGGCTTTTGTTTCGGTGACCAGGATTTTTGACTGTGTTCCCAGTGCGACATATTTCATTTTAATGTAGCCAAGTTGAAAGTCGTGCTGCTGAGGGGAAAGAACACACATAATACCAAACTCTGGGAGACCAGACTTTGGTAAGCAACGATGCAGAGAAAGACTTGGACGTCGTGGATGATGGTCCTAATGTGCGTTTCTGATAGAGTGCACTGCTCCAAGAAGCTAGTGTTGATAACTGCAAAAGGCAATATCCAGAAAAAGAAGGGAAGTGTTCTGGCTTTTCATCTGTACCTCAAGGATTTAAGGGGTTGCGTATTCCCACGTAGGTGGGAACTCAAAGTAAGCTTGCAAAAATAATCTCAGATTTAAAAGAAAGAAGAAAAAAAAAAGGAAGAAAACCCCTTTTATCTGGCTTTAAGAGCTGCCTTCCATTTAGTAACAAAGAGGTTGAGAGGTGTTGAGGGAGAGAGAGTGTGTGTATAAAAATTTGTATATGCGTGCAGAGTGCAAATGCATTTCTATATACAGATTTAGAAAGGGATCTTATAGATTAGGAAGAACCAGTGGAAATTAGACAAGCTCAACCTTGAAGCCAGAAGCAGTGCCCTAGTCAAACTGGTAGTTAAACTTCAGGGCAGGGGAGATGGTGGAATCATTTATAATCTTTAAGATAAAATTAGTGTTTTTTTTTTTTTTTTTTCTTGTTAGATGTACTTCAGTCACTCTTCTGGGAGCGATGTAATGGGATGGAGAGAGAGATTAGAGTTGAGTGACTGCAGTAGTCACTGCAGGCTCTAAAATATGTAAATCCGTGATTAAAAAAAGGGACACGTGAAGATGCACTTCAGAAGTCCAAGTGCAGTGTCTGTCTCGCCTGGCAGTGCCATCCCAGCCTCTTAGCGTGGCTTCGCATACGTTCCAGTTACTGAATATTGTTACCATATGTTGTGACAATACATCATAGTTGAAATATTGCTTAGATTCAGTTTCATATAGATGTGGGGTTTCTCTGAATGTTTCCAGGTACTGGTAATGGAAGAACAGGTACTCCCTGCGATTTGCTTGGGATGCATTTATCCTGGTTTTATTGGGATTTCAGCTTCCCTGTGTGTATGATGGTTTTCATTCCAGACTCCATGCAGGATGACTGTTACTGATTAAAGTCTTGCTTTGACCAGCGTGGAAAAGGAGCACTCGGGTGAAATGGGGTTGGTGAAACATTTTTGTTCAGATCTGTGCAGACCTTAGAGTTGATTCATTCCTTGTGGTCAACCCAGTCTGCCCCTGCATCACCTTTTTTTTTTTTTTTTTTTCCTCCTCCTCCCCATTTGTATGTTTTTAAAGAGTTATCATCCATTACTGAGTATTGTTTTCTTGGAAATTTTCCCAAAAAGGTTTTTGCCCTGCCTCTGGGTGGAGAAGCTGTACCTGGCTGCACATTGTGACAACCCCACATTGAGCACAGAAGCTTCTGGGCATTTCCCATTTAAACCAAATCATTTTGCCGTTTCCCCCTTGGTCTCGGGAGTTTGAGGTTTCATGACCGTGGGCAGATTTTAGCCATTTGCTAAAGCAGGTTCTCGCACCCGGGTTTTCAAATCCTGCCCGGGGAGGAGGCGGCTGCTTCTGGTGGGGACGGGCACATCCATCCGTAGTCATTTACGTTGGCTGTGGCAGAGAAACCACCAGGTCTGTGCCCGGGCTGGCAGGGAAGCCCTTCAGCGCGCTGATCCCAGAGGTCAGAAATAACTGGGGGTTTTGGCAGGCTGCTTGGGCTCGGAATGCGTGCCAGCTTCCCTAGGCGGCTGCTGCTTCCCGGATCCGGGCTGCCGGAGCAGCTGCACAGCTGGGCGCTGCGCACAGGGCTCAACTGGCTGCATTTCGGCCCCCTCTGGGAGCTCAGAAACAGCCGGGGCGGCCGATTTAACCAAGCACCCTGTGAACTGCTGCCGCACGCAGCCCAGCGCCTTTGGTGGGGATTGCTGCAACCATAACGGCAGGCAGTGGTCGTGGTGGCTTTTTAATTATGATTATCTTGGGATGTCCCTTAAAGATAACCTGCTTAGCCTCTTCTCTGGAGGGGAATAGCTGCATTTTAGCTCTGTATAGCTTTTCTTAATACAGAAAAGGAAAACTGAAGAGAACAAACTGTGTGCCAGCACTGTGCTTCAACTCGCTCTGCTTTTATCCCTCTGTGTTTATGCAACAAACTGCTTTTCAATTCCTTGAAGTTGCCGTGAGACTGGCCTTTTTGTTATGCATCCTCTTGTGAAATACTACTTTTGTTGGGAAGTTAAGATTCGGATGTCCGTGCTGGCACTTGACTATTTGTGGCTGCAACCTGTACAAAACTTGGATTGGCTTAATTGGAATCTTGGAGGGATTTGTCTTCATTTGTCTGAGAGAAGGAGAAGCTAAATGAACCTCATTCTTCTCATTCTTACCCTTTCAGATTGTGCTTCTGCCGCACTCAGGCTTTGGTATTCGTTCTGGGAGTTTTAAAATATGAATAAATGATAAATGCTTATGTCTTTTCAGATGTTTTGGTATGAATTTCATTAGCTAATTTATTTAAATTTGCTGAAGAATTATTTTCCTTGTTTCAAATGAATTTTAAAGCAGAAAAAAATAGCTGCATGTTGCTTATGGGACTGTTCCCGGTTTTGGGCCAAATCTGGAGAAAGGTAGAACTTGTGAATGTGAAATGTTAAATGCTTGAATAAGTATTGCAGTATTCCAGATGTTCGGATCCACAGCACCAACAAATTCCCCCCTTCTCCCTCCTCGTTTTTTGTTTTTATTTGGGAGTTTGGGAGTCCTCTGGGCTTTCTTCCTTCTAAACAGCTCTGAGCTTCTTAAAACTGGTCCTGTTAAAGCTGATTGCTGTCCTCTTCTACCTGTTTTTTAAGGTAAGTTAGCAGAAGAGAAGCTGGGAGATCCTTGGGGAAAGGCAGGCTGTGTTGCGTGGGCGTTCCTGGAACAAATGTTTGACTTATCCTGGTGACACCAGAAATGTCTTTTCATGGAAGGGTGTTTAATGGAAGTGAATGAATAGAGGGAAAAAAATGGGAAAATTGGGAAAGACTCCTAACAAATACTAGCAGTCACTTGGCAAGTGTGCATTTAGGGCAAGTAAATGTAGTATCTATTAGCACATGCTGCTAAGTGCCCTATTTATGAGGGTTGAAAACCACGTGGCTTGAAAACAAGGTTTACATATGCAGTGAGGGCTTCTCTAAAAGCGTGTCTTAGTGTAACACTGTAGTAAAATGCACCCTCTTGTGGCAAGAAGAAAAATGTCCAAGCAGAAACCTGTCTGACTTGCGTTTTTTTCCATGCTCACCACTTTACCCTCATTTATTCTTCATTGAGCTGCTATTTTTGCCTTTCTCCTGTGCTCACTGGTGTATGCACCGCATGCACTTTCCTGCTGTTTTAGAGCAGCGCATTATCTGAAATAAAAGTCTGGATAAAGAAATAAGTGTTATAGACTATGCTGACTTGCTTCATTACTTCAGTTTATCCAAAGACTAAGAAGAAAGCAATAGGGATCATCTACAGACTGGATTAGGAAGGAACATCCTACGCTTCCCACCTGTGGGATTAACCAGCTTGGAGCTGGGTTAAGCAGCGTAGCAGTGTGCAAGGAAGGCACAACATCACCTTCAAAGTGCACAAAAAGCCCCACAGAGGGTTTGCACTTCATCAGATTTGCTGCTGAGAAGCTGCACACTCTGTTCAGCAGGATGATTAACCCAGGGAAGCCCTTCAGCTCAGCCTTCCCTCGTAGCACCAGCCTCACCGCACCGAGCAGTCTCCACAAAGCACCTCTGAACAAGGTTAAGCAAAGCCAACCCATTGCAAAATAAAGTATGGGATAAGTAACAAGCAAATATTATTTGTTGCTTTCATTTAGTACCAAATCCTGTAGTCGGCGTGAGGTGTCCAGGCGCGTAAAGTGTGAACCCTGCTGAAAAGTGAAACTCCTGCTGATAGATGAGACCTTCAGCAGATGCCATTAGTGTTTTCCCTGGGCAGAGGAAAATAACCTTTACATGCAAACACTTGTTGTGTTTACATGTTCATGGCATTTCTCATATCTCCAAAATGGCTCTTCTGCCTGCAGAGCTAATGATGGCCCTTGAGACCCAGGGATACCAGTGAGCTCATCTCAGAAGTGGTAGAGGAAAACGATGGCAGAATGGGCTGTGCTGGGACATCACTGTAAAGGAAACATAAAGCCTCGGAGAAGGGAAAGTCCAGGCAGGCGGCAGCTTTGATAAGGTGATAGCTCTTCAGGTTTCTATCATTTTTAAAGAGCATTGTCAGCCAGTAAGCAAAAGCAATACTCCTTAGGTCACAATAGAGACCCAGGGTAGGCATTACATATGCAGTGTCCTGATGCCTAGAACTATTTCAAAACTAATCTGGAAGTGTTTTTTCTTCTGCTTTTTAGGTATCTTGCAATATATTCAGAACTCTCCCACCTAGTGACAGCAATGAATTTGATCCAGAAGAGGATGAGCCCACCTTGGAGGCATCGTGGCCACATTTACAGGTTTTTAAAAATTTATCTGAGTAGGCCTTAGTATTGCTTAATGTATTTATTATTTTACTACAGCTTTTGCTCACTTGCGAATCAGAACTGGTTTACAAGGTGTAGGAACAGAAGTCTACTTTTTCCTTTACTAATATTGTTCTTGGCTAAAATAAAATGTGTGCAAAAGCAGAGTACTTGGTATGTGCAAGAGTATAGCTTTCTTGTAAGATTAGGTTGGTGGTATTGCTTGTGTTTTATTCTCCTTCACTGGCTAAAAATTTGATTTGCTTCCCAAGTTGCTCTGATGCACACATGCTTCCCAGCAACTCAGCAAGAGCAGTGTGGGGATGATCTCAATAGCAGTGTTTGTTTTACTGAGAACAGCTAATTTTCATACAAAAACACACAGGTGTTGGCTGCTGATTAGAAAAAACATGCATGTTAGTGTGTTTTCCATCCCTCTACAGCCCCCCAGGCCAGATTTGCTTTCAGGTGTTTATGGCAGGATATATGATCAGTGCTGTATATCATCCTTCCTTTGAGCCTCAAGTGTCAGTGCAAGATACTTTGAATAAAGAATATAAAGTAACTTTGGAGTGAGTCAGCAGCATTGGTGCTATTGCACTAAATCCCATCTGTGTTAGACAGGACTGTGACTTTTACCACAGGTAAGTTTGCCTGAGAAACAGTTTGTGTAGTCAGGGAATTTCTGTGAGCAAAGGAGCATGACGGATCTCAACTTAAAATAAGGATTTTATTTGACAGTTGTTACATACAGTCGTTGCCTGAGAGAAGTTTGTTTCCCTCTTTTGTTCTCTCACAATTTAGAATCTGTTGAATTGCAGGTTTCTTCTCTCATTTATATTTAAATCTCACGAAAATAAGAAACTTCTTCAAGGAAGCTCTGAACAGCTTTTGCTGCCTGGAGACAGCACAGGCTGTTCAGTCTGTTCATCTTATGTTCATTCACACCAGTGCTGTAGTTTTAAAAGTCATATTTACAGGCAAATGAGGGAATTTCTGAGCCAGCGGATGATTTGCCATTGTGAGAGTGAAAGCCACCTAAGAATTTGTCGGGAGATGATGGAATTGACTTCCTGTTGAATTAATGTTAGTTATGTAAGCTCTCTCATATTGTATTTCTGAGACTTTCTCACTTTTTTTTTGATTTCATATTGTTTCCTTTTAAAAGTCAGAGAACACTGACACAGAGCAGTTGCAATCTCGCGGTAAATTGGTATTTAGCAAGTGAAAAGCTTAAAATGGTTTAGCTGGTTTATGGTAAAATGGTTTAAAAATCTAACTGATGGCTTTCTTCTTCCTATACCAATATGCATGCCCACAAAAGCCAGAAGCGAAAGCGTGTTATTACAGCTACTACTCTTGAAATGTTTCAGCAGAGAATTGATAACGGGCTCATCTGATGAGGCTCAGGACAGAGTTGCTGTCTTATGAGGCCTGGGTAGTGTTTCTTCCACTTCCTTTCTGCCTGGTTCATAAGAGTTTTCTCGTTGTACACTAATTAGTTTAGCAGAGATGGACTTTCACAAGAGCAAGCAAGGATTATGATTCCCTGATCCTGCAGCCCTAAAGCCTTTGCAGCAAGTCAGGAATCGTGGTTCAATCCTGATTTGTATTCATTTTCTCTGTTTCACGTTGTTGTAGAATGCTACACTAAGCAATTTCTAATTTAAAATAAATATTTCCAACTGCTTCAGCAACCCTTTCAGAATCACAATTTCTGTATTTAATGCGATGTCAGCAGTTCAGAGGGCAGTCAAAATGTGCTTGCCAATTACTCTTGTAAGCTTTACAGGATGCAGATAAACACTACAAGGTGTCAGGGCCCGTTCTTAGTAATGAAATCTCTCTGATGGGAGTTAAATAAGCAAAACTAACTTACAAAACTGGTGTTATTAATTCTAGCTCGAAGGTAGCAGTTTGATAAAACAGGAGAATGTCTTGCATGCATTCCTGGGAAAAACAGCGTCTTTTTTTCTAGAGAAAGAGTTTAGGGAAACGTTTAAAATAACTTGTAAACTAAAGGTTATTCTTTTTTTCTCGTTTGTAGCTTGTATATGAGTTTTTCATACGATTTTTGGAAAGCCAAGAATTCCAGCCCAGCATTGCCAAAAAGTACATAGATCAGAAATTTGTATTGCAGGTAAGCTGATCTGTTTTCTTTCAGGTTTCACTTTGCTTTCAATGTTTGAAAGATTTTGTTTGAAATGTGAAGCTGTAGCTTCATTTACAACAAAAAAAGAGTAAAGAAGGATTTACAATGAAAGTTTTGAAAAAGGAGAGATGGGGAGTTGTGCATGTGCATATGTGTCTGTGCTGCTCTAGGCAATACTTGATTTGGCCTTTTCAGTTTTCAGCAATAGATCTGTCTTATGTTTTTCATTAATGTCATGAATTCATGTGAAACTCAAGAGTCAGAAAGGACTTTGTGTTTACTGCAATCCATAGCTTGCTTTTGCAATCTGAGAAATTTCTAAAGATTCCTATTTAGTTAAGCAAGGGAATTTCCAGGGTATTGAGACTTGAATAAAAACCAAACCAGAAGTGGCAGGAGATGCTCAGCGTTTCTGAAAACCTTCCTCTCACCTTTTCATCATGGGGCTTTTATTTTTCCCTAGGATCCCCAGGGTATAAAAGCAGTGCTTTTGCTGTCCATGTACATTAATCACATAAAAAATACCTGAAAAATGCTCCTGAGGGAGCCATTTCTATCCTTAAATTCAGAGAGATTTGGAAGGGACTTTGTTTTCCTTCAGAATATCACAAGATGTTCTTCACTCTAGGGGTGGAAAGTATTCTGGTTTTATTTTATCCCTCTTCTAAAGGCAATGAATATTTATTTTTTTCCTGCATCAGACCTCTATGATGGATTTTCATTTTTTCTCATTTAAATATTGATTTGAATGAAAAGGTGCCCCAGTCCATGATCTTTCAGTAGCTAGTGGAGTTGTAAAAATATGCCAAAGAATATGTCAAAATCACTAATGGCAGCTTTTCTAAGTCTAATTTTAGAGTAGCTTTGGAAAAGATGCTTGTGTTTTACTTTCAAATATAGAGAAATACCATTCCTAGGTGTTGCTGGTATGAGCAGCTGAACTTGCTCATGAATGCAAAATACCCTCCACACATAGGTCTCTTCAAGACATTCATCCCAGTCCTCATTTGGCCCAGGAGAATGCTGTCAAACAAGGATTTTTTGGATCCTGTTAGCCTGTAATGATGCACTGAATGAAACCATGAGAGAAATATAAGCTTTCAAAAGCTATTTACCTGAAAATGTGTGATGAAACATATGAGAGTTCAAAAGAATTTCCAAAATTCAGGAGTTCTTGCTATTAGGTGAAACATTTTTATACGTTGTTAGGCACCACATGTCAATTTAGTATTAAAACACTTATTTTTTCTGTAAATGACAGGGTTGAGTGTTGTTGTACATGGAGGTGTAGATATATTTGTGTGTGTATAAAGGGGTGAGTTTGACCGATGGAAACTTGGGTGTCCACGCACTTTTTATTACGTTTTTGTATTTGTATAGAGTAGCTCCTAATCTGTGGTTACAGCGGATCACTTGCACTGGAAACTAAGCTGAAGCTTAGTAACATTGAGCGTGTTTGGTGAATCCTGTTTTGTAATACAGACAATGCAACTTTAAAGCAGCTTTTTTTTTTTGGCAGTTTGTTTTTAAAATAGTATTTCTCAGTAGCGAATACACCTGTATACAAAAATAAGACTTTTTTTTAGTGGGCATTTTTCAAAGGGCTGTTTTGCTTGTTTTTTTTTTTTTGTCTTTTTTTAAATGCAGATGCATTCCTGACATTCAGCTTCCGACAGGATGCTGTACTTTTCTGAAAACTGCCTATATACAGTCTGAAACGGTTGTTGCTAAGAGACATAATGTTCACATACCTCCCCGAGTATATATGTTACTGTAGGTTGCTTTTTTGGAAGTTCTATTTTGCATTTCTAAGTACATTTAGTGTCAGAGTAGTCACAAGAATTATGGAAACCTTGCAGTCTGCCTGTTGAAATAAAACTTTATGGGTGAAATTTGATAACAAATTGGACATATCAAATAATATACCTGTTTCTGCAGAGGCTATGCGTAACAGAATGGGAAATGTAAATATTTTGCTTCTAAAACCAATTCACTAATAAAATTAGAAAGCTAAGTGTCTCCAGCTGTTTGCTGTCTTTTTTGGGTGAAAATCGTTCTTTGTAGGCGGATGAGGTGACTGTTTGTTTATTTAACTGTAGAGCTGCTTGAGCAAAGCAATGTGTTTATAACCTCTGGAGGGCACTCGTCAGACTTCCTAGTTTTCTCATGAAATTCCCACCATGATCTCATTACAAGCTATGGAAAGATACCAAACGAGAAGAATACATCCATCCCAAACCCGGATATTAGTGGCTCTGTGTTTCTGAGATATTGGCATGTCTATCTACATATCTGACCTACTGTCTTAGCATTTTTTTCTGAAATATTCTTGTGATGTTTGGAAGTCTCAATTTGCTTTAATTTCTGCAATTTAATTAATTGATTTATTTCGCATTAAGAATTGGCACCTCTGTAAGAAGTGTGATATTTTTAATATGCAAAACCATTTTTTTCTATATATAAACCTTTCAGAAGAGGTATGTAAGTTAGAGATGGGATTCAGAGTGGAAGAGTACAGTGTATTTGCACGAGAGCTGGCGATGACTGTACCCAATTCCCAATATTCTAATGAACTCCAAAGCTATTAGTCATTCCTGCCCAGAGCCCTCTTTCCCAGCTCTGTCCCGCCAGGCATCGCTCTGATCCCTGTGAAGGTGCCCAGGTTCTGCACAAGCCCAGAACTCTGAGTGAAAGGAATTCATTCTGGTGTAGAAATTACATTAGAACTTCCTTGAGTAACTAGAGAGAGAGAGAGTTGGTTACCAAATGTGTTTATGATAGGTATTTATAATGTATCTGTTTGCTAGTTGAAGGTAATTTTGTTTTCTACAATTCTTGTAGTATATTTTCTGTGCCAGTATCTTTGTGCAGTTGTAAGATCTCTTTGGCAAAGTGCCCTTGTTTCTCTTGCAGGATAGGTACTGGCTGCCAATTGCTTTTGCGTGCGAGATAGATCCTAGCTGCCTATGATTATTACCTTAAATTTCTTTATGTTCCATAGGCTTCATTATTTTTTTTTTTCTTTAAGTTTACCTTCAATTTCATTCCAGGTGTCCTGCAGCATAACCCATGGTGTTGTGCCAAAAAACGATGGGGTAGGAAGGGTGGAAGGAAGCTCATTTACTTTATCCTAGAGAATTCAAGACAAATAGGGCACAAATGCTATAGGTGATATTCCTGCTGCTCATTTAATGACTTGATTCTTAAAAGCAACTTCAGATTTCAGTGTTTCGGGTTGTATTTTGTACAGTACAAGATGCTGGATGGTATTCTGTTTTCACTGAGTGTTGCATAATTATTTTTAAGTTTTTTATTTTTCTGTTTTAAAATCTTATTTGAGAGATTCTTAGTACAAGCCTTTTTTATTGGGCAGCGAAGCTAACATTTTGTTCAACCTGCAAGATTAATCCTCCTTAATTCTTTGATTCATCTAGCCTGGTGGAGATCCTGTGACAGCAGATCCATTGCTGGCATGGGCTTCAGTGTCAAGTCTTTCCACAACGTGAAGCTGTGTAGCTACTTGGGAGGCTTAAGAGCTCAAAATATAAATTACAAGCAATTAGAAAAATGTGACCTTGATGCAGAGTTTTGCGGGCAAATTATTAGAGCAATTGAGGATCTCTAGTTGCAGAGAAAGAGAGAATAGTGGAGCGGTAATAGGCAAACTGGCTTATTTCTGCTGTGTGACAGCTCCTTATTATTATTATTACTATTTTAATTTTTGTGGAGAAGAAAGGCAAAATTTTTCTCCTAATCAATCAAAAGTGTGTTGGTTGTTCAAAGACTGTGAAAGACCTGTTATAATTGAAGCAGAGATTAGTAAGATGAGTTGCATGATGTTGTATTGAGGTCACATCATATATTAAATACTAGATTTCTACATCTTTGATGCTGAAGATAGCAGATTCACCTGTGCATATGCTTGCATGGGCATACCTTTTATCTAAAGGTCTGTATATAATACTTGTCAAATATAAAGTCAAGCCACTGATTCCCATCTTTCTTTAAACACAGCTGTTGGAGCTGTTTGACAGCGAAGACCCTCGAGAACGGGACTACCTAAAAACAGTCTTGCACAGAATTTATGGCAAATTTCTCGGTCTTAGAGCATTTATCCGAAAACAGATTAATAATATTTTTCTACGGTAAGTTGTGAGAGAAGATACTTTTCTCTTACGAGCCCTTTAGGAAACTGATATATTATTTATATTTAACTTTTCTTTTTTTAGATTTGTTTATGAAACGGAACACTTCAATGGCGTAGCTGAACTGTTGGAAATTTTAGGAAGGTAAATGAGTCCTTATTTATTACTTAAACTTTCGTTCTGGACATGTCTGAATAGTGTCAGACTCAGAAAAATTACTACTTAAAACCCTGATTCTTAAAAAAATAAGTAAATAAAATTTATGCAAATGCTCATTTCTAAGCCCATGTGCAAATCTCTCAGGTCTTTGCCAGGTTTATCTATTTGATGCATTTTGACTGCATAAAGTGGTGGGTTTTTTTTTTTTTTTTCCTCCTTGTGTTCCAGCCTGGGCATTTCATCTTTATGTACTGCAAGGTTTTTAAGCTCACTAAAATCTTGTGAATATCTCAAGTGAATCTAGTTCTGATAAGTTCAGTTGTTAATTACCAAAGAGCCTGCTGTATATATGAATTTACTGGCCACGTAGAAAAGCCTTATCTGTTTGGCAACAGGTTTGTGCAGCTGTTCACTTAATTATTCTTAGGTCGGAGCAGAATTGCTACCTAGATGTGTACTGCATTGCTGGTATCAAACACAATAAAAGTTGGCACCTTATTTAGCCATAGCCTGAACTTGTCTTCCTGAATAATGGTTTTAATCTAGAAACTATTTGTTCAGACCTCAAGTATGTTTTCTGTGATCATAACACTAACTTTTTTTTTTCTTTTAATTTCTAGTATTATCAATGGGTTTGCTTTACCTCTTAAGGCAGAGCATAAACAGTTTCTGGTGAAGGTGCTGATTCCCTTACATACTGTCAGGAGTTTATCTCTCTTCCATGCACAGGTAGAAATTACAAAAATATTTTCTGTTAGAATGATACATTATTTTAGTTGCTTTGGAATTTTAACTACTTAGCACAAAAAAGGTCGGGGGAGAAGATTTTGTTAACAGCTGTTTTTTATGATAGCTATTTTTAATTCATTAAATGTGCTTTGTATTAAAAATACCTTGCTTCTGGTTGGATGATTAAAAATGAAAATATGCATAACCTCTATATATCTGTAAGATTTGGGGCTTATTGTTTGGTAATGGAGTTTCAGAGCTTATACTCTGCTCCTTTTTGAAGGCTGCCTTCCCCATTCTATCCAGCCTCTTTCCCTCTCCCAAGAGAGTGTTTATGTTTCTTAGTCTAATGTTGTCTAGGGTCATCTTCCTCCTAACAATTTTCTGAATACTAACACCACTGCTGTTTTTGTTTAATCTTCAATGTTTTCCCTCATATTTGCACGTTATTCTCTTACACATTCTGCTTTTATGACCTTTTTTCCTTCTGCTAAGTGCCACCTGTTGCCTTTCTCTCTGCTCTCACATAGTGTGATCTTTCTTAAACTGATGCACTGTGGCTTGCTGCTTAGGCTGAGTTTTGGCTGGACCAGCTTGTGCGAGTTTTCATAGTTTTGCCAGTATATAAAAAGTATAAAGGAAGCAGTTTCAGAGAACTGTGGTTTTCTATAAACTGGGCTTTGCACAGTCCTTTGCATCTCAGTTTAAAATCAGATGCAATCTGAGAAAGCTGTATAGCATCTTGCTTTGAGTCTCTAGTTTTTTAATGTTGGTGTATTTTTATTAAAAATGTTCTAACACTATTTTCTTAAATTTTTACCCTTTCACAGTTGGCATACTGCATAGTACAATTTCTGGAGAAAGACCCCTCACTCACAGAACCAGTAAATATTTCTTTCATACTTCTTTGCATCTTAAACATCTGGCTTACCCTCTGAGATAAGTAAAAATATATATTTTTTTCTTCTAATTTAGGTCATTAGAGGTTTAATGAAATTCTGGCCAAAAACCTGCAGTCAGAAAGAGGTAAGTGACGTGTTACTGTTAACAAAAAGTAGGAGACAGTTTTGTAATGCCACCAAATAATATGCAGAGAATTTCTACATATTTCCAGGTAGATGCTGTGGTGGATCTTGTTATTAATTCATGTAGGCGATTGTCCATGCTTGAATCTTATATTCTGGATATGAAGAGAAAAGTTTCTGGTAACCACAGTTTCTGTTCGGAAAATAAACACTGATTCTTCTGCAAAGAAAAGAATATCTTTTTGTTGTAGAAAGGAGAAAATAAATATATCGAGGATAGATTGGGGAATTCTGTTAGATTTGGAACTATTTGTATATTTATATATTCCAAAGGTTGATGAAAGAATGTTTTATTATCTGTCATTTACCTAATAAGCATACAAAGGATACAGTCCGACTTTTACATTTCTACTTCCTATCCTTTATGCAAATCTGAGTTTCCCTAATGAACAGCAGAACTGTTATTTTTGAATGTTGCTTCCCAAAAGGAGATAAAAATAAATGATTCTCCTGTATTAACAAAGTTGAAGTCATTGTGAATCAATTTTTCTGAATTTTGATTTAGGGGATTAGTAATTACCTTTAATTACAGCATTTGCACACACTTGTTCTCTGTGCAAGAGACAAGATGCAGAAAATGCAAAAATTAAACTGATAAGTTGTTATTATTATTATTATTATTAAGACAGTCTTGTTGAGCTAGTGAGGACTTCCAGTTCTCCCTGAAGCAGTAGAATATTGAGGACATACAGGATTTTGCAGATGAAAATAATTCAAAGGTTTTGAATTCAACACTTCTTTCCTTGTCTTAAGGTCATGTTCCTAGGGGAGCTGGAGGAGATCCTGGATGTGATCGAACCTTCACAGTTTGTCAAAATCCAGGAGCCCTTGTTTAAACAAATTGCCAAGTGTGTTTCTAGCCCTCATTTTCAGGTCAGTAGTAGCAGAGGTTGTTGTTTGACTATTGTCTATAGAAATGTATAGTCTCAATTTCAAACTTAAAAACTTCTGAAATGCAAATGTTATTTTGTCTTATGTGATTTAAAATATTTATCTTTTAGCTGGAGAAGTGGCAGGAGAATTTTCTTTTCTGTACTGCTCTGATTTTAGTTCAGAGCTCCATGAATGACAGGTTAGATTCCATGAATGACAGGTTTGGGGCTAAAGCAAAGAATTTGCAGTTTTGAGGCACCTAAGGCCTTAAGCTGCTCAAGCAGCCACTGAGCCCTCCTGCCTGTAGATGCACTTGCTACGTGGCCTTAGACCCTTTTCTTCACTCAGACTCAATTTCATGACAGAAAGAAAGGGTTGAACAGGAACAAAGGTTTAATCCTGTCTGAAGAAGACAGGGGATCCATGTCCTGTAGTCCCTCCATACTAATCTCTGTGCCCTGTTCTGGCACGTAGGCTGGTATGATTCTTTTAGGCTCTTCTTGGGCTATGTTTTCAGCATAATTTAGATGACTGTTCCCGTTTTGCCTACTCTCTTTCCCCTAATACAGCCCAGCTAGTAAGCCTTTCCTTATCTGTTTCTTTTGATTCCCTCCTTGCTGCTTTCCTCTTTCCATGTCTGAAACTGCAAGACTGAGGGAATGGAAAAGCGTGAAGTTTTTCTCTTTCCCTTCCTCTCTGCAGCAGTATTGCAGTGCCTGCAGCTGGCATTCACTGGGAGACAACAGATTGTCCAGGAGAAAGAGAGACTGGGAGCTGTAGGATCTGCATTAGAGTATAAAAAATTAATTTCATTAATGCATGTCATGCTACTGCTTAAAATAGGGTTTTAATTCCAAAGTTAATTTCATGTTCGTTCATTGCCATTAAACTTAGGTGGTTTGTTTTTATTTTAGAATATTACAAAAATTATAGGTAATTCCTGTTAATATTTTATTCTTCTAACCCAAAGGTGGCTGAAAGGGCGCTATATTATTGGAATAATGAATACATCATGAGCTTGATAGAGGAGAATTCAAACGTTATACTTCCCATCATGTTTTCCAGCCTTTATAGGATTTCTAAAGAACACTGGAATCCGTAAGTTTTGGCTTTAAATTTTAACTTGTCACTTGTCAAACAACTAATCAACTTAGTTACTGTCTGCTGAAGGACATCTGAACGGGAATGATTGAATTTCAAAGCTGGCACATGCAGGTGCAGCTCTCTTAATGCCAATGGAAATTAGACCATACTTGAGCTTGGTTCAAAATGTGTAAATGACCCGAGAAGTGTGCACAAAAAATTGCACTTCATGGGATAAAAATAAACCTTCTTTTAAGTTGGAGAAAAAAAATAGTAGTTAGGCATTACATTGTTATTGAAGAAAAAGTGTTGCTCATCAAGCATTTCTCCTATGCAACGTTTTTTTTAACTGGGTTATGTCATAAGCATGATCATAAATTGTTTCGATGAGTATCACTTATTAATACTAAGTCTTTGGGCCTTTTCCGTGGGCGATGCTGATACTTCTAGTAGACTTCTATTACCTCATTATTTTAAATGCTTACGAAGCATATACATCTCAGTATATTTTTAGGGTGGGTTGTTTCTTACAAATATATTTAAATACAGATGTTCTCTGTTAAGTGCAGTATTTCTCAGCAGTTGCTTCATCTTGAAATCCTCTTAATTTGCCTCTTTTTGGTAACTAAATTTCCTAGTGGAAAGTTTTTAATGAAAATTACTATTGCAATTTGATGCCACATATTCTGTACTTGGAAGAGTGTTTCAGAGCCAAGGTGTTTACCATTTAGTAAACCTAGCATTTTTAATGAACTGTGCTGCTTTCAGCTCCCAGTTGCTATGTTAAGTCTTTAATGCAAAATATTTGTGAAATGTTTAATCTTTTAAAATGTTTGTTGTCCTGTTATATGTCTTCCCCAAACCCTCCTGTTTCTGTGCTTTCAGCAGGAATGTCTTACAAACACAGGCCAGGTTAAGATGCATGTGAAATAAAGAAGATGTAAATATTTAAATGCAGGCACCACAACTACAGAGAGAAGCAATAGCATGTGTGTTTGGTATCTAGATTAGCTCCAAAGGTCCCTATCACCTCTAAGGTTCATTCACTGCCTTCTGCTTAAAGAGACATTTATTCAAAAGCCCCATGTCTACATATAACAACACCAGTAGAAGATCAGGAATTTGGGGGTCTCTTGATTTATAATGTATTCCAGCCTCTTTGTATGCTGTTCACACTCAGTTCTTCCCTCTCTTTACCCCTTTTAGTTGTTTAAATTTTTTCTTTATCTTCAACACTGCCAGAGGGAAATTCTGACCTCTAGATAATAAGAATATTGGCAGCCCCATCTGCTTTTGAAAATTCCAGTAGGTTTAAGTTAGTTATCCAGTCAGATGGTTTAAAAGGGAAAAGTGATTACACCTGCTTTTGAACCTCTGTGAGACAGAACGCCTTTGATTCCTTTTTAAAATTAGTACTACACACCTTCTCTTCTTCCATGGCTAGATCCTGCCTCTCATTTGTATGCAATTAACTTAATGTAAGCTGTGGCATATTGGCTCTTGTGTGTGATCAGGGACAGCTATAAGCAAAGTAGGCAGAGGTCTGAGTAGATATTATCTGTATGTGCACTGCTTGATGTAGATGCTGCAGTATTTCACCCGAGTGATTTGTGTTTTTTAAAGATTGTTTTGTTTTCAGTGAACCAAAGTAAAGATGAATATAGAATGTGTGAATACAAAGAAATTAATCTTGAAATCCAGACCTGCATTTTGCATAGATGTGCTGAGTGTTCAACTTCATAGAAAAATCTTAAGGAAATATGAATTATTCCTATTTCATGTATAAATTTTATTACTTTTGCCTACATTGATGATTTTTATCCCTGGAGTTGCACTCAAAGATGCACAGCATGAGGGAAGAGTCTGCAGTTTTATTGAATAGTTTTCTGTTGTTATCTTTTGCCCTAGAGTTTTGAGTTGCTCCATTTAAATAATCAGTAAAGAAATGAAATTTGATTCTCACCTTTAAATGTTTCAAATCAAAAGTAGTCTCACTGAAATTGCAGGATTTACATTATCATATTTGCAAGAACAGAATCAATCCTAGAAATGCTGGTAAGACAAGATAGTTTTCTTTCTCATTTGATTTCAGCTGAAACTAATAAGCATCTCTTTTTTGTTTTTTAATGTTTTGCAGGGCTATTGTGGCTTTAGTCTACAATGTGTTGAAGGCATTTATGGAGATGAACAGCACCATGTTTGATGAGCTGACAGCTACTTACAAGTCAGATCGTCAGCGGTAACTTTTTAAAGCTTCTTTTGTCAGCTGTGCATAAGGCCTGCTGTTTAGTTTTTCCCTTACACCAGCTGTAATTGCATAACCTCACACGTGACTGACCCAATATCTCATTTTTTTCTGCATACTCTTTAACCACCTTCTTGCAAGAAGCAAGATAACACCATGTATAGGTGGTTCTTTATCCCTTATGAAATACAGGACCCACTGTGTAGTCTGTGAGTCTGCATTCCCCATGGAATTCCTATTGGCTGCACATTCCAAATGACTTGAACATTTCAAGAACTTCAGTAATAGAAGAAAAAACAAGAGTTTAAGGATACCACTTTGCTTAAAGACTTCAGAAAAGTTACACGGAGGTTTGGGGAAAGAGATGTGAGAGAAAATCCTAAAATGGGATTTTCCATGATACTCTTCTTAGGCTAGATGTGGTCTTAAGGCAGAGAGGCACCTTTCAGCCCTGTCATTTTTTTCATGTTCAAATTCAGAGGCCTTGCTGTATTTGAGTCTTTTGGCGTGCAACATCTGCTAGATCCTTACCACTCATAAAATCATTAGTTGCACTCTAGTAAAATGGGTTTTTGACATTTTTTCCTGGTCTTGATTTTCCTACTATAGTGCATCATCTTTGGCTAAAATTTCAGCTTATCCAAAGCTGCAGGTGAAACAAAAATGAGGAATCGGACAGTATTTTAGTATATCCAATGTATAGGTAATGGGTGAAATTTATTGACTGAGCTGTATAAAGAATTTTTCTAGCACCTACTGAAATTGTATCTTTTATCAAAGCAGGTGCTGACTATTCACCATTTTTATTTACTAGTTATCATTATAAAATGTATAAATATCTGAATGTATAAAGTGGGATATTTACCTTAATGCATACAGTAAAGCTTGAGTGTCTCAGTGAAACAGCATATACAAGGTGTAACTTTTATACTTTTTAAAGCTTGTGGATGAGTATGTTTAATATTAAGGACTATAGTAGGTCATATAGGTAAGCTGGATGAGATTGTTGTCCTCTGGCAGTCTTTTAGTAAGCACACATATAAATGGTAATGACTAGTAGCCTGGTAATAGCCTGAAAATGTTGAGCTATATCACTGTCTCTTAAATTTAATTTTAAATACTCTTTAGTAACAGTGGATTCTTTTAAGTTTTATCTTCAGAGACTTATTCGAGAGTTGCTTGTAGTTTTTGTATGTTTAAAATACTCTAGGGAAATTACATTTTCAGATCAGTGACTCAGTTGTCAGCACTATGAGTGAATGAAGGAATAAAGTGGAAATAAAATTTCTAATTACGTGAAATATTTTTATGAAATTCTGTAATGTGACAAGGTGAGAATCTATATCTGTAAATTGCTAACTTCACATTCGACCTTTAACCTGCACGGTGATTTAGTAGATATGGAAAACTTTTTTTTTTTCCTAATTTGCATTATTAGGGACATTAATTTTATGTAAGGTGTGGCAAAGATAGGAAATTTAGTAAGCGAATAATGCAGGTGAAGCAACCATTAGGTTTCCTATTACCCAAGCAGCCAATGAGGCCTCCTGATAAAGGAAGTGCCACACAGACTTTGTTCCTTTAAGGATGAAGAGGGAAGCACGGATCAAAAGACTTGGAACTGCACTTTTTTTGGCTGATGTCAGAGCTAGGTGAAAGTGTCCAAAATCAGTATAAGACAATAAGGCAACACTCATTCTAGAAAGTGGCTGTTATTTATAAGATTTTTTTAAAAAATGAAAATAATTTAATGCAAATTAGCCTTGGAAATATTATTTTTATTAATATCAATATGTTTAATCCATACTAAAATTACACTGCAAGTTTTTTCTTCTATGCTGTAAAGTATTGACTATAGACACTTATTTTTTCAGATTTCCTATGTTCTTCTCCTGCTTTGTTTAGCAGTATTTTTGTAGGTAACAAAAAGCAAAAATATAAATGAAAACTATTTACAAAAATTAAATATATGCTAGGAGAATTGCAGAGGTACAGAACAAAATTAATGCTGCTAATCAATGTCAGCTACACTTTTGTTACATAAATGCTTTACAGTGTTCCCTTCTCCTAACTCTTCATTTTATTTCATCTGTCAGTGAGAAGAAGAAAGAGAAGGAGCGTGAAGAACTGTGGAAAAAACTGGAGGATTTGGAATTAAAGAGAGGTCTTAGACGTGATGGAATAATTCCAACTTAACAAAAAAACAAAACAGCATTACTAACCTGTGGAGTCACACATTTATGTAGTAGAAGATGGAGCAACAGTTTTCTGTATTGTGCAACTTTACAGTAGATTTCACATTTGTTTCATTATTACAACAGCACTGTATATACCTGTCTCTAAGTAAAGGAAAAAAATAAGGACTTTAATCCAAAGTTTGGACAGCAGATGGACTTCTCAGAACTTTGCAAACATAATCATTGTTTTAACCCTTCTTTAAAACCAGTCTTCAAAGATCTGTTGATGAAAATTGCGATGTCAAATTCCATTGTCAGGACCTGTTCCTTATTTATCGTTAGCAGAGAGTATAATACAACTTTCAAATGTGAACAATCTTAAAATTTAGCTTGTCTTTCTGCTAAACTGTTAAGTGTATTTATAGTAAAAGAGAAAAAAGACTGTCATTTCCTTATGAGTTTGTGTAACATCCTCCTTCTCTGGATAACTTTACTGTAATTTGACTTTTTTTTTTTTTCCTTCCTTTTGCACATCTTCATAAGTTGAATGTCCATTCAAATCAGGGCCATGAAAAACATAGGTCCTGAATAAAGTTTTGTTTACTGGTGTGAGCATTTTTAGTACCAGGCTATTTCTGGTGCGTCTTTAATTTGAACATTAGGAGTTAAGAAAACAATAGGTCATAAACTTAGCAGGAAAAGGGAGCCTTGGATTCATGCACCTATTTATTACAAATCCAAATTAGTGTCCACAATCCTGAAAAAACGGGCAGTGGTAACACCCAAGATTACCTAACCAGTATTAGTGAAATGGCATTGGACATGCATACCAGAGCTGTTTGGGAAATACTAATTGCTAAATTATTAGTATGTTTTTATTGGACCATTTCGAAAGAATAAAGACAAACGCTAAACAGTGCAAGCATGACATTGATCTGCAGCAGTCACGGATCTAATTGGAAATTGAGGTGAGCAGTTTGGGCTGTTTGGAGTTGTTGCCTTACTTTTTAATATGTATTTATAAAGTGTTCCAGCAAAAGAGGATGTAGCCTCTAAGAAACATACTATAGTGTTTTTGTGGTTCTAGTACTATTACTCATCACAGCACCAGCCCTATGGTCTTAGCTGGAAAGGATTCTGGATAATATTCTGCATTCTCATCTGGATGCTCATTCCTAACTACTGTATTTGTTACCAAAAGTGGTTCTACAAATGCTACTGAAAAAAAAAATTCTGGAAATCCTAATGTTCTGAGTATTAATAATAAAGTTTAAAATGCTTTTATATCAAAGGTGCATTGTGACCAAATTGTTTGAAACAAAAGAGAAAAAAAAAAAAAAAGAGGAAGAGGGCTGTATTATAAGTATACATTATTGGCTATCTGCTTTGTATTTGAAAGTGGAATCTTACATCTTTGGTAGGTTAAAATGCTGATAAGACTTATGTACAGTATATATTTAGCTAATGCAGTTGCATTATTATATACCGAAAGGTATGTGTTTCGGGATTTTTCTCCAGGATGCTTCTGAACTGTTATAAACTTGACAACGGTGAATTGATAATCCTAAACCATCAATCCAACAGTATTTACAGTATAAAACTGATTTGGTGTTCATGAGTCTTTGTGATAGTTGCAAACATGAATTTATGACCTGTTGCCATTGATAGAAATACAGTATAAATACAAGCTTGTATATTTTTCTTCCTGCCATTTAAATATACAGTAGGATTTGAAGTTTTCTTGTTTCCAGGCACAGAAAAGAGGAAAGGAAAGAATTCCCACCTAGACTACTGACTGTTTCAGGATTATCAGGTCACAGTTTGTACTCCTGGGTCTGCGCACACAAATGTTGTAAACTCAACCATTTTGTAAAAACTTGACACTGTTAATTCTGGGGGTTGGGGGAAAAAAGTGGAACTAGTCTTATGCAACACCAAACACAACATGGTCATGGTTAATGGGATTAATATGAGATTCTTTTAAGAACACTGACTGGGACGCAATGTAAATTAGGCAGTTACTGTCATAGTTGAAACATTTTATTTTAAAGTGCTGAAGCAAAGGTGCAAGCTGAAATACTGAAGATTAAATAAATTTATAACAAATCATGTCCCTCAGCCCGTTGATTTGGACAGTCTTTTATTTCTGTTACAAAAAAATATTTGCTAGTGTGATTTTTGTGTGACATGATCATGCTTTATAAGAGGATGCATTTAAACTCATGCTTAAAGACTGTGTCAAATTGTCAAATATTGAGATATAATGGAGAAAAAAATTAATATTTTCCACCTAGTGGAGTAAAACACAACTGTGTGACATTAGAAAAAGCACCTTGTCCTGTACTTAGAGTTTAGGTGAGTGTTGTTTGTTCATAAACTATTTTCAGTTTTGACATGATGTTCTGGTATTGCTCATACAAAACTGATGAGAACCTGATGGGTTGCAATATTTTGTTACCTCTGATGTTACCTCTGACGTGGGGATGGTGGGGAGTACCCGGATGATGCATCACCTCCGGGCAGGAGCGAACGTGGCAGTGTGGTGTCCGAGGGCTCTGGGTTGCACTGTGTGATGGGTGTGAAGAAGCCCTTGCCCCACGCTCCGTGCCCCGAGGGCTCCGCACGTTGCTGCAACCCCACGGCAAATCCGATGGTCCTGCTCCTCGTGTCCCGCTCCCGTCGGGCCCGACCGGAGCGGCGGGCAGCGAGGAGGCAGCGCGTGGGCCCAGGTGTCACCAGTGCGTCTAGTGAATTATGCTTCCACTTTGTTCTGTGAGCCCGAGAAACTACCTTTCTTTGTGTAAATGTGTCTGTGAACTGCCCTTGCGGCAGCTGTCGGGTGGTCGCGCGTGTCCTGAACCATATTGGTTTCAGGAGAAAGGACTGAATAGTGGCTGGTAAAAGGAAAGAGTCTTCGATACTAGGGCATTGCATCAGGTCATGGGGATATAACAACTGTAAAAGTAAAGTTCCTCTCATATACGTTAAATTAAGTACACATTGTGCTCTTCATCTTGCAAGTCTCCCTTTTTGTTTTTCTTTCATTGCTTTTTGAGTGTTTTTGTCTCTCTTCCAGACACCGGAATGCTTTAAATAAAAGTATTCTGATGCCATTGGGGCGTTCACTCGCAAGGTTGCAGTAAATTTAATCCTGGTTTTGTTAGCCTTTATAAAAGGGTTTAATTTATTTTTTATCTCCTCCTATATCTGGAAAAATCCAAGCTGTTAGAACCAAGAGATGCTTGAGCAAGAATTGTGGCAGCTGTACTCGTATTATACATGTGTAAGTATAGCCTCAGGCTCTCTTACACTATGGAAAGAAAAATTACTAGGAGCTTTGAAAACCTCTTTATAGCTTTGTGAGAAGAGGGAAGGAACTGAATATATTCCTCTCTCCCTGAATGAAACCCAAACAATTTGGTTTTAGATCTTGGAAAACAAAGATGCCCTTTCTCTTAATTTTTTTTATAGTACTGTCACAGAGCAGTTTCCCTAAAATAAGATAAAGGTGGCAATGTGCAAGATTGAAGAATGTTGTATTTACATGTGACTTTCTTTTCCCTGTTCTTGGCTCACCTGCTTCACTTAGCTGTATTGTGAGCCACAGCCTCTGCAGCAGATTCCGTATTCCCTAGTTTTTCATTTTTCCAAGTGTATGAAGCAGGATCTTGAAAGAGGATGAAACTAATTTGGATTCCAAATGTCAGTCCAAGTGTTGCTTCCTATCCACAGAAGCACATGCTTTTTATCACGACCTCTGAATACGAGTCTTTGCTATTTGGGTCACTTGTAAATACCTTGTATTCATAACCTCATGTAACAATGAGGAGCTTTCAAATATAAATAGTACCAATACATTTCTTGTCGTCGTCCTATTTTTGATTGTAGTATTGCAGATGACCTGTCATGCTTTTTGTTTAAAGGTTAGCATTAGATTCATAGATCTCTTAATATTTTAGCATTTCATTGTTTAAGCAGGAGAGGGCAGCAAAAGTTCTTTTTTCCCCATAGGAATGCTCTGGTCCATTACTGTTTTTCAACTTAGATGCATTTAACTGTCTGTGGGAGGGGGGCAAAAATGGAGCATTTTTTATATATATTAAAAGGTGCATATGAAAATATATAGACTGGTCTAACCAGCCTGTGAAAATGTCTTCTACTCTTACATCAAAGTAATAATAAAAATATCTTCCACCTCTGGATAAAGTGCAAGCAGGTCTTAAGCTCTTGGATTCAAATGTCATTCTTTGGAAAGAGTTTACTTTCTTAAAAATGGTATCAAAGAAACTCAACCTCAATGGTGCTCCCAGCTATAAATGTGTAATCTTCCTCTTGTGCACATGCTCAAGAGGCTCTGTACTGTGGGTGCATCTAAATAAAGAAGCAATGAAGTGTTTTCCAGGTGCTTGGCTTTTTTTTCCACCTCCTCCCATCCAAACTCCGTGTAGCTGCTCTGCAGTGACCGCTCATCTCAGGTACCCGCTCGTGTGCGTTAAATGCAACGCGCGCAAGGCCAGCGCTGAGGGCAGCGAGGAGCTCTGCGGAGAGGAGAACAGGCACTAGGTGCTCGGCGTCTTCCTGAGCCTTCCTGAGCGTTTGGCAGCAGGTAAAGGACCAAAACGCAGCGAGAGAGGAGCCCGGGATGGTCGCGTCCGTGGGAGACACCCTGGAGAGAAGAGCAGGTAGAGCCCGGTGAGGGGTAGTGCCCGGGCAGGGCGCTCATAGCAGTGTGCGAGTCACGGATGCTGCAGCAAAATGGGACCCCATGTGCATTAAACATCTGGTTGGAAAATGCCACTTTTCTAGGTGAACTGTTCCATCAACCTCTCTCTTAAACATTCTTCCCATTTTGAATATTGCCAGATAATTTTTTTTTCAGCGGGCGGATCATGCATGCCTTTATTAGAAGCTTTTATTATCAGAAATCTCCTTAATACTCGTAAGACCATATTCAGATCACTTAATGTCCTCATGTAGAAAACAGTTTCTTTAGTTTCTTCCTGCAAGGCAAGTATTTTCCAAGGAAGCTGTTTAAAAACATTTAAGATTGGAACTTGCTCTAATTTGGCCTTCAGGGTAGGATTTGTCTTCTGTACTTGGAAAAATAGAAAACAACCTTTAAAGGAATAGAATTAAAAGCTTAAAAAGCAGATTTCTAATTTCTGTAGTGATAATTGCTTTGCAAACTTTTTGTCTGTGCATTTCCTTCCAAGGAATGTTTTGCTTTCTCATGTAATAGCAGAGCTGCTGGTTTTATCTTAAATTGAGTTTGGACCCCAGATCAGAGGTCTGTGGCCTGCAAAAAATGGGTTTGTGTGCAGATAAAAGCTGTTCCCAAGTCTGTATTCAATTACCACTTTAATGTACAGTGAAGCGGTACTTTGGGTATTAAAACTAAAAAGTGATATAAGGTCTTGCACTATGAATTCAAAGCTATCTATGTATTTAAAGATTAAATGCCAAAGCCAAAGCAAATGCACTGGGTTCGCTAATAAATACCTTGAAGGGAAATGTGCTCAGCACTACACATCTTTGTGAAGCTCCCGTCACATGAAAAATCCAATACCTTTTTCCCATAAATGACATGAGAGATTAGGAATAATTTAGGAAGAACAAAAAGTTTGAGATATACAGGGGAAAAAAGTGTTTGCATTGCTGGACAGTGGCTCGGACCTCTGCTACCCCTTTGAAAATATCTGGGACCTTCTGCATTATCCTTACATCTGGGGAAGTCTGAAGAGAACGTGAGAAAGGGAGGACAGCCACGATACCCCATACAGCCTCTGCATCCCGTTATAAAGACGAGGCCGATTCTTGTTTGTGGTGGTTGAACGATTCCGTTTCCCTTATGGACGAAGCAACGACCACGAGGCAGTAGTGGCACGAAGCGTCCGGAGCGGGGCCCTGGGGAGAGCTGTGCCAACCTGCAGCCCAGGCCCAAGGAAGCTCCAGCAGATTGGCCTGATCCTAAGGAAAGACGGGGCCTCAGCTAAGGATCTTTGCGAACCTCTGGCAGCAAAATGCAGCAGTTGCCTTCAAAGCCTTTTTGGATACACAAGGCTCTGATCAGGTTTGAAAAAAAAATCTCTCATTTTTTTGTAGTTCCCTTGTAGTCTTGTGTTTTTCCAGCTGCCGTGCAGCCATTGGGGACCCAGAGGTAGGAGCATTTTTCTTGTGACAATTACAGTTTTGTTTGTGAGATTGTCAGTGTCTAGGTGCAGGTTCTGCATTCACCGCAGTGCTCCTGGTCAGGCAGACACAGTATCTGTGAGAGCAAAGGTGGTCAAACAGCCCATTGCAGGCTCGGTCATCTCCTAGGATTAGCTCTGTGGAACTTACTGAGTAGAGCTGGAGCTTGCTGTCATCTCCTGCCTGTGGGAAGATCCCTATGAATTTTCCACTGTCTCTTTGGCTATGCAGATCGTGTGCATATGATGAAAATAACTGTATAACCGAAATATTGATACCAGAACTGTCTATTTTGTTTGCTTTATTTTTTCATGGTGAGGACTGGGTTGGTTTAGCCTTTCAAACACGGAGGGGCATCTGCCTTATGCACCCCACGTTCCAAGCATCTTAGAGGCGGCAGGTTCTAGTCGACAACTGCTGGATCATGAAGCAGACCGAAACTTGGCAGCTCAGTGCTCTGCTGGAGCAAGCAAAGGTGGAATTCAGACAGCGGGAATTTGTTATTAGTCCCCAGGGCATTTCACAAGCATAAAGGGATATTACTGGGATATTACGCTGTACCCGGCTCTGCTCACACAGCAATTGTTCGCATGCTTGGGGATTGCGCCGCGGATTCCAACGTCAGTCCTGACTGGATTAAAAAAAGCTCCTAGGACTGCGCAGGGAGCAGCGCTGTCTTCTGTAAAGCAGCAAGCTGGGCTGCCCTCCCTTTGGTGTTAAGGGGTGCCAAGCTCCCGCAAGGCTCCCCCAGCCCAAGCACAAAGACTTACGATGACCTCAACAACTCCAGCAAAATTTGCTTTTCTCTTCAAACAGGGCAGAAGGGGGCCAGGGTTGGTGGCCATGGAAGGCTGGGTGGTTTGGTTTTATCTAAGCAAATGGCTTCGCGTGTGACACGGCTATGTTGGTACTGGCTAAAGATCTGAGAGGTTTCAAGTGGCTCTTTGGAGCCTTGTTCTGAGCGGGCCTCATACAGAATCAGAAAGCAGAGAATCAGAAAACACCTCTTGCTGCTTTTGCAGAAACTCAGATGGAGTTTTTCAGATGAAATGCTATTTCTGGGATAACCTTCAATCTATTAACTTCCTCTAAAATTATCATCTTGAATTGTTAAAAGATCCTTCTCCTGCTTCAAATCCCACCGCTATAATCTATTTGGTAATTTAGGTCAGGGCAAAATGGGAGCAGGAGACAATTTATTGGTAACGTGCTTTGAAAGTGCTTCATGCTGTCTGAATGAATGCTCTGTGAACTTGCTCCAATGTTTAGAAGTGCTTCAATAAATGCAGCAGACTAGCTAAAGTTGTAAGGCAATAAGCAATTTGATTTGGCAGCATGATACCATAAGTTTACAAAGCAAATGATTTTTTTCCCCCCTTCCGCTTTCTCTCCCCCCACCCCAACCTACTTCTGTTTTCTCTTGTTCTAGTGATAATTCTGCTCATGGTAAATTTGAATACGTCCCTCTCCTCTACTGCTTGCAAGAGCGGTGTCCAAGGCAGCAACTCTCTGCCATGGAGATGAGCTTAACCCGTGCAGAAGGTGCAGGTAGGCCGGTACACGTGGCGTGACGACACAGGCTTTGCTTCCTTAGGAAACTTCAGCATAAAGGAATATTGGGCTATTTCCTGCATTATGAGAAGTTCTATTACGACAGCAGCCCCTTGGTTTGTAGCAAGTGCTCTGGACTTGCCTCCACCGACGAGGCCTAAGCATTTAACCAAAGCAGGAGCACCGTGTCTTGCAGAAGGTGCTCAGGTATGCAGTGCTACTTAACTTGTGAATTCAGTGTCTAAGAAAAGAGATTAGCTAAATTAGTTAGATTGTTGAGAAACTCCTTTTTTTTTTTTCTTTTAACCGAGCCTAATTTATATCCCTATTAAATTTACTGCAATTAAAGAGATTTATTTTTCTTTTTTCTATTCGAAAATAGCAAACTAGTCTCAAGACCTTGGCAATGAAATGTATGTAGAGCATAACTTAATGGAAAAACATCCAACTTATTACTGCAATTTGAAATCTAATAATTAAATGTGAATGCTTGGCTTCATTGTCTAGGAAAACAGAACATAAAAATAAGGCATTTAGAGTCATGCTTATTTTGATCAGGCTTTATTTAGTCCTTGATGAGGGGTATCCTGTTTTAGTTGCATCATTAATGCAGCAAGGACTGTTAACATGGAGTCAAGATCTTGCAGTAATAAAAAGACAACTCCAGTTCCAATGCTTAAGTTGTCTTTTCACATGAGCTTAATTTCACACAGCAACTGTCTGACCAAGCTTCATGCATTATGGTAGGGTGATTCCAAGGCAGAAATGGGAACAGTGTGATTGCCTTGGTGCTTTATTGAATGAAAAATCAGATGAAACAGAAGCATTGCCCCTACAATGCACTTCTCCAATCCCTAGGATGTGCAAAACACAGGTAACCTGTAGGGCAGTGGTTTGAAGCTTGTCGTGGAAATACTGGAAGTCAGTTTAAATTGCATGACCTTACTTCCACCCGGGCTTTTTTTCCTCTGTGCTGCCTGACCTGGCAGTGGTTGAAGTTCCCAAAGCACTTCTTTGAAATGTATTTTCCTATACTGTAATCCTGAGCTGTTTTCCATGTGTTCACATACTGTCTGGCCCCTTCGTTTTCCTTGTTGGTTCACTCGGCAATCATGTATTTGCCAAGTAACTTCTTAACATCTGGAGACGTCTCTGACAGCCCACAGAGCTGGAGGGCTCCTATTTTTGCCTGGAGAAGGAGGACGGGAAGGGCGTTGGGAGGAGAGGGGCATCAAGGTGCCCTGTGCCCATGGGGAAGGGGACAGGGAGGCACCTCGGGGCAGGTGTTTTGGTCCCTCCCTGTCCCAGCCCGGGCTCTGGACGCAGCAGTCACCTCCCACTCCTGCTGCTCCAGGTCTCACTGTCCCTTCCCGGAATGGTTCCCTGGGCAGTTGGGTGTCTTCCCACCCCCTGACCTTTCCTTGTCCCAAAGGGACACGCACCTTCCTCACCCACTGCTTCCTCTCATCGGAGAGCACCTTTCCTTCACCCTACCACAACCTCTCCTCCCTCCCTCAAGAGGCAACCACTGCTCCATTGCCAGATCCACTGCAGCCCCCAACCGCGTGCCCCCCTCCTGGAGCTCCTGTGCCCACCAGCTGCAGTTGTCCCATATGGAGGCTGCTCCTCCTGCCCGCTGGAGCTGAGTCCACATGAGCCGCCCTGACCTTGGATTCCAGCAGGTCAACTCACACCTCTTGGAAGAAAGAAATTCTCTGTCCTGATGATGTGAGGGTTTCAGAGCTGGATGTAGCGAGTAGGTCATGATCCAAAGTCAACCAGATGCTCTGAGGTGGGGAAAAGAGGATGTGTAGAAAACCTCGATAACCTTTGAAAGCCCCTTCCAACCTCAACTGTCCTGTGACTTTGTGTGGGTTAGTCCTGAACAGAAAGGGATTTTATTTCTTATCTCAAAAATCCAAAGCGTGTTTTTCCCTCATTAGCTTAAGTGTTTTATTATTATTATCATTATTATTACTATAAAAAATAGTAATATTTTCACCCTGGGCACACTCGTGCTTGCTTGAATGAGGGAGGCCCTCCCAGCGGAGAAACCGAAGTAGAGAAACGTGATGAGACAGACGAGTGCGTCCCTTCTGGCAACTGCAGGTCTCAATTCGGTTCCTGCTGGAGTCCATGCTGGTCACATCGCTGTCAGCTAAGCAAAATAAAGGTCTATGAGGTTGAGGTTATTGGATGAATCTGCCTTGTCTGCATGGGAAGCTGGGCAGCACAGATCGGAGCGATGTGGACTCAGTTTCCTCTTCCTGCAGTAAATTTGCCCTGCTAATCTCATCTGCTCTTCTGTACATATTGGCAATGTGACCTCTAGGAACCTTTAATGCGCTTAAGCTTCAGTGGGAATGTGGAATCCCACTTCTCCTCCCACATGTGTTAGAGATGTGCCCATTCCTCCTGGAGAAATCCTGAGGAAATTTATGCTGCATTATTTGACAAAAGTATGTGAGCATGCAGTTTAACGTGCACGAACACACAGAAAAAACCCCTTGACGTGACGTAGAGGTAGTTTGTCTGAGGCTTCCTAGACACAGTGTCTCTGGGCAAAAGATTTTGGTTATGAACAGGGCACCTCTGTTAAAAAGGTGACGTTCTGCTTTGAGGAGATTTAAAGGAACCTTTTTGTTTCTCAGTGTGGGTAAGCAGCCTTTGCTGGTGTATGGGTGGCTGTTATTTTATGAACAATGTTATTAAGCCACTATTTCCCCTCTGAGACTCTCCATTATTACTACTTAAACTGTCTTGAGCCAAAGCTGCTTACTTGGTGTTAGAGTGAAAAAATACGGAAATTAAGCAGTATAACTTACTATCATGATGTGAAGAAGCAGCGTACATACTTCCCATGTTGGTACCCTGCAATGGAAGTGGACTGAGGTTTTGTAGACCCTGGAAGAAATTAGCTTGCACGAAATGCACCGCTCTGTACCGTACCAGCAAAGGAGAAGGGACACTGGGGAAGAATGAGGGTTTGGAACAAAGTGAAAGCAAAAACCAGGCAAAATCTACTGTACTTTTCTTTTCCTTCAAAGATGCCCAGGGAAGCTTAAGAATCTAGGGGAGAGAGTCATTTTTGAGCGTATCAACTCAGTCTACATGCAGACAAACTCGATACTCCTGCATTTGCCCCAAGGGGGCAGGATGGAGTTGCTGTAGTTGTGTCAGTCAGGTGCTGAGTCTGGCTCTCTTGCTTTGACCGCCCATCATCCTGTTTCGGTTTTTGGCCATGACTTTCACGTCTCAGGCTAATGGTTCCTTGAACATGGCCAGGCACTTGGCTGCTTCAAGTTTAGTGCATCTGACATTTCTCTAGCAGTCTCCCAAATGAAACGTGGTGCCAGGAGTTTGGAGAGAAGGGCTTCCCTGAGAAGAGGGGGGACGTCACCTTTCCAACCCCTTTTCTCCATAGGTGCTTCTCTTAAACAGGCCTGTGCATTTGTGTGTGTTTTTAGGGGATTGGAGAGGTTGGCGTCCTCCTATTTGATGTTCAAGATAGGGCAACAAAAGGGCCAGGAAGCTCTGCTTTGTGCCTCCTCTCATGGAAAACACCTCTGGATGAAAAGTCATGATCCCTCTTCAGGCTCATATGGAGGCCCAGATCCAGTGCCCAGTGATAAAAATCCTCTTAGCACACAAGGCCAACCTCCAAAGCAGAGTTCTTTGAACAGGATTTTAGGCATCCCACACTTCTGTGGTAGGAAGAATTCTCATTTCAGTCCTGCCCTTGGATTGGTATGGGAGAAAACTGTATGGAACCATTGCTGATCAGTCAGGAGTCACTGCCTGTTTTTAATATTAGATTTAAATTTAAATAGAAAGAGGTTTGTGAAACTATTGCCTCGGAACAACACTTCTATGGATGCAGTTCTAAACATGTAATCAGACAAACAAAATGAGGGAAGGTAAAAGTTTATTCAAGTTTAATCATTCTGGTAACACCGTTACGAGAGACTCCTTGAGTTAAAAAAAAAAAAAAAAGTTAGGTGCCTTTCAATGGAAAGACTCAGAAACTCGGGCATGCAGAATTCTCCATGTGATGGATCTCTTCTCTTTAAAGAGACTCCTAGTTCTACCAAAACTCCATGCTAGGTGGGGCCTCCCAAAGCAGGACAATTGATAATTATTTGACTGTGGTCTTCCAGCTTGCACATATAATGATACCTTTTCAGCACTCCAGGAACAAGCTCTGCAGGGCGAGTTTTCCCTTATTAGTGGCTGTGGAGATTTGGCTACTACCGAACTCTTGCAAATCTCACCTATGGTGTGTGCTGCGATATGAGAGGCCCGTGGGTTCAGAAACTCAGTTCTGTGCAACTAAACGTGCTCTTCTGGAGCCTGAAGGACAATTAGTCCTTTAATACACTCATTGCTGATGTTGATTAAAAAGGTGAGCCATAACTTTTCTAGACTTATGTATAAGCTTCAAAATAACATTTTATTATCTTTCCAGCTTTATCATTGAGTCATTTGTAATGCATTTTCCATATAAAGCAACATCTGTATGCTGTATTCTTTAGATATCAAAGGGGTTCAGGCTCTTTTAATATTTCAACTTGAGTGGGGATCCCAGGGGTATAGTTTGGCACACTCCTGTGAAAACATACCTTTTAGTCATTTCACTGCTGGGTTTCGAGGCAAACGGCTGATTTAGGATTTAAACAGCTGGATTTTGCTGTCTTTTTGCCACATGTCAGCTGCCAGCGAATCAAGAAATTATTGCACTAGGTTGTGATTTACACTTTTGACCTCTGAGCATAATCAAAAATAGCATAAATCGTTGGAATCCAATACAGTATAAAACTCTGTGAAGCATGAAGCTTGTCTTGTTAGACCATTGGATCTTTACATATTAATCTTTGGAAGTCTTTTTAACCAACAAAAGCATTTTGTATTAATCGAGATTTTTCTGTCTAATCTGATTAAATTAGACATAGTTTACAGAGACCATTGAATATAAAGTTTGCTTGAGGAAAAGCAGAGCTGTATAGCAATAGTGCCATGAAATTGAACTTGTGGTTCTCTTTCAGTTAATCTGTATCGATTAATCTGTATGTAGAAGGCTACTGGCTCCCACCTGAACTTTCCATTCATATAGAAAATGATCATTTATTATTGTGACATCAGAACAAAGACACAATTTCTGAATTTGTAAATAAGTTATAAATATGAGGGATGTGTTACCAATCACACAGAGCTGTCCACCTTCAGGGCACTGCTCTATTTCTGAAAACCCTGTAAGTTCCTGTGTGAACATCTTGCTCTGGATGGAGCGTTTGTTCACTCTGTGCCGAGCTGGCACTTCACAGGCTGCAGCACGTGTGTGGCATGGATGGTTTGCTCTGGGTTAGCGTGTCGGCTCTCTGCTTGGTTTCTAGGGTGGGTTTTGAGATGGACTGTGAGCCAAGGTACACAGCAGTGAGCTGGCAACCACCCTGGCACCCATCATGGCCTGGAGGTAACACATTGGGCTTGCTTGCTGTGCTGCCCCCAGCAGTGGTCCTGGCTCTGGCCAGTGCTTGTGAGGGACACCACAAGTTTGATGGTGACTTTTGCTTGTACCTCTCTGGGTTTCTGCTGTGTAATCTTTGATTTGACCATGGGCCTCTGTGGGGTTCGGGATCCTCATATGTGTTTTCCTGACTGGATTTTGAAAAGTTCAGTAGTTCTATGAATTCACTCTAACAGGATTCAAAGGAAGAGACAGTAACTTCTTCAAAAGACTTTTTTTCCAGCTTTGTCTGATTTGTGAGCTTCACTGAGACCGTGTTGAAAAGAGAGCAGTGACTCTGGTAGTGATGCATGTTTGAACAAGGTGTCTTTTTTCCCAGTCCAGTCTGAACACAGACAATAGGGAAATGAATGAATTAAGCTAATGTATCTTTGAACTTCTGTAGTTTTGATTAAGAAGTTTCATCTTCAACTGCTGAGCCCAGAGGAGGGGATTAAGGATGTTGCGTCATTGCCTTCTAGACAGTCAAAAAGGCCTGAAATCGTCTTTCAAAAGACTTAGGGGAAAGCTATGGAATGCAGACGTGATTTGAGCCAAAATGGTTGTTGTCAGTCACATATAAATTATCTAGCATCTACATTTATTGTGGGATCACTTTCACCTAGCAATGAAATTAGAGCAGATCTCCAGATAATTGCAAGATGTGCAATTACAGCACCCTGTTCTTACCCATGTCAACAGTTAGCATCTCTAGTAGATTTGAATTCTTGAATTACACCTGCCCGAGTAAGATCAGAATAATGTCCATAAATGAAGAGTCTTGCAGACAAACCTAACCAAAAGAGGGTGTGAAAACCATAAAGCTCATTACAGAGTGTGTGATGTTCAGAAGTAATTATTAATACAGGTTTGATAAAGACAAATATAAAGCATAAGATTAAATGCTATAAAACTTAAAGCTTGCATTCCAGAACCTCAGAAATATAAAGCAAAGCACACTGCTATCATCTTTCAATAGTAAGTGTCTTCCATTTTGCTGATTATAGCATTTCTGATTGTCTTAAAAATGTGGTTTTCTGTATATATCATTCTATTGGTCTCTTTACCTTAATTCTTTTTACATCTGTTGAATCCTCTTGCTGCTTATAGCAACTTGGACAGAATAACGGGACTTAATATATTTCAGGAACGAGTACTGTGGAAGCAGGTGGCCTGGTAGGGTTCATGAACAGAAGCTGCAGTACTGTTGCAACACTAACCAGACACCAGAAAACCCATGTGTCTGTTTTGATATGCATCCATAAACGAGCAGACATCCCAGGCTTCAGTGATTGCTCAATGCCACTTTCTGTGTGAAGAGTGCTTTCTAATGTACTTTCCCCTGCATTGCAAGAACATATCAAAAGTTGCTTGGCCCACTTTGACAGTCCCTTAGCACCAGTTCTGCAGGTATTGCCCAGGCAATTTTCCTGGTTGACTTTTTTGGAGATGGGGTCAAGTGTTGAACAAAGAGGAATGCCAGTCTTGGACGCTGTCATTTACCGGGTGCTACTTACTGTCAGATTCAGCCACACATTGCCTTGCTCTAGAGATGTCAGATGAGCTCAAAATGTGTCAGGAACTAGGGACTTGCTGTAACACTTCATGCCAAGCAAATGTCTATGTTCTCTGGGGAAATTTGAATCTCTATATTGAGAATGATGTTGGAGTTGATTAGACCCATTTTCATATAATTTCATGGCATGTACATCAACAGTGGTCAATAGTAAGTTTATCTGGTGGCTCTAGCTTTCATATTCTCTTTTTGCCTTTTTTTCCTTAATCCTTAAATTGATACTTTTTCCCTAAAAAAGATTTTCTTGGTTCTGATCATATTGTATATATGTCATAGGTAAAACAAAGAGGGGAATCCAGTTCCCCTCTAATTAAGTTGTGTTTTATTCTCTATTACTAGAAACTACGCTTGACAAATATATTTTTCTTAAAAAAAAAAAAGGCCTGGCAATTTAAGAAGCCATTTGACTTTCCTAAGGACCATGATTAAGGAATTCCAGAGCCTGAGCTTGAGTTGTGCCTTCACTCTCCTTTTCATATGTTCCAGGCACCTCTTTTCTTTTTCTCCTGATATCACTGTATATATAACAATTCATAAATCTTTAGGGGACTTCCTCGTAATTTCCACGTTTTGGGTAATTTCTTCCCAGCAGTCAGTATTTGAGAAATGTGAACTAACCAACTCTTAATCCTTCCAACATGTAATTTACTGACTCTGAGTGCCAGCTATGGAATCACAGCATCACCAGAATCTCAGTAAACTTGCTTTGAGCAGTTATTGGTATTGGCCAAACCTCTGATAGAATAAAAAAAATTGAATCTTGTTTGTTTCTAAAGGTCTGTCTCTTACTAAACCATGTTAGCCTGCACTTTTGATAGTTTAGCTCTTTCACTCTTCATTAACAAATTCCTAGATCAATATTGTCCCTGCTTAAGCAGGAACTGATGTCAAGCAAACAGTCTACCAGATCTCTTTTTTATTATTTATTTTTAATTGTAGCTATCCTTGCATGGTGGGAGCAGGGTGTGTTTTGTTGAAGCCTATCCTTTGCTCTCCCTGGAAATCCCAAATTTCCCTTACATCTTTCCTCCTGAGTTTTTTCTCCAAAACACTTTGCACAATATTTCAGGCTTGAGAAGTCCAGCCCTCTGAGGTACCATATGTACAAACCAGGAATTTTAGTAAATGTACACAAACTATGTTTGTCCATATTGGATAAAAACAAGTTGATATCAAAAGTCTGAACTGAATTTCCAGTTATGGTATGGATTTATCTTTGCAGGAATTATCTTAGGAGGTGCTGAATGGTGTTTGGCAGTTTCCCTGTTACAGCAATGCTGGTAGGTCGGGGTCTGTACTGGAGCAACTACAATATTGTTGCAGTCAATGCAGTGTTATTTCATAGCAATCCAGATCTGGACGGGCTTTTGCTATTCTATTTATTGGACCACTTGGCCATTTGTAAAGCAGATACCTTCACAAGCACCAAGGAATAATTCGTTTTTCTTTAAGATCTCTCATTCCCCTAAGTACTAAGCGTGGCATGTTTTCCTTCCGCAGCAGACTTTGACAAATCCTCTTTTCTGACTTCATTCCTCTCGTCCCAAGACTCACTCAGCTGCTGCCAGTTCGTGTTGCGTTCAGCTCGGAAGGGAAGTGAGCAGAAGTCTTCTAAAGCGGGAGGAGTGGATCTGTGCGCGGGGACCTTCAATTGGGGCTGGTGTCCCATTGTTCGGAGGGCAAGTCAACATTTATCTAATTACCGTCTCAGAATACGTTTCCTGACGGCCGCATTGTGCTTTCTGCACTTAACGCTTGGCAGTGTTTCTGTCACAGTGTTTGTAAGAGCTTTACTCGCTTCCTTTGATTTTAATTTACGGATCAGCCGTGCCCTCTCAAGGTTAAACCTACTTTGTCTCTCCCCTTCCAAATCCATTCTTCACATTGTTTAGAAATTTAGCAAATGACAGAAAGTCACATTCCAAGACAAATATGCAGCAGCTGTGAGGGGAGATTAACGAATCTTAATGTACTTGTTTGTAATGCTATTCTGGGGACACAAAGGTTATCTCCTGTACAGAACTACTGGCAAAAGAAGAAAACAAGCTATTGAGGCAGTAAGGTCTGAAGCAGATAAAGCTGTAGAGGAGAAAAAAAAAAGAATCTGGTGCTAATTATTTTTAGATGAGTTCATCAAATTACAATTAGCATATATAGCTTCCTCTCCTGCTTGGCTGACACACGTCTGGCTTTCTGACTTGCTCCATTCTAACCTGAACCGGAGCCTCTCTTGGGTGCCCGCTCCTGGGAGTGCTTGGGCAGCAAACCTTATTTTCTCATCCATTTCTCCTTTTCTGTTCCTTTTGAACTCACAGCCACCCTTTCTGATATTGGTGAGAGCCAACTCTAACTCCTCATTTCTTATGCTGACACTGACCAAAGTTCTGATACCTCTTTCTCTGCGTGTTCGCTCTTGTTTCCATTGCTTAAAAACCTCTGGCCTGGCCTACTTGGACAGCTATGAGTTTCTTCCCGGCCTGCCAGTCACCTACGTGGTTCTCTGCAACAACTTCTATACGGAGCTGCTCAGAGTTACTGCTTCCCTTGGCTGTTTCATTATATATAGGACATCTCTGCTCCTGTCCTGTGACTGACCCAACATGAACTTCTAGTCCATTGACTCTCTGTTCCTACTGTACCTCCTTGCCTACTCGTATCTGCTTCATCTCACCCCTTTTTTTCATAGTACTATCTCAGCTTCCTAATTTCTGTGCTGTCTTCCAGTTCTTTGCTTACAAAAGGTCTTTTTGAGATGACTCACAAGGTCTCCACAAGCTCCGTTTTTCAGCTCCTAACCCAGCTAATATCACTGAGGACAGTAGGAAGCTAGTGAGCTAAGAGCTGACATATTTTGTCCATTTTTTCTTCTCCAAACCCCCCTCACAATTTTGGGAAAAACTTCTGTTAGAGAGACTGAGAAATATGGTGAAAAACAGAGGTTATTGAGTTGCTGGAATGAAAAAAATAATGTTCTCTGAAATCAAAATTTGACACAACATGAAAAAATCACTGGTGTTTTTAGACCAGTGACAAAACTTTGATTTCTCCCCTTAACCTCCCTGTGGTGGATCTGACTTTGGACCTACTGCCTTCATTTCCTCGCTGTTTCAATGGGAGAAAAGGTTCCCCTGACATGTTTTGGTGATCAGCTCTATTTATTGAGACCCTGCAGGAACACTGTGCTTTTTCTCTGATTTTGCTTGTTTTTAGTAGCAAACAAAGTAAATGGTGGCACAGCCCAAGAGACTCTGCTGAGTACTTCTCTTCCAGTGTCCTCCTGATGGGTCCTCACTCAGGGTTGGAGAAGGCTCTATGAATAACGATGAGCAAGAGTAAGAGTACTCCTCCCCTAGCCATCCAATTTTGGTGGTGTTTTTTTTTTTTTTTGGTTAAAATTGTATTTCTCCCTTCTTTGTTCCTCCTCCTCTCACATGATCAAGTGTGAGCCTTGGTATGGATCTGCTGTGCTGCCACAGGAGCAATACATGGTTAAAAGGAGTAACTTTGGGGAGAGAAAAAGGTGAGAGAAAGGGAAGAATTAAGACGACGGTCTGGTCGGGTTGTGCAGATGCAAGCACCATCACCCCATAAGCCCAGTTTAGACACTGCTGCTACGAATCATCTCATATACAAAATGTCCAGAGATTTCACACAAGGTTTCAAGAGAATTGCTTCCCTTCTCCACTGCTTCCAAGCACCATTTCCTAATTTAGACAACAGAGGCACAACTCAGAGGTGAGTAATAAGTCTATGACAAGTCAGTGTGTGTGCATGTCACCAGTGTCATTTACTGACCAGGGTCATATAGTAGGAGGTAAAACAAACAGACAATGATTGCTTAAATCTGGAAAGTAAAGTAAAACAAGCATTTTGTGGGTTCTCCAAAGCCAGACTGAATATGGATCCTGATACTGTAAACATATTTTTGCTCTGGACCTTGGAACTGAAGCAAGGGCCATACCTGCATGTAGTTTTTTTAGGCCATACTCACTGAGTAGGACTGAGCACAACTCATCAAAAATACACATTTGATTTTCATAAGGTAAATTAACAAAGTGATGAAAGTCACTTTGTGTGTATGTAACTTCATATTCTGGACATCAATACATGTTTGTTTGTTTGTTTTTCTTTTCTCAGCCTTCATAGAATGAAATTTGATCTGTAATGTCTTCTATTTTCAGGGCTGTGGCCTCATTCTTTAACAGGAGCATCCTGAAGGGTCTGTAGTCACTGGCACTTGTTTTGCCCAGGCGTGCCTGGGACTTGGACCATGGAGCAATGGGAAATCACGGTATGGCTGGGAGCTCGTGGTCGAACAGTGAGGGCACATGACTTCTCTGTGTGTGTATGGTTGCACTTCTCAGTCCACTTGTGTTTCACAGCCTTGCTGCCAGTAAGACCTTGACAGCTCCAAGGTTCCTCAGCCGCCTTCTGTCCTATAGATAGCTGAAACTTTTATTTGCACGGTGAAGGCAATGGACATGATTTCTAGATTTCCTTTGCACAGTGCTGCTTGCCTATGTGACAGCTGCCTGACTAGTCAAGAAAACTTCTCCCACCTTCTCCCTCTATCCTTGCCCTAGCTTGCACAGCGCAGTCGAATACAGGTTTTATGCAGTTGACATAAATGCAGGGTTTTGTTCACACAAATATTTGTGAAGTTTTCCTTCAGGGGGTTCACTCATGGCTTGCTAAGTAGGGGCGATGATTATTTCCGTGCCAGCCTACAATCTTCTTGCAAAGGTGTTGCAATTCCACTACGGAAAAGAAGATCCATTTTGCCCCAGTGCATGCTCAATATTTCACTCAAATTATGTCACTCACCAAGACACTCCTTTTGTTTCAGGGGTTGTGGTATGAAACTCTACCCTTTAAGCTAATCGTTGTGGGAAAGGAGAGGCTTGATTTTTGAGTGAATGTCTTTGATGCTTTGGGTAGTTTGAGTAAGGATTGGCCTCTATGTTGGCTTGACTGACAAGATCCTTTCTATAAATGTGAGCAATTAAGCACCCCAGTAGCAGCTGCTAAGGAAGGAGATCTGCTGAGCACAAACCTGTGGCGATCTCCTCTTATTCCTCTGGCTCTGAAACACCACCTGCAATTTGAACTGCAAAAGGCCATCTGACTCTGGCACATTAGGTGAGTATGTGTCTGTGTTTGCTCTGTCACGATTCCTGCTCATGAATAAAGCAGCGGGTTTTGCTAAAGTGGTAAGTGTTCAATTTGCTCTGAAGTTTGTCTCCTTTGGTCTCAAATATCTGTTATTAAAAATGGGAAATTTTAGTCTGCTCTGAAGCTTATATATAAACATATGCTCATTTAATCATGTGTGAGACTGTAGTATATGCATGGCCATATGTGAAGGGCTTACTGTAGCAAACCTCCGTGTACTGATCCAAAACTCTGCTTTAGCAAAGTTAAGTGTTTGGGTTAATAGGAGCCTAGAGGAATCAACATCAGTCAAGCGAAAAGAGGGGGCAAGTTCATCTGACTTAAATGTATCAACTGAGGGACACAACCCCAAGCACAAAAGACTGTGTGCCAAATTCAGTTAGCTGATCTTCCCTCCAAGTTAAATGTCAAGTCTGAGGTTTCTACGTGAACATTTTTAAATGCAATGCAAGTATGTGAAATGTAGAATGATCTTGTGGCTTAGGGCTTGAGCTATTTTCCATCTCGTTTTTTTTTTTTTTTTTGGAGAGAGAAAAAGCTATACCAGAGACACTGCTAAACTTCTTCACCAAAGGTTTAAAACAAAAAGACAGCAAGTATCAGAGGGACTTGGCCAGTGGTGGCAGCTTGGAAGTATGAGAAATTAAAATCCTTTCTGGTCCCCTTGGCCATGTCCTTCCTTGTCTACTTGGCTCTGTTCATGGCTTAGCAGCTGTGGCTGGGTCTGAGCTGGGAGGGTTGTAAGTGCCGGAGGGAAACCCAAGGTTGCTTCAGCTCTCTGGCTGCAGCCCTAGGAAGGACCCAGCACCAGTCTAGGACTCAGGGGGTTGAAATCATAATTCCAGTGTCTGAATCAGTCTTTGGAGGTGCTTGTCTTTCTCCAGAGGTTATAGTATGAACTCAGTGGAAACTTAATTTCAAGTTAAGCTAAAAGGTAAGTGGGATAAATTCAGGATTAGAGGCCCTCATTGAAGTACAGGTGACAACAGCAGGCCTAACCCTGCTAAGTGGACGGAGCTGCAGCTCAGTTGCTTCCTCCATATGCGGCGAAATTGGGAACCTGCCAGATCCCTATGAGACGGTGTGGACAGAGCACTCCTGGCTGTTCCTACCAGGTCAGGTCTGCCAGTGACCGACACCAACTAGATGTGTGTCCCCAGAGAGGGCAACCAAAGCCTCTTGGTCTGGTGCAAGCTCATAACAAACTAGTGGGCCTGGAGGAGGGCATGTGTGTGTGGCTGGTGGCTTTACTGCCTCCAGGCAAACCCCACTGCCTGGTGGGGACATCCTGCAGGACGCTGCTTTCTCGTACAGACCTTTTCGCTAAGCCTTTGCCCTTTGGTGAGCTAGATGGTTCCCTCATTCCCACATATGCCCCTCTTCTGGGCAAAGATGGCCACTTCTCACAGGTCCCCGCTTGCCTCCCTCCTGCCTCAGGATGAAGCTCCAGCACATGGCCCTGGGCTCTCTGTCTCTCCTGCTGCTCGTGGGCTGCCTCAGCACCCTCAAGACCCCCAGCATCAACCTGCGCACCTTCGTGGGCTGTGCCGTGCGGGAGTTCACCTTCCTGGCCAAGAAGCCTGGCTGCAGGGCGCTGCGCATCACCACGGACGCGTGCTGGGGCCGCTGTCACACGTGGGAGGTGAGCGTGGCCCGGGACACGAGCGTGAGGGTGGCCGGCTGGCATTGACTCCTGTGGGGGCGATATCCCTTAAACCTGGCAGCTCCCTACAAAGCGGCTGGGCAGGTGCCCCCATGGGGCCACCATGACCACCACGGGAAGGTGGCTGTGCTCCTGATGGAGCTGTGGTGCGTTTCTGAAGATGGAGACAGATGAAGACAAGGGCCATATCCCCCTTGGTGACCACCTCATGGCCATTGCCGTTGAGCGCTCTGCTGTACATTGTTCCCTCCTCCCTTCTGCTGTTTCAGAGAGATGAGTACCATGTGACAATATTAATGAAGCACTTATGTAATACTCCTATTATGCAATTTGAAAGCCTCTTACAGCTTAAACGCTTAAGGAGAAGAGGCCTTTTTACTTCACTGGAAGAAAATTCCCTTGAGATTAGATGGATCTCCCAATTGATGGGTAATATATTTTGTTCCGAAAAGCAAATCCCAGAGATAATGTCTATTTTCTGATTCAGTCCTGTTTTAAATCACAGGCCTGTATAAACCCAAAGGAGCTAGTTTGGGAGCGTGGAGAGGGAACAAGAAAGAGCATAAGTCAGTCTGCACACACTTCAGAGAACTACTCAATGGCTCGAGGGGCCCGACCCAGATGAATGGACTCAGGGAATCTTCCAGTGACTCCAGAGGGATTTTGTCCATGTAAAGGCAAGGACACTCTGTTGCTGAGCAGAGGAAGAACCAGGGCCCAACTGCTGATTCTCACCCTCTTCTTTCACTGATTCAGTGGGGAAAGGTCACTGGCTGCCAATGTCCCCTGTTGAATAAGGGTCCTTCAAGGGACCACTTTGCTGTCCTGTGACTCCTGCTCCCTGAGCTCCTCAGCACCATCCCTTACTGTGCTGCGAGTACCACTGGGAGGTCAGCTAGATAAATGCATCTATTTGGTGGCTCAAACAGCTTCTAAAAAGGATTGTGATATGTGTGAATGGGGAGGGGGGGTGTTGATAAGAGGTTGTCTGCATGTCTGCCTGCTGGGATATTGCCTCTGTTGTTTTTTTTTTTTCCTTCACCATCATTCTCTGTTCCTAGGGCAGTTTTTTTTCCATGGGTGGAAAAAATTTAAAATACTTCCTGGCTGTGTTAGCTTATGCTCTTTCCCATCTGAGCAAGGAAAGAGATTATAGTGTCTCCCATTCCTGTCTGTCTTGCACCTCTTTGGACTTTCTGGAAAAAAAAATGGGGCTTTTGTCAAGGAAAAACTCACGTTTTTCCTCAAGATAATGCCACCATGATAATGCATGGGGGGTGTGACTTTCAGAGCCTTCGGGCTACTGTCCCTTCCTGCTGTCTAGGGCCAGACTGCAGCCATCTCTGCTGTTTGAGCCTGTTCCTGGTAGGACGTACAGTCTGACTGGCCTAACTGAAGCCCCCTCACTGTTTGGCACCTGGATGCACCTCTTATCTTATGGCAGCCTGTGCAAGCAGAAGGGTTTCCAGCTGCAAGCATTTTCTTTGATGAGAAATCAATGCTTTTGGAAGGAAGCAGCTGCTTTTAGCAAGCATGTGCATTTGGTCGCAACGCTATTATTCTGCTAAACCCCAGCTTTTTGGATAAGCTCTTGTTTTCCTTCAGGCGGCCTTAAAGGGAACTTTAGATGAGCACGCACATGCACATCCACCCACTCCCCTGATGGCAGCATCCCAAAAAGCAGGTGTTGAAGGGTACAACCTAAGAATTATTTCCATAGACCTTTCTATCTTGATCCAGTGGCTCCTGTATTTACTCTGAATCCCTTTGAAGGGACTGAGACTCTGCATGGTTTTTCTTGCTTCTTGCCTAATGCCACATTGCTCTGCAGAAACCGGTGCTGGAACCACCTTACATTGAGGCTTACCATCGTGTCTGCACCTACAACGAGACCAAGACGGTGACGGTGAAGCTGCCCAGGTGTGCCCCCAACGTGGACCCGTTTTACACCTACCCAGTGGCCATTCGCTGTGACTGCGACGTCTGTTCCACAGCAACTACTGAATGCGAGACCGCCTGAGTGCTCCTTTCCCAGGTCTGGCTAGAATGGGTCAAATTCTTTCCTGGCTTTAGACCCCTGGCATCTCGGGCATTACAGGTGGTCTAAACTAGGCCAGAATTTGATCCATATATCTAACACTCCTAATCACTGATTTTTGGAGGCATAGGAGGCTTAATTGCCTCTCCCCATCTTGCTTGTTGTAGAGATGTAGATGATGTAGCGATGTAGTATGCAGCCTTGAAACAGCAAACCCTATGGAAAAAAATGGATGAATTTTCCCTTCCTTACAGGTATTTTGTAGTATGTATGTGTCTTGTCTTCCTGCAGAAGTGGACACTGAGTATAAAGGCATTCTGGTCTGTGTAACAACCTCTTTGTTCATTTCTGTTTTTCACACCTTTCCAGGAATGTGAATGAAAAAAAGCAGTGTTCTTTGTGCCCTATCACTTCTTCTTAGACTGAGGTCTGTCAGGAGTAGCTGTCAAAGAAAAGGCCTTAAGGCCAATGAAGTGGAAATTTGGTGTTGAAATTACAGCCTTGAAATTAGGATGAATGCAACCAAAGCCTTGAGTCCGCAAGGTATGTAAGCTCACAATCAAGTGCTTTGCTTAGTATTTGTGGAGTTACAGTTAAGCACATATTTCAGTGATTTAATTGGAGATATTGTATTGGAAAAAAAAATCCTGTCTTGCAGAGAAAATTCTTTTAAAAGAGAGAAATGCATTAAATCTGTAAAATCAATCATCCTGCATCTGTCCAGGGATAAGAGAGGGTCTGACTTCATGTAAAATGAGAGACTCTGCACAGCCCAGGGAGTCTCTCTTGACCATTTCCAGAACTAAAGAGGCGATAAACCCAAAATACATTGGTCATGGTTGGGCTTCAGTGAGGCCTGGTTGCAGCGGCAGGAAAAAGGGGCCGTGTGGGTATTCCCACACTTTCCTGTGATGCTCAACTCTGCAAAGGCCTGTTCCTCAGAAGGAAACATGCATGGAGTGCCAGAAAAGAGCCAGGAATTCCCTCAGGAGAGCTAGGGAGTTGTGACTTTGATACCTCCAAATGTGGACTGAGTAGGTGGAGCAGGTCCTGGACAGGGAAGACAGCAGTCATGCTAAAGGAGGGTTCACACCTTCCCAGATTCACTATTTATAAACTGATTCCTCCCCTGAACAAGATGGGAATTTGGGCAAATCACAAAAAAATTGCAAAGTAGAGTATAACACAAAGACAGCTTCTCAGATAGCTGTGAGGATCCCTGCTCTGAATAATATCAGCACCTGCCTTCCCATCTGGTTAAGTGCCTTTCCTTCTGAAGTTCTGAAGCATCCTCCTGCATTTCTAGCATGAAATTGTATCCCTGAAATTTGTCTAAGTGTCCTGTCCTCACTAAGACAATTTTTTTTCTTTTTTTTTTTTTCATGTAAACTGTAAAGTATTAATTTCTGTAATTTTGGGGGGGCTCAGTTACTGCAACATTTTTGTCTGTGGAATTGCAAAAGCCACACTAGTGTGTAGAAAGGATGTGATTTTATATTTCTGCCTGCCGAAATTCCTGAATGGAGACTGCTGTGTTAAACAGCAGCAGTAGCAGTTTTCTGCTGATGTTGATGTTAAGAGTCTTTCAAGACATCCTTGCATTTTGTATTGGGTTTTGTCTCACAGTTTCTCCAGTCTTGTTATTGTTCTTGCATCGCAACTATCATACGAGATCTACAAGGTGTTTTCTGTATCCTTAATAAATGCAAAAACTGTAGTATGAGAGCGGTTTAAAGCAATGAATTCCTCTTTATTAGAGGCTTCTCACTTGGAATATGCGTAAGTTACTATGAACTCTGTCGCAGAGATGTGAACACCTGCAAAATATCTCCCTGATGCTGGTGTGAAGTCATTTCCTTTGCTAGATTTCTCTCACAGAGCTTGGCTGTGCTGCAGGCCTAAGACTAGGATGAGGGTTAAAAAGTGGCAAATCTCCTTCCTTTGCAGCCAGCAGGAAATAAGGACTGTCCATGGGTATCAAAGGCAGCAGAAACTTGTGCAGTGTTTACAAGAAAACACTCCTGGGTGGGAAGTTTTGGCTGATGGTTTTGGCTGATGTAGTAACAGCTAGACAAGGACAGTGCAGGAGGAATGGGAAGAAGGTACTGCCTGAAACCAAGCTGGCATTTCTAGATGATAGTTTAAGGAGAAGAGCAAAAGTGAAGGTGGAAGCTGCTGGTTTGCTGTGGGTGACAGCAGTAGGGACCACCAGCCCAGTTCTCTAGAACATCCCTCTCCATTGAGCAAGTGGGGTAGACTGCATTAAGTTTCAGGAGCCAATTTAATTCTTGGTGCTAATAATTCCAGATCCGGGCTCTTTCCGAAGCTTTTACCCTACAGAGTCACACTGCTATATTCCCACTAATTTCAGCACTTCAAGTCAGGTCTCCTGGCTGCTACATTCTTTTATGGGGCAGCTGTGATGTTATGTCCAAGTCAGAATTTGCGGGCATCAAAATAACCCATGTGGTCCCAGGGGTGAGAAGACCCTTTCTGAGGCTGCCTTCATGTCCTCAGAGGGGCCTTAGTGCTCTTCAAAGCCGCTGATTTAAAATCCCTCCCCTTCTTCCCACCTATCCAAGGCAATTGCCCTAAACTGAACAGTCAAAAAGCAGCAGTCAAAAATCCTCACAAATTGCTGCGTCTTCAAAGTGCAGTTCCATTTGGTTCCACTTTTACTATCCAAAACCAAAGAATTTTTACTCCAGATTTATAAAGGGAACATGACTTCTCTGGGAAAACTGTCTTTGCAAAGCAGGGGCCAGAAAGGCTCTACCTCCTTCACACAGCCCTGGTGTTGAACCATTCACAGACCTTCCAGATGACCAGTGGCAAATCAGTGGATTTCTTCATGCTCCTGTCTTCTCGACTCCGGACATGGTGATAGGGCCTTGCTCCTGCTAGAGGCCCACTGGGTCTTGAGGTTCAACTGCCCCTGCTCCCTTGCAGCAGATGCTGCATCCAGCCAGGCTGAGTGTGTCAGAAGTCAGCCAGGAGGATATTTCACCTCTTCTTCAAAGGCGAATGGCTCGCACTGAGAGGGAGGGCAGGAAGAGGCTCCAGACGAGTGTTTCCTGCGTTGGCTGGCTTGTTTTCTGGAGGATGGGGAGGCAGCTCCCTCCCGTTCTCATTGTACTCGCAGAAAAACATAGGAACTGTCATACTGGGTCTGAGCAAAGAGGCGTCTAGCCCAGTATCCTGTCCCAAACAGTGGCCAGTAGCGGATGCTCATGGAAACATGTAAGCACCAGGTGTGTACAGAGGTGTCCTTCCCAAATTATACCAGCCAGCTTTAGCAGGCAGCAGATTAGGGACTTTCTGCTCCAGAGGATGCACTTGACGCCTAGTTATGAAACACCAACATACCTGTCCTTCACACCGCTGCCTCCAGGACATGGTCGGACCTTAGTAATTCTGGTGGCTGCTGCCAGCTTCCTCCAGGGGTAGGTAAAGAAAATGTATTCTAGGCCATGTGCTCTGAGCCCTTGAACTGTGCTGACTCCTCTAGGGGTGTATCCGTTTACAGGAGCTGGGCATTTGGGCTGCAGTGCCTTTCCTTGTTATAGGAACAAACCCTTGCAACCCTTTGCCTTTGCCCTGAGCATGAGTTCCCCTAGGAGAGGCTGCCTCAGCCTGCAGATGTTCATTAGCTGGGGAGGCCTGGCAAGTCTGAGGAGAGCATCTCTCTCTGATGAAATTTGCTTTAGCCCAGTCACTACTAGGAGTTTCCTTCAGCAATGATGGGATTTATGATCTTAATTTGAAGACCAGACTAACTGGCCCAGATGATTGCTTCTGGTTTGGAAATCAATGGAAGGGAAAAGCCAGGTAACAAAAGTAGCAGCCTTTTCTTTCTTTCTTTCTTTCCTTTTTTTTTTTTTAAAAAAAAAAAAAAACCGAGATGCACATCTCAGCACTGAATCCGTGGAGGAGTGGAGTCAGTTATGGTCTCGATTCCAGTCCAGCCCCTAAGGGCTGTCTTTCCTCACGTCATTTCTTCAGCCCTTTAGGCATTTTGCTTCCTCTCCAACCTCCCTGCTCTGTCTATTGGGATGGAGGCTGCGTAACTCCCCATCTTCCTCACTGTCAGTGTTTGCTGGGGAGTTTTATTACCCATGTGTTAGGTTTGTCAGTGAGCAACAATTACCCTCCAACCTCCTAGTGCTTGAGCTAATGCTTTCCCTAGATGCTTTATCAGGAGAGCTCCAGCATCTCCTATACTGCCTCAAATTGTCTCTCTCCAAAAGACTTTAAATATTCACTCAGGAGAGGGAAAAAAATCCTTTCACGGTGCTATCATATCACAGTGGAGACCTTGGACACTAATACTAAGTACCTTTATTAAGAAAATCAGCAATGTTGTATCTGAAGGAGCAATGAAGCAATTATCTTAATACTGTTGGAAAACAGAGGAGGCTAAAAATCATCCTGCATCGGGGGATACTGAAAGGTGCTGGTGCTTCCCGTACCACTCAGAAACAATCCTACGTGTGTGAGCTTGTATTTCCCACCCAAAATATCCTATAAGACCTAAGTGACTCGCATCTGGAAAAATAAATAGAGTAGCACACATCCTCCAAATGATGCTGTCAAAATACTTAGTAACACCTTTATTTTGTTAAAACAAACTATGTACAATAGAGGATATTAATGTGCAGTTATAATATACAATAATTACATGTTTAAAAGAGGATAAGCAAATGAATACAGAATCATGTGCTGTAAATAGAAAACTAACATTGTTTACATGATTTTTTTTTAATAGCAAAACATAATTGCTGGAAAACTGCATTTCCGTGGTTTGAAATTTTATTGCTTTGATGTGAATTTTGAAGACTTGGTTTATCTTTACAAAAATAATACGCCATTCAAAGGTCAGGCATAACTGTCTAGTACTATTCCTTTGGTTTTACCAGCCCCATATTTCAGAAATATTGCACGTTAAAATTTTTAAGAGAGAAAAATTCAGTTGTTCTTGTGGCCTGAAGTGAATAACTCTTTCTTAACCTGCTAAAAACTGTTAAGTTCTGACTGTTAAGTCCTGGTTTGTGCTGAGGTCAATGCATTGGCTTTGCAAACAAACTCCATTTGAATAAATTGTCTCACTGTTAATTTGTTGTTTTATTAGGAAAAGAGAGAAAGGAATTTTGTTGTCTTCGTGTTCTCAGGGAGGCAGGGAATCTCTTTGCAGTGAAACGCTTGCATTTAACAAGTGCGTCAGCATCGCAGCAGGTAACGCTGGGTTCAGGTATCCTTAAACTCTGTGTCCCGTGAGGGGCCACCTCCCTGCCCCTCGCCAGCAGCCTCCCTCTCCGATGCCCTCCCAGCCCCAGGGTGCTGCGGAGCCCCAGGATCCTGGCATGACTCCACGGAGGCCGCTCCGAGCCCGCGTGCCGGTCTCACGCGCCCTGTGTCTTGCCCTGCTCTGTAGCATTCCCCACCATGGCTCCCCACCTTAGGTCACTTCTGCTCATGAGCGAGAAGATGTTGCCAGCATCTTTCCTGTTTTGCATAGTTTTAGGTCGTGGCTTATTAATGAATTAGTATTTACAAGTTTGGGGAAAGTTTGGGCTTCTTTGCCCCACTTGCCCAATACTTACACGGGCTTGAGCAGTTCTGCCAGGTTGGCATTGCTGTTTCAGCAGCTCCCTGTTTCGGGGAAGTACATGGCAACCCTAGTAGGGATATGGCTTAAACTCCAACTGCTTTGACAGACTTCAGACAAAAATTGCTACGTGCCTTCAATACAGTTGGCCGTTGTGCTGAGAGACCTGGAGGCTATGGACTGGTGACAGCTGTTGGCTCCAAATTCACGAGAGCTGGTACTATAGGGAGCTCAGACAGGTATTGGGCCAAAAAAAAGAATAAAAAAATTAAATCTGGTGTCTTGAATGCTACTAGGATGAGACAAAATAAATGACACCAATCAACGGAGTGTCAAACTCAGCAAAGTTGCCTATTCCTCTTGAATATTTACACTGCTAATGTAATCATTTTCATCTTCAGCCTCAGTAGTGGTTGGAACCAGAAGTTATGAATCCAGGCTCCAAAGCTGAGTTCAGCTCAGTGAAGTCTCCAGATGCTTAACTTCTGCTAGAAGTCAACAACCAGCAGCCAAAAGGTATAAAACGTTCTTGGAGCTGGCTCAAGGTGTCTGCTCAAAGCTTGGACAGCCAGAATAATAGGGCAGGAAAGGAGGAAACTCAACAAAGCAATTCTCAAATGCTTTCTGCATTAGTCACATGTGGACCCCATTGAAATTTTCCATTGTCTCTGTGAGAATCGACATGAAGCCAACCTACAGCATCTTTAAAAATGCTGCCCTAAAATTATAGTTAGAAGAGGCAGCCAAACATTGCCTTATGGTTCTGTACATTCTGGAAGAGAGTGGGGATCATCCTCAGAGTCTACTTTTATTAGCAGACAGTTTCAAAGTCAAAGAGATCTTTTGCCGCTGACAGCAATTCATGTGATTTTTTGCTTATATCTCTGTGATATGTAGGTTTGTCAGCTCATTTTCTAGTTACAATGAGGTTCATAGACTTGACCAGGAAAATATATCCTTGTTTGTGTTTCTGAATCCCTGAACTGAAACTAAGAATGGAATTTAAAGATTTTGTCATGTTATGGGATTTCCCCTAATATCTTAAAATGAAATTCAACTTTCAGGGTCAAACTGTTTGAATGCGGCTCTGGGCACTGATTTTGCAGCACTCCCCTAATGATAGAATAGATGCTATTTCGTTTTGTCAATCAGTACTCCTAATTGGTGCTTCTTCCCACCTTCTTGATGCTGTAATGTTTCTATTCATGTCTTGTTTTGCCGGCTGAGGAGAGTTTAGATCACAAGTCAGTGGGAGACTTCTTCCTGCCTTCAGAGGGTCTTTATTCCCTACAAGGGAAGTTAGTATTTATAATAGCTTTTTGTCTTCATTTTTACACCGAGCAAAAACGTGTCATCTGTCATAGGTAGCTCTGTGCTCACCTCCTGTCACAGCAGACGCTCCTGCATTCCTGCTAGAGTTGTGAACTGTTCTGTTATTTCCAGGTTTCTTTTTTAAACCGCATAAAACACATTACAAATTCTTTTTAGGGAAAAAGAAAACACAAGGAGCAAAGCACACGTGGCCAGTCTCCTGTATGCTGCCTTCCTTTTGAACAAATAATCTGCAGGCCAACATATTAGCATATGTTGCCTTGCTTTGGTGGAGAAAGCAAATGAGCTTTCATCTGGCTTGAGATGAACTGATGGCATTACAATTTAGTTTTAATTCAGACGGAGTTCAATACTGCCAGCCAAGGTGTGCATGCTGTGCCACTGTGGGGAAAAAAAGCTGCAGAAAAAAAGCAGAAAGCACAGGCTAAAAGAAATAAGCTGCATAAGCAAGGAGGCATCTTCCGTGTCTGAATTAGAGGGACATTTTTGTTAGAAAGCAGCTCAGTGAAAACACATCTGCCAGGCACATGCTGTCAGTATAATTGGCCACTGGGTTGCGTGCTACGTACAAGCCTAGGTGTGATGAGGGGAGGCAGCGACAGAAATTATTTGCAAGCATTTCCACAACCTATTCCAAGCTCCTTCTAAGGACTCTCAAATTAGGTCTCTGGAGTCAGAGAACAATATCTTGGATGAGATCTTGACAGCTTGCTTTCCACGGGAGATGAAGCTCATGCATCTTTATCAACAGGCAGTGGCCAGGAACGAAACTTCCCCTCTGTACATGGTGGAGATTTTGCTAACCCGGAGGGATGTTCAATTCCTTGCCTGGAGTTTGCTGCACTGACTGTTCCTGGGGAATTGCACTTGATTTGTGTGGTGACATGCTCACGGCTTGACTTCTTTCCTGGTTCATTACTTGTTTCCTTTCTGTCGTGCTGCCTTGGAGTTTGTAGTTATCTGACAGACCGTGGTGCTGGGCAGGACAGAGCGGGTAATTTGTACAATGGGAATGCAAAATCTCTGCTTTTTGGGTGTACACAGGTCACCACCATCACTAAAGGAGCTAGAAGAGCTTTTGTTGTAGACTAAGTACATGGACGGATCACTAAAGACCCTGTTCAGGGTCCCTCATTTACATGAGTGGTGCCACTGGGATGGAAGGAGACACGAGGAGGCCGGAGGCAATTCCTAGTGAAGTAAGATCCTCTGCAGCATGGTGAAAAGTGACACAGTCTGGCTCCTTAATAAATGTAGTTTCATTGCATGTGAAGATGCGGTGTGTCAGGCTCTCTCTTGGCTTATTAATGGTGTAGAAGGTCAGCATCAGGTCCCATGCTTGGGTGAGTTGATGGAAAGATTCACCTCATGCCATTGGTATCAAGGTTGGGCCTAATTCAAGGCAATGGGTTACAAAAGTTTCCTTAGTCTAAGTTCCTTAGTCTAATGCAATAGATGTTCTTGGTGAGGTACATACTATTATGACAGTGGGTGTTTAAAGGGCAGGGAGAGAAGAACTGAGAGTGTTGGCTCATTTGGGCAGGCGGGGTGAGCTTCTCAGCTTGAAAACTGCTCCTGGAGGTTGCACATACGTTGGGCCAATGCCTGCTTGAGCAAATGGTCCTCCATGGATCCTTGTTCCTGTGCTCTCCCAATCTTTCCTGAGCTCTGGGAGGCACAGGTTGAACTGTGGAAATCTCTGTGGAACTTAATCAGGTCCAGATGGAGGTGGCGATACGGTTCAAGTGAAGTTTTACCAACGATCTGGTGGGAAGTGATTTCTGCAGGTTGTTTTAGCGGGATAACAAGTCTCCAGTGTATTAATATTCCTTTCAGGAGTCTGTATGAAAACCCTTTGGGCCCTTGATCTATTTGAAACTACCAGTTAAGGCTAACGGATCCTATCAGAGTATTAAGGTTTCCCAAGAGGCTGAAGGAGATGGGTTTTCTGGAATCTAGCAGATTTTTAAACGTTATGAACGTTTTTGAAATGAAAGCTGCCTCCTAACAAATGTCACTTGGGAAAGACTTTGACATTGGTTGCTTTAAGGAGACATCATCAAATAGGTTCCTGGAAAAGCTCATACCCTTTACAGCTCTCCTAACTGTGTTTCTTTGAAGATGGAATCAGAGTCTGATTTCCAGCTAATGTTACAGGGAAAAACACTCCTTTTACCTGGCAAACATTTGCTGGTTTTCTTGTTACTAAGGATGCATAAAGATAAGCAGGAGTTTCTCCTGCCTTATGCCTGTGCTTGCACTGTGCCTGCTGTTTTGGTATTTCTGAAAATATGCTTTGCTGCCTGTTCACTCACCGTCTGTTGGCTCTTAGAAAAGGCATTAGGTGTGGTTTCCAGATAGCCAATGTGTCTCCTTTAGTACACCTACAATATATTTCTAAAGCCCATTGGTCTGGGCTATTCCTCCCTTCCCAAAACCACAGCTTAACAGGGCAGATCCTTATCCAAATGCCATGCTGCATGGATAAGCGTGTATACAAAATCTAACACAGGAATAACACGGTTTGAGGGACCTGTGTTCATGATGCCCTTTTTAAAAATATTTATTTCTATTGGTGGCAAAATTGAAAATAAATTGAGTGCAGGGGCTGTTCCTCAGGGGATTTTAACCATTCTCCTACCCTTGCAATGCCTGAATGTCAAATTTTGGTCACCATCAACTAGAAAAACTTGCAACTGTCCTGCTACATAACCTTGATAGGCTTGACTTTGTAAGTGCACAGCAAAGCCTGCTTTACCTCAACATTTTGTGTGTGCATAATAATACTTTTCTATCTGCTTTTGATGCAATGCAATGATTCATTCAAGATTCTGTAGCTTAATACATTAAGGTAGCAGCATTTTAGCTTCTGCATCACAGTATTTTTTTTTGTTGTTGTTAATTTTCCTCAAACTACTGCAGTTATATTAATGCTGTAACTGCCTATTTCATTTCTGATTTAATGTGCCTATCCTCTGCCATCCCATTAGTATTAATAGGTACTCCTGATACGAGGCAACACACCAAAAATGTCATTTGAATGTTTGGGGCTTTCTCTGATGTGTGCTGGGTTTGCTATATTGCACTTTTCCAATGTGTTCATTATTCTGTGATAAGCTCAGCTGTCAGTCTCGGTTTTTATTTCCTCTTCATTCTGTGAAGCTAGAAGAATATCTGTCAGCTCCAACCTGAGTGTTTGCTTTGCACTTCGGCTAACACAGGCTTCACTTACTTTACCCAGAGACTTGTATATAGGCTAGCACTCCGCAGCAACCTGAGTCAGGTGCAACAAATAATCATCCTATTTTATTTCCACTGAAGTAAATGGCAGCGCAGCGAAGCTCTTAACACTTTTCTCTGAAATCTGTTGAAAGCTTTTTTCTTGTTGTTTCAGTGGACTTACACTCCCTATGTGTCTTTGTATTTAATCCACTCCTTGCTTTTCTCATGCTCCTTGGATATCTTTAGACATGTTACAGCGGAGCTGGCTGCCCGTTGCCCAGCTGTGTCACTGCTCCCTGTGACACTGGGGCCGGCAGCGCAGCCTTCATGGCACCAAACTGGCTCCTTCCTCAGCCCTGCCCTCACTCCGAGCTCTCTTCTACTCACCTGCCTATTTGAGGCAAATGCCTGGGACATAATAAAAACAAATACAGACTCTAGCCAAGGAATGCCGATGATAAGGAAATCTTGCTTTCATCTGTCTGATTTATCACAACATCATTTTCATCCCTGCTAGTGTGCAGACAGAGTAAAAGCAACAGGACAGCGGGACAAAACTTGATAGTGTTGGCGTCTGCCTGGATGTATATTGGGGTGTCTGATTTGGTTTCTGCTGGGGTCGATGGTAAGCAAAAACTGTGCTAGAGTGCAAGGAGGAGCTTGGATCCTGAAACTCCCTTCCTTTAAGGGTTGGCCTTGCCCTCTCTGTGCTCTCTTCTCATGGAAGGTCCTTCCTGAGGATCACAGTCCTCTTAGACAGCGCTTGCAGTAACAAAGACGGGAAAACAGGAACAGAAGCAAAGAACAGTGGGAGAAGATGGGGCAGGAAGGGCTACAACTAATGGACGTGTTTTTAGCTCCTGCCTGGTGGGTTACATCAGCATGACCTTTGGCTTTTTTTGTTGTTTTTTGGTTGTTTTGGTCTCTTGGGTGAGAAGATTTGGAAATCCTGCTGCTCTGTCCAGAAAAATTTCAGTTGCCATTACAATATTGTCCTTCAGGTTCTCAGAGGGGAAAGGAGGTTTTTCCACCCTGGCATTTCACGTCTAGGGCAGTGCTCTTTGGTGGAAGAATTTCTTGGTTTCAGTATGCTAACGCAATAACTTTTGCTAGCTCTGCTCTTCTTTTCCCAGCTTATGGAAATATGGCTCAGCCTGAACATTCACCTGTAAAAATACAGTTATTTGCATTTTCGTTGTTGTAAGAACATTCCTTAAGTCTGGAGGTAAATGTTGATCTGTTTTGATAGCTTGGGTGAAGCGACATACAGACACTATGAAGATTCACTGTTAAGTGAAAAAAACAACAATCGCTCCACCTTTACTTTCATGTAGTTTGAACAGCCTAAAGTATATCCTGAACTAGCAAGTCTTATAAGAAAAGTAATTTAAAAATACATCCTACCTATAGTGTATATCTTACATATTAGAAATCTACAGATCTCCATGTGCTTTCAGTCAATTCAGATTCAATTCCTAAGTATGCTAAGTTCCTAATTTTCATCAATCCTTGCTTAAGGCCACAAGTTCTTTTCTTTTTTTTAAGTTCTCTTTTTTTTTTTTTTTTTTGGCACACAGCACCTTCCCCTTATTCCTAAGGCGAAGACTCAAGCAGGAGCAGGCATCCTGATTTATACTGGCTTGGCACAGGCTGCGCACAGCTCTGGAGGATTAGGAAAGCACATAGACATAAGTTGGCCTAGCATGATGCAGCTTGGAGGTGTCGCAGAATGGAGGGCTCCTCTTTGGGTGAAAAAGGACCCTTTTCTGGTCATTTTCCCCGTTTCAGTTGCCTGTGACCTTCATTGCCTTTCTAACCTGCTTGGTTTCATTGGACTCGTCTCACTCTTCTTTCCAGGTGACTTCACACGATGGTGCAGCAGCCACGATGGTGGCACTTTGCGCAGCGTTTCTTCTTCTTCTTGGGGTGGAAGATGGTGAGGATCGCTTCATCGAAGACGGTTTTAAGGCCTTTCTGTGTGAGGGCTGAGCACTCCAGGTAGCACTGAGCTCCAATCTTAAAGAGAAGAGAGAAAACGTGAGTACCTGCCATTCAGAGAGTCCAAATAGCCTTGTTCCAGCCCTTTCTCCATACACATGCTGCCTGCCCAGACATTTGAAAACAAGTCCAGGTCCTATCTGTGTTTTCATATCCGACTGCCTAAGTGACTGAGGGACAAGATCAGGTCATCTAAGCAAGGGAGGGGAGATGCACCCATATCTCATCACAGGAGCAAGATGTGGAGCAGGAATTCCCAGCCAACCTTGTCTGAGCACCTCCTGGGCCAGGAATTTGGCCTCCATCCACATAGCGGTGGGTTTTGAGGAGGTACTGGCTGCGGGTGGATGGGTAACTGATCATGATCCGAGTCCCTTGCGTCTCCTCCTGCTCTGTGAGGAAGGTGTAGCAGCACGGAGGCCTTCCAAGGCCTTCCTAGACCTCTGTGCTACTACAGATTGCATGGCTGAGATAAACGAAAAGTGAGATAAATGAGAAGAGTAAGGGAGAATCGAGTTGTCAGTGTTTTTGTAAGGGATACTTCTGTCCCTAAGCTGTCGCTAGCAAGCATGGGGAATGCACTTAGAGGCTGCTAAATCAAACATAAGGATATGAGATGCTTTCGATGCGACTGTCCCATTTAGGTAGGAAACAGGCTGCTGCGGCTCCTGTGCTCTGTCACTGCTTGGAGGGATTTAAGAGCAGCTCACGATTTCTTAGCAGCATAAGCAAAACTGAATATTTGCCTTTCTGCCCTCTTTTTTCCACCACCCCAAAGTAAATAACCAAGATTGCAGTAGTTCCCAGGGCTTTGGCTAAGGTAAGGTAGGCAGTGAAATACGTTTTGCTGCCCCTTTGCAGACTGTTGTCCCCTTGCTGCTTTGCCTATAGCTCGTCAGGATGCTCAGGAGTTGCACCCTGTGTCCAAATCCAGCGAGTCCGAATGCAGGCCATGGCCTCTGGGACCAACCAGGGACCCCGGAGGAGTCCACCATTAACAAAACAAACCCAACATAAAGCTATGATGAACCAGTCTCGCAAGACCTCAGAAGAAGACATTACCTCTTTGGCTAGCTTCACTCCGTGCTCATAAGTGAGTGGTTTCTCCTTCATGTAAAGTAGCCGAGCCAAAGTTTTGGGATCGTCACGAAGATCAATCTAGTGGGAAATACATAGACCTCGTACTCAGTGCCACCTCAGTCTAATACTTGAAGTAGACATTCACAGCTTTGCAAACCCACAGTCTCCTTGCATAACAAGAGTCTCCTTATGCCCTGTCTTCTGCCCTCCTGAGCTCAGATGATACTTCAGAAATGAAGGACACGTGTTTTCCATTTGTTTTTATATATATTTTCTAGCTAACATGAGTTAGTTCTGCTTGATTGGTTATTGGCCTCTCTAGAGGCCACAGCTCAGATACTGCGGTATGGTAAAGACCATCATGCTTCTTTTCGTGCTTCTTTGGCCTTGTGCAATGCCATCTTGGAAAGTGCCTGGAAAAACTTGGGCTGTGTTATAAAAGGAGGCTGTTGGGATCCTGCACTGCATCCGACATAAAATACTGTGACAGACCAGACAGATGCAGTTCAGGGTCTGACTGACTTGAAACAAAATCTTTTATTTCTATGGGAAATATCAAAGTGAAACATTCTGGCATTTTGAACCCATTCATTTTCAGAGTTATGTTCCAACAAATGATACTAATACTTTTAAATGGGTGTTTTAGATTATTGCAGCATGGAAAACAAAACCCGTGTTTGAATGATTAGACTTTCCTCCAGCATGAACATCCTGGTTCTGATCAGGACTTGATCTGTTTCACTAACTTGGCTTCAGTGTGGCAGTGCTTGGACATTTCCCAGACTGCAGTATCTGGGAAAACTGGGAAAACTAGTATACTGGTCTCTGGCTGCTCTGTGCATTGGAAACAAACCCTTGTTTAAAGAATTCTTGATTGATTGATCCATAGGTTTTATGGCCAAAATAAAATGTTTTGATCATTTAGTCTAATAGAGCACAACAAGGATGGTGACTCAGTTGCTGATCTAAAGAACAAGGGAGGCTATTTCCTGCCCATGTCTCTAAGTCAGTGGAGTGGTTAATTATTCTTGTTCTCAAAACTTGGTTTGAGGTTTGATTCTGCTGCTAAGCCCCAGACTTGAGTGCATATATATATATATTTTTCCACTAAAGGCCTGTTAGAATTCTTTTCTCCCTATGCATATTTGTGCTTTGGTAGCATATTAATGTCCACTTAGGTATAGAAATGGGGATCAGCTATGTCACTGGTGACGTGCATGGTGGGACATCTGCATGCTGGCTTCCATTCACAGTCCCAGATTTTCCCTCTAATCATCGAGCCCAGCTGAATTCCGCATAGGAGGTGAAAGAGCTGCTCCCCCAGGCCCATACCTGCGTTCCTATGAGCACGTAAGGCACGTTGGGCATGCAGACCTTCAGCTCGGGAACCCACTCCTCCTGGACGTTGTGGTAGGAGGCAGGGTTCACCACGGAGAAGCAGATCAGGAAGACGTCCGTGTTGGGGTAGGACAAGGGTCTCAGCTGGTTGTAGTCCTCCTGCCAGAGAGGGAGGACAAGCGTGAGCAGAGGGAGCAGTGCAGAGCTCTTCATGGGCGAAAGGGCACGTCTGATCCGTGCGTGCGGCCCGTGTGTTATTTGTGGTGGCGATGCTGGTGTGGCGGGTAACGACCAACTCAAACAGTCGCCGTCACTGATGGTATAATAAAAAATGGCATTTGGGGGAAAATCTATCTTGAGGTTGTGTGTGTGCTTGCCTCGGCCATCAGGCAATACGAGAGTGGCCTATGAAATGTTATTTGACTCTCATTGCTAGCAAATATTTGCACATCTAGGGACTTTTCTGTTAATATTAGGGGCATTGTTAGTCTTAGCAACCTCTTCTCGTGGTAGCTGAGAAGAGAGTGGATTTTCTACGAGCTGGACGAGCAACCGTGCTGTGCAGTGAGCTGCCTTTGACCATTGAGTTTCAAGCAAGAATGTGGGTCCCTTTTCAAGCTGGAGATTTAGGGAGTGAGCAGAGGTTTTGCAAGCTGTGGGGACGGGGACGGGCCTCCAGTGAGAACACACAGAGCTGCACCTGGTCATAATTTTCTGCTGCAACTTTTTTTCTGCCTGTCAGAAAATTTCAGCACAACAAAACAGATATTTCTAGTGGGGATGCACCTGTTTTGAGCACTCTTTTTTTTTCTTGCAGGGGGAGGTACAGAATTAAAAGAAGGGAAAGAAGCACAAAACTGGAGGACAGGCAAGCATAATTCAGTGTGTCGTCAAACTTGACTCCGAGATGGGCCTTTGCCTTAGAGCTGCTGCACTCTTGGCAAACCTCGAAAATCTCAGCGGCACCATCAGTGCTGGTTATAATTGTCAGAGACTTCTACAGGTGCAGTTTTGCTTAGCTAATAAAGAAATGGTAGATAACTCACTGGGAAAACAAACAAACAAACAAGAAAAAAAAGGAAGATATGCTGTGGCCCAAATTTGAGATAAGGAAAAGGATCCCCAAGGAGAAGCTGGTGCAAGATTATGTTACCGTGTGCCCAGAGTGGATATTAGGTTCAGCATTGCTTCTGTTTTCCCTTGGTTAAGTCAGGAAATAGGAGGGCTTTAACTCAACTAGGAGTTGAGTTGGACAAAGGCTTTTTTCTAAATTTCTTGTTCACTAAGTGGGCAATTTTAAGGTGACCCACATGACTTCTGAATAGACAACTTGTTTCTGGAATATAATAACAAAGTATGCCAAGACATTTTGCTCTAAACTTTTCTAAAATAAGCAAAGATTTATTTTTGTTATTCCTAAAGAAGTTTAAGAAATATCCTAAACTACGAACAAAATGTTTTGTATTGAATGTCTGGAGCAGTATGAAAGGCAAATCCACTGACTAAGTAACTGAATGTCACTTCTCCCAAATTCACTTCCACAGGAAGAATACAGCCCCAGTAACTGCCTCTAGCCCCAGCCCCACTGCACTTTGCAACCCTAACTGCATATTTCCTAATGAGCTCTGTACAGTTCGTTTGATGATACTTTTCTGACTAGGCTTAGCTAAAAATCATTCTCTTTGACCCATCTCTATGGAACAGGGGAAGTTTTCATGTGGGGCAATTTCAATTGGCAGAACATTGTCTGGGATCTCGGTCCTTCAGTGAGGATTTTCCCTTGGTGCATATTCCAATACAGCTCTCTACATTGGGCAAATCCAGTAATGCAGGTGACCTGGTTCATTTTTTTAGAAGTGAACTGGCCCATGTCTTTTCAGTGGCAAAGAATGCATTGATTTGAAAGATGATGTATATGACAAGAGGAGGTGTTTGTGCATATCAGCTCAAGAAAGAGTGGTACTCCCTGCACGGGAAGCAACAGGAAAAGAAAATTGAGAGGTGACGATGGGGCCAGGAGCGATGCAGGCAACGCAGGAGGAAAGCAGGCACAGGAGGAGATAAATACGAAGGCAGGAAGTGACATCCATCTCCTGGCTGGTGAAGCAGAAACAAAGCAGATGCCAAGAGAATGGGATTAAAGGAATTATTACATTATATTGACAGTGGAGTTTTATGTGGATGCTGCGGGTGAGGGAGGCCTAGCATTTTGCCTCCTTGATTAGGGGATGTTATTTTAACCCGGAACATTGAAGCCTATGGCTTCGCTAAGATTAAGGATGCTTACACCACAGTGAGCATAGGCTGACACTAGGTGCTTGGCATTTTCTGTGTGTTTTTGGCTTAATCATTACAAAACAACCACCTGAAACAGCCACGCGGTGGCAGCAGACCCTTGAGGAATTGTTTGTTGGTTTTATTTTTTAAGGAAGAGATTGGCTAAATATATCCAATTTCAATATTCCAGACATGCCCGGCTAGAGGAGCTGTTAAAATTGCAAACACAGAGCCAGGAGCACCGCTCTGCCTGGGGGCAGCAGCTACTTGCAGAAGCAGTCGTTTGGTTTCATAATTTCATTTTTGCCCGTTGCTTGGGCGCTCCTGGCAAATCCTTTCCGGGGAGGAGCGTTCCCGCTCGGTGCTAGCGGCACGGAGCATTATGTAAGCAGTGAGGAGGACAAGGTGCTCATCGCACAGGGCAGCGTGTCGGGGCCCTGGGTCGCTTGCCATGTCTTGGTGCCACCACCAGGCATAAGCATCATGCCCAAGAGCAGAGCTGGGGCTCCCGGACCATCCCCGTCTCCCTGGGCTGCTGGGAATTTCCAGTGACATCGGATGAGGGTCCCATCCCTATTGGCATCTGCTCCAGCATCAGGCTTGTAATGGGCCTGGTTGAGATAGGACCCGCAGGGATCATCTCTCATACGGGGCCAGTTGAAGTTGAGCAGTCTGGCAGCGCGCGGCACAGGAAAGTGCAGCAGAACTTGTTTTCCTTAAGCTGCTGCCTATCCCTGTCCCCGCTCCACTTCCTGCCGTGCCAGCCCTTTAAAGCACTCTGCACCTGAGTCCAGCTTGGGGAAAAAAAAGAGACTTTTCTTCCCCTCCTCCTAAGACTTTTTGTGCCAGGGATGCAGAAAACCAGATTCCCCCGGCCTGGGGTCTCTGCCAGCTCTCCCTTCGGGCTGACAGAGGGTCCTGCTGCAGGAGTACATTTTCCAATTGTTCTTGTATTAGCATATGTTTTATAGCATAGTAATGTCAAGCGCTATTTTGGGCTATGACTTCACACCGATGTCTCTGGAAAGCTACGCAACGCAAGGAGAAGGCGGGAGGAAACAGCCCAGATGATCTGTCATTGTAGCTGGAGCATGTGGGAAGAATCAGACTCCATGGAGATACAATCTACTCATCACAGGGTGATTCATGCACTGAGTTTTGCCTAGATGACCGGGTTTTCTAGACTGAGATGTGAAATGAAAGTAGTCCTGACAAATAAGGGACATCACTCAAAGGCAGGTGGTGCCTTGGCTAATTTGAGGCATGAGATGGCAAAATGATTGTCAAGGAACAGAGGGAAGGGTGAAGTTTGTCAGAGAAACAGATTTATGTTTCTTTGAGCTCAGGAGGACAAATAGGAGGATGCATTGCTGAGAGTGGGAGGTGGAACCATCAGCCATACAAAACAAGTTAAAATATGACACAGAATCGAGTATAATCTCGTCTCATTTGCAGTGGCCACATTAGTCTTGAATTGTTGGCAGATGCAGGTGTGTGTTGAGCTCTGTGTTGATATGACCTGCTGCCTGTATAGGCAGAGTTGATAACTGAACACCAACCTTGAATTACTTGTGCAACACAAGGGCTTGGGTCGTGTTTGGGGGTGGACTTTTAGATCACCTGCTTGGGACATGTAAATAGAAAGGATGGTTGGACTGTGGTGAATACCAAGCTAGCCATGAAGTTAACCATGTGAGAGGAATAAACTCAAAACTGAAAGCACAGAGGTCCCAGTCCTGTCGAATGTGGATTTGTCTTTATAGGTGGTCGGTCCTCATGCAGTTTTTGACATGCTGCAAGCTACAGCATGTAACACATAACCATCTGGAAGCACTGGGGTGTCCTCCTGCACTCTTCATGCCCAGTGTAGCAAACTTGTAGACAAGAAAGTGCTCCTGAGAGCAGAACCTGGTGCTCAGGAGGGCAAAGATGACTCCCCAGACCCAAACTGTTTCCTCTTCTGCTCTGAGCCCCATCATCCGGGATCCTGTTCCCTCCCCTCTTGGTAGCCCATACACCAGGTCTCTTTGCAAACTGGTCATGGTACCACACTGTATCAGCCCCTGGGCAGTGGAAAGGGTAAAAGCCTTATAAATTGTGCTGTATAAGTTAGTGTGGGGGTAGAGGCTGCTATAATCTACATTCTTGTCCCGGCAGAGGGATGCTGAGATGGATGCCAGTCTGCTGCAGTTACCACTTAAAAAGTCAATAGCTGTTGACTGATAGCCTGATGCTACATTATATTAGTTTTCTGGCTTTGGAAGCAGGAATATTTCACTGTATCTCCGATGCCAGCATGTGGCAACTGTACGAAAACACTGACTTTTTATAAAACACTGTACCTGCACTATGAGTTCCATGTATGGGTACAAAACAAGCTAACCAGGCTTTATTTTTTGATTAAGCAGGTGCTTCAATGCTTAGAGGGATAGGGAGGAAAAGGAGCACACCAACATGTGCCGGGATGATGACCAGCTTCTGCTGCAGATGAAAGAAGGACACAACTTGATTTATTGCTCATGTTCAGCACAATTAGAAATTTATAAATGTTTTGCAGTAATTTACCTGCCCTGCAGTGTCATAAAGTCCCAGCAGGTGCTGTTGTCCTCCTACAGTCACAGTTACTGAAAGAGAGAAACGGAGAGAGGCCAGTTATGAGAGGCAAGTGTGAAACAGAGGGTTCATTTTTATACTTCTCCGTATTCAGATGCTGATCCGTGCTTCCCAAACCAAGCTGATAAATTCAGCCCCAAGTGAAAGCAACCTGAAGTCACAACAAAAGCAAATGCTGTATGCCAAGCTCTTATTTCTTAGGAGGCAGCCAAATCAGATGAACTGCCCAAACTGCTGCTACTCTGATATCCAGAGACCACTGGATTTTTTCTTATGTCTATGCAGCCACCATCTGACACCCACTCGGTGCTGGAAATCCCAAGGAAATGGTTCCTGTCCCACCCTGCGCCTACTGGAGTGGGTCTAGTTTTGATTCTCTCAGAGGCCTTTTTGTTATTGTATTTGTTCAGGGTGGTGAAGCGTTAGGAAGTGGGTGGTGTTTGTGTGTTCGAGTGGTCTTGGTGGAGCCGTGTTGCCTCCCAGGCCATCTGCCTTTCAGCATGCGCGGGGAGGTCCTGTAATTGCAAGTGAAATGGTGGCACTTAGTTGTGCATGGTGGATGCTTAGAGGGATGCGGAGGAAGAGCAGCATGTGCTGGGATATTGAGCAGGTTCTGCTGCAGATGAAAGAAGGGCACGGCTTGCTTTACTGCTCATGCTCTCCACTGCTTTAGTACATGCCACTTTGAGCTTCACAAAATGTTTTCGTTGCCTCCGGTTGAACTCCTCTATTAGCTGATCTCTGTAATCAGTGTAATCTTATCAAGCATATGATCTGTGTTAATGGCATTTCGTTGACCAGTTAATCTCCTTAAATCATTATTACTCGACTGGAAAGAAGAGGAGGGACTCCAGTTCCACTCATCACTCGATGGGAAGATTTTAAATGTTCATTGGGAAACTTGCTCAGAATAACAGTGTTCTCAGGCTATGGTTAGTTTTAAGGCACACAAGCAAACAGTTTGTATGAGCACAGAGCTGTGGCTGGGAGAGGCTGGGGCTGGCATCTATTGACAGATCACCACCTGCAATTAATGAGATCTGAGAAAGATTAACATTACATTTGGCAAATAGGAGGCTTGAAAACATCACATAGGTTCTGTTGATTTTTTTTAAGCGGTAAGACTTAATGAAGAAAAACGTCTACCTGGCAGTAGAAACTGATAGTCACTATGCTGGGGAACTAAATCCTGCCTCAAATCTCTTAGACTTAAAGTCTCTGCCAGTGAGGTTGGACAGATTGATTATTCAGCAGCCTTATGAGCTTGCAAAGCAGTCTGGCAATTTTGCCAGTGTATTACAAGGACAGGATTGACATGCTGAAAGGCTCAGCGAGGAGCAGACTTGCTGATTAGAACAAGACAGGTCACCATCGCGTGACTGCCAGTGCTGCCTTGGCTCCGGCACAAGTGAGATGTGGAAAGAGGCAATGGGAATGGTGACCACGAGTCCTCCTCCCATTCCTGCCCTTGAGAGGTAACTCATACACGGTGTGGCTCTCACAACACCTTGAAAGGGGGGTAGCTCTTGAGTGTGGAGGTAGAACAAATGCTTGAGGCCCATGGTGGAAGAGCCTAGGGAAGGGGGGAACCCCAAGGGAAAGGGGTGCAGATGCAGACAGACACCAGGCAAAGGCCTTGTCACATTCCTTGAACCAGACCCAGACTCCTGACTTGAACTAGCTGAAGTAAGCCCTCCCAGCATGCTGGGTTTCAAATTCTTGGGCTGTATGGACTCTGAAAAATGTCCCAGTGGAGGTAGGAACTGTGTGGAGCAAACTGATGGTAGGCTTGCTTTCTTAGCTCTCTTCCAAGCAGCAGTCTGTGGGCCATTCCTGGTTCTGCCCTTGTTGCTAGAGGTATCTCTTCTACCCTAATCTCAATGTATGTGTGTGTGTTGCCTTTTTTTTTTTTTTTTTTCCAGTTGCTATCTCTGGTGAGCCTTCAACCTACCCCTGCATGAAGAGATGCAGGAGTCAAACCCTTTCTGTTCATTTACCCTATTCAAGGACCAGCTATGGCGTGATGTATCCTTCACTGAAGGCAATTTTACAGATGCTCTATGTCATCCATACATTGCTCAGCTGGCTGAGGTGGGAATATACCAAGTTGGCCACAGGTGGGCATCAGAGAAGCTGTATGTTCTTGGTTTAATTTGTATGGAACTTGCAGAATGATGCAGACAGCCTCCAAAGCAGGGTGCCTGCGTGGCAGCTCTGTGGCACGTGCAGTTGCTGATGATCTAACGTGCCAGATGAATCTGAAGAGGCACTTGCTATGCCCCAATATTGCCAGTTATCCAGCTTCATCTCTCATGATGGCTGACCCTGAGCATAGGCAGACTGAGCTTCATTCTGCTTGCAAAACATCAGGTCAGTTCTTCAGTGTTTTAAAAATTTAAAGATCACACAAAAATTTCCTCTATTCAGGCTCAGGATTTTGCTGTAAAATTTTGCTGACCCATCTTGTGGTGGCATCTGACTGACAGAGCTGCACTGGCAAAAAGCCCTGGTACAAATTGCTGCCTTGTTCCAGTAGGTAATAGGACTTGGAGATAGACTGCCTGGATAGAAGTCCAGGCTATCTCAAGCATGCTCTGGCAACCGGGCACGCTGTAACGCTTCCTAAACCATTATCTGTGCTCTGTGGTCCATGAAGTCATGGTAAATATTTCACAGCAGGTCTGTGGAACCACACTGAACAGTTACATTGATAGTTTGTCCAGCTCAGTTTGGCTCAAGGTGCTCTGCGGCAAATGCCAGGGTGGGATAAAGAGGCCAGTGGTTTTCTAGCATTACTCTCTGTGTATTTATGGGCTAAGAAATGCAAGAGGTTTTGAAACATACACTCCAAATCACAGTTGCTTGCCCAGCACAGTAGCACTGCACCCTGTCTCATACTGGTTCTGCAATGAGTTTATGTGCAGCACCAACCATTTCACTCTCATTCTCTCTCTTTTTTTTCCCTCACCATCAAGCTTTGAATTTTATTTCTTTTTGTTCGTTGTGCCAATGTATTTCATCATCTGACAGTACCCTGGCTGCACATATCACGCCTCCACAGCTTACAACCATCACCCCCTGAAAACTATTTTGTTAGCATAACTTTGGCTACAGGCAAACTGCTGTATTTGGATTTCTGGTTCTGAATATAGAAGGAACCAAATGGCCCGCAATGACAGCTCAAATACTTGCTGGCACTTGTAACAACGACATCTAGATTAATGTATTAGTGCTGAAGTCTCCACCACATTTCCATGCAAGCAAACCAGGTGTCAAAATAAATGGCTCTTGCCTGTGAAAGCATCATAGGATATTTATACTAGGAAGTTTATCAGTCCACCTTTGCCAGGCAAAAAAATGCTCAGTATATCCACCTAGTGGGTCGTATATATGAGCTGATATTGCAGGCTTTACTTTTGGCTTTATCTACATTTACATTTTCTTACCCTGTTCCTATCTCTCAGCGGCCAACTCTACTGCAGGCTGATGTGGATGTCCTTTGCTGCCACTGGGGGTAACAGAGGCACATTTACAGGCTAGTGAGCCCTATTTTTGTACTCTTTGTACTCTTTTGTACTCTTGGAGTAATAACTTACACATTGTCCAGTTGTCCTCCTTATCTACTGGCTGTTGTGCAAAGCAACGTGGAAGTGGCTGGTGTGCCCAGTTTCCCAATGCCACTCCAAGACCAACTTTTTTTTGCTCTTGCAATTATTTGTTGCATGAATCCTTAGCTGAAACTATAACTGAATTGGATCAATGTGCCATCTACTGATCAGGTACTAAGGAGGGCTATTTACTAGTAATGAGTGATAAACTAAGCAGTATTTATAGCTTTGAGTTAAATTCTGTGAATAACCATTTTAAAATATATCTATCAGGCCTGGAGATAAACTGTTTGGATAGAAGTCCAGTGCTCCACCAGCAGGGTATTTTGTATATACACATGCATTTTATATACAAAACACATTTATGTATATGGATTTTTTTTTCCACATACATTTCTAGTTAAACAAAACATTTAGGTTGCTGATTGAAATGTTTAGCCTTGATTGGGGCATCATAGTTGTGCCCAGGACATAAGCAAAGAGGAAAGGTTAAAATTCACCAAGGAACCTAGGTATCATTGCAATAGTGGAATAGGATAGTGGAAGACGGCTCCGTATGCAGTCACTGGGACAGGGATAGGAGCCACAGTGTCACTGTGGAGGTGACCACCTGACTTCTGTCTCCTCTACCTCCCCCTCCGCAGGATGATGAATTGTCCTGGAAAACAGTGGAAGAGCTTCAGGGAGAGGCGTGACACAGAGCCGCCAAGGGGACCGGAGCAATCGTCAAAGAGGTGAGAACTGAATCTCCCACTTCTCAAGTCTCAGCATGTGAAGAAGCTGATGCCCCTTTTTCTTTGTGAATATGCCCTAAATCCACATGCAACATCAACCTATGAAACTGAGGCTTTTCAGCAATGCCAGAATTGTTCATTCCAAGCTTCTCCCCCATATTCTTTACCAGGAGGAATTTGGGGAGCGCAGAAACCTCCTCCTGCTCATGGGCTTCTGCTGCTGTCTGGGACTTGACCCACGCAGGACAACAATGCTCTTGTTGGAGCTTGTTTGAAGAAAATTGATAAAAAATCCTGTTTACAGTCTTATTTCTTTTCTTACAGTAGAACTGCTAAATGAAAGTCTCCGTGGATGATACATGAGGAAACCTGTTACGCTCCAAGCAGGGAGTGAAAGCCAGTCAAACTCAGAGGCTTTTAGGTCTCTACTTCCCTTTAGTTCCAGTAAGTCAGGCACTCAGTGGCCACTGAGACTGCATGTCCCTGGCTTAAGTAAACAGCAGCACAACTATTCAACGAGAATACAAAATAATTACAGGTAGTACATTTTTGCAGCACCTTCTGCCTTTTAAATGCTTCAAGTGCATTTGTGCATGCCGTTTTGTGTCAAATTCTTGTGAAGAAATATCTTTCTCTGGCTGCTGCAGGTGAGGAAATCAGACATGGGGCTGCTAGGGATTAGCCTCTCGCCTGCTGCTTCGGTTTGGACTGGGTCAGCGTCTGGGGAATCTCGTTTTAGCTGCCACGGACCTGTCTTGCAGAGACATTACGCAGCTGCAGCTGAAGCTGGGAATGCTCAGGAAGTCTATAAATTAAAGCCCTAAGGAGCCTACAATCTGGCACCAACCAAAGGAAGCTAGTCAGAAGAAAAAAAGAGTAAGAAAGACCTTAATGGCCCATGCACGTCACTGAGGCCAGGTATGACAGCCGGCTCAGCTGAGCTCTGAAGGCTGCTAGTTGCTTTGGCTACAAGACTGTCCTCTGTGCTGGCCTCTGCTGCTCTTCTCCTGCAGAAATATTCCCTTGCCTTGAGGGAGCGCAGGACTAAAACCAAGCAGGGCAGAGGAGAAGGAGATGCTGTCAGACCCCTGCTCTCACCAGGCTGCTCTGCTCCCGGTGTCTGCGACTGCTCGTGGCTCAGGCTCACACCACCCTCCACGTCCTGACTCCCTCTGTCACCGCAAGCAGGATTTGATTACAGAAAAATTGACTTTCTCCCTCAGTCTTGTCCTGCAGCTTAACTGTATTCTCTCTGAAAGGAAACTCCAAAGATTGCTGTTTTGCCCTGTAATTGGCCTGCACGCAGTGCTTCCCATGCAAATTGTACTAAGTGCCTTCCTTAATTACTCCTGTAATCGCCGCCCACCAACACATACAGCCCTTTGATAGCAATTTTCCAGGGGAGGTCTAGAAGAGCTCTGAGCAAACCTTATCATTTTATCTCACCTCATCAGTGGATGAGATCTATGTTCTGCTGAACAAATACTTTTGCCCATCTGATATTTACAATATCCGAAAAACATTTACAGTCTGCTTCCTGAGGTGGGAGCAGAAAGAGGCCTCCGGGGCCAGGATTCAGCTGATTTTACTCTTGGTCTAATGAGGTAGGGAGGAATTTGCTGCTTTGTCTTTAGGCCACAGACATTTAGTGATTTTAAAGCCAGATAGCATTCATAGCATCATTTATTCTGCTCTAAATAGCTTATCTAGTGTCTTCCTACAAGGCATATTTTCTTGTTCTTGTGTCATTCTTGTAGCTGTTTTTCAAATGCTTTTTAAAGCAGTCACTAGGGCTAGATAGTATAGTCTATAAATGGTTTCATTAATGATCTAGCCAGAGGTAACACAACTTTCCTATTTCTACCTGTTATTCCTCAACTACTGTTCTAAGCCTCTCATTGGTTCTGATTATTCTCATTACTTAATGCATCTTGCAGCACCCTATGCCTTTTCCTAAGGCCAAATCCAAGTCTCTCTCTTTTTTTTTTTTTTTGTGTGTGTGTGTGTGTGTGTGTGTGTGAGGATCTCAGCTTTAGTGTTTGCCAGCCTTTTGGTTATATTGTTTTTAACTCTCATGGCTGCAAGGATAACCTGGAAACTTTAATCAGGTGCCCACTGAAGACTTTCGCAAGAAGAGGGGCAAACAGCCATCCTGCCACAGCCATCTTGTGGTGTGGACGTCATCACCGAAGAGTTTAGGAAGTGTGAGACTATCCAGAGACAAGCATTTTCAGCAGGATGCTTCAGATATTTCTGGAAGTTTCTGAGAGCCACTATCCAAAATCTCTGTAAAGCTTCGCTTCCACACTATTTCCCCACTGCTTCCAAGGTTCGCTTTTCTCCGTGGACTCTTATTTCACTCAGCAACCTCACTGTTAGGTAAGAGCAAAGAGACAGGCACCAGGATGGACGTGACAGGGAGCATCCGCCCTGTTCCAGAGGGTCCAAGCACAGCTTGCATTACCAATGACAGCTCTATTGTCCCATTCTGCAATAGAAAGGGATTCATCTGGCCAGGGTGATCCCATAGGCAGATTTACGACTTGCTCTATGTGCTTTTTAGCATCTGAGAGGAATTAGGCCATAGATTCAAAACTTGCCCACAGCACTCCACAGCTAGGTATTTGCTGTGCAGAGACAGCTAAAAAAACCCAGCATGCCAGTCCACCAATCATTTTTATTTCAAACAACAGGTATGAAGTGCTGTAAATCTTTCAAAGTGCATTATGAAGACGGGCTTCAGTGTTGGCCAACTTACATGACAGAAGAGCACACAAGCAGTGGAGACGGATTAAGAAGATCAAGCAGAATGAATCTAGTCCAGAAATGGATGAAAGAGAATGGAAATCCCCAAAGCCTTCAGAACAAGCACAACACTAAAGCGTGAGCCAGCTTCTTCCCAGTCTGGGACATTACTTATTTATAGACAGCATGAATGAAGTTGATTTATCAGAATCATTGACCTCATTGTTTGTAAAACCAGCAGTGGAGGATTTCCCTGCATCTCAGTGAGTTATTGCTGTGCTAATCAATCCTTGAGCAAACTCGGCCTCTCTGACTGTGGAGTCTCAGGAACGTGGGGGTCTCTTGGCAAGGAGAGCTGTGCCCAGTTCCTCCAGCATGAGAGTCCTCAGGGAGCTCTTGGAAGTTGGACAGTGTGTAAAGGGTGTTCGATAGAAAAGGCTAACGTGATTATAGTGCTTGGGGAATAGAGAAACAATTGACATTGTGTCTAAAAGAGTGTTTTGTTAGATTTCAGTTTGCTTTGAATATTGGGTTGTGCATAGCCTGGGTGGTGCTTCCTGGATTGTTCTGTGCACCCTCAGCCATCCGTGTGGAAGGCATTTCTGCTCCAGAGTTAAAAATCTGATAATAACTGTAGATAAATGCTATAAATTTGCAGACACATCGACTCTGATGTGCTCATCCCAATGATACTCTAATTGAGGTCTTGTTACTTTCTACTGAAAGCAGTAAATGAGATCAAATGTCAGATATAGTAACTAATGTAGTATTCAGTAGCATAAATAGATAGAGCCCAAGCATTTAAAATATTATGATTGATCCTTTACAACAAAAAGTATTATGTGTCTTCTTAACCTTGATGGATGGGAAGTGCTGTTCCTGACATCATGTGGTAGTTTGTGGCACTGAGATGAACAAAAGAACAACATTTTGGCTGTGACTATAGTACGAGCCTATCAAAAAACTGAATGGCAGAATATGGATTATTATCTATATCTGTATTTGTAGCTCTCAAAAATATTTCAAAGCTTCCCTCACCACAGCATAGCTTCTAGGAATAACTTTTTCTGGAGCTGGGATTATGGATCAAGTCAATAACAAAAGTGGTAAAACTCTGAGATAACTAAACAATAACTGATAATCGTAGTAATCTTATTTTTAACTAGCAGTGCAGCTGACCCGACCTGGAAAAGACCACATGTTAACGGCTTGTTTGGCTTTATTTTATCACAGATAAACTTGGTGAAGACTTTCTAAATCGACTATTTGCTGTAACCTAATTCTGTGAATTTGGAGTCTTCTAGCAACGATGTCGAGAGCACAGTAAGCAGAGCAAGGAGTGTAGATTTTACTCAAAGGAGAAAATGTGGGAATAATTAGAATTTTTGAATGTTTGCCTAGCTCCTGCTTACTGCCCATGTAAGACAAAAACAATTCCTCTATCTACAGCTGTGCACCGAAGGAAAAAAACAATTGCTAAAATAAAGTTAAGCCTCTTATTATGGAAGGAATGTGAGATTTGGCAGCTAGCATCACAATAATGGAATATTAATAGCAAAATGCAACAAATCACCATAAAATGTTCCCAGGCAATAGGCAGGGTACTTCACAGAATTTTTTGAGGATGGCAATTTGGAGAGCTTTAATTTCTAGAATTGCTGAATGATTCTTGGCTAGGCATGGCTAAGAGTCCTGTTGGACTGATGTTGTTTTCTGCTGGGCACTCTGGATCTACATATCCACTCCATGTTCATCACTGCTGGAAACTGTGGTGGAAAAGCCAAGCAAGAAAGGGGCACAGGCCCTGCAGCTGGCTCAGGGGGTGGACGGATGCTTTGCTGATGCTGCAGCCCGCAGTGCACTGCCAGCACATCCTGCTGCTGCCAAACGTGCTTCGAGAAACCAAGTCCTCTCTTTGTCACTCTGTGGGGCAGAAAGAACAGGTGGCAAAGTTAGGAGGAAAAAACTAGCTTTGAAGTCTGCAAAAGGGGACGGACGTGTGTGTTTTCCGTAACAGCCTGGAGTGAAGGGAAGTATGATTAAAGCGCAGGAATAGAAAGCAGAGAGCAGCCTGCTCCCTGTGTAAGGAGCCCATCTTTCCTATTCCTTACGCCCAGTGAGTAGTCAAGCTGGCCAAATCCTCGCTGCGGCAGCGGCAAGAGCCAAGGCGGGATGTGGCTTGCGACGGGCTGGCGCGTGCCTGGGCGCTGGAGCAAGGACCACGGGGGACGCGCACGTGTCACCCGGACACTGCCCCGACCCTCTGAGCAAGACACCTGCAATCCAACCTGCAGAAAGTGCTTTGGGCATTGCTGCAAGGTCACAGTAAAGTAGCTTGAAATAGTTTCTTCTTCTCTGGGCTGTAAATTGCCCGGGCAAGGGCACATTTGGCACATGGAACCGAATCCAGGAGCCTCACAACTACCCATGCTATGGAAACCGTGGGAGTTGAGGTTTAGGTTTGCTTGAACTCCTGCACTTCCATAGCTGATTTTTAGGAAAGGGGTAGATTAAAGGACTTTTCAAGGTGCGTTTCAACACTAGCTTTTTGAACACAGTTGTCTTGTTGAAGTTTTACCCTGATGCTGGCTTTTCCAGTGGGTGTTTCCCCATGAGGAACTGGTTGAAATGACCCAAGGAAGGCCGCGATAGCATCACTGCCTTGCATTTCACAGGAAGGGAAGCCTGGCCCCTGGGCTTACCCTGCTCCCAAACCTTAGCTGCTATTTACCCTGCAGCTTACAGAGATTAGCCACACATTTTGTCCAGCAGCAGCTCTAGAAAGATAGGAGTGATGCAGCAGAAATGTTAAACCCAGTATACAAATGGCTTGAAAGTATTTAAACGTTCTGATAAGGAAATCTGAAGTTAGGAGGTTTTTTTCCCCCATGGTTGAAAAGCACAAAAGTTTTAAATGTTGTTAATGCTTTTTCTACATCCTGCTGAGAGCCCTCCACGCTCCTCTCCGGTGTGGCAGCAGCTACAGACAATGAAGTAATTGTGATTTTGGAAAAGCAAAGGATCCAGCTGGATGAAATGCCTGTTCTTAACCCTGTGTGTGTGTGTGTGTGAAAGCACGTGAGCAAACCTGTGTGTGCTTATATGGACTTAGACTTTTTTCAATGGTAAAGGGTTGCGCTCACGCGAGGCAGAAGCCTCAAGAGATGCAACAGGGTCTCATTGGACTCGTCAGGGGTTTGGAGCCTTGTCCTATTCTGACCAGAGCTCTCTGCACTTCTTACTCTTAGGTTAAAATGGATGACGAATCTAGATTTTCTGTTTATCATTCCATGCTTGAATGTTGTTTTGGAATTGAATCATAGGTTTCAAAGTACCTGGACTTCCATTTCTTGCACTTCCCATTAGCTATAGCTCCACTTAAAACTGTATTTGCTTTTGAAAAGATTTATAAGGCTTCATTCACCTTTTCTTCAACCTAGCAAACATGAGAGTTGGTTCTGCTGAGCTCAAAGTAATGGCTTTTGGTTGGGGGCAATATCAGTCATGATGCTTCTAGTTGAAGAAAAAGATGAACTAATTCTGAAGTAAACAATGGCTATTTTTAGTAAATTGCAGTTAAAATATTTTGATTTGAAAAAAAAAAATGGTCATTTTAGTTCTGGAAGAGCAGAAATTTATGACCAAACTGATTTTTTTTTCTCATGCGTCTTTCCTCCTTTCACTTAAATGAGAAACAAATAAAGTGACCAAGATCCTGGATAGCAACATATATTTCAATTAAACATTGAAATATTAGCCAAAATGAAATTTGGCTTCTCTGAAAGTTATTTTTCCATCCAGGAAAATGATTATCTAGCTTCCATCTAACATTACTCAAGGTTGTATTTGCTTAACAATTTACAGAAATATACAGCTCTTAAAACAGCCGTTCTGCAAGCCAGTTTTCAGCATAATGCCTGGCAATTTTGGCTGTTTCGCATTGCTCTCCGGAGAGCTTGGCAGTACATTCCCTATTGCTTTTGGGAGCTTTAATCTGTATTGTGTATTGGAAGATGTTGACACACTTCTTCGGCTACATAAAAGTGTCTCTAACAGGGATCGCATCTGACTTGAGAGAGCTGGGACTTTGATAAAAATCACAGAATGCGGCAAATAAAAGAGGAATTAATCAAGGCAGAAAATCTGCTTTCCGGAAAAAAAAAAAAAAAAAAAAGAGCACGTATGATATGAATGGGAAAGCCTTTGATTTGAGTTGCTGGTTAGCGAGTGAACACTTTTCAAGCAACCTATTTTAGACAGTCAAACACACGTTTTGTCAGCAGAAAACCCTTGTTTTCGAGGCAGACCTTGTTCTTTGCTGCTATTTTTACGCAGCAACAGCTCAGCTGACGACTCTGTTGGATCAGGGCCGCGCAAGCAGCCAGTCGGAGCACGGCCTTCCTCTCTAAGGGGGAAGGTGGGGAGGAAACATTTCCCATTTTACAGCAGGGGAAGGAAGGTGCACCCAGGCGAAGCCGTTTGCTGGGAGCATAAAACCTGTATTTCCACCACTCTTAGTCCAGGGCTGTGACATCTTCTTCCAAAATTCCTTTCAAAACATCCCCAGAACTTGGAGAAATGGGTACAAGGGGTGGCCGGGTACCGTTTTCTCTTTAGCAGTGACAATGCTGCTGAGCTTTCTGGCGTGCTGGGATTTGCCATTGATTTTTAATGCAGTGGTACATTGCCAAAAGGTGCCTCGGGGTCTCGACTTATTGTAAAACTGATGGCACAGGCCAGTGCAGGGGCTTTTTCAACTCAATTCCAGCAAAGGAGCAGCGTGTGTTTCCAAGGGAGCAGCGAGTCCGTCTGACTCGTGGCCGAGCAAGGGCAGGTGGGTGCAGTGCTTGGGGAAAGCAAAGCACAATGAAAATGGAGGTAACTCTGGGCCGCAGAGCTTTGGCCATGAACCAAAAGCTTTGCAAAACGCAGGGGAGGAAAAAAAAAGCATATTTTTTGCTTTAATTGCTGACTATTTTTGTGTGTTTTGGGCACCTTTCTCTTTTCCTTCTGTCTCTGTTTTTCTGTCCTTGTTTCAGCCTGACCTTTGCTGGGTTGGGGCTGGGGAAAGCAGGCCAGCAGATTTTCACCCTACAAAACACAGAAGGTGGAATAAACTGCCCTGCTTTTCCCTCGTGTACTTGGCCTGCCTGAGTGCCTTTTTGGCTGATCTCAGGGTTACCCAGAGCTCCTGTGATCAGAGCCACAACAGGACAAATCCAGGGCATGAAATGGTGTCTGCAATTTGGCTGTAGGTTTGACCTTGCTGGGCATGGACCAGGCTGCAAGGAATGAGCTCTGCAATCTGTACCTAGGGAATAGGTAGCAGGACGAGGAAGGAATCGCTTTACTCCAGGTGAACCTCACATCCCATCTGCTCCCTAACTCCCTGTGGCTCCCTGGAAAAACTAAGTCTGAAGACAATGTTTTTCCCAAGCACCTACAGAATTAGTGCAAGACTAAGTCTGGTGAGACTCCTCTGTTCTTTGATAGCTGTTTGTGTTAAAGGAGAATTAATTCTCGACAGTGGAAATCAGAATTTTTATCCCTTTTCATAAGCTTGCTGGTGAAGCAACCATCTCTGATTTCCCAATGCAGTGTCTAAGCTCCCAGGTTTTCCCTAGTATCCCGCTTATTGGCCTCCTTTTCGCCTTTCAGCTCCTAGAACAGATGTTCTGTGTCTGACAAGGCCAAATCCTCCCCTTGCATCTATGCTCCAAACACAGAGCGCTGGTGTGGAGCGAGAGGCTGAATTTCATTCTGGTGGGGTTTTTGGAGGATGCTAGATTCAGTGGGCACCTCTTCCCATGTAACATAAATACAACAAGATTGAAGCACTTCCTGGGCTGCTTGCACAGGGAGAGACTTTCATCCTGGGAGTTAAGTAGGTTGGAGACCGAGGCAGCTGCATTATGTAATTAAGAGTCTAAATGACTGTTGAGACACTGTAAGGAGACGGGATTCTTTATAAAGTAGAAGCTGGGCTTGGAAAGGAGGGAAAACTCAGGAGAGCAGCAGGATGGCAGTGCCCTTGCGTTACAGCATTTTCCGTCTCCTCTCTGTGCCAGGGTGGCCCATATTCGTAGCTGTCTCCTGCGGCATGCCAGCCAAGCAGCAGGAATCATGCTCCGCCGTGGAATTCCCTGTTTGAGCCACATCAGAGCAGCTGCTATGTGGTGCAGGGATGCGAGGCGGCTGCCGGGCGTCGAGGCCGTCTCGCTTGCGCCGATGCACAGAGCTTTTTTGGGCAATTTAAGGGCCCCACCAGGGAGGAGTCTCACTGATGCAGCCTGGAGTGCTGCCCCCATGATGATGCTTGTGCGGCGAACGCTGGCGCGTGGTGGAGAGTCTTGTGTGTGCTCCCGCTCGCCCTGCTGTGTCTGCCTTCGCTGGCGGGTTTTAACCCTGCCGAGTGCACAGGGAAGGATGGCAGGATGCATCTCCTTTAATACCGCGGGATCGCGCTCCTATCACCCTCCAAACCGCGCAGCAGGATGGTGGGGAGAGCAGGAGCCTGGCGGCACTCTGAGACTGCCAGGGCAGTGTTTGGATATTGGATACTGTATGCTCTGTTTCTGGCTGTTCCCACCTTGATGGTTTTCCTCTGCCTTGTGTAAAACAGTGCTGTGTCTCTAATTTAGTTATCAGAGCATCATCAGGCTCCATGGGTCAAGGACTAGTTGAAAGGGTCCATTTAATCCTTGGACCTTTAGCTGGTGCTCGCAGAGAACCCAAAGCAGCGACTTGGAGAGCAGCTGTGATGTATCCCTGCAAAATGCAGCCGAGGCCCAGAGGCTAATTAGTGCCCTGAGTCAGTGGCATTTTTCTTCCAGGAATTTTGCTGCATCGTAACTTAAAGGTCGTCTTTCTCCTAGTGTGTGGAGGGAGCTGACCCCGATGCCAGTGTGACTCTGGGGTCCTTGCTCGGAGGGGCCGACCTCGCGATGGGCATTTGGAGTCAGCGGGAAGACGGCTCCGCGTGGTTCACTCCCGGTTCAAAACAGTACCAGGAAAGGCCCAATAAATCCCACATCCTCTGAAACCCCTATGTCCAAAGTGCTCCTTAATATCAAACCAAGCTTGCTAGTGTGCTAGTTGCTGCTGGTGCGTTGCCTTTCAGCTGTAGCTCCCAAGGAAGGAAGCACGTGCTTTGGTGCAAGACGTATTCCTCCTCGCCCGACCGAGGTTGCAGTGTAAGCTAAATCCAGCTCATCTGCGAACAGCTTCTAGGGACATAAATGTCCAAAGTGTTTCATGGGGTTGCCGTACACATGGGAACTTGCAGACACTTCTGCACAAGGTGAAAGGCAGCAAAATGCAGGTGATGGTCACGCTTTCTCCTGGCCGAGGATGTGGATGCAGAGCATGCATCTGGCTTTCCGGGGGCAATTTACAGCCGTTGCAGTTGTGTGCCTTGCTGTGTTGCACTCTCTGTAAATAGTTTGTTTGTCTCTTTAAATGCCAATTGCTATAAAATCATGGGAAAGCTGAGAAGCTCGTGTTGAGATTAATACAAACATATAAAAAAAATTTTTGGTAGGATTCCACAGATCAACACTTTGGCCCCGATCTTGCGGTTAGACGTGTGTGGGCAGATGCTTGTGTTCCTGCAGAGCTGGTCCAGCCCCAGGAGGAGCGCGCACGTGCTCTGGGGTCAGCTCTTTGCCGTGAGGTTTTTGCTGGGCTGAGTCTTCGTGTGGCATTTCGAAGAGCAGCTAAACAATTTCAGAGCACAAACCCATGGGTTCTCCCTGGGAATGGTGCTTTAGAAGTGACCTAGGCTCTCTGGAAACTCTTTTTGCTTTATTATTTACAAAGTATTGGCTAAAAAATTCCAATATGGGAAGAGACTAATACAAGAAACTGTAGGTGCCTTGCTATCATCTCCCGCACTGCATTGTTAGGAACATTTGGTCAACACAAATGGAGGTGACAAGAAACACGGTCACTTTTGAACACTTTGTCATCTGCATTTTGCAACAGACAAAGACTATTATTCAGGAAACATTGTTTTACTGGTTCTGCTTGCTGTAATGTCTTTTCAGAGCTGACTTTGATTTCTTCAAAAGATTTCCCTACAAATAATATATTTTTCTCATAGTGGGAAGTTACAGGTTTTAGTTGCCTCTATTAATTGTGCTTTAAGTATTAATTGGGCTATTAGATATTGGTAAATATTGTGGTCCTGAAATGCTAGTCTTAGCTGCTCTCATTATGTTAAAGGAGTCTTCGTGTAGAATAAACAGACTTACAGGAATTTGTGTCACCAAACTGGCATTCACACTCTTCCATCTCATTGAATTCTACCTTGTTACCAGTCACTGGGATGCAAGTTTTGCTCTCAACGACTCATGCAAGCCCCCCATCTTCAACCCACCACTCCCCAAACAGCTCAGGGATGTACTTTCCATAGAAAAGTACATAAATCCATGGGATTTATGTACGTTCTATTTTGTTGCTTATTCAGGAAATTTTGGAGGATGGAAAATTAAGTCAATCACCTAAAAATAAAGTTAAGCTTAAGTGAATGTTGTGTTTCACTCAAAGGTTTTAATGGCAGATCAGGCTTTAAAATAACAGTTGAACACTGTTGGTTTCATATATTAGGACTTGTGTCCTGCGTGCTCCCAAGTATTTTAGCTTGAACTGAGTGAGCACAGTTCCAGTAAGATTTTTGATGGTAGCACCAGGACTTTCCAGTGTGGACTCATGACTTGTGTCTTTATTAGAGACACTGTGGCCAGAAAATGCCCTAGAAGTTTGTCCTGCCAAAGAGACCGTTTGTACTTCTTTCAATGATGCATTTAGGAGATGTGCTCTCACGAGGCGTCTGTTTCTAAAAGATCTTCCCTTCCAGGCTTTCCAAGGTCACGCTTCAACATGAGACTTGAAAATCTTAAATGTCAGCACACAGTGGGACAATATGTTAAGCACACACAGGGCCTAACTAAATTGCCTCTTTTTCCTCACTGTGTTAGCTTAAAAACTTATAGAAATATGGGCAACTTTGCTATGAGATTTACCACTATCCAGCCCACTCTTTTCGTGACAGTGACTTTTGCACATATGCCCAGAGCACCTGCATATTGCTCAGATCACTTCTTTTTTCTGTGCTGTTTCTGTATTTCTTAAGTCTCCATCTGAATCCCACTGAGTCAAGAGTAAAGTCAAATGGACTTTAAAGCAGGAACTGACTTTTAAGATGCTCTTTCTCATTTGATCTCAACACTGACTATAGATTGCAAACGAATGGGCTGCAAGAATAAAAATAGGCCAGTAGTGAGGGTTCCCTTTCACCCTTAGAAGTGAGATTCCTGTGCAAAGTGCTCATATCCCCTCTGCACTCACTCACGCTTTGGTTTGGAGAGCCTTCATTGGGATGCTAACCATACTGTGCTTAAGAGCTGCCACTTTCAGTACGCAAACAAAACACGGACCTTGTTGGAGGTTTAAGCTGGTGTTTGAGGTTAGCCAGAGCAGAAGAAATCGCTCCTCTGGAGTTCAGTCCTGTGACAAATGTCAGCAGCTTTACATGCACGTAGGTGCCAGGCGGGTACAGCTGACACCGCTGCTGTGCATCAGAAATCACCTCGGCAAGCAGGACGTGGCCAGTGTGATCCAACACCCGGTGACAACCTTCATTCTGGGCTCTTGAGTCCCTAGAACAGAGCAATGCTCTGCTCCGCTGCTGAACTCACGGGCCGCACGTAGAGATGAATAAAGACATTTGCTGCTAATCCTGCTGGCTGGGATCTGCTCTTGGCATCAGCCCAGAGATGCTGTTCACCTCTTATATGACTGAGAAAAACAGCGGAAAGGAGAAAGCTTTGCAAAGTATTAAGTGCTGGAGAAAGTGTAGAGCAAGGCTCATTTCACTCGTTTAAATACGTGGTAGAAGTATGTCCCTGGAAAGAGCTGGATTTGGACTGTATGTACACGTGTACACGCTGCATCTGGCATATAATGGGGGCTCCGTCCACTGACGGCAGCAAGACTGAACTTTGTAGAACGTGAAAACCAGCCAAAGTCTCCACTGTATAAAACATATGTAGGAAAATGGCCCTGTTGTACCCAGCTTTCCACAGTGAACGCAAAAAGACTGCATTGTATTTTCCAGGCACTGCCTGAATACAAATTCATAAATATGGTTAATATGGTTCTTTTGCTTCCACAACTTTTCTTCTCACAGTCCCTGTTTACTAAAATGCTAAGTTATTCATTGAAATTCCACCTCCAGGGGAACAGTCCTCCACCAGCCGTCCACAAGAAAACAGAGCGAGCTGTGACAGCAGCATCATTGTGGTGAGCTTCTCTATGCTCTGCTGGTATTTTTTTGAAAATTTTCCATTATTTTGGCTAAGAGATCAGTGCAATTCTGTAATCTCGGTTGTGCCTTTGATTCTCTATTATCAAGCAAAACATGATATCATGTAAAGAAAACACAAGAATCAGAAACCAGTGCTTGGATAGCCTGGGAAGGGCCTGTTTTAATATACTTTTTTTTCTATGATTCTGTGATCCAAGCAGTAATGAGTTACTTTGCCCATCTGGCCCCAAGGATATATACACACAAACAGATATATATACACATACATATATATACATATAGTCTTTCACAGAAAAGTTTTCCACAAAATTTCCCAAGAAAGGGGGCTGGAGGAGCACTCTGTGTGGGGGCACAGTATCCTAGAATTATAATTCGGTTCTCCTCTCCCTCTCCTCCCTGTCTCTTTAGATTTAATTATCATCTTTTCTCCTTGTTCCTTCAACTAACAACCTTTCAAAGAACACAAATGCTTTCGGAGCCATAAGGAGAAAACTCTCAGCTAATGCAATGACCTTCTAGAAGGAGGAAGATCTGAGGCTAGAAGGTGTTTTTAGGCTTTTTTTTGAGAAGGAACCAGGTAAGAAGAGTGTCCCAGGAAGTCTCCTTGCTCAGCCACAGGGTCAGTGTGGAGGAGAAGAGAGGTGCTAAATTGTGGGCATAAACCAGCTTTGACCTCTTACTATGAGACTGTCTTTTATTTTGAAGAGATTCTCTGCTCTCACAGGTTTGACTGTGGTGGAATTATATCTTCTTTCCACAGTTTGAGGCTAGCAATGATATTTTATAAAGCTGAAATGGGGGAGGAGGAGAAAGGAAGAAAACAAAAAGGCAGAGGGGGAAGATGTAGACAACATAGCAGAAAATGCAGGCTATATACTTGCTTTATTTAGCTGAAGCTTTGAATGGCTCGGAAACGATACCAGAACCTTTAAAAGGCAGAAAATATGTTTCAGGGTATAATTACATGGTTACAGTATAGTGATATAGATAATTATCACCATTTGAAAATGCCTTTTATTCCTATTTTTTTTTTCCTTTTTCTTTCTTTTTTTCTTTTCTTTTTTTTTTTTTGTATTATGCCTACTTTGTGTACCATATTATCCACATTTATGGATATCATCCACTTCAGGATTTGGAATTTATTTATTTAATTTGCATCAATCACCACAGGTTGTTGCTGCTATTTGTTGGAAGTGACTCATTGGCAAATATTACAGGTGAAGACAAAAACAGCTCTGTGCTCGATCCTAATACACGTATTCACTGTGAATACAGCAGTAGTCCCAGGAGATACGGAAGCTGGTCCAGATGACCAAGGCTATCAGGATCTGGCCTAGCGTACCACATTTCATTCAAGGAGCAGCAAAATCTCATCTGATCTATGTGGACATTATATGAAGCAAAGTCTTAAATTTTGGGCCCTGTAACTTTCACATATGTTGCTACCACCCACCAGAGACTAGTCAGATGCTGGTTGGAACATGCGCTTGAGATTATGCTTGCCTTGGACTTGGAGATGTATGCGTGTACTTGTTTATGTGAGACTTGGGAGGACAAAGGCTAATTAAATCCCACCCTTCCAATAGGATATATATTTTTTCAACCCCAAAGCAAATTTTCTATGTCTGTGTGTTTTGGCTTTTAAGCTCAATAGCCTGCAGGCATCAGCCACGTCAGCAGAGAAATGGAAAGCTCATTATTACACTGTTAAAAGGTTTAAATCTTAAAACCAGAGGCTATAATAACAGCAAATGGGATATCAAAGACATGCCCTTATACCTGATCCTTTCACTGACTTTAGGCAGGGGGATGCTGTGAAGGGTGTTTTTCTGTGCATAGACCATCCAACCATCACAGAATATTGAGTGTATATATACATATACATGTATATATGATATTATTGTATGTTCTTATTGAACCAAATAAACAGAGTGGAAACAGATTATATGACTTTCAGAAGTAAAGAAGCCCTTCTGGTCCATGTAAGACAGTGATCACTCTCTGCCCCATCCTGCTCTGAACAGAGCATCTGCTGTGATGGAAGTTTCACACAAATTTCCCAGGACAATTTACTCTTCTTTATTATTGGTTTTACTAAACCTACTCTACTCTTATTATTGGTTTTACTAAAATGTTGTTCTAAATTTTGTGCTGTTGCAGGTTTTCTGGGCCATTCTGCATGGACTCCTTAAAAAAACGTTCCTTCCTTCTGCTATAAACTCCCCATCCTCTGCTCCTTACTGGTCTCCCTAGACTATTGCCTTGCCATTCTGGATTGTTTTTTTCTACACACTCCCCAGCCAAGACACTTATGGAAGCTTTTCCTTCAGACTTTGTCTTCTAAACCTTCCTTTAGTTTTTTCACCTTCTGGCTTATTTCCCATTTCCACAGCATTCTTCTGAGGCCCTGTGTGGCTGATTCAATCCACAGTGAGATAACTCCAACCTGGTCTTACAAGACATGCATTTCCACTGTGGTATCTTGTCTAGCATTGATCCTTCTTGCATACGTAGGTCAGAGTCAGATAGGGAATACTGTTTCTGAACTAGTAAGGATGCACCAAAAGCAAAATATCTCTGTCATGTATCTTTTTCTATGTAAGCATCAATCTTAAAGCTTTATCTGAATACATGTCCTTTAGAAGAAGTCTCCTGTACTGCTGGTTCCTTAACAGAAATAAATCAGCTGGGACCTGATCGTTCGGGGCATTCACAGCTCCCTTGAGGATGGCATCTCTCAGCCAAAGCCATCATCAGTGCAGCTGATCCCCGTTCCTCCTACAGGGCCTGGACCCACAGGTGAGGGCAGAAGGATTGTCGGCCAGAAGCCAAGGTGAGGCCATCTGCAGCCATCTGACACAGTGCGTGATGGTAGCTGGGGTGTATGGAGTGTGGTCAGGGGCTTTACTGGTTAAACACAAGCCACAGGTATAAAATTGGAATCGCAGAAGGGAAACCGATACTCAGCTGCTTGGCCCTGGGCATACCAGATACCTCCAAAATTTTATCAGCTTTCTAGGTGATCCAGACAAGTATATTGATGCTACTATTTTAAAAGGAAACCCTAGAAAGCCTGACTGGCTGGTGGAGCTCATAAAACCCTGCCAGATGCTCCCTACCAGTCAAAAGTGAAAAATATGGTCAGGGTTTGGGACACTTCTAGAGTAAATGTCAGCAACAGTCCACAGACCTTTGATTTTGAGACATGGCACTGCATTGGTCCTAGTGAAAGAGGCTGTGAGACAACATGCTGTTTCCCAGGGTTTGCTTCAAACCCTGTGGATACTTTCAGGCCTTCCCACGTGGTCTCCTGAAGTGAGCAGTCTACATCGGATTGGGCCCGGGCTATGAGCTGGTGTCCCAGCCTACGCAGAGTATAGAATGCTTGTTTGTTAAAAATGAAACTCGCTGGGGATTTTACATCATCTGTGAAATGCCAGGAATTACTTTGATTCTTTACTTCCACCTCACCATGGGAAGAGCCCAATGTCTAAGCCTTCAACTTGAGCAGTCTTGGTTTGCTATCCTGATATAATTCATGCAAAAGCGAAACAGAAGGACGATCATTTCCACTCTCTGTAGGCAGGCAAACAAAAAGGTTTGGATTGCTTTAATGGACCCTGATGAGACACAAGAATGGCATCATATCATCCGTGTCTGAGTGCTTCAGCACAGACACAACATTGAATTGATGGCAGAAGTGTGTGGCAGCAATTACTGCCATGAGAGTTGCTCTGGAAGGAAACACAAAAAATTCATTTAACTCCCTCATTCACCACTGTAAGTTAATTTGGACATGCTATATTCCCAACACAGTGATAAATTTAAAAATAAGCACAGCCAGGGTTGTAGCTGAAGAGGAGTTGGATGGTGCAACAGATCAAAATATGCTCCAGAATCTGCTGGAGTGTAGTTTACAAAAAGCTGCCTTTTAAATCTTGTGCCTACAGTCGTATTTCTTTCTGGAACGAAATATGGCGCTTCCAGCCTACAATATGAAGTGAGTCATAATATTGCCATTCTGCTCCCAGCGTAATTGGAACATACCTATGGTATGAAGTGGGAGAAATATTTGGCTAACGAGAAAGCTCCAGCTTTTTTTTTTTTTTTTTATGTACTGTCAAGATATGCTTAATAAATGGAGAGTATTATTTTCGCATTGCATAATACAGACTTTCCTCATTCTGGGGTTGTTTCAGCAAAACACGTAAGCGTGTGCTTATCTTTAATTAGTATTTAAGCCAAGAAAATTGTTAGCACACTTAAGGGGAGTACTTTGCTAAGGGTTAGGTCTCTTAGCACACATGGAGTTAGAGGTGTCCTTATCCCTTACTGAGTGGGTCCTGGTGGAGTCTTGCAGGAGATAGGGAGGGTCGGAGCACAGGGAGACAGACAAAGACCCACTTATGTTGTGAAGCAGAAAATGGTTGGAGGCACCCAAATTAAATGTGTTTTTTTTTCCAGTTTATGACAACACTCAGGGTTGATCAGAGCCTCCCCGGCAGAGGCACATGGTGAATAGTGTAGCCAGGACCAAATGGCTGAACGCACTTGTGCATGGAACAGCTTGTGGTCCTTCACCCTTTATATTTGCTATTGCCATAAGGATGGACTTCAGCAGTATCCAACTGTTAATAATATTCTACTATTCGATAGTATCTGAGGGAATCAAGGCAAGCAAAGCTTAGAGACCACTCCAACATAGGAAGATAACCTTGTGAGGCTTTCCTCGCTCACCTAAGCTGTTCTTCTCGACTGTTCAACACCTCCCACACAGGCCAGGATTCACCAGTCCATCTGTGAGAAGTGGAGGAAAGAGGAAACCCAGCTGTCCACCTGGAAAGGTGGTGACACAGAGCGTGAAATCCCCACCCCGGTGAAGACAACTCCAGCAGACCAGGACTGCACACCCTGTGCATGAGCGAACGGTGCTGTGGAGAGGTCAACAAGAGCGTTCTACACGGCCAGCTAGGAAAGGTTTGGCAAAGGAAATAGGGCTTAAGCCTTGAACTCTTCCAGGTGAAAAATAAAAGAAGGAGCAATCTGTGTGCAAGGAGGAGGCCAGCGGCATGACTCCTGAGTGAAGTTTAGGTCTGGAGCAAGGGTGACCTGGCCCTGCAGCCTACAGCAATGGGGACCCACGTGATGGCTCTACTTCCCTCCAAGAAACTGGGAATACTGAGACAAATCTGCTTTTCAAGGAAAATCTGATGAATTCTCATGTGTTGCTGCTGTTACACAGGAGATCTTCTGTGGGTTGAACTTAGGATATGCTTAGGATATGCTATTCTTCAATATTAACTACTGTGACTATTAACTGCTGCGGGGCCCGCTGTCTATAGGGCTTTAATGATTAAGATCAACTAAACTAACACAGTAACAATGGCTATTCAACCACCGATATAATTTTATTTTTTTTTAGTGTTTGACAGTGTGGGATGACTTGTTTAATGTTATATAGCATACACATTATTGGGCTGTACTTACATTTGAAGATCATTTTTTTGACGATCCCAGAAACCTCTGTGGGCAAGGAGAGCTCATGGAGTCATCAAGCTAATGAACATCTGAACATTTCCACCCTCCAAAGTGTGAAATAATAATGATCAACTTGTGCCATTTCAGCAGGAAAGAGTGAGCAAATGGCAAAGATGTGAGAGTTAAATCCTGTTTATACAGCACTACTGAGGACCACTAAGAGACTGGTTTGAGTTCGTTTTCATGGCAATTGAGTTTCTCAAAATCTGCCTCTGTAAAACCAGAATATATGGACTTGGGGTTCGGGAGCATGTTCTGATAAAGAGGAAGTCAGGAAGCACATGCCTATTTATCTCTCTAAAGTCTTTACTTTCTGTTAAAATACTAAAATGATAGTGATGTGTTGATAAAGGCAGTTTGGCCTATGAACAGACTCCTTGTTATATAGCAATCTCTTTGATAAAGCCAGATGTTTCACAAGGTATCAGCTAGTTACCTGGTCAATGATGGATCGATATCCAGTAACCCAGTACAGGAATAATCCAGAGGCTGAGGAAAAAAGTGCTTGTCCTCTTTTAGTCAAAGGAGAATGCTGGGCTCCAGTTCATTTGATCCTATGTATCATTTTATCATGACAAGCTTATTATTTCCCCCTAAGTCCTTGACCATATAGAAACTATATATTTGAGAAAATATTAGAGAGAAAAAGTATATTTGAGATTCATCTCAGGAACAAATCCTTTTGAACAAGACTGCAGCTTGTGTTGTCATGCAAGCCCTTTGATCCACGTTCACTGACCTCACACAATTTCTTTACCTGAGCTATGTGGATGATCACAATTTGCATTGCGATAAGTTTGTTTCAGCAAACTTGTTTTCCTTCATAAACAATTTTTTCTGGACTTTTTTTCCTTGCTTTCCTTTTTCCTTCCACCCTTATTCCTTCAGATATATTGATCTCTGTAGGCTTAGTTCTTCCTAATTTAAGATCTGTTTTCTTTTAAAACTAGCTACATGTCTGGGAAACATATACTCTGGTGTTCCAAGAGGGCAGAGGGAAGTGTTTCTAGAAATAGCAAGATGACAAACAAATAAGAGAGAAATTCTGGTCTTGGCTACCTTACTGTAAACTCAGCCCATCGATCTTTTTTTTCAGAATTGAAGTTTCCCATCTGTCAATTGGTGGATATAAATCCCAGTGGATGTTGAAGAGACATCTGGAGTGTATCCTTTGTACTGTTATGGTCAGTGATCATCACCCAGTTACCAGACAGTTTTGCAGAGCTAGGAGAATTTGTGGTCTTTTCCTCCAAATGGGTGACTGCAGAGTTGCAATATGCCTAACATCAAACAGCTCCTAAAATCTGCTTAGTGCCCTTATTTCCATAGCCCTAGGAGCATCTAGGCAAGCTGTTCTGTAAACTGCGGGGATGGCTCCTGAGGGATAGGCTCTCTGCAGGGCTGCGAAGGAGACCCTAATGGCTATGACTGTGCCTGTAGGCTATGGAGGAACAAGGGACCTTCAGCAATTCAGGAGTCTGAACGGGTAGATTTCAACCACTTGGGATAAAAATGAGGAGAGGAACCCAAAAGATTTCCTTTCAAAACTCCTGTTGAATGTGAATTGGTGCCCACATGGTGCCTTTAAAATATTCCTACCTCAGTTTTTTGATGAGGAAGAGAGAGGAGATTTTCCACACACTGACATTCAGCCAAAACTAGCACAGAGGTGCCCGGACAAGAGAGAAAAGTCTTCCAGCCAGCTATACCTTTTCTACCTCAAAAATGACTCTATTGTATAGCGTGAGTTCCAAGATGCGGCTTCATTCTGGGCTTTGCATGTTTTTTCAAACTGCTGTTTATTTTGTCTGATCTGCCCTGACTTTCTGGTTCCTGTTACTGTTCTCTCCTATTGTTGCCATTGAACTCTGGCTCCTGCTGGGATTATGGTGGAGCTGCTTTTGTCTGAAGAAGTATAAAGGAGATTTTTGAATATTGGCATGCCAGGAGAAAAGCAGGGGCGGCACCTTTTTGTTCTACAGACCCATTCACCCCTTTTATCTCCTGAGTCCTTTCTTCTGGGATGTTTTTTCATCAGAGATTTTTTTATTGTCTTTGTGCTAGCTATTCCTCCATAGCATTTGGTGCCCACTGTCCCATGCAGAGCATGGAGCAGCCAGGCCCTAGCCCCAACCTGAGCTGCCATATAATTTCCTTTGCTGCTCAACCTCTTTTGCTTCTGTTACTATTAAAAAAAAAAAAAAAGGAAGGGAAATAATCTCGTTTATTACCCGCAGTAAGTAACTGGGATTGCATCTGTGCAATGGTGAGTGGCATGTGAGCTGTTGTCTCTATTGAGCAGCAAGCACCCAAACAAATGACTGGGATGAAAACTCCCTGAAGTGGAAACTACAGACACCTCTCTATCTGCTTGTGTAAACTAATATAGAAAAGAAGGAAATGTAGGGGAAAAAAATCCCCAAACATGTGGCTTCTTTGTAACCTAATAAGTCTTTCTTTGGCAAAAATAAATTACACAAGCATTAATATATAAACATTTCTTTCCATCTCCTGCAAATATATAAGGGGGAAATTGATCTTCCTTCTTGAGAAATTATCTATTGTGTGTCATGATTCACTTCTTCCTAACTTCTAAGAAGATCAGCAGTTTACATAGAAATGCATGAAGCGAATTATCTGCTTCCTTCACTTATTTTATTGATCTACTCATTAGCTTTTTATTATAGTCAACACATTCCTTAACTTCAGAGGTCTCCTTTGACTCATATTTGTTTAGCCTCAGCTCTACGATTCCCAAAGCAGTTGAACCTGTCAATGTGTATGAGTGTTGAATGGGATTGCCTAAAAACTACTTGTTCTGTTTTGACTATCAAAATATGTTTACCAAGATTTCCTCATATTGAAGATCATAAGACTAGGAGTTACGTATTATGGCAACAGGCAAAAATATTTACAACTAATAGAGAATATATCTAATTTTAGTTACTCACACCCACCACTCCCATTGGGAAATGAACCCAGTCTCTTTCCGGATACACTTCTAGCTATTCTAGGAAGAAAATCCATTAGGAACTGTCAGTAGTGATTTCTCATTACTTCTGATGGCTCTGTTTTTATTCTTGCTTGACAGCTCACGGTGAGAGTGTGGTAGGAAGGGCTGCCTTCAGACTGAGGAAATTCAGTCCTCAGATACCCCAGATGAACTTCCTTATGTTAGAGGTAAGTCATGGTAGGGAACATGACTTTGAGCCCTCACCTGAGAAGCTCATGAGAAGGATGGGCTTTATATTTTCTCCATGCTCCATAAAGAGTGTCATTAGGATGTGACACTTCTTTCCACAGACGCCAGATATTGTGGTCAAAATCCCTGTTCCCATGTCACTGACTAGAAAACCATTCCCTGGAGCAAGGCCACGTGTCACAGACAGAGACTGAGCTGGAAAAATCTTTCAGAGAAACTTTTGCTAACTTCTTTGTTCTAGAAATAAATGTGGTCCTTGGTAAGTAGAAAAGCAGACTGAAAGTCATCAGAGAAGAAGAGAAAAAATAAAAACTGTAGGTAGCATATACCAGGCATATTTAACAAAAGGAATAGAACGTGGTTCAAAGACTATTTTCCCTTTTCCTAAGCACTACCCTGGTTTGCTAGAACTTTTAGGGATTGTGGAGCTCTCCCACCACCATTACATCTCTTCAAATTGAGAGAAAGTAAAAGCACATCTAAACTCATCCTATTTGAAGTGTTTTCCTAGGAAAATTTGTCCTTGTTTCACAAGCGTTTCTTTCAGTGGAAGTGGGAGGAAGCCTTTGGATAATAATGATTACAGTATAATAACTGTAAAATGGATAATAACAGTAACCAAGTAGAACTGGCCAGGGGATGATAATTCAGCTCTGTGACAACTTCTGAGGTTTTACAATTTGTTTTCATTTTACAATGGAATGAAAACAAAACCTTCAGATATTATGTTTTCAATTTAGGTCTTTCTTGCTGCACTGTCAGAAATAACCAGAGTGCCCTGGACCTCAAGAATCTTGTCCTTCAAAATATTTAAAAAATGTTTCAACTTTGATGAATCAACATTCTCTCCTGGTGGGATAGCTTGTTAAAAATGTTCTGGCCAGACCTTCTGCTAACCCCAAACTTCAAAATAATGAGTAGTATCCTGTAAAACATAATTGTTACAAGTGAGTTGCTTTAAGGTTTAGAGATTTTTTTATTATAGCTTTTCCTGCCATCCTCCTCCATTCTCCAATCCTCCTCTTCTTCTTCTTCATTTGTTTGGTTTGGTTTGGTCTTTTCTCTTTTCTTCATTCTCTTGCAACTCCTTCTGCCCTTGACCTTCCCTAGCTTATGCAGAAGGAGCTGTGATAAAATAATGTTCTTCTGATATGCCAGGAAAGGGGTGGAACCACAGAGCTGCTGGATTGCCTCGGGACTAGTGGTCTCTGTGGGGGTTCCTGCCAGAGTCCTGCAAAACCCTATCTGGCTGCTATTTGGTCTTTACTCCTCTAGGATGGCATTTTTTGCCAGGCAGAGTTGACATCTACAAGAAGGATGGAGGAAGCTGGAGAAAGGAAACCAAGAACTGGAAGGAGTTAATATCATGTAAGGTACAAAGTGTTTTTTAGTCACATCATGTGGGTATGAAGAGCCTCAGAGGGACAAGGTTCCCCATTGCTCTCAGGAGTTTTCACTCTGTTGTGCAAGATCCCCAAACTCTATTTTCCTTGCAAAATTTTAACTATATATATATATATAATTGCTCATGTTTATGCATTTAAATAGAGGGCAGGGGCAGAGAAACCCAGTTGGGAGGACCATCTGGAGAAAATACAAGTTATTCTTGCTCCACCATTTTCTTGGCATGGATTTTCTCTGTCAAACACTAATTCAGTTTTGGGAACTCATTCTGCATTCACAATCTTTGTTGCTTCTTGTTTTCTTAGAAGCATCAGGAGGTTTGTATAGTATAGCTACAAGAAGCTCTTTACAGGAAAAGAAATAAATTGGGCAATATGATACAAATAATGGAAGAATGAAATATTTCACCATTTTAGCAGTTTCCCAGGAGGGAGAGTGGAGGGAGAAAAAACACTTAACACTTTAAAACATTAAAATAACAAGAACCACCACAACCTCACCCCTCTGGACCTGAACCAAACAATTCAATGGTTTGGGCAAATTCCCAGCTGAACTCCAAGTGGCACACTCAACCAGAAAATATTTCTATGCATGGCAAGGGAAATTCTACATAATTATGATATTATGGGCTGGTTCAGCCATCCTGGAGTTCTTCTGCAAGGCCTGGTTTTAGGCAGGTTATCTATATGTTTTTGGAAATATTAACTGCCACTTTAATAATTTTGATCCTATTTTCATGTATGGTATTCTTGGAAAACTACTTTCTGAAAGCTGTATTACACATACATGTTTTTAATGAAAGATATTACTCCCTTGAGCTCCTGGGATGAGCTAAAGAATATTTTGAGCAGTAACTAGAAGGCAGTGAAGCAAAGGGAATTGCATTTGATTTTTGAGATTTACTGGTTACAAAGACAACACAAAGCAAGGGCAATGCTCTGAAGGCAAAGGGCCTTTCTAAAAGCTTAAATGACAGCATACAAATGTCCCTGTAGATTTTGTCCACACTCCTGTTGGAAATTTTAATGGCAAATATGCAGAAAGCAAAAATGGGATTAAGCAGAAAAGAAATTACAAACAGTTCTGTAGTGTTCTTTGTGTTTGAAAGGTCTCTCTGTAGTTCTAGCTGTCTAAAAATAAATATACAATTACAAAATATCTATCTAGGCATGTAGGCCTTGAGCCCACGGTGAGGTTGGTGTGTTTCTATAGAGTCCATCTGGGAACTGGGGCCATACAACTGATCCTGTCAACGATACCGTTGTTATCAGAGCTTGAATGGACACCACGAAGCCCAGGGGCTCTTCTCCCCTTCTGCAAGCCACTGCTTGATTTATATATTGCGAAATAGATGGTCTTGGAAGGCATATGTCAGTGGAACAACATATGGAGCTTGTTCCAGAGCTGATGCTCCCCACTGGAAATGCCTCACCTTCTAAAGGAAAAGGGGAAAACAGGTCTCTGCATTTTTTCTGCTCATTGCAGTAGCAGAGTAGCAGTGCTCACAGAAAGACTCTCAAGCAACCAGGCCCCAAAAGTTAGAACAGGACCTTCAATCTATTCCTAGCTTTTGGAGGAAAACACGCTGAGGTAAACTAGCTGGTTCTGAAATGGAGCCTCTGAGATTGCTCCGAAATAGGCAGCGCCCGAGTCACGGCAGGCCTGGCCTTGCAGGACGGAATTGCTCATAGCAGCTGGCCGCCTGCCCGCTCGGGAACTGGAGCATGAGACAGTTTATGAACTTAAAACACATTTTCCAACCTTATGGGATTTTCCTTATGGTCTGTTCTCAGCAAAGCAGCATTATTATTGTAAATAGATGCTCTTTTTGTCCCATCTCCCAAGGGACAGAAATTAATGTTATGCCTGAAAATGTATGTTTTCCCACTCATTGCTGAAGCTGTGCTTTTCCATAAGGTCTGCAGAAAGCACAGTATTAGCAGACCCTGTTAATATCATTACTTCAAAGTTATAGACAAATGTCTTTGCCAGAGAGTCTTTCATAAAAAACATTGCCTTCATTCCCTCAGAACTGCGAGGGTTGGAAAGGAGCTTTATGAGTCATCTCAGGCGTCCTCCTGCCTTGTGGCAGGACCTTTCTGTCCAGCCCCTCTGCACAGTCCCTCTTTAACCCTCTTGCTCCAAATGCCTGAGTACTGGCTCTTTGGCTCATCACTTAGATCATTTTCCAGACACACTGATATCCTACCTGGGACCAGGATAGAGGAATGAACCTGCTGGTACAATGCTGGGTTGCTCTTCAGCCTTCTGCTCCCAAGCCATCATCCTCCTCCCTATGCCTTCTGTGCCACTATGCTCTGGAATATTTTTGCAGCTGCCCCTCTCCCTCCTTTGGGAGGACATTTTTTTTTTCCCAGTGTTTCTGATGCTGGTGAATGTTTTTTCCAGCCTTCTCTCTCCCAGTGGCTAGTCCACACGTTACGTATTTATGGAATCACTGCTGTGCCAGTCTCTGAGGCAGAAAGGCAACCCTGGGGCAAGCACACAGCTGGATTTGCTGGTACACTAGACCCATGCTAAGTCTGGGGAACTGGTTTGCTGCCAGGTGAAACCCCAGCCTTCACAGTCTCTCATGCCTTCCCCTTGCTTCTGATCCTATACACCCTGATGGAGCTGTGGGGCTTGCTGAAGGAGCGTTCCTCAGCAAAAGAGCCATGAGGTTTGGGCTGTGCTGTGACCCCGAGGACTTGTCCAAGTCATCCTGCCTACTGCCATGTGATGACTCTCCATGCCCACAGTGATATCTGTTTAATGAAAAGATTTTGCTCTTAGTCATAAATCTATCAATATTTATGTTGTAGAACAAATACTAAGGAAAAAACATCACTGAATAATGAGATCTGCAGCAATTTTAGCCAATAGTGATAGCAACCACATGGCCCAACTGGGGTCCCTCATGCTTCCCTCCCTTGGCTCTCTCTGTGGGACTGCTAAAGCATGATGGATGGGGCCAGGGATTACAACAAGGTGCAATGATGCTTTCTCAGCTCTGGGAGAGCCTTCCTGTCCACCTGGGTATGTGAGAAATTCACTGGCTGATTAACAACAGCACTTGAGCAATTTTGCACATGTGAAAGAAGCACATGAGGTCCAGTCCCTTCGTTTAGCCAAGCCATCTGTCCGCCACTGGTAGCACAGCTTTACTTGGGTTCTAAGTCTGAATGGGACTAGTGCTTGGGCAATAAGCTGGGTAAATTCCAGCTTTTAATTATGGGACATAATTAAAATATATTTTTCCAGATTTTATCTGTGGAAAAAGGGAGGATGAATACCCCTTCATAAATCTAGTCTAGAATTTATCCAGATCTCAGGGCCTGTTGGGACCAAACTTGGAGTGACAATCCATAAAGCTTTCATCCTTCACTAACTTATTCCAACACTTAGCTGGAAGTCCTGTAGCATGGGAATACAAGAACAGCATATCCTACAGGACACTGGTAAGTGCGTGTTTGCTCTTAAAAGTAGGCTGGAATATAATCATGTGGATTATTTTTTTATTACAAAGATAAATAATAATTTGACAGGAGATGTCATTATTGTTTAATGACTTTGTCTTAACAGAACAATTGAAGGAAATCTGTTTGCTCTTCCTCACCCCTTGTCATTTCCATGATGTCAATGGATCTGGCCATAACAATTGGAAAGTTAGAACATAGGAAAGGCACTACCTGCTGAGCAAAATACACAGGATAATACATGGGAGCACTGATGTGTATTGCTGATACAGACATCTGTATCAAAGTTTACCAGGGGAGCAGAAAATGAGAAGGAAGTTTTGAGGGAGGCATTTTGCTTTGTCTCGGTCAGTAACCAAGCCATCGTAATGGTGACTCAGTGAGGGAAAAGCCCTCGAACATCCTACAGGAATGAAGCACTTGTGAATAACAAGAAGTTTTGGTTGTTTACACATTTGTGCTGTGTTTTTGTTTCTTTTGCCTTCATGAAGGGCTTCTGACCAAGGAATCTATCAGGCTGGCAATGAGCACTGTGTCCGGCATCACCTGCATGTGGTTTTGCCACATGAGGAGGATGGCTGGCTGCACTGATTGAGTCAATTATTTATTGTAAGAGATTGGATGTGTTTTTAGTCCAAGCTGTAGAGATTGTCCTCTGGGCCAGAGGCCACAGTTTCAGTTTTGATTTCCTCTGCTGATGTCACCTTCTATAACATTATGCTGATAAGAAGAGGAAGAGGAAAACTAAGGACTGAGGGTCATGGCATGGTTGAGAAGAAGAGTGTATTTTCTCATCACTGTTAACTCTTTTCATGTTCTCAGACAAATCTCTCTGTGTCTCCTTCTCAGCAGTACATTGCTGCAGAAGCAAAATTTGCGAATCTGTTTGCCCGTGCATGTACCATAGGGTTCACTCCAGAAAATCCCTTTCTACAGCATTATCTAGAAATAAGAGGGCTGGGTTTACCAGGCTCTCAGCCTTGGTAGTCAGGTCTCCATCTCTGAAGTAGCCGTAGACAGATTTAAGATAATCTGCCTCTCATCACACCTCATTCAAGTCATATCCTGGCCTCTAAGAGAAGATAATATTGACTCACATTTTAATATCTCTTACAGAAATTTTTATTCTAGCTCATGATACCACTTGATCTCTGATATTTGGTACTCGTGTTTTTTTTTTTTTTTTTTTTTTTTTTTTTTTTTTTTTTGTTGGAAAATCTTGTTAACGTTTCCTTCTTGGTAACTTCCAGATAGAGATAAGTTCCTTGTGTTAATCACACACCATGCAGTGAAACGTTTCTGTTTACCCCATTTGGCTTGGTCATCTTTTCAACACATTCCCTCAAGACTGTGGTAGCCCTTTAAAAAAACCCAACAATTCTACACCTGACCCAGAAAGACACATGGACCCACTTTCCAGTGGTTTAACTAACCCCATGTTTAGTATTCTCAGTGGTTCTTGTTGACCTTCAAACACTACATAGCTAATGGGAAGGAGTAGACTGAAGGGAGGTGGGATTTGGGCTGTGTATATCTGAATAAAGTAATGTAGGTGCTTCATCTACTTCTCTCATTTCTGCCACCGTTTTTCCCCCTGTTCATTGTACTTTGCTTATTCCTTTTGTCTGTCTTTTTGACTTTAAACGTTATTCATTGTGCTGTGTTGTCACATTGCCACAGCACTCAGAGCAGTGCTGCAGAAATGAACCTCGAGCATTTTAGGAGATATCTCTGGTTTATCCTGGATGATATCAGAAGATTGCAAGAGAAGTCCTTTTAGCTCCCGAGAGAAAAAAACACAACATTGGCCTAATGTGGCTGCTAATCTAAAGAGCCAGACTTTAAAAGAGCCAGTGCCTTCCTGTCTCAAGGATAAAGTTCAGATCTGCATGATCAAAATTGGGCGAACATTAAAAGGAAAAACACAAAACAAAACACTGCAAACATCCATTCAAATAAACATCACAGCTTTCTCACTGCTATTTATAGCTCTTTCAGTTTAACAACCCCAAATGTGTCGCATGAAGGATTTCCATAATATGCTAACAGGACTACTCATAGCAGACAACTGTCTCAAGAGCATGATTGTGTGGAGGCCCCCACCAAAGTTCCCATGCAGAAATTGCAAATCTTCTTGGGCAGCCCCTTCAAGGCTCCACAAGTTTCAATGGGGAGGGGGAAGGTGATTGTATGAGGTTTAGGTCATTGCTCACACACCATGGTGAACAGAGCCGGGCTGAAACCAGTGTGCCTGCGTGAAGCATTAGCAATCGATTTAACGTAACTAGCACATCAAAAGTGTGGACAGATGTGCTCTTGTGCCTGTAACTGGAGAAGTTCGGGAAGTTACAGCTCCCATCTGGTTTCTGCTGCGTCTCAGCCGGAGGTTCCCCCACCATGGTGAGAGCTGCAAGGGGAGGCTGCTCAATTCGTGGCTGCTGGTGCTGCCTGTCCTGACCCGCCTGATCCAGCCTTTCTCCTCATCCAAGGAAAGCCAGTAGCACCTGCTTCCAACCTCCTCTTCCTCAGAAGCACCCCAGAGACACGACGTTGTATCAGTGCTGTGTCCCATGGGTGGCATATAATGGATTTATGGATTTGCGCAGGCACAAGCCGATCACCCAGTGCAAGAGCAGCCGTTCTGCTCTGGGCAAAGGATCTGCATGAAGAAGCTGTGGGACCTGCCTGGCCAGCAAGGGCTCTGTGAGGACGGAGCCCCGCAGCTGCATCAGTGCAGAGCCAGGCAGATTATCATCGCGAATCATCGCTGGAGAGCAAAGAGCCTGTCTGCTAACAGAAATGAATGGCTGTGGTCTTCCATATTGCTTTTAATTTACGGTGCTTTGATCATGGCTGAACTATTCTGTATGCTATTCATTAGCTGATCACATGCCACTGCTAATTTTTTTCAAATGGATTCACTATTTATAAATGTTCACCCACTTGCGCTGACATATGAAGAGAGGGAGGGACGTATTCGTGGCGTCTACGTTAAGCCTTTAATGCAGATGCTTTGCGCTTCTCCTTTGGAGGTGGTCACCTCTCTCTCATTTCCTGCAGATGTAACTTGAGCTCCTGGAGCTGTTGGTGTGACATTCACCTATGTGCAGTGCCTAAACTAGACAGCTGGAGACTCATAAACGCCTTCTTGTTGGGCTTCAGCCGACCCAACTGAAGAGTTCAGCCACTTTCTGTGCAGTGACCTAACTGACTCCCATGCACTGGTTCTGCTGCTCAATACACTGAGATTTTTAAAGACAAGAACAAGGGCACTTTTGAGTATGAATGTTGGGATGAGTAAATTGAATGCAAAGAATTGCTTTTTTTGGGGTGGGGTGGGGATGGGCGGTGCATGAATAGTAAAAGAAATGCGTAGTATCTAAATCACAAACAATGCATGTCCCCTTTCTGTCTTCCACAGAGCAACCCGGATTATTTTGGTACTATTCCACTGATTTTGCTAGTGTTTGTATTGAAATTTTTGTTGGTACAACCTTGGTCCTAACTAAACAGTTATAACCTCACATAGTCGGACACAATGCAAGTCACCCTGACTGAGAGACCTTTGCTCATGGAAAAAAAAAAAACATTTGATGTTCAAAAGATGGAAAGGCATGTGCAAACAGCTACCCACTATCCAAACAGTCTCTATTGTCACAGTTATTGCCAGTGATATCCTGTTTGTCAGTAGGAGAGCATTTTGGTTTGCCTGCACCAGAAATAGTCCTTTACTACATGGCCAAAACCTTTGGAATGGGACTTGGAATTTCACCAAAGCAAGGAAATCTATCCAGGTCTTTCGTTGTCCAACAAGACTTCTTCAAAATGCCTTGAGAAATGAACAGGCTCATAAACCTCCCTGCATCTAGCAGAAGAGCCCAGCTCAATATCCAAATAACAAATTCACCTTCCCTGTGTACCTGGCGTTGCCTCTGGTCCTGCTCTATATCCATCTCTACAGCCCATCCATGTTCTATAGCCCAATCTCATCAGCAAGCCCATTTTGGTGGGCCCTGGGTGAACTCCACGGCAGAGTATCATCAGTGTGAAACTGATCAGTGGTTTGGGCTTTTGTGTAGGCTTCACACAGTTGAAAAACCATCTACCTTTTTCTTTCAGGCATTGCTGTAGCAGAGTGGAGATATGAAAAACAATCTTCTTTCCTTGCATAGAAGCTATGTATTGCTATTGGTTTTCCCAGAGGCAGAATGGCCCCAGATTTTTGAAGTGCTTTCAAGCCCTTTCATATGAAAGGTAGTGGGTAAAAATGGCACAAATACAACGCTTGTTGGAGCTCAGCCCCTGAAATGCTCCCTCGTTACCTCTGCTGGGTTGCCCATGTCCGTGTGTGCCTCTGCTCTAGCTGGGGTGTGAAAACCCATCCCTGACGGGTGCCTGAAGAGCATCAGCTCGGCAAGGGCCAGTGGATGCAGTTGGCGATGCGGGGCCTTGAACACCCTGGACCCGGTGGCCGGGCCTTTGGAGCATGTCCTGATCCTGTGCTGGAGAGCATCGCTGTCTCCATCAAGCCAGCGGTGTGAAACAGTGGTGAGATCACAGCTGGAATCACTGCTTTTTAATGCTTTCCTCCCACCTCCTTTTTTTATTATTATTTTTCCATTAGAAAGAAGGAAATTAGTAAATACCCTGGGACTCGCAACCGGGTTGCAACCCTATGAGGCAAGAGGAAACCTCCTGCTAACACATCGCGAAGAGTGCCCGGCTGAGAAACCTCCAATGGAAAGTGCAGCTCTGTTAAAATCTTCAATAAACCACTTCGGAGCGTTTTCAGCACCGATTGGGGAAAGCTGTAAGGGTTTGCTTTGGCAGGGGCAGACACGGCACTCCGGCGGGGTGAATTTGAGGGTGACTCTGCAGATGCCCAGCTTCCCTGCAGGAACTGCCCATGTGCCAGGCCTCGCTCCATGCGTTGGTGGCCCCATCGCTCTGCCACCCCTATAGCCATGGGCTACTGCACACCCTGGAACTGGAAGGGGCCATTGCCCAGTGTGTCCTGAAGGCCATGAATTTGGAGGTAAGCATACCTCAAGTGAATTCTTCCCCTTCCTAATAACCACACTACTTTTAAGTATTTTAATAGGCTATGTTCTTTCCTATGCTATATAATATTTTGTTATTACATTAGCTGTTTCTTCTGGCGCTCTTCACCAGAAGGCATTTCCACACCTCGGTTCTGGGCGCTGCTTTGTAGTGAGATTGATTTAGAAAAGTCAGGGTTGCCCAGAGAATGGAAATTGCATTTCTGATGAGTGCTAGCTTTAACCACTGGAGCTGGATAGGATTTGTCACAGAATAGCAATTAATAAGCTGCTTTTCCTCCTTAACTTTCTGAATTTATGTTTCTATCAGAGAGCTCTCATAGGTAAAGAAGCAAATAATAGCTGGAGGTATTTGAGAGGCTTTTACCTGGTGCCCTGCAGAAAGGAGGAGGATGTGGTGATACTCTCCATCTGCCTGCCCTCCTCTCAGCCCCTCTCTCCCTCAGTGACTATTGAATCCTCTGGCCGTTTCTATCACCTGGTACAGAGAGGAGAAGAAATCCAAGCCAGACCCTACAAGCCACCTGTGGCTGCACAGAGGAAGTCATTGCAATGTGATGCCCTCTCCGAGTGCTGGCATCAGGGTGTGCATGTGAGTGCTTCCCCCATGCATGCACCCAATCCACCTGGTCAATGTACACATGGCCTGGGATCGGCTATCCTATGGGTGTCTGCATATATGGTGATATCCATGGGGCACAGGAGAACTGCAGGATGCAGGACTGGGGCATGAGGCTGCCAGAACTCAGGTTATCCCCCCAAAATTGAGGCTGGTGGCATATAACATATGCAACCTCAGGCTTCCTTAGTGTTTTTTGGTGGTGGTTTTCTTTTTATTTTGGCTCAAGCATGTGCTTGTTTGCATCATCTCTCCTTTTTTTTTAACTTCTTATCTGAATAAAGACTTTTTCTAAAACCGCCGTTTAATCTGCATGGTGGGAAGGGCAGAGGAAAGGGAGCACTGCTCGCATCTCGCAGTGACGCTGCCCACACTTACGGAGCAAAAGGTCATCCCATTTCCATGGGTCAGATGCTGCAGTTACACAGCTTTCTTGTTTGGCCAGTTCATCTGCTAAATCTGACACGAAGCCAGAGTGAAAACAGAGATTTTTTCCCATTACAGAATACCAAATCTATGATAAGCCACGCCATGAAAATCCAGTTTTTAAGGAGGTGGGGAGAAAATGAGAGAAACTCCAACTGCTGCTGCAAGATAAGCAATGAGTTTTGCAGTGCTTCTAAAATCTCGTTTCTGGAGTTCTTGTAAACAACAACAACTGTAAACCTAAGGAACAGTGAGATAAGAAAAACATGCAGAATCTGGGATAAAAAAATTAAGCAGCAGTTTGAGCAACAATTTTAGCATATCACATCATCCACATGATAACTTTAGACACAGCTGGGTAAAGTAAGTAATTGCTACAGAATGAGGCCCGTGAATAATGCGCTTAATATGTGTCTCTAGTTTGAACAGGGATGCCATGAACATCATTATGTTCTTTGTAATTTTTTTGTTCTACGTCAAATTCCCTCACTCTAAAGTACTCAAATCAATCATCAGTTCTGCTGTTCTTACAGTCAAGCTATAATATTAAATTCTATTTATAAATGTAGTAGCAAACATCTCTGAAAGGAGAGAGTTATTCTGACAGCACTGAAACACTCTGAGGGTTTTCTCAAAGATTATTCCTTAAGTAGGATATAAGTATTGTAAGTCAAGCACCATTTGCCATGCGGCAGAAGATGACCAAAAATGTAAATTTTCATGTATATCTGTCATCTTTATAATAGCAAAAGTTCAAATAACAAAGTTCAAAACTTCATAATTCAAAAAACGAACCAGGCAGCTGAACTTAACCTGACAGAGGCTGAGTGATATCCGTTGTCTCTAAAACCCAGCGGATTTAACTGCGTCTCTAACACTGCTTATTCACCACAAACAAAACAAAAAATCGGACGCAAACGAATAATTTCCCTGAATAAATAAATAAATCCTGCATTGCCCCAATTGCAAGAGCTGCCATCTAAGCTGCCTGGCCCCGCTCCAGGCCTGAATCACATTCCCAGGCGAGAAGTAACCCATGCGTCCCCTTCGAACTGTCCTCTTCTGCCCTTGGTCTTCCCTTTGTGCCCACCTGGCCCTTTTGTGGCTCCTCCTTAAAGCCCTTGCTTACCTGCATAGTGGTCGAACACGGTGGGCACGTACTCCTCAGGGAAGGCGTCGTTGGCGTAGCTCATGAGCAGACAAGTCTTCCCGACCGCGCCGTCCCCAACCACCACGCATTTTAACATCTTCTTGGTGCCGCTGCTGCCGCCGTCAGCGCAGTTGTCATCTTCTTCCTTGCAGTTCATTCTTGCTGCTGCTGCTGCTCCCGGGACTTCCAAGTGCACATGAAGGAAAAATGAAGTGCGATTGTATTGAGTTTTCCTGAGTTTGGAGGTGGGGTGGGGGGGAATCTCAAACTCAGGAAATCATACTAATGTTTCCAGGCTGTCACAGCCGCTTCTAACAATTACCAGAGCAGTCGAGAGAATCATCGAGGTGAATAAATTAAATATATATATATAGAGAGAGGAGTAGCGTTAAAAAAAAAAAAGAAAAGAAAAAGTGATTTGTCCGTTCTTGGGAGTCCGAGTCAGGAAATCCTCATCCTGCCCCAGAGTTCTCCGTCTTTATTGCAACTTAAAAAACATCAGCAGCCTCCAGCTTTGATTCGCTTCTCCCTGCCTCCAGCTTGGCCGTGGGACTCAGCGACTCCTGCTAAATCCACTCCATTTTCCATTGCCTTTCTAACATGGAGGAGAGCCGGGAGGTTTTTAATGGAGTTTTTCCTCTCTTTCTCCAGCGTGCTGTGTGTCAGGAAATCATGGGTTTCCTGCCGAATTCCATATTAGGATCAGTGGGCTCGCGAAGGGCTGCGAACAATGGGAGCTCTGTGTGTGTTTGCACTGGGGGGAACTCTGCCAGGACGCCGGGAAAGGAAAACACTAGAGGTCCCTCTGCAGACCGGAGTTTTAGGCTTCCTGCTCCATCCCGTACGGAGCTGCTTGCCGGCAGGGAGAGCCGGCGGGAAGATTTTTGGGAGGCAAATGCTGCCTAAAATGCGGGTTTTGGACCGGAATGGCCATGCAGGGTGCGGCAAGGCTGAGAACGGCGCTGTCTCCTCATCGCGCCTTGGGTTACCACATTCCCTACAGTTGGGAAGGTGCTAGAGGTGGCTGAAAGTATAAAGGGTAGGTATCATTTAAGGCAACATTTTCTGCATCTAGAGCACTTTAATACTAAGAGTGCTTCAAAATACTATATCATATCATAACTATATCACTATATCATACAATATCATTGATTCCTCAAGTCACGCGTTCAGAAAGTATCGCTTACACTTTCCCCTCATCTACCCTCACCCCCCCCCCAAAAAAAAAAGAAATTTCCCCCTCCACGCTAAGTGTAAGTGTATAAACACCAATGGGGCTAGAGAGAAAAAAAAATAAATATTACTGGAATATATAAATATAAAAGAGTGCTACGGCCAGCATTTGCTGGGACATAGCATCACCAAGAGGCTTCCCCAGTTAGGAGTTCAAGTGATGTCCTCTTAGTTCTCCAAGCAGTCTCTACACTGATTAATTCCACCATCAGCAATATAGTTGGATCATCCTCAGGGCATCAAGAATTACAAAGTTTTTTTTCTTTTAACTCCTTTCTTGCTGTTTTGGGGACAGATCAAAAAAAATCTGATCCTGTGCCTCCTTTTTTCTGCTATTACAGGGCTGGGTGCTGATACCATTCCATGCCTTTGCTTACCACTCTGTTTGCCTTGTTGGTTAAGTTTCCAGAATATATGATTATTATCACAATATATTATTATTAACTGCAAAGCCCAGGGAGGCAAATATTCCAATAGTTCATAGTTCAACTCCCTTCCCCTCTCTCGGACAAAAGCACCAGCTATCTCAATTCCCATTTTACTTTGGCATAATGTAGAAGCTGGCAGCAATAGAAGGTTATGGGACACTCCTGAGCAAACTCCCTATGGCTCAGTCCTCCATGCTCAGCCCTGCTGCATTGCTTTGAGCATGACTGAAGGTCATTGTAGACCTTCCAGTTATGTATAGGAAGCTCTGTGGGGAATTTTAGCTAAGATGCGTCGGTGAAAGAATTTTCATCCTGGCCTCTCTTAGCAGGTGGGATGGATGTGCAGCCACACGCTTGGAATCTATCTGATGGCTTGCCTGTAAAAGGCCAATGATGTGATGAGTTTAGCTTTAAGGTGAGAAAGGCTGACAACTTGCCTATAATACTCTCAAATTCACTGGGATAATTTTTTTTACGTGTATAAAGGACATGGACAGCCCTAGAGGAGGTATGACAAAGATACAAAAAAACGGCTGGACTGGAAAGCATTTGCTTTCTTTAACCTGGTTACTTTAGTGTGCTTTTGCACCTTTCAGATCAGTCAAACTAGAATATGGTTTGAGCTGGTTTAGCTGCAGCAAAGCTTAATCACACTGTTTTACACATTTGTTTTCCCTTGGTAGACTGAGAGAATTAACCCCTCTGCTACACTAGGGTCTGATCTTTTACTTGCAAACTTGGCAATGACTTTGGTGTGGGAGTTAACAGCCCAACCCTGTTACAGTCTAGCAAAGTTTGAGCAATTCTTTGTGTTTTGCAGAAAATTTCTTAAGCTGTATATTACAAGGGGTAATGATTTGGGTTAAACTGACCCTCCTGCAGTGACAGTGCAAGTTACACCTCCCCAAAGACTCTTCTGCACAACAGAGCTGTGGAAGAATTCCTCTGTGGAATTACAGGCTATTGGTAACAATTAGCAAAACTGACAAGGTCTGAGGATTTCATTTGGATCTAGGGCTTTTTGCTCTTTCTCTAATCAGGCTTGAAATGGTCGCATTTTTGCACAAGATCTCAGTGTTTCCCCTCTCACGAGCACAAGAAGAGCAGCCTGGTTCCAACTAAGAAGTCTAGAAAGGTTTGACCAAAGGAAGAAAGTGAACCCAATGAGTTTGGAAAGCTTGTTTAAATGTGTCTGGTTCTGGGTGTCCAACCCAGCCTGCCTCCTATTGTTTTTACAAGCTTCAAGCCAAGACTATCATGGTAAGAACAGAGGCTACAGGAGACCATATATGATGCAGGCAGCTGCTATTTAGCAGTCACCTGAGGCCACTTCCCAGCAATGCTCAGGTGCAAGAGCTCTGCTGGAGCTGAGGTGCCTCTGATATGTTGCTAATTAGCAGAATTAACAGCCATCAGATCTATTTCTGTGGCTGCAGAGTATATCTAACCCCCATGAGTTTGTGTGGAAATACAGCTCTGAAAGAGAAATCTCTGGAGCTGTTTCTTTGTGAACCAGCAGGTTCAAAGCTAGTGTGAAAGATTCTGGTGAGAGACTCTGTATGAGATTATAGATTTGTAAATGTAGGTGTTTTCTAATTTGTTAATTAGCTCTGCAATGAGCAATATGTTAGTCAATTAAATCTATTCTATTATTTGTCCTGCAAGCAAAGCAAATCAAGGTGAAAAGAGGATATGATGCTGTACCATTCTCTCCCTATTCCTTTCCACTGGACAACCTACTTGCAGCCTGGTTTTCTCTTCAGTGTCTCCCATGATGCAGTGATCTTCCTTGGTATCATGTTACAAGTTGAGAGCTTGTAATCTTCACAATAACTACTTTTAATCTCATCAAACCTAATTGTCTGGGTCTTATAGAGCCCTTACTGTTCCTTTGTCCTCATCCTCCTAAGCCATTCCCTTCTTTGTCTAGACCAAGCAGATAGGTCTCTATGTTCTTGTTCACAAAAAGAATGGGGGAATTTGAGGGTGACTACATTACTGTGAAGCTCTTCTCCCCACTCCCTTGCTGCTCTCAGACAGGACTCCTTGTCCATGCTCTCTCCTTCCCTTTAGCAGCAATGGTTTGAGAAGCAGGTTTCTGGGACTGCTGTGGAGCTTGATCCCTTCATCCTGGGGCATAGATAGTTTTGGGGGGCTGCTGGTCTGGCACTCAAGGCTGCTTTCTCTTGCCAGCTTTCCAATTCTCTCCCTTGTTTTTCCTTCCTCCCCAGGACCTCAAGCCAGCCTGTTTCCGCCTGGCAGAGCATCCCTGTTGCGCAGTTCCTTGTGCTCTGAAGCTTCTCAGGATGGTTGTTGAAGTCTTGCCTCTTGCAACAGAGCTGAAGATATGTTTGGCTGCATGAGTTGGTGGTGCAACTTAATATCCACTGCTGAGGGCATTGGTTTATTGGACCTGATCTTTCTAGGCATTCTCTGAGAATGATGGTGGGAACAGATCTACAGGAGGCATAAAAATGCTACCTCGTAGGTGACTGCAGCAGGTTCTGTGATCTGGCGGGAGTCACTTCAGGCTGCAAAGCAGAGCACAGAGGTGGGAATTACTTTTTTGGCACTGTTAATGAACTCTAAATTGACATTAGACAAGTCATCTCAGATTTTTTCCTACCTTAGTCTAATCCATTTAGACTGTCAGAGCTTTTTAGGACACAGACTGTGTCAGTACTGAAGTGAGCTTAACAGTACCCCATATTTTGAATCTTCTAAAGGCCATATTAGATAAAGGAACCACAATTTTAGGATAGTGGATATGATGATCCTAAAACAGTTTATTCACAAAACATTTCTGCTGTGTAAGTCAGCTATTTTTGTATAGTATGACTCAAGTCTTATATACACAATATATTTGCAGGGGGCTACCACAGACTCTGTTAGAGTAAGTGGATTTGTTTCCATAGCAATTTGATAAATTGATGTAGTTTTGCTTCCATGCCTCCCAAACTTCCATGCTGACTGAACTCTGAAGCAAATCTTGCATTGTGCCTTCATTTATTGCTTCTTCCATCTTTAGGCAAAGAGGAAAAAATTGCCTGAGACATTCATCAGAAACAATGGTTCTTAGTTCTCCAAAGCCTCCATATCATCAGAAATGAGATATGTGCACACCGATCCCTTGCCTAATTGTGATTTGAAGAAAATTTTCCATGCATTCAAATTTATATGCTACATCAGAGAGAACCTCTTTTACCATGTCAGCCAGAGTCTGCGAGAGGGAGATAAACAAAATGGGAGTCCAAGGCTGTGAGGTTCAAAACTAGGTTTCCCTGGCCATCAGGCTGAGCGTCTCTTCTGAACTATAATATAGTAGATGCTGAGCAGTTAAATTCTAGACCAGCACACTTAGCATCTCCTAACACCTGCTGCTTGGTGGCTCCATGCATGAACTGAGAGGGAAGGACAAAACTACAAGCCATGCCTGTGTTGACCATATTCTCAGTGTGACCTCCTGGACCCCTTGGGGGGAGTAACCTTGGTTTGCCTCCTTTTCATGTCCAAGTCGCCTTTATGCCCCTGCACATTGTGCTAAGAATAAATTAAATGAGGATCTGGTTCCTATTCCCTTCTTCCTTTCTTGCTGGCAGCTCCATCTGTCAACCTCCCATCCAATTGAAGTGACCACTGAGACCTCAAGTGAATTTGATATGTTGAAAAGGAGAAGCAGTAAATGAAGGTGGAAAAAATAACAGTTCACATTGAGCACAGTGGGGATGGAAGTGCTCTATATGAAGTGCTTTCAGAGGCAGTTTGCTGAAGGGCAGGTGCTGAGGGTTGGCTTTGAGCCTTGTTGAGTGAGAGCCGTTGCATGTCATCAGTCATGCTGCCACCACCATCACCAGGGTGGTCCATGTGAACAACAGGGGGTTTCCTGTTTCATGCTACTGCCATAGTCATAATTAGTGTCACTGGGTTTCCCTTCTGAAGTATGAGTTTGTAAAGCTAATGACTCTTGGGTGATGAGGTCAAGCAAAGAATGATTCATGTCCTGCCCAATGGAGGAGTCTCATCTCTGAACGTACTTCCAAAAACAGTTACTATATAATGGGAATTGATGTGTGATGAGAATTGTGTTTGTGTGTGCACACTTGAGTGGAGGAGGATTGATTCTTTTAGGAGGGAAAGGTGGTCTGCAGCTTCTTAATTTACAGTTTGTGCTGCATTGCAGTGACTGTAGATAGCATGGTGTTACTTGCCCATCAGTACCTCTGGTGGTTGTTGTTCCATGTCTATAATTCCAGCACTTTTGTTTATAGCTGCTTGCATTTGCACCTGGAGATGTGAAAGGATGGTGGTATTATCTGTGTCCAAAGGTCTGATGTGTACCACTTGAGGCAGGATTCTCTGTTTTACTTCCAGAAAAGTGAAAGAAAAATTAGTAGAGCAAGAAAAATATCCCTTTAGACAATTTCTTCTTTCCTACCTGTTGTTTTCTGCACAGATTTTTTTCTTCTAAGTAACGTTTCTTTTAGGTTGAGCAATACAGCAGGAGGTTAAATAATGGGGAAGGGGGAGGGTCTCATCTGTGCCTCTTCTGCATCATGGTATTGGTGGACTGCTGGGAATGTAAAAGGGCTGCAATCAGGAAATCAGGCTAGTGACAAATTGGCAGAGTTCGTGCATGTATTCAATGAAGTCATGAAAAGACAAATCTGTTCACCTCTGAGTAATGGCTGTGTCATAATTTGAAATTTCTTTAATTTCTTAGAGAAATTTCTGTGCCCCCAAAGTGGAAGGAGAACAAGTTCATGTCTAAAAACATGCCAGTTGGACTCTCCAGGTTTTCAGTGTCCTGATTTTCAGGCCAAATTGCCAAGCTGGCTTTGTCACTGACACAGACACACAGCTGATTCATAAAACATTCGTGCAGAGTTTTTACACTCTTGGAACGAAGGGAGCAGGCTGCTTCCAGGGAGCGAATGTGCTTTTGTGCTTCATGCAATCTTTCTGCTGCTACATAAAAATAAACAGAAGGCTGGCACTGTCTCCACATTCCTGGAGCAGGCAGCTGGAACAAGGACCAAGGTGGAAAGCATAGGGATGTCAAGACTGCAATGGGTGGCTTCTCTGCTGCATCTCCTTTCAGGAGCTTATTCTGAGTAGGGGTTGGTGGCAGAGACTTTGGAATGAGGCTTGGGACAAACCTGTTTCCAAACCTTCTGCTGCAGCTTGCACAAGTGCAGTAGATGGCTTGAAGCGGTGCCCTTATCTTGTTTCTAAACCAGGAATGTCTATTTATACTGCTGACCCTTCAGTGCAGAGAAGGGGTCCTGCAGTGTGTGAAGGGTCTATGACAAAGCCAAGCCAACTTATTTGATGTCTCTCACCAAGGAAATGCATGCCCTGACCTCACAGTGAGCTTGGTCAAGGGGCAGACTTGTAGAAAACTGCTCTGAATTTGGTCTTTTGGGATCTCTGCTGGCTGAACTCTCCAGTCTCGCCAACCACAGGGATGGTTGAGCTTTCCAGCAGCATGATGGAAGGAGTTCTGGCAGGAATATGCTGTGTTGTTTCTTTTGGTTATAGCTGGAGGGTCTTTTGATAGTGCTAAACCACTCTTTTGCTCTAGAAGAGGCTGAGGTTGGTGGAAAATCACATGAGGAATATGTCCAACCTACCTAGGCTGCTGACCCTAAACTTCTGAGCCTAAAATTACATGAGGCCTAATGTTAGAGCATGAAATCAATGTCTTGAGGCCTATAAGCACCTGAGCATGTAGCAGGCAGGAGAAATAGAAAATCAAGTCCAAGTCTTAATTTAGTGTCTGCTGGCTATTCAGAGATAACTTTTGCAGCAACAGTAAATGCAAGGGACTTCCTGACTGCTCAGCAGGTGAGGGAAGAAGGGTAAGAGCGTGTGTGTGGGCTGATGCTTCAGCTCTGAGACTGGTAATCTTTCTGCCCTAATGAACTGCATACCAAGATCTTGGGGCCAAAGGTCACAAGAAATATATCTAGAATCTTGAAGTGTTGGGGAAATGTTGGTGAGAGCTTCTGGGAGAGAGCACAGTGACTTCCCCACAGCTCCCTGCAGCACCGGCACTCAGGCACCGTCACCTTCTGGGATGACAGGTCCTACAGGCTCAAAATGTTTGGCCTGTGTGTGTCATGGGCTGTAGTCACGGCTTTGAGTTGTGGCATAGACCTGCCATCACGGCAGGTCCTGACTCGTGCTGATTTAAAAACCCATCTGAGCCTTGTCTTCCTCTTCAGTGTCTGGCTCATTCTTCCTCCAAGAGGGAATAGAGGCGCCTCAGGCAGCACTGCAGTGTAATCTTAATTAACAGTGGCCATTTATAAATTTTAGGTCTAGTGTATCTTTGTGGAATTGTGACAAATGCTACACCACGGCCCTGTGCTCTGCCCTGTGCAGCAAGCCACACAAAGCTTATGGATTAGGTCTTCCTTTTCCTGCTCCCTTTCTCCCATGGTGATACATCTATGTGAGATAAACCTGGCTGCACATCTGCTACCTTCTCAGAACTGCTTTGGATTGCTTCTGGTGCCTGCCATTAAAGGTCAGGTTCCCCCATAGATAGTTTTCCTCTTCAGAAGCCCATGAGATCATGTTGTCTTTATGAAAGCGCATTTTTACAGTGGTGATAGATCAAGAGCTTCAGTGGGCAAGGACAACCCGTGAGAACTTCCAATTTAGTTCATCTTTACTGGAGTCAAAGGTCCTATATTATATCAGATGCACCATGCAGCTTGACCTCTTCCTTTTTCCCGACAAATAGTGAAGCACTCTCTGGATGTATTCCGTATGCCTCTTCCCACAGGCATCTCTGAGGACTAGGGCTGCGGTGCCTTTCAAGAATTTGTTTGTACTGAATCCTTTAGTCACATGATAAATCACTGCTTTTCTATCATTAGGATCCCACGTAATCTACAGTGTTTTGAAAGAATCAGACAACTGAAATATTCTGAGATATTCTGCACTGTGGACATTTCCAACTATTATTCATCGAGCTTGGCTCCAAAATAATTTCTTAGCTGTCTTTGTGATGTATTCGGTAATCATAAAATACAGGTTAAGGTTACTGTGTGTTGCAGTGGTGAGTAATGTGCAGGAGGTGGCTAGGGGAATCATTCTTCCTTGTCTCTTAAATTTGCACCCTGCAGATATAGGGCCTGTTTCTTTTGCTTGTGTTGAGATGAACTCTAAGCTTGCCACATTTAGAGAAGCACCTATGTTCTCCTTGCCTGTGGCAAAGCTTCTTCGGTGCTGGCTGCTGTGTCTTCTCTGCAGAGATCTGTCATCAGCACTGCACAGACTTCTTGAAACAGTGGGTTTACTTAACATATGAAGCAAATGCCAGAGGGACTGACTTGAAAATACAAAGCAGCTGATAAGCATCTCTAATTTAACCTTCAGATTCTTAGTGGACTTCCCTCATTGGTAACAGGAGCAGGAGAGTTCATGTGCTTTAACAAATGCAGGCATTCTGGAGATACCACCTGCTCTCAGTAGGCATCCCCCACTAGGGCTTTTCCTTGGAAAAGTGTTTCCCAGAGCCTTGGGCCGACTGTGTTCAATGGGGTCCTGTGACCATATGCTATGCTGGCTCTTGTCAGAGGACCCAGTTGTGCAGTTTTCCTTTTGTCACACACTGACTTTCCCTTTTCCCCTTAGACATTCAAGCAGTCTGGGAGCATAGTGTTGCAAGAACCAATATGTAGTTGTTACCCCAACTAAAATCAGCTTGTTTTTAATGCCTTGGCTACAGTGCTTGTGACTACTACAAAGTGGAGCCACATTCCCTCGTTCGGTCCTGGACTTGCCTTGCCATCCCTATCACAGTCGTCAGCTGCAATGAGAGCCCCACTGGGCAAGGTGCTGCTTAATCTCACACATACACAACAGCCAAGAAAATCAGCAGGAGATAATGTTTCAGCATTCCCACTTACAGGGGTGGGATGGACAATAAGGACAGAAGTGTCCCTGCAATCATGTACTGTGTCAGAGGCAGGATCAGTGGCAGCATAAGGGCTGTTTCGGTGTTGGCAGGGGTCTCATTTATTACTCGGACACCTTTTACATGTATAGATGGACTATGAAGGGAGGATTTGATCTTGGAGAAAAGTGGAAAGCACCTTCCATGAGATAGCACATGGCTATTGGAAAATAAGCTGTGAAAAGGAGGAGTGAACCCTGTCCCAGCGCTATGGGAGAAATGGGATTGAATCAGGTCTGATGGTTTTCTCAGCCATTTCAGCTGTTTCTTGCCCTCTCTGCCACACATTCATATCTGAACAGGGAGAGTGCTAGAGTTCAGGGAAATTCCCTGTCTTTCCTTCTGTTCTGAGTAAGAGTCCTGTCCTTTGTCAGCAAATTAACATCAAGAACAAGGTGCATCATTTCAGCCAGTTACCAGTATTTCATCCCAAATTCTCCAGGAATTTTTAATGCTATCTATAGATCCCCTTCAGAGCTTGATTTGCTTTCAAAGTGGTCACTGGGAAAACTTTAGTATATTACTTATTGAATAAGAATAATCAGCAGTTAATCATTCACTAAACATTCACATAACAGTATGGAACTTTCTTCTCATTTCTTCTCATTCAGAAGGGTTGAGTGCTGTTATATTTTTATCTTTTCATTGCTCCTATCAGGTGTGGGCTAGCATTTTGCAAACATCTCTTGATGTGAAGGAGCCAGAGGAAATCTCTTGCCACACTCTAGAAATAATAAAAATTTACATAAATTCTATCTAATAGTTGTTGGTTTAGCAACTACCTGATGATGCACATGCACTAAAGAGCATTGCCATAATAAGGTAGGCTGATTAGAAGCACAGGTGAGACTGAGAGAGGTATTGAAATGTCTGGTGGCAATTTCTTATAGACAAACTTGGGCCATATTTGGCCAAAGTGAAAAATAATTTTTAAAAAGAGGAAACCTGGTGTATAGAAGGTGTACAGAAGTACCTGTCTATCCCCTCAGAAAATCCGTCCCCATGAGATCTCCCAAATTTTCCAGCCACATCCAGCTCTCAATTCTCCTCCAGATTTTCACTGAGGTAATGGGGATTAGGAACAATCCATTGGGAAACCTTTTGAGAGTGGGTTCATGTGACAGATCTTTCTGCAACTTGTCATGCCATGAATAGCAGAGCAACAGCTTTTCAGCACTCAACCATGGCACTGCCTGCGATACTTTTGATGGAATTGGGCTGAGCGCGTGCTTGTGGAAATGAGGAATGAAGTTAACTAGCACTTTTTTATCTTGTAAAAAGGTTTATGTTGCTGTTTGTAGTTTGCACACTATCTTAATTTAATTGACCTCCTGTTATTGTGGCCGCTGCTCTGTGCTGATGCTCTCGGTTTCCGTTCAGCAGTGCTCAGAAAACCCCACTGGCAACGCGTTTCAGTTAGACTTAACCTTGTGAAAAGGTGCTGTGAGGTTCAGCAGCCTTAACCCCATGGCATGTACAAACCTAAAATACAAGTGTTAGGAGGGGAAGCAGAAGTGAAGCAGTCCTGTTCACGTGTTTTGCAGTGGTATTGCTAGAAATAGCACCCTGTGTCCTTGACTCTCTTTAATCAGTGGTTATCTTCCAAGTTAAATGCTTTGGAGTCATGTGCTGTGCCTACAGTGTGTTGTTTCAATGGTGACCTCAGGGCCAGACTAGCTGCTTGTTTTCATGATTTTCATGCTGTGGGATCGGCTACCTGCTGTCACTGGGTGGTATTCAGCAAGGACTGTATGTAACGTGCTAAAATTCTCCTTTGGGTGCTACTTAGCTGCAGCATAGGCAAGCTGTGGGCTTGGGCTGAGACTCTCCTGAGGCTCCTCTTAATAGATGTTTGCTTCACAGTCACTGTCAAGCATCCGTTCTCTCCCTGCCCAACTGTAAGAAAGACTGTATAGACATTGGCGGGGAAAATATGATGAGAGATGCCTTTTCTTAGCCAGCTGCCTCATCCTCCTGTTGTTGTCCATCTGCGTTTCGACAGTCCTCACTAGCTCGGATGTGAATATAGAGATAACTATGAGCTCTTCTCAGGTGAACAACCCAGTTCAGCCTCCTCTCACTGCCTTCCAGTTCATGAACAGGGTGTTTATCTCTGAGCAAGAGGGAGCTGATGAGGGGTAGCAGCTTCACAGAACCATGTGGTTGCCTGTTGCAACACACAGCTGCTCACAGCTGTTGTTTCCCACTGCGGATACACAGAGCTTCATTTTTATGGGGTAGAGGAAAATGTGAGCTTTCAAATCCTAAGACTCTGCTTGCTTTGTTTTCTCCCTCTCCTCACGCAGCTGATCTCCACATCCAACAGTGGAGGCCTTTGCTGGTTTTTGAGCACTATTGAGCAAAGCACCGGCAGATGACACTGCTGCCTCTTGTGATGCTTTGTAATTAACAGCCCCAAACATGGAGTGGTGTCTGACCCTTTTTTTTTTTTTTTTTGGCTAGAACTTTTATTAATTTGACACCATATTTCTTAGCTGCTCGTTGGAGAGCTATAACAAACTCAGCTGTACCTGACAGCAAATGGCAGCTTTATATGCTCAAAAGCCTATGCTGAGGCTTAGAAGCCAACTGGAGTTTGAATCCTGGAGAACACTCTAGCTGTTGATGAAAATTCCATGGATAATTAAAGAGGGAGCCTTACAGTTTAAAAGCAGGAGTTGTGTCATTGCAGATACTGAGCACTGTTATGGTGGTCTCTCAAAACTCTCATCCTCTGGGGAGCAGGCACCAAGAGACGTCTAATACTCATGCGCTCACCGACACTATCACACCGCCTTGGAATCTGGAAACCAACCGAAAATAAAGGTATCATTTGATACCTGATGGAGAATTTCTTCTGGAGTGAGCATTTCTATGGAAAAGTCTTCTCAGTGCTGTTGGGATTTTCTCCTGCTGTGCCTACTTTTCACATAAGCAGACTCATAGTCACATTTGAACACCTTTTTTTTTTTTTTTTTTTTTTTTTTTTGAGTCAGGCAATGTCGTGATGGCCACAGCATACACAGGTTTGAGCATTATTTTTAGATTATGGACTTTTGGATTCAAGTAGACTTTTGCCTCGATCTCTCTAAGAGAATTTGGAGGCAGTGTTCCCCCAACATAAAACCTGTCTTAGCTAGGTGACTTCCTCTCCTTGAAAACTTGAATTATCTGTCAAAAAAATTATTTTGAATGCATGTCTCCTTACTTTATCCCACAGCCCAGCCATGACTGATTCTTCTGTCTAGTGAATTTATAACATCTTCTGCCTTTTCTCTTTTACTTTTTATTGCACTATTTACAAACACTGCACTCATCTGTTTCCCCTCCCATGAGGATTGTAGTGTTCCTCAAAGGCCCATCTATTGTTTGATTGTTAGTCACCTTCGTCTGACGTAAGTGGAAAATATTACAAATGTCACCTTGTTTTCCTGACAGAAATAAGGCTGATTCCTACCTGCCTTCCTTTTGGATGGCCAGCCTTGCTTGCAGATGCCAAAAGAAATGCCCTTTAAATCTTGTCTAGTTGTTGGTTTTCCAGTAACTTAATCAGTTCAGATGGCTCTTTTAGTTACGCTGGTGTTCCCCTGCAAGCGGTTTTTTATATATCTCCTGAGATAGCTGATGCCACAAATTGTAATGCAATTATATAAAGTCAAAGCATCATTTAGTATTACATAATTGCTCAGTATTGTGTAGTATGAGCCTCTGTCCAACAGTGGGTATTGTATAATATTACCCAATTTGTTTCAAGCATCCCTTGCAAGCCTGGCTTCTCACACCCACTAGCTGAAGTACTCAGGCTAAGGTACCTGAGTATCCTTGTTCGTACAACCCACGTTTTCACCTCATCTTGGATAACACCTTGGTGGTTCAGACATTTGCTGGTGAGCAGTGGCTCAGAATTTGATTGCAAAACAGTGCATTAAAACTCTCAGAATGTTCTTGAGGAAGCTGCAATTAAAATTCACTGGCTCAGTGATACTATGTCTTGTGTTTGAGAGGGGAGCTCCTTTCTCCTTCACACCCCATTCCCTAGGGGACAGCATGTATGGTTACTTGGGGCTGTTTGCTGGAACGTGCTGTGGTCTCACAGTGGTCATTAGCTCAAGTGCCAGCGCTGCTAAGGCTGGCGAGCTGCTAAATAGGATCACGCTGTTATTTTTTTCTGGTTGCTTCCTCCATTTGAAGTGAGATGTAATTTAAAGGCCTGCACCTTGCCGCTGCTGATGAAGCAGAAAGCATTTTGTGGCAAAGGGTGGGCAAATGTGGGATGAAGGAAAGGACAAACATCTGGACAAGCGCGAAGGCTGTGTTGAAAGCATGCCCTGATGCAGCTTCCCTGCTGCCAGCAGAGAGGGGTAGTCAGCCATGTAAGCAACAGCTGCATTGCAAGGAGCAAAATTATAGAGCCAGGTGCTCCTCTTGCGAGTACATAACACTGAACTTCGTGGAGGAGTGAGGTGGCTGCCAGAAGTGTCTCTTACTTGGTCATAGGTAATGATCCCTGTGTCAGGGAATGCACGCGAAAAAGAAGACCACACAGAAAATCTTCCTCAAAATATTGCAGTTGAAACATTAACTTTTCCTTGATCAGAGAGATTCTGGAGCTCCATGGCAACCTCCATATCTTACTTGAAGGATGATGTTGTTTACTACCGGGCATGAAGTGAGAATCCTGCAGTAGCTGCAGCCAAATGCTTTCAAGGTATTTGTTACTGAAAGGTGACTAAGTGGCTCATATTTTTTATAGCATCCACAGTTGTTTGTGGGCGCCATTGTGATTCTCACTAAGGCTGCAAGTGACAAGGAGAACTTCTGCTTCTGTCTCTAAATCAAATACGGCAGACTGGGGCTTCCAAGGACATGTTTATGCTGCAGCCGGTTCTGTGACTGCAGAGTGGTAGAGACAGTCCCAATCTAGCTCAAAAGGCAGCTGGGGTGTGGGCAGAGATTAGCCACCATGGTACAGAGCACTTTCCTAAGCTAACTGCTCCTGTGCCTATCTTCACAGGAAAGTTTGGAAGCCTGAAGTTGCCTGTGTTGGTTGTCTAAAGCTGACACTGGTGGGGTTTACTGCGCTCTGCAATGAAAGTACAGACCAGATTCAAGTCATCCAGCAAGATGCAATTCATAAATGTGTCTGAGTTGGGCATTGGGCTGCATTGCAGCCGATGGAGAAAAACTGATAGCTCCTTTGCAAATCCAGCCCTCCTCAGACACTCCCTGGAGCTACTCACCTAGTGCGAGTTTAGATGTCTGAGTCTTTGGAAATGGATAATATCAGCATCTTGGAGATAGCATGAGAAGTAATTCATGTTTTACGTCTCTTTAGTCATCTTTCTTAAGATCGTTCCCTCCTGGGACTCTTAAATTTCAAACCCATGCCTGCTATTTAGTAACCAAAGAAACTAACAACAGATAAAAACCCTCTACCAAATAAATCTCTCAGTAAGGAGATTTATTTAGGAACATCCCCCTAAAATTTACTTTGCCCCAACCTTTCCCATGTGTAATATTAAGTTCATTCCTGCACCATCAACAAGTTTAAGATCTGATAGCTTAGGGATTGCAATGGAACTTGGAAAATCCACAGATCTTGGATATGATCTGCAAGTTTCATTTAAGGATTTCTTTCTTCTGGTCACATGGTGTTTATGGCCTCCACTGCTCATTTGCAGCTTAGTGAGGGAAATGGTCAGTTTGGAAAATGCTGCTTTGGAGCGAGAATAAGCTGTGCTGGCTTGCACATCTGCTATGGATTTAAGGACAGTAAGTTTCTCTCCCCACCTAGTGGTCAATGAGGGACTTTTAAGAGAGCAGGAGTTGAAAACAGGGGCATTTGCAACAACCCTCCCGGAGAGATGTGTGTTGTTTTTTTTCTGTGCTAGCATTATGAGGAGACAGTTGTGTTCCTATCTAAAAAACAGCTGAGATGCAAGTAAAGATCAGGATTTCTGGAGGATTCCAGCACACACTTGATCCAAATATGATGAGGGTAGGAAGCTGGGTGGATGGTAGGTGATGTTTGTTACTGATGATTGGGCAATGGCCACTCATGTTTTTGCTCTTTCTGATCCACGCACTAGGGGTTTTGCAGTGAGGGAGAGAAGGTTTTAAATGTGATGGGAATGGGAATATCTTCATCACTTGACAGCTTATTTGGCCTGGCTATTGATAATTCTTTCTGCAAACAACACGGCACTTGTTTGAGGGAGAAGAAATATAAATGAGTTAAAATGGCTACTAAGCAAAGCTGATGCTGACTTGTCTAAATATGAAGAAGGGAGTGAAGAGGGTAAGTAGTGAAAGGAAGTGGAGCTGTTTGACTTTTTCCCATTCCAGTGACCCAAGGTGTTATCAGTAACAGAGGGAAAACATACATATATAAGGCAAAAATGTGGTTGGGATATTAGCACAAGGCATTCCTTTACCTCCTTAGAGACTAATCATATAAACAGAGCACGCAAGGTTGTTAAATGGAGAGCAGTATTTTTTGGCAAAGCAAGGCTTTTTTTTTTCTGCTGCTTTCCCCATAGAGTTGTCTGAAGTGAGGTGAATAGGGGCCAGGACTACCTTGATGAGACTTGGGGGTTGCTCACCTAAAGCTCCCTGCCTCAGTTTCTCCTCCAGCATCTGTGTTAGCGTACGCAGCGCTAGATCTTCTGAGGTCTTTCCCAGCATTTCACTGAAATTTTACTACTCTAACTACAAAATGAGGATTATGAAATTTCTGTGGGAAAAAAAACTTGGAAAATGAAAGATAAAATAATTTGAGGAGGGCTCTGTGCTGTGGGAGTTGGGTGCATCCCGTGTGCCCCTGGAGATGCTAGGCCGTCTGTAGGGACCACTGCGCTCCCCCACTCACGCGCCGCCTCTATGGGGAAAGGACCTACGTTGTCATTGCATTTCCTGCCACAAGCAGAGATCAGGTGCAGGGAGAGGGCCTGGATTTGGGGTGATTCTGGCTTTCTTAATGAATATGGCTTGGCCTATAAATACTTCATGCTCTTGTGTGGTGCCAGGGGGTTTTCATGTGGGAAGAAATATATCCCGTTTTTCCTAATTTTGTCAGAGATGTTGCACAGCCAGTCTTCAGTGAAATGTCTTCAGTGGCCTTCTAATTAGTATTTTCTTCACTTGATTTTACAGGGATCTTTCATGCTCTGCCTTATTGTCTTTCAGTGGCATAATAAAGCAGATGGAGAGAAATGTGTGTTTTCCCCTCTAGCTCTCTTATCAATACCTTTATACAAGATGAGTAACTGTAAAACAAGAGCTTACTTGTCAATGTTACAAGCTGACACTGCTTTCTTTAAACATAGCCGTATGTATTTCAGTCATTACTATTGTTGACTTTTCTGATGTAAATAACAGCATGAGAGGGGGATGTGGGCATATTGTCTTAACTAAGTAAAATCTTAGAGTCAAATGTCAGGTGTCCTTTTTTTATACATATTCTCAAAAGTTATTTTCTTTTCAGAGTGTGCAGTGGAAGCTAGTCAAAGGGAAACCAGGTAACTGGTAGCTAAGGATGATTTATGCTTTGATACATAGGAGGCATCTATATGGGGGTAGGTAGCTGTTAATACATCAGCAGGACGGAGCAGCTTTGTAGGAGTGTCCCTTTCTCTACTAGCATCCTATCCTAAGTCCCTGCTGCTGCCATGGTCACAGCTGGGTCTGGCCGTATCTGTGACCTCTGGTTAGATGGACACCATGGTCCTGTCTTTGCCCTTCCTTTTAGCTTTCTTGGTTGATGCCATCTGCATGTTCTTGAAGTTCTGCTTTCCAACCTACATGTGATTAACAAAATTACTGAGTGCAACTGGGCACAGGACAGCCTGAGTGAAATGTGGGCTCTCAGTCTGAGAATAACTTGTTTAGACAGGCGTTTGCAGGCAGGTGCCCATGGAAACCATGCCTTCCTTGACTGAAGTCAAGATAACCGACATCTACCACCTCCCCCTTTCCCAGTCATCTGGTTGAAGAGGGAAATGAGCTTGGGTTTAATACAATGTGTTCCTAATGCACCCACTCAGGATTTTATTTTAATCACTTTATTGTCCTTTTGGTGTTTATAAACAGATTGTTTAATAATTTGCTCTCATCTGTTTCTTCACCGACAGGTTAATGATTCCCTAGATTCTCATTTTCCACCTTTAGAAGGGGGAAGTGCTTTATTTACCCTCTTTTTACATGGTGCAAGCGATTTCATGAGAAGAAGAAACAAAACGATATTGCACTATGACAACTATTCTGAGTCAACACGCAGATTAATCAGAAACAACGGCAGCAAGTTTCTGATGGATCAGGGCACCAGGAAAGCAGTAGGGAAACAGCTGCTAGACTGGAAGGCAGGTCCCTGCAGAGTTCACCCTGTGCCCATCAGTGCTGGGGCTGGTGTCACCATGACCATCTCCTCCGTGCTCCCCACCCAACGTTAACTTACTGCACGGTGCTCTCTCTCCCAGTGCAGAAAAGCTGAACTTTCCATTTTCAACAAACGCTGGTGGCCTGAAAGGACTGGAAGGCTAACATATGACTTGTAGTCCTATCCTCAGTCATCCTTGGCTTTCCAAAAAGGGAAAGAATCCTGTAATTTAATAAAAAATGAGTTAACTTCTCTAAGAGTTTAGAAAAACCTTTCTTTTTATCTGGAATTGCTGTATTGACCTGTTTTGAGGGATTAGATGCTGGGACATGATGCTTATGTAGGCTTTCTTGATAAGCTCTGTTAGGCACAAATATCCCTGAAGGATGCTATTTTCTACTTGCTGTTGATAACTATATCCATTTTTATTATTCAGAACATGACAGTACAAGACAAAAGAACACAGAAGACAGAAGATAGCTTTACTGTTAATAACTTCAGAATCTTTTCATTCTCTGTCTTTGTGTTTGAGAGAGGAAAAAATGTTTTAATCCAAGTGTACTGGTCTGTGCTTACAGAGTCTCTTTCTCACAGCTTAGAAGTTTTAGGGAAATCCTGGCATTCAGCTGATATTGAATTTCAGGTTCCAACATCCTTGATGTGTGACATTGCTTAATTTTAAGTGAACAGGTATTTCAGTGCAGATTTTGTGATGGTATTTCAATTGTCACTGAGTACAGGGAGAGAAGCACTGTGGCTCCACCTTAGCCTCTGGTTATGGAATTTAGGTCTTATACATTGATGAACAAATCAATACCAAAGGAGTCAGAGATGACTGAATTCCCAAAGACGAGAGGTTGTTCAAGGGTTTGCAGGATGAACTCCTTGACACTGTCCTTTTGCATTAAAAAATAATATGTTAGTATTATTGACTACATTACATTGCAGTGTGTTGGGTTACTGCCTGCATAGTGAAGGAAGACACAGATAGACCTTACAATTTCTGATTATCAATTTTATGTAAGTAGGGACAATGACCACAGAAGAAATCTTGTACTTCAGAGTTGAACCTGGATTCCTTTTTCTTACCTATTATACGAAACAGAAAAGAGCTTTTACTTGCTATCACGCAAATTCTTTTAAAAATAAAGCCTTTTTCTTTCCTATCCATGTATGGTTACAACACACTTCTGTATGACAGAAAAATCACTACTCTTCAGGCACAGACATGGGCACTCTGGAGAGGTGCCTCAGAGTTTGTTCTATTCTTATTGGCACTTGTAAATTTGCAATCTTGTCCACATCTTTTTGAAACTGATCTTGTGACTTGAGATTGTGCTGAAGTCCATGAAGCCCCCAGTTGTCCCTTCTTGGTACCTGACTGTGGCTGGGTTCCCCTGTCACAAACACTGAGAGCTTCCTGGTAGGAGCATTTCAGAGACTGTCAGATCAGATACCCTCTGGACTTCATTTGAGGTGATGAACCAAGTAGCAAATGAACTGACAGTGAAGTGGGTAAGCCAACATTGGGAGATAACTGAGACTACCCTCATTTAGTTTGTCATCACTCTCTTTCCTTCACATCATGAGTTTTAAGTAACCTGTGCCAACTTTGTTCTTCTTATTTCCCCCACTGTATTTCTGCATTGCTTTTCCACAATGCACTATAGACAAAAGCATTTAAAAATTGTTATGCTTTCTCGGTACTGAAGCAGCTGCATCATGTTCCTAAGTCAAATATCCCAATTATTTAAAACAGATATCTTCTTGATTCCTTTGGTATTTTGTCAGAAGAAATTAGGTCATCAGAAAAATGTGATGGTCAAAAAGCCCAGTTTCTAAATATTTCCATTACAGAGAGCTCTTTGCCAAGGGTCTGAAGTTATAATGAACAGTAACTATAACCAAATTTGTAGAATATGAATCTTACAGGAGAAGCTGCAGCTTGGTTACTTTTCATCTCTTTAAAAGTACTTAAAAACTGGAGGTCTGACAGCTGGGTCACTGAAAGTCCTGAGAATAGAAAGGTCTTCAGGAAAAAAAAAAAATCTATGAGTAGAGTTGGGTGATATGTGAATAGCTGACAGCCAAACTGCAAAATACCGACACCTTTGTTCATGGGGAAGTGACCTAAAGGTAAGTCCAGCAAAATTCATTCACTTGGTCTATGTTAAGCTGAATGGAGAAGGGATGCAAGTCCTCGTGGATAGAAAGGACTGTGATCGTAGCGACACTGAGCTCAGCCTTTAACAGACCATAGTTATTAAGACATCAAGATAAAATATGCTACCAGTGATAAAATAGCCCTGACTGAGGAGATAAATCCTCACTCTCTAAGAATTTATCTAGATGAAAGTGAGGTTATACAGCCATTCCCAGCCTTGTCTGCGCAATAGCAGCAATGTTGCTATGGTGGTACAGTCAGGGATGGGATTTATGGAATATCCTGGAATATCCTGGAGGTGCTGAATAACCCATGGTGTTTTGGTAGCTGCCATCATCTCTCACAGCCTTATAAAAGACAGCATCCATAAAGCTGGACTTCCTATAATCTTTCCTACATGGTAGAAATTCCCTGCTCGGATTCTAAGTCAATCACGGGGATCAGAGAAACAGTTATTATTTTTTTTCCCTGCTGTTAAATCATCTGGTTTGCCCTGACCCTTAGAATTAATCATTGAAATAAAGCCTGGTGAAGGCATATTGGATGCTGAGCAGCCAGGGGACCGATAAGCCGGGCTGTCACGGTCTCCTGGAGCTGTATAGGTCCACAGTCCTAGCAAAGCAAAAGCAGACAGAAAAAGGGCAGCCTTTTTCTTTCCCTTTCTAAAGGGATGGCAATCCATTACACACCTCTAAAAGGGAAGCAGCCAGCCGTCTGCTGGAGCTTTACTTCACTTTTGTCCCCTTTGAAGCAGTTGATATCGTTGGGAAGACTAATAGGGCCCATTTTAAAATGAAATTCTGGGATACCTTAGAATGTTATTGGGATGGTGTCTGAGACAGAAATCTGTTTAAAAATGGAAAATGGGAAATGCATCTAGAAAAATAAATGGATATTGATTCAAAACTTGGGAGGGAGGGAGGGAGGGCTAAACTAATCCAGGCTGTCATTTCATTGGCTGCTGTTGTGTTGCTCCTGAAATGAACTTGGCTCAAGCTCCATAAATGACAAAACTGAGTCAAAAGTCATTTATTTATTTTATTTGTATGTAGCCCTGCTCACTGTGGTTACCACCCACAGCTAAGGTTCCTGACTGGTTTAGTAATATAAGAGATAACGACTAACACTGCAGGTAAATTTTATGCATTCGATGTGGGGAACTAGTTTTAAAACTATAATGATGTAACTGGAAAATCTGCGCTCATTTTAAAGTTCCAGATGTTTTCATAGTTCAGGCTGAAAAAAATATTTCCAATGCAGCATCTTCAAAACATCTGTATTTGAATTGTGCTGCCTTGTTACTTATCATGAACAAGCTATGTAGCTTCACGTAATGTTCCAGGAGATGTGAGCACCAGGAACACCCAGTGAGATACTGAGTTAATTTAGGAAGAAGCAGCTGTGGGTGCTGTGCATGGACAGGGTCCAGATTTGGTTAATTGCTTCCCACTGAAGGGAACTATCGTTTAAGCAGAGAAATTACTGTCTTCCATGGTGTTTTGGCCAGTTTCCCAATGGTTCACACAAATGACCTGAGCTCTCAGCGCAGCCTGTCCACTGATGACTCTACAGCGGGATTTTTCCTTCTCGTCTTTCTGTTTGCCGCATGCACAACGTGTTCTTGGCTGGTGCTTGCGCTCTTGGTAATATTCGGGCTGAACTTCCTCCCTGCTTACTGAGCTTGAATATATAGTACCCCTGGGATGGGGGCCTGGCCAGCAGAAAAGATGAGACGGCAGCAGTAACACACCCTCATCTTCCTTCCTTCAGCCTCTTCCAGGGCTCCAGTGCTGGGGAAGGGATGGGAATGCTCCCATGTTGCCCTTCAAGGGAGGAGTTTTTCTAGCAATTTTCATAGACAAATGTCTTTTTTTTTTCTTTTTTTTTCTCCATGAGTTGAATTTATAATTATTGATGATAACATTCTTGTCTTTTTTCCCTTTTTATTTTGACCCCCCTCCAAAAAACCAATCTGGAGTCCATGGGGAGCAAGGTGAAAGCCGGCACCACCTGGAGTACCTCCTATCAGCCGCAGCACTGTGTTTGCAAGGTTGGTACATCTGTCTTCTCATCTCAGAGCACCTTCCAGTACTGCAAGAAGTATCACAACTGCTGCTCATGTGGAGTTTGCTCTCTCAGCCTCTTCTCAGGCAGGAAAACTGCGTGGGCAGAGCAGTGTTTAGTTTAGGTGGGGTTTTGAGTGTGCATGTGTGGTCTATATGGGAAGCTCTTCCCCAGCATCTGCCAGTCTGTGTGCGCCTACGTGGGCATGCACGTGTGTTAAACGCCTCCAGGAATGACAGGAATTACAATACAAAGGAAAGGGACTTTCAGCACAATTTCCTGATGCTCTTGCTCATGGATCCCAAACTTTCTTCCCACAGAAAGAAGGGATCAGTGGAAACTCAGCATTGCATAATTCCTGGATGCCTTTTTTTGCCCTCCTAATGCTGGTTTACGGAAAGGTTCAGTATGGCCCTTTGTAATTTTAGGAAGCTGTGTTGATTAATATGGGTTACCTGTGTGTGATTCTTAGTTTCATTTCTGTTCTCAGCTGAACACTGGAACAAATGACTGCAAGGAGGCTAGAAACCTCCTATAATGTAGCAGCATTATAACCAGTGGGCCACAGAGCTCTTAAAGGCAAAATGGTAATGATCAGAAAAATAAAACCTTGGGTGGAATAATAAGGAAAGCTTCCCAACCATGTGTTGTACTAGGCCCTTGAACAATTTGTGTAGCAAGTGGTGAAAGCCATAAAGAAGATTATTTGGAAGTGGGTGAGAGTGACCTTGGAAATCAGGCACCAGGGACTAGCCCAGTGCAGGGGCAGGTGATGTGGCTTGTGTCCTGTCCAGTGTGCCTGGTTTTATTCTTGCACAATTATCACTGAACATCTTAATCTTTGTTTAATTCTGGTTATTGCTAAATGATTTCTTCCCTGTCATTTCTCCAGGGAAATGTTAAATTATTCTTTTTTTTTTTTTTTTCCCCATCTGTCTATTGGTATTTATCTTCTCCTGGAAGAGATCCAAGTTTTGTAATTAAGGCACTGGGAACAGTAAGAGTTTTGATCAGTAGATAAAACACAATTATAGCAGATCTGTGAGTCTCTCTGCAGTAAATATTTTAACACCTTGGGCCAAATCCTCCATTTACATAAATACAGTTATTGGAGATCACAGTGTTTTATGCCAGCTGGGGATCTGTGTAAAACTGCACAGAGAGATCCAGTGTGGTTGTGTGGAAAATTCTAAAAAAAATTACCTTAGTAGGATGATGAGGTGCAAAATTCCATGCCCAACAAGCAATTGGGATGATTTTTCACATCCCTTAACACATACTTGTTTGTTTTTTTCCCATGGCTGTTTTTGAATGTCCTGAAATAGAATTGCATCTGTATGGATGCAAAATTTTCAAAATTAATCTCTTCAGTCACTGTGCTGAGTTTGCTTTGTCTTGTAGTCATATTGCATACATTAATTAAGAAACGTAACTTAAATCCCAGTTGTGATACGTAGGTGAGGGATGTGGTAGACACATTCACCAAAAAAAAAAAAAAAAAAAAAAAAAAAGACAGCACAAAGCTGACTGAAATTCCTACTATTTCTGGGTATCTTCTTTACCTCCTGATGATGTCTGGGGCATATTTCTGTGCCACAGCTAATGCCAGTGCGTATTTGCTGGCCTTCTTGACTGTGGAAATGTTGGAATGGGACACTGGCCACATCCTCCAAGGTCTTCCCCAGCTGTGGGTCATGAGAAAGCCTGAAATCAGATATTATTTATGGAACCTGGAGAGTATCAGACTTTGTTCTTTTGACTCCTCATCCCTACACAGTGGATCTTGAGGGACACCCTCAGCAGAACAACTAGCACAGAGATCCTGCTCTTTGAGGTCTGCAGAGGGACGTGCAGGAAGATTAGCTGCCACTGACATGGAAAGAGAAGGACTTCCAAATGTGAAAAACATCAGGATATGAGGGAAATGTTTCCAAGCAGAATGAGCAGGTCAACCAATAACGCGGTCTGAGAAGCTGTCCCCTCCCCGGGCGGTGTTGACAGCCCTCTCAGTCTGTTGAGCCTTACTTCCCTCAGGATTAAAGACTTGCTGCTGAACAAATAAAGGCACCTGGTGCTCCGCTGTGGAGGATGAGCCTTGTTGTCCCTTTGTGCTGTGTGTTAACAGCTGCTGTTAGGTAAGGAGGCAAGATCTTTGCCGAGTGAAAGGCGCTGAGCTATCAGCTTTTCTCCTCACCACAAATGACTTTCATGGGGCTCAGGATCATGCTCAAGGAGTAGTAGCAGGATCTTACATAAAAAATAAGTGTTTTAACCATTGGGGAACCAACTTGTTTCCATCCTGATTCAAGCTGTCATTTGCAGAAATGTCCTGCAGAATGTTTTGGAGGGTGCTTTTCATCTGCTTGCATCTTGCAGAGCAGGTGTCTTTGAGAATTTTTAAAAGGTATCAAAATGAAGGTGAAAGAGAACAAAGAGGAAAATCAGAAAGGAAGTAAATTTTAAGGCCATGGAAGCCCTATGGCAATTGCTACTCACAGTATTATTTGTGCTTAAGGGCTATGCAGCAAAGATAGCAACAGATCATTCCTAATGCACAGCTTCTAGCATAATAAAAGAAACAAATCCCTCGATGTGTCTTGCCTTAAAAGAAAGATCCAATAACCCAATGCCTTCTACACTATGGCAGCTTGACTAACACAATAGAGTGTTTGAAGAAAGTATTAAGAATGAATCATTAAATTTCTTCTTATCATAATAATAAGAAAAAGAGTCTTACTAAAACTGCTGGTTTGATCCTTTAACAGAGTCAAACAGAGGTTCCAGAGAGTAAAAATTGAGTCTATAATTACTCATATATTAAGATATGATATGATGCAATACAGTAAAACATGATATAATGTAATATGAAAGGCCTTTCTTTTGCCCTCCAAAACTGGGCTCAGGGCTCGTCTGGACCTGGGTGGTCTCTTTCCTTTTGCAGTTGATACAGGAACTCTTACCTCAAGTTTATGTCTGCATTTTATGTGTGATCAAGAAGTGAACTGTGAGGATCTTTAAAGTCATCAGAAAGCCACATGTCTGTGAAAGAAGCCCTATATGTCATCATGACTCAGAGATGCTGAAAGCATAGTTTTCCTTCAAGCTTTGCCAGCTCATTTGAAAGAAAATGTAAAGGATGCAAAGGCTCAGTGCTATACAGATGTGAGGGGGGAAACCAGTTGTTTATCCCTTCTGAAGTGTTGTGTTTGCAAGAGTAAACAATGCACAGATTGAAGAGGATGTATCCCATACCACGTAGTGAGGACTGTCTACGTCTCATGGGGAATACTCATACACAAAAAGCTGCAGCTGGGCCTGGCCATAAGCTTTAGGCAGAGCTTGAGGGAACACCAGCATAGTGATGTTCATGGAGAAGTATACTCCTGTGGTTAAATGTAGACCAAGGGGTGAATATACCTCATGCAGGTTTCTTGATCAGATTCTTGATGACAGGAGATAACAATTAGGAGGAGGTGTTTTCTGGCATAAGTTGACTTTCTTTGGGCACATGGCCTTCGTGAGATAAGAAAAGAAAACACCAACTATGTTGAATGTTCAGCTCTTTGTGGACATTTCATCGCAGTGTGTATGTCAGGATGAGTCAGCAGTTGGGGGCTACCTGTTTTGTGGGGTGCCATGAACATTGATATAAAATTTGTTCATTTTGGGAACATGAGTTTCACAAATCCTAATGAAGGATGCAGATATATTAAATGATGTTATCTCTCTTGCAGTTTTATTTCTATGGGATGTTTTTGTCCTCTGAGGAGCTGGGTAGTGCTGATTGAAAAGGGATGCTTATTTTGTTGAAACTAAAAATATATATATATATATATATACACGCATATATATATATAGCCTGCAATTAGAATTGTCGATGTTTATTTTTTCCCAAATTAAGCTTAAGGGCTATTATTGAATATTGCTGGTGGGGCCTATTGAAAAGCACTTGTTATTTCCACCTTGCTAATTATATGTATAAAGTTTAGCTCTTGGAGAAATGTTTATTGTTTGATGTGATTTGTTTTTGCTTTGTTTTCCTGGAAGCCGAGTCCATCAATAATGAGATTTATTATGTTTTATTTTTTCTTAGAATCAGGTTGGATTGCAGCTGCTCCTCTCAGATTAGCTATTGCAAACAAACAGAACTTTTTTGGTTAGGCTCTTTGGCTTCGTGACCAAAATCATCTAGGTAACCTCAGAAAAGAGTCTGTTAGTAGTTAAGTACAAAAAAAAAGGGTTTAGGAAGGTCCTGAGCCTCAAGCTATCGCAGACTTGGAGAGTATCCTGAGACCTATCTTCATATACCTGCCCTGTTCATATATCCTTTCCTATCTGTCCTTCACCAGCACTAGCAGCAGGACCCTAGGTCTTTCATCTGTGGGGGTATCCCAGATTTTTGTCCTTGTGGTCTTATTCCAGGTCTCAAAGATACACAGTTTCACTGCTTCTAAAACCTTTCTCGTTAGTGCAACATGTCTGATTTACAGAGCTACAAAGACTCCCCATCAAAACAGAAAATAAAACTGCCTGCCTAACTGGTTGATATGGAAATCTGCGTACACCAGGTTGTATGTGAACAGTGAAAAGAATAAGGTGTATTGAAATGGAAACAGGTCAGTTAGGGAGACAGCATTGCTTACACATTTTGAAATCAGCCATTAAAAATTAAAAAGACATGCCATAAAACCTCAGGAAAACTCCTTTAAAAGCCTGATACCAGTTCACATAATTCCTTAAATAACAACCATATCAGTAAAGCATTTGTGGTTGATTCTAGTCATGTGAGTTCATTTGTGGCTTGACTTTCTTTTGATGGAATTCTTTGCAAGGATTATTGTCAAATAGAGAGAAAACAATGGGTTAGCTTCACATATCTGAGTTTTAACTGCTTGCCCAAGTTAGCATTTTTCATGCTTCCAGACAATTGAAAAGATCCCTACACCTTTCTTCTCATCCCCAGGCACCATTCTTGCATGCACTGCATTGAAGCATAAAAAGGCAATGGTGTCAGTAATGTAGAAGAAGGCTTAAGGAAAAGGTTGAGACTACCTGAGCACTTACACAAGGTCACCTGACTAAATAAGTTAATGAGTCTTAGAAAACTTCATATTAGAAATACGCAGGGGATCCTTTGGGAGTTATGCCCCCTTGTCTTAAAAGAAATGTCAGCACTGCTCCAACTCTGGTATGGTGACTGGAAGTATAAAAAAATGTCCTCCTCAGGTAACACTTCAGTGGGTTTTTGATTTTTGCTAAAGATGTAGTCTGCCTCTTGATGCAGAGGTCTGGACACTATTAAGAAATGTGTGTAACTCACAGCCAAAAATCTGCGAGAAGCTTCATGAAGGAAAAAAAAATCTGTCAGACCTTGTTTTAATTGTGCTGCTTACTTAAAGAAAAAAATAGACACTTAATAGCAGCCAAGAATTCCTGAGCACTGGGTTGGCAATGAAATTCAGCCTGATCCCTTTCAGGCATGACTTGAGGAGCATAAAAAACCACCACTCTGTCCTGAGTTAAATATTTATTCGAAGGGGAGCATTTCAGGGGCCTGATCCCCACTTTGTTATATCAGCAGAGCCCAAGAAGGCCTCCTGCCAAAAAAAAAAAAAAAAAAAAAAGAGTAGAGAAAAAGGTAGAACAGTAAAACAGGTCAATTTTTGCATGCTACGGATGTGTGTTTGTTAGCAGCAACAAATAAACAGAAACAGCATGGAGCATGGACCTGATAATGCGAATCACTAGAGTGCAAAATGCTTGGAGTAAAGCTCGCAAACCTTTACTTGGCTTTTGCAGCAACAGAAATAGCATACTGTGGAAGCAATAAGATGGGCATGAGTCTGGAAAGAGACCCATATAATACTGGGTTAGCCTAAGGACGCTTGCATCCTATCTCAGTGTAGGGCTTTGCTGTCTGTTAGGAAAGGAAAGACCACCCTGGCGACGGCCAAGTAATCCTGTTTAACTAAACCGAGCGGTTCTTATCTTTGCCTGATGCAATCTGCATAGTCCTGTTAGCTTCAGTGGAACTGGAGTGCTGTACTTTTGTGCTGTCTCTGTTATCCGGCTGGAAAATAACCCAGATGATTAGATAAGGTCATAAGCTTTTCTCTCCCTTCCCTGGCACCTTTTATTTTTCTTTTTCTCTGCTAATTTTTTTAGTCAAGTTTGATAAGTGGAAAAACATCAAATCAAAAAGAGAAACTGCAAAGTAAAAAAAAATGCATTGTCTTAACAAATGGCTTAAGTAAGAACTCGGCAGCTACTTGAATCTCAGAAGGATGTAAAATAAGGCTACTCCTATTCTTTTGCCAGTACCCTCCAAGCAATTTTACTAATTCTCCTATTATTTATTAAGGTCTTTTGGGCTCTTTTGTAGAGATCCACTCAGCAGGAAGTAATATTCAGCCTCCATCTCCAACAGATCAGGCAGGCTTGCGTGCTGTCTTTGACACGCCGCTCCCTTGGAGCCTGGGAAAGTAGGAAGAAATATGAGATGTCCTGCAAGGAATGTGGAAGACATCATGTGTCTTGGAGCTTGGTGAGTTTCTGGCAAAATTTACTTATGGTCCAGATTCATGCTAATTTCTTGAAATTTGCCATGTGAGAGGCTCTGAGCTAAGAAGACTGGAGGAAATTGAAAATCAGCACAGACCAGTCACCCCTGCACATAGGGACTGAGTTATTGGGGGCCTCCTAGTTGAAGGGAAAATCTTCAGATATCCTTGTGAACCTAGTGAAAAAGTCTCTGTGATGCAAAACAGCTGTCAAGAAACTAACAGCTCAGAGTGAGTTGTGTTAACAAGGGAATAAGTAGTAACACAGAAAGTCTGGGGGCTTGACAAGTTAATCAAAGCTGGGCAGCAGGCTAAGGAGCCTTGGAAGGATGTAAAATGATTTCTACCTAGAATTGCTGGAAAGAGATAGTGGATAGTGTCAACTTTCAGGACAAAGGGGAACAAAGGGGAGAGGCTCTGTCCTGTGCATGAAGTGGAGCTTCTGTATTTAAGACAGGGAAGGGATCTGATCATTTTGAGGGGGATTTATAGGCCTGAAATAGGGTTTGAGAGAAGCAAAGAGATGTATAGGAATGCTCTTTTAGGGAGGAGATAAGAGAAAGAAGATCAAGAGAGGTCTCTGGAACTATGGAGAAAAGCAAGTAGAGCTCGATATGAAGATTGGCTTTTGGAGAAAAAGCACTAAGGTAAGGCTTGAGAACGAAAGAAGCAAAGAATACATGTTGTTGCTAGTCCACCCTTAACAAGTAACACACTAGACCTTGCTTCTGTCTGGGCATTGAGGGAGGGAGAATAAGGGAATGTCATGGTCAAAATGGCCACAAAGAGGCATTCCCAGGACTATTGGAGAGAAAGAGAGATGGAAGGTCAGATGAAGCAACTGAAAATTGGGAGTGTTTGTGACAACTGAAGAAGAGAAGGGGGTGGCAAAAAAGCATATTGTGAAGACAGTGTGTCAAATTCCCCAAGAATGGGGAGCCCCATTAAATCTGAGGTGCTTCAGTGCGGTGTGATTATTTGCCTCTTCAGCTGCTGTCCCCAAGGGAAATTAGGTGAGACCAGGCTTCTGGGGTTACTGTTGTGGGTATCACAGCATCAGACTGGTTCCAGAACATAAAGGTGACTTGGAGCTGACAGATATGGAAGAAAAGCAATGGAGTGAAGGAAAAGAACCAGAAGAATCTTTGAGGAGAAAGAATTGAAGTGGTAGAGTTGTCATTAACACTTTCTCCGCTGAGCTTTTGTTCAGAGTGCCCAAGGTCTGATCTGTGGGATTATACCAGCTCATGGCTCGCTGTCATGCACTTACACCTGCTAATATGCTGTGCTTGTGGAAGGTAGGAGAGAGGCGAATGAATAGATGTGTGAGGTGGAGGAAGAAAGAAAAGGCCACGAAGACGACAGCAAAGGCACCCAAGTGCTATGTGAGCTGGGAGAGGCCACGGGAGCCTGGTCTCAGGCAAGGGACAGGATCTGAAACACAAGGAAGCAGCAGAGCTTGGGACTGTTGATCTCGATGTGCATTCATCTTCTGGACTTGGCCTGGAAGGTGACCAAAACCATTCCATGAAAACATTTAAATATCAGGCATTGATCCAGCCAGGGCAAAAGAAAGCTGGAGGTTTAGAAGACAACTTTATTTCACAACATAGATCATCCTGATCATAATATGTTTTCTGGTTTTGCCGGTTTAAAAATCTGCCTTCAGGGGGACAACAAATTGCTTTTAACTTACCGTTGTCTGTGAACAAAGCATTATTTTTTGAATGATTTCTCTATTAAATCTCCATATTCTTAGAGTCAGAAGAAAACAATTTGACTGAAATAAAAAATAGATCAGCTGAAAAATCTCCCTGCCAAGTCCTGCAATGGAGAATATATATTTTAATGTGAAATAGTGATGATGGGAGGCTTTTGAGAGCATCAGAGCAAAAGCATGCAGCCAGTCAGTCCTGTAGGGCTTCAAGATGCTGTCTTGAGACAAAGCCATTTGTATATCAGACCTTGAAATTCAAATCAAGCAGAAAGCAAGCCAAAACAGCTTTGAGCATCCTGCATTTCACTTGATGCCCTGATGCAAAAATTTATCTTTTGCTTGCATCACACGCCGGTTGCACTGCTGCTCCACAGGTGCTCCTGTGCTCTTCCACTTTCCTTCCACTGAGTAGATACATAGATTTGTGGCATATCACATGTGTTTTTTAAAGCTTTCCTTCAATTGGATTCTCACTCCCTCACCCCAATTTGAAAGGCAGATTAACAGGAATCCTTTAAAGATACGACATTGCATTATTTTAAAAGCTTTGCTCTTCTTATCTTTACGGTCACAGGGGTCACAAGGGATGGCATATGAGGATTAACAGCAGGTTCCCCAGCACAGAATAAAGTCAGACTGGATTACACAAAATGCTCTAACAAATAAATCCAGAGACTCTTCCCAGTGTCTTTCCTGTCTTTTACCAATACTGACACTTCTTGAATGTATTTCAAAATATCAGAAGGGAGAATGCAAAAAAGAGCAAAACTACCTCCCAACTTCTATTAAAAGAAAAATGAAATGACATTTTAATTTTATCCAAATACTGCTGGTTTATAAATGGCTCAGGAGAACCATATTTTTATATCTACAGACAGCAAAGTATTATCTTTGCCTAATTAATGGTGGTTTACATTTCACTAATGAATGCCCAAGGAATCATCTAATGGAGGACGCTTTCAGCTAAAGGGCTGAGAGGAAACTACATTCTGTTTTGGTGAAGGAAAAGCTGGATATTGTAAAATTGTTTCAGTGATGACTTTTATTATGTAACAGAGATTTGACTAAAAGAACTGCATAAAGCTCCCATTATTATTAGAATTAATGATAATAATTATATTTCAAAAGGTGCAACTCCCATGCAGCCCTGACAGCAGCTGTGGAGGGTTAAGGAAATTAGCTGCATGGAATAACTCTGCTGTCCTTAAAACAGCAAAAGGAGTAGTTTAGGCCATGCATGGTGTGACTGGTTTGGGTATTTATTTCATGTGACTCGTTTTTTTCCAATTTGTGCCAAGGCCTCGTGCACTAAAGCCCAGCGAGCTGCGCTGTGGCTTGGCCACCTGCCCAGTGAGGACCACGTGTAGCTTGGGATGCTGGTACCTGGATCCAGACTGCCCTCCCAGTGAGCCCGGAGCATCCCGCGCCAAAGGAGAGGAGAAGGTGCCGCCTGCCTTGAAAACCTAAGTGTATCCATGGTGGTATTGGCAGGCAAAGGTGTTTCATGGTTTGTACGGGAAAAAAAATGCTTTGTTTCATTTGATCTTTTTTTTTTTTTTTTTTTTTTTTTGCTTTTTAAGAGGTTTTTTTTGTTTGTTTGTTTTGTTTTTTTAAGGAGCTATTCCAAATTTAGGCCAGAACCACAAAGGAAAACAGAGCTGGCTGAAAACACTGTTACTTTCAAATCTGGTTATCTCCTGAGAGACTACTGAATTGCATCATAGAAAAACTAAAAAAAGGCCATTTTTTTATATTAGCTATTTGACTCCAAATTTGGCATTTTTCTTTTAGCCCGCTTTACCAAGAAACTAGGAGGCTCCAGACTTTACGACTTCTGCTTGGCATGTGTTGTTTTTGTGCCTCCAGGACAGGCTGTTCTAAAGCCCTTCTGGGACTAGGACTACTTCTGTAGGCACAAAAGCTTCTCATGAAGTGGGATGCAGAAAGGTAAATCTGAAATATAATCTCTGTGCCTGTGTAAGAACTCAAGATGTTCTGGTAATGCCTTGGTCAGCATTAGGATGCTGAAGAATTCCTGTGGCTATTTTCTTTAGCTATATGTAACCAATAGGGGGCATTCTGTTTATACTTATTAAATGCGTATTTCTGCTTCCAGCAGAGAAAAATCTTTAAGTACTTTCTTTAGATGTAGCTTTTGGCTATTTTATGATGAAGATACGTGAGGCTGATAGATCCACATGATGACCTTCGACTCGCAAAAATGTAAGTGTTTCTCACGCAAATTGGCTGGTCTTCAGGATTTCCATGTTTCTAAAGCAAAATTAAGGTCCAGCTGAAATTATATCTCTGATAGAAATTAACTTCAGCAACAGTCAACTGCTGCTCTTCATTATGGAATGCCCTGAGTTGGGTCCTGAATACAAAGGGTCTCAGTGAGGAGTCACAATACAAATCAATTGCAGTCTCTGAATATGAAAGTAACATTTACTACATTGATAATTATTTGGGTATAACTTTTCACTTGCACTGCTGTATGTGGGACTATTCATCCACACATTCAGAGTGAGATACTGTTTTTGATATTTATAGCACTGATTATAGAGGATGGAACTCTCTTTTACTTTGCGCTTAAATTTGGAAAACGGTAGCCTGATCTTTGCTCCTGTCACATTCAAGCAGTTGGATAACTGTTCTGGGTGAATTGTTTCCTACAGTCTGTGGTTAACTTGGGCTGTATTTGAGAATCCATAATACTAGGTTTTGGGAGTGGATGTTAAAACACAGTTAGGTGATACAGCTGAGGAGAGCTGCTTACATAAAACAATGTCAAAACACATTATTAGCTGAAAATGCACAGATGCTCTAAGTTTGGTAAAGTTGATTTAATTATCTGCCTTATGTTTAAACAGATTTTTAATAACCTAGTAACTTCAGTTTCTTTCAAGGTGAATTAACAATTATGCTTTTCTTCATCTGTGGTCAGGTAAGAGGAAATTCTGGAATACTGGCATGCAGAATTTCCATTCTGGAATGCAGGAATATTGGCATGTAGTATTTCCATTTCCCAGAGCCTCTTAATATCCCTACCATTGAAAAAAAAAAAAAAAACAAAGAAAAAAGCAAGGGGAGTCTGCTTAGTTTGATCTAGTGAGAATGAAGGTGAAGGAGATACAGCTGTGTCGTGCCAGCCCTGTAGCAGTGGTTGCTACAGGGAAGCACATGATGGCAAAGAAAAATAGGTATAACTTTGCAAACTTGAAAGTGATACTGGAAGGGACAGTTTCTGGGAGCTCTCTTTGGATGGTGCCTGAAGCACGCAGGGTCAAATGCTATTTATGTGTCTGTCCTCATGAGAAGGAGTATGTTCATTCAACCAGTGTATTCTCTGGCATCCCTAACCCAAAACTCTTCTGTTGGAAACGGGAATTTCTACCAATAGCATTTCTGCAGTGCTGCGGTTACTCCAATGTACCAGTGGCTTCACTCCTGGGTTCCCTGCATGGAAGTAGGCATCAAAGAGAGTTATGGAGCATATTTCCTCCTCTTAGGCTGGAAGGAATCACAAGGAGGGCATAGACATTTGTGCACTAGATCTGCTGCTGCCTGGTGTTTTGGTCCTCAGACTCCTTGCTTGGTTTGTGAACTGGATCTTAGCAGCATCTCTGCATTATCAAATAGGTCATGGGAGATATCCCAGAGGGGAGCTCAGAGATGGCTCCTGTAAGGGCCTTTCACTGCACTCTACAGGATGCAGGCTTGGTCTGAATGGCTTGAATCAATGACAGATTTGGCCTCATAAGTAAATGAATTTTTTAGAGCTGTCAGAGGCTGAGTTTCTACAGGGCAATTGCTCCACAGCCTCCCCTGGAAATCCGTTCCTACCTCTGCATGTATCTGCCAATCTGCTTAATATCTACAGCGACAGACAGGTGAGCTTCCAGCACAGAAGCTACTTCAACACAGGAGCACTTTGTAATTAAGTCTGCAAAAGAGAGCAGACAGCAAGAGGTGAGGTGAGGGTCCTCATCTCTTCCTCTCCCTCACCTACATTTTCATCTGCAGGTCATGGAGTAAGTTTTGTCTCTGCCCTTCCAGGATTTCTATGATCTCCATGATCCTTTGCTTATCTCTTGCTGCGTAGTATTTACACCAGTGAGCTGATGTTGCTGGAATATAACTTTTCTGTAAGATTGCAAAACCAGAATGTTTGCTGTAGGTATAGGCTGGTGCATTTGAAAGGCCTTGATCCAGTTTTCTAAAGCATTCTCATGGGGAACCACTAAATGGGTTACAAAGGCTCTGTGGGCAGTAAGAGGTCTGCAGGCTTCAGTCTGGCCACCCACTACAAAAACAAAGTGTGTTTTATCTTGCACTGCTTACCTGGCATCTGCAGTCTTAAGGGAAGTGACCAGATCACCTGGAAAGATTTTCAAAGCTTGTTTGGTTGATGCCCTGGTGCATCCCTCCTTCCTGCAAAGCAGAGTTGAGTTTAATACTTCACTCAGCCTGAACTGTGTTTTAAACAGGATTGCATCTGTTGGACCTGCTTGTGTTAGTAAAGAGCTACGTTATCCTATGTATCCAATAGAAGAGCAAATTTGGGACACCCTTTCCATGCTAATCAATTAGTCATGTAAGATGTTACTGCTTTCTGAAGAAGTGCTGGAGTAGCAGCCGTGTTGCTTGTTATGGAAGGTCTGTGTGTCAGCAGCTTCTGTGTCTATGCTGTGTTTTCTGCAGAGGCAGCAGCAAATCCTAATAAAACTTAATGCAAAAAACATTGCCAGGGAGTTGATGGGTTGAGATTAACTGCATCAAAGAAAGGCAATTCCACGTTAAGTTTCTGAACTTTTCTGAAGAGTCAATATTATAAATATCAATTTAAGGACCTCTTTCTACTTCAGTGAAAATCAATGTAAGGACTTGCACTGAATTAATCTAATGACAAAAAAGAGGACAACTACTGAACACCCAACTGAAGTCCTTTGAGCTGAATTGTGCATAGGCCACATCAGCACTGCGCTCAGTGGAAAACTTTATTAGTGCCAAAATATTTTGCTGAATGAGATGCTTATTGGAGAATCTATATAGCTATCATAGTTATCCTGCAGATCTTTGGCTTAGGGTTAGGAAAGGGGAGTCAGTAATCTATTTTTGTATTGTAGTTAGCTGTAACTTGAAGAGTATGAATAGCATATATGTGGTAGACAGCCTTCTGCTTTCCAGAATGACATGGCTTATCTGCTCCTTTTTTTGTGTGATGCTGCCATGGAAGATTGATTTTTGCTTGCCCACCCACTGGAAATTAAAATTTCCATGTCAGACTTTCCTCTGTGAAGAGAAAGAGCCTGCAGGCACAGGCTGGTGCTCACTCGAACCCGGTGCCATCTCTGCCTTTATGTAAGAAGGAGTTTGGGCCGGAGCAGGAAGCATCAGGCTGGCATGAAGAAGATCCAAGCCAGATTGTGGGTTCACTCCCAGGTATTTTCTAGCCTAACTGCTGTGTCTGTTTGCTGACTGTAGAAATGCATTTTGCCCCCGTCTTTTGTCTAGTTCGATCTCTGAGTCCAAGGTTCTTTACACATGTAGGTACAGTACCTTCACTGCTGAGACTTTCTGGCTTTTCAATAATACAAATTTCAATAACAAGTATATTTAAATTCAAAAATTAGCCCCCTGCTGAGTCTTAATGAAAATTTCTACCAAAAAAAAGATAATTGCTGAGTTAAGCTCCGGTGTAAGTAATTTCCTTCCCAAAGGCAATTTTCTCAAACAAGTGTGTATAAATGGATTTAAAATTGAAAAAAATCCTTATTCTCAACTGTATCACTGCTATTATCACATTTTACCTACAATAGATAAAAAGCTTAACTTAGTCTGCCTGCCTTAGAAGTAAACACTGTGTTTAAAGCATTTTTTTTTCAAGCGTATCATTTTCAGGACAATTTCATGTCATCCATTTATATCAATATCTTGGCTGCCAAAAAAGTGTTGAGATTTTTTTTCTAGTGCATTTGGTGCACGATCCTCAAGCTCTTGAAGGCTTTCCTATAGTGTTTAAATGTGGTGAAACTGCTGGACTTCCCGCTCTGGGGAAGGTTTTGCTGTAGCTCCTGCCTGTTTCAGAGGGGACTCCAAAACGTCAACTTGTGGTTCTTGCACAGAGAAGGAGCCACAAGCAGTGCAGAAAGTACTTGGGATGCAGTGTCTTTTCTTAAGTAGCAATGGGGATTGTTGCTAGTTCTGATTTTTTTTCTGTGCTGATTCAGTTATTGGCAGAAATAACCCAAAGACTATTATGTTTTTTTTGAGGGATGGGAATTCATTGTGAGAGCACACCTTCAGTTGTTATTTCAGGCACTACCTGTTTGTGGATGTTTCCTCTCTTAAAAAAAAAAAAAAAAAAAAAAAAAAAAGTGGAGGTGGAGAAGGACACCAGGCTGTTTTTCTTGGCTTTCTGTAATTAATATAGTGATTTATCTCTGTAAAAGCCTGACAAGAAATTACTGGTTCCGATCACTTTATTTCGCAGGAAGAAACCCTGGAATGGGAAATGGCCGCAAGCCCATCAGCGCTCTCGGTGATTAATTGCATGGCTGACATTTGATCTCCATATACCAGAATCATTTTTCCTCCGTTATTTCAAGTACCCTTTTGACTTGTTGACGACCAGCCACTGACTCCTGTGACTGGCTCCAATCTGTCCTGGTCCCCTTGGGCTGCCACTCCATGACACTGGTGTATCAGGTTGGTAGGTCAATCCTCACAGGACTTTCCTCCTTTCCCACCTCTTTGCTTGAGTCTCAGGATATGGAAGAATTTCACAGTATTTGTTTCTCTGCCCATAAATAAGCTGCAGTATATCCAGCTTTAGGAATAGGAACCTTGTTCCCTTGGAAATAAGGAAATTCCCTGCTTTTTGGTGAGGGATAGCCAGACCCTGTAGGAGTCTTGCTTTGGGCATTGCAGCGCCTGGCTGGTGCTGTGATAATGGACCTGGAAAGCTGCAGCATGGTTACATTGTAGATCTCATTTTAGGTCATTTTGGAAGGTTTTATGGACCCCTGTGTTCCCTGCACTACTGGACTGATGATAACTGAAACATGCCCTTTGCAGGTAAAAGAATATGAAAAGCAACATTAATAAGATGGCAGCATTTTGAAGGCTTTTTTTTCCGAGCATCAGATTCTGACTTAAGAAAAGCTGTGAAAAAAGGACAGTCAGGGTTACAAAATCAGGTACTCCAAAGCAAGGCAATGCTGAAAAGACAGTTGCTTCTGCCCTTTATATATATTGGTGGAGATGCTTTTCAGTTACATTCCACATAGTGTTTTATAGATATGTATGAGGGGGTGATGTATATACATCTCCCCTACTTGTCTGCAGCTTCTATAGAACCCCAGGAGTGAAGAAGAGAAGGTGACAGCCTGTAGAGCTTTTGGGGTACTTGTTAGAGTAAATGAAAGGTGTGAAGCACGAAAGCAATGTCTATGAGAAGAGCATCATGTTGAAAACAAAGTACACTTGGCATAGTTAAATCTGCTACAAGTCTCTTGCATAAAGCTATGCAAGTCACACCTAATGCCTCTTCAGTAACCCACTCTTTCTACTGGGTGTTTTTTTTGGTTTTGTTCTGTTTTTTTTTTTTTTTTTCTCTTTTCCATAAGCTTGTGGGTAATGTATAGGAAAGTGCTGTGCTCTCACTCCTGTAGTTGCAAGTCAGTGGACACTGAATTCGTAATCGGATGCTCATGTGGGACTTTTTTGCTCCTAGATCCCACATGTCCCAGGTTGGGCACTCTGAATTACCAAGTGATTTTGACCTTAATCTCATTGTGCCCCAGTTTCTCATCTGATCCCTGGATGACAGGATATAATGTAGAAGTTCATTGATGCATATGAAACACCAGGAGATTAGGGATGAGCCCCATGAAGAAACTAATCGTTCCATGCTTGGAGTAGAGTTTGGCTGGTGTCCCGAGAATATGGCACAGGGCCACGAGCTGAATGAAAAGTATAAGGGGAAAATACTAAGCAGCTACCCATCCTTTGTGCATGTTCTGACTGCATTCGAGATGCACAACACATGGGAAGCCCTCATTCTCTCTAATTCTAGGGTGTGTGAATACCTAAACTTTTCCAGATGTTGCCTCTCTGTACATGTTCTTCATGCCTTGGACTGCCTAAGGGACAGGAGAGGTATAACCTCTGGGTCCAGCTGTCCAGACTTACTTGCATGGCATGACAGCATAGGAGAAGGAGCCCCAAACTCTCATTGGTACCCATTCATATACAACCAAGTATTTAGTTATAAGGTTATATAGTTATAATATATATGCTATATTTTTCCATTTTTTTTTGTTTTTACAGTAAATCCAACACATATTTTCAGGTTTTCATTGTCGTCTTGTCCCTCAAACAAATCTTTCAAATTTCTAATGGGGTAGAAAGTAAAAAATAAAGAAATATGAAAAAAGCCTAATTTATCTTCCCCCTTACCCTCCCCCTCCTTTTTTCTTAAAGAATGTGAATAACCTCATTTTTGTTTCCTAAACAATCATGAATTAATGTGGTATATATATCAATTAGTTTTCATAAGTACTTAACCTTTTTTTTTGACTACATCTCCTTGAACTCTACCTGGAGAATGCTGCTTGCCCATGTTAGGTGCAGATCTCTGCTTCCCTTCCTGGACTCAGAGATGGTCTCAAACCACCTCAGCATTGCATTTCTGTGGAGAAAAGACTCCTTATGGTTTCCTTCCATTCATTTGGATATCCTCACCAGAAACTGCAACAATATTCTTGGTTACTAACTGACAATGATAAAAAGACACTGTTCTTTTTCCAACCTCTTTTCAGGAGAACCCATATTTCTTTATCACTCATACTCCAGGACATGTTTCTCTGTGGATCACCTGTGAAAGCAGCAATAGGAAAAATCACTGTTATGTCAGGTAAAGGAAAACTTGCTGGAAGTTGAAGTGCCAGCTGAAACCAATGAAGCCAATGTTAACATCCCCCAGCTGGGTGTCTGATTTCATGGGTGCCCTGGATGAGGACTGCAGAACACAACCCCATATTCTGTACCTTGTGGGATTGTAGGATTGCCTCAACCATGGGGAAAGGTTGATTAAGAAGTTAGTTCATGCTTTATTAGAGAAAACTCTAATTACTAGAAAACTCTTTTTTCATAGTTCTGTGTAGATTCTCTTGACCTGAGAGAGCAAACTACCTGTGTTTCTTGCAGTTAGGTTGTTAGGTCATCTTCCACTGGAGCCTTTGTTTCAACAGTTGACAAAATCCATAAGTCAGGAGCCACAAATCCATTGGAAATCAAGCAGTGGTAATTTTGGTGCCCACAGAGTGACTTGTACTTATAGTGTTTTCTGTAACAATAACTTGTAGTCACCTTGTGAATTATTTTTAGAATGGGGAGTTGTCTGTGTGCTGATGTGCAGCTGGGTTACAAAACAGCTCTGAGCATTGCCAAGCGCGTCCCAGTCCTGCTCACAAAAGAGTATTTATAAAGCCCATGTGGGTGGTTCTTGCCCAGTGCCCATATTGCTCCTGCAGAACCTGACTCACCTTATTACACATAAACATTGAAAGTAAATGCAATGTTGTGAATAGGTTCAGCAGCCTGTATGCTTTAATGACTCAGGCTATTGATGTGGATCATCAAAAAACAGTGTATGACCTGTTTATATGATTTTGTATGTCTCTCTCCTCTTCTGGGAGCCCCTTGAGTCCAAGGTGATGTTTCTTTAATTCTTAAAATTCATGGAAGATACACTTAAAGGTCTGTGTTGTGGATAAGCACCAGTTCTAAAATTGTTTACTGTTCCCTGAAATAAAATAACACAGTTCTCTAGGTTCAGATTTAAAGGGTCAGCTCTTCATGAAAGGTAGTTAAACTTTACGGCACACGCTGTCTCCACTTGCTGTGGAAGTTCATGTTTGCCCACGGCCCAGGGGATGTAGGGAACTGTGCTTGTTCTAGAAACGCTATTAAAGAGGTGAGGAGCCAAGCAGGTGTGTTAAATTTCAGAGAAAAAGAAATGGTGAAGTAGAAGAGGATGGAGTGGTGCCTACTCTTTTAGTCTCCCCACACACTAATGTGCCTGTTCTCTTTTAGCACCATCTGGGAAATCTTGTTTCTTTGCTTGAAGAAATCAAATCTGGGGACTGTGGTTGAGGAGAAAGCATAATGAATCCAGATCTGCTGATTTTCCATCAGGAATGCTGTTGTTTTGAAGATGAATCTTTTTTTCTTTAATTTTTAGCAATAAATTCCCTAAAACACCAACTTCGTTGTCTTGCCTATCCTGGGCAAAACAATGTATTAGGAACCACAGTAGATTTTCTGCCCTTTTAAAGTGCGATTTGGAGAGGGAGACACGGGATGGATTGACTCTTGGATGTGTCTGCTGCTCTAAGATGGAGATGCTACATAGAAAAGGGCTAACGAGAAGAGTTTTTGTTGCAGTACTCAAAACATGCACGTTTGTAGAGTTTTATGGAGGCAATTCTAGACTGCAAAACAAGGATGGGAAATGGGTAGAAGAATTCAAATGGGGTTGAACTGGCCTAGGAACGGAGGATTGGGCAATGCGACCCTGACAGATCAGCTGTGCAGTATCTGCCTGTGCACAGATGTTCTCACATGGCTATTGCTCACTTGAAAGAAGTGAAGGTGTTGCACAGCACATGCCAATTACAAGCAGGCAGGTTTTCCTGTATCTGGGGCAGAGCTCAGCAGGAGCATCTTCTAAACTGTGCTGCTCTTCTGAAAGCCCTGCACATTTCAGAGTTGGTGGGGAAACAACAAGTGTTTGACAAATAGGGTCTGGTTCAACTCCCAGGCTGGTTTTCCATCAGCATTTGTGAGCTGACTGTCATGAAATTGCTCTTGATTTGCATTTGTTTAAATGAAAACAGAACCAGACCCCTTAGTTCAGCTGCTGTCTGTTGGGATGCTCCTCTTGCAATAGAGCCTAATGTGGAAGAGCTTTTCAGTGCCTGCTTATCTCTAATTCTCTAAGCGAGATAAGGTCCACGCGACCTCAGCGTGACTCGTTGGACTAAACATGGCAAGGAGTGGGGGCTGAAACTGTGAAAGGCTGGAAAAAAACAGTTTTTTTCACAGCACGTGGAATAATATCCTCCCGGAGAAGAAGCTCTCCTGCTTGAGTCCAGTCGGTGAGGACAGGCAGCACCGTGGCGCACAGGACAGACAGCTTTATTCTGGGAATGCCAATAAAGCGAGAAATAAAGGAGGGATCTGCCCATGCAACCTGTCCCTTGGCATCTACCTCTCACCTGCTTAGTCTGGGACACTCATTACACTTCGGGGTAGCTACTAATGGGCAAAACACTTAACCAGGACAGCCAGCTTCCCTGGCAGCAGCGGGCATCTTCCGAGCCTTCCCCCCACCCCCCCCCCGGCCAAAAAAAAGAAAAGAAAAAAGCAACAAAAAAGATAATCCCGATTTAAAACCTACTAGGGAAAGGCTGCGTTTTAGCAATCAAGGTTGCTAAGGGGTGGGCAATATAAAAGTTCACAAGGGCTTGAAAAAAGAAAGAGAAAAGCCCAAAGCGGCGAGTTTTTCGGCGGGGGGTGGGGGGGTTGTCCCTTGTCCCCCCCGGCCCCGCTCCGCCCCCCGGCCCCGCCGGGCGCGCGCGGCTCGCGGGGCGGGCGCGCAGGCGCAGGGGGCGCGGGCGGCGGCGGCGGCGGGAGCGCCGTGCGCGGCGGCCGCCCCAGTCCGCGCTGCAGCCGCCGCGGGGGCGCCACTACCATGAGCGGCCGCGGCCGCCCCTGCGCGACTCACGGGCACCGGGCGCAGGAGCCGCCGCCGGGCCCCCCCCCACCCCGCCGCCGCTGCCGCCGCCGCCGCGCTCCGCCGGCCCCCGAGCCCGGCTCTGCAGGATGCCGGGCGGCAAGAGAGGGCTGGTGGCACCGCAGAACACCTTCCTGGAGAACATCGTGCGGCGCTCGAGCGGTGAGGCATCCCGCGTGCATCCCTCCGTCCATCCCTCCCTCCATCCCCGCGTCCATCCCTCCATCCATCCCTCCATCCATCCCCGCGTCCGTCCATCTCTTCCTCCCTCCGCCCGCGCTACCTGTGGGTGCGCGGGGCTGCTCACCCAGCGCGGGCTCTGCCGCTCTCGCCTGCCCATCCCGGTGCTCTCCCTGCCCGCCCAAACTTCTCACACTGCTGTCGCGGCGCCGCTTGGCAGGCGTCGCATCCCGGTCCTCACTCTTGAGTTTTTCCTTTTTCTTTCCACCTTCTCCGTGCATCGGGTTTGCGGATGCTGGAGTTTGGCTGGATAGTTCTGTCACACTTCAAGTGTATGGGAAAGGTTTGCGGGCAAGGATAAGGGAGCGAGCGGAGTCTGAGTGATGTTAATCCTCTGGCTAAACAAATAACATAAACTGCTGCCTGCAGTTGCACGTCTGCAGCTCTCTGTAGAGACGGGTAGTTCCAGGAGTGTTTCAGGACTGCATGTGTGTAAAATTACCCAATCTACCCTTTCTGCCCATTGCAAAGTGCTGGTGGAGAGCAGTGAATTCAACCCCATTAAAGTTACAATGTGGTTGCAGAGCATCACTCTAGATGTGCTAATACAGGTGCTACCTTGGCTGGGTCTTGTGCTACTCACATTCCTTGTCTACGTGGTCTTTGCACAGATGTAGCAGAGCATAGGAGCATTTGCAGAGATGAAGTGTGGTAAAACAGTTCAACTTCATGTCCGCTCGGAGATCTTTCCCCTGACAGCCCAAGTCAAGGAAACCCCACCAGTGCCAGAGCCTTGCTTGGCCGGTGGGCATCTAGTGATATGAATCAGAATGATGGGTAGAAGAGAACATTTTAAAAAGTTGCCGTGTGCGTTACTAGCTAAGGCACTAACGGGATGTGAAATCCTCCTGCGGAGCATTCCCGTCCACCTTCATATTGTTCAGTTCTGGATCTATCTCACACTGCTACTCAAGAGGTCTGATGTGCTGGCTCGATTTTAATGTCAGGTCTTGGATTAGTGATTCCTTGACTCCCACAGGAGTGGCAACACCACAGGGCCTAGAATTTGTTTTAAAATGTTGAGTATTAAAGCAGCACCCTTATATTGACCATTTTGGAGGGCTTTCTCCCTACCATGTTTCCTCCCTTGGTTTTATGGCCAGCCCTGGGTCTGTATCAATCTCTGTGGCAGGATCGCTAGAAGCCAGAGTTTCTTGTAACAGTATATGTATTTGCCAGAATATTAAATGCAAGCTTAATTACTAGGGGTTTATGCAGCACTTTTGCCTCTGACAACTTCAAAGCCTTGGCTGGAATTTAATTACACTTTTCGGCTCCCTGTAGAGGAGGAGAGTCAAAGAGACGTTCTCAACCTGCCCTTAAAACTGGCATAAGAGGAGGCTTGGGCATCGCTGTTGTTTTCCCAAGGTCATGGCAAAACTGGGAACACAGTTTGGGAGTGTCAGGCTTTTGTACCATGCTCTAATTAAATCACATGTCCTCCCTAGTGAAAGCTCAGTAAAGCTTTGAGAAGTCAAAAACACCCGAGAAAAACTCAGAGTGTTATGCTTTTAAAAACATGCCCTCCGATTTTTAATCTGGCCTAATTTGGGAGCTTTAAAATCAAGCTGATCTGGTCACTGCTTCTTCTTTTTCCCTTCCCGTGGTGATACCTAAGCGCGATGCTACATCAGAGTCAGAAATGCTCCACTGGACAGCAAAGTGAAGAGTGGAATGGGAATTTGTTCCTGACTCATGTAAATGGTCAGTGTTGTGCCCTAAAACAAGATTTTGACCTTATTTTTGTCATCCAGGACATTAGTGCCTTTTAGAAACAGTAATTTTCATTGGAGTCAGCACAGTTTAATCTGAACTTAATCGTGTTCAGTGGAGCAAATCTGGTTCAAGGATCTCCTGACAGTCCTCACTAAAAGGCAAGGATTTGGTCTGCTGACAGTGTATGCTGTGAAGCAGCCGTGTTTTTAGGTTTTTTGTGCTTGTATTTATCAATTGTGAGGAGATTTTTCAGAGTCAAGTTGAGTAATGGCATAAAAAACCCCTGCTTCTTCCTACTTTTGGGGGGAATTTCTCACACTCCGGCAAACCCATCACACTTCTTGGCCGTAAATCTCTTCTCAGCAACCAGGAGAAGGTTTGTAGATAGAGGCAGTACCTTTTATTGCCCTAATGACTGAAAAAAATGGAAACAACTGGGAAAAAACTAGGTATTTGGGCACATAGGCAGTTCTTCAGGTCTGAAATGGGAGCAAAATATTTCGAAATGAAATAGAGGTGGAGACCGAGTTACTGTGAGCTGCTAGAGATGGATCTGCACAACAAATGCTTACACAAAAAATTACATTATTTTTAAATGTGGAAAGTAGGAACTGGCGCAGTCTGTAGCACAGGCTGAACGTGGTACCTAGACCTGGTGTTGAAAAACAACCGTATGTTTGATTTTTTTTTTTTTTCAGCACTAGGTGTTTTTCATTTAAACATGTTATGAACCTTTCCTTTGTACCTCAGCTATAAATCAGGTTAAATGAGAAGTGCTCACAGAGGTGTAGAAGAGCTGGTGGGACTCTCATGTCCCTGTCTCCAGGGGTCTCTGTGGGAGGCAAGTTCACACCTTCAGAGCAGCCCCTTGCTTTTGCTTCTCAGGCAGCTCCGTGTTGCTCTCCCAGGTGGTTTCCAATGTGCTTCTCCACGAGTTATTTGCCTGCCTGGTTGGGAGAGATCAAATCCATAGGGATACGTGTGGTCTGTTGTTAGAGCAGCTGCTGCAGCTGGAGAAAAGGGGCGATCCCTCGGGCCCACCTTCAGGGTAATCTCTGTGCGCTCTGTACGTTCTTTTCTTAACAGCAGAGTGAAAATACATTGAGTAAAGGTCTGATGTGAGGCAGCAAAGACTGCTGTGGTCTTGCTGCAGTGTGCCCTAGTTCTTCAGCTCTCCAGGTGTTTTGTGTTGCTGAAGGAAGAGATGTTTTGTGAGAGAACCAGGTTAAATTACATGAAGGTGTCTGCCTTTTCCTGCCATTAATATTTTGGGCTTTTAGTAAGGGCCTTCCTTAGGGTGATGTTCTCTCCTCCTAAGATGGTCTCGTCAGTGTGCGTCCATTTTTGCTATCATTATTGGTAACTTCTTACGTGTGTTCAGAGCTCCTGCTGGTTCTGACCTCAGCTCAGCATTGTGAAGGTGGAAGCAGGGGCAGATTTGGGCCAGTCTCTATCTAGTGCAGGGCTGGCCTTTGTGGTCCTGGCCCATGTGCAGATAGAGCCATGGACCTGAGCTGCACATGTAGGAAAGGAGAAGCGTGTCCCTCTTGCCTGTCCAACTTCACCTTTCATGTACCCTAGTAGCAAAGCATTCAGTTTGTGTCAACTACTTAATTGGCTTTTATGGTAGAGGATGATTTTGGGAAAAGGGTAACCCTGGGACTTCGCAACAGTATGTAGTAGAAAGCACGAAGAGGCTGTAAAGAAGGGCATGGGTTATTGAGAGATAAGCCATCATTCGTGGTTATTCTTTCTATTGCAATAACTTGTAGAAACTTCCTTGGGGAAAAGGGTCTTTCAGGTCTTGTCTGAGTGGATTTGGGTTGTTGAAATCTTTGCTCCGTCAATTTGCTTGTCAATTTTACCATGAGCTTTAATGGACCTAAGATTTTATTCCTGGACTCTAACAGTTAAATGTCCCGTTCATGCAAATGGACTCCTTAAGACAGATTTTACTGCTGGATACCCCTGGCTTGAATGGGCAAAAAAAATCCATTTACCCAGGAAGAGGAAGGGAAATGCATGTGATGATATCTGTAGTACTCAGTCACCTTTTTGTTTTTTATTACACTGCTTTTATAAATAAAATAAGTGCATACTGTCTTCTTTCATCCCGACTGCTAGCCCATGTAGTGTAATGGTTTTTTTATATGCAGAGATAGAAAACATAGTTTCTTATCGTCATTGGACATGATTTATGGAGGCTCCTCCGCTCCAAGTTGAAACAAGGCAGATTTTCATCTGATCCAAATTAAGTGACATTTAATGCAGAGAGAAAGCCCTCTCCAAAAAGTTACCTGGAGTTTGTGAGGGCGGGAGGGATCTTCTGCAGACCCCTGGACATCTGCTGTAACCTGAGTCCTTCTGTAAAGAACCTGCAAAACCTGAGCCAAATGTTTCCATTCTCCAATTCTGTTGGTTGCGGGGAAGTTATTGGAGGAGTGGTCACGGAGATTGTATTTTTAGGGCTTGCTTTGGTGTTTGGAGGCACAGGGGGGGCTTTTGAAATTTCAGTGACAGCAGGGGCTTGCTGATATGTCAATTAGTGCAAAGTGAATTCTTATACCAAGAAGTGTCATTAGATGAAATCTGTGAGGTGTTTTTAAAGACAAGCATCCGTCTTTCCTTCCTCTTCCAGTGTTTCGGGTTGATTTGGCTGAATCCTGAGGCGTTAAGCATGTCTAACTCCTGCTGAAGTCGGGGCAGTTTAGAAACACTCTGTTGCACCTTGTGAAGAAACGGACTCAGTCTGGGGTGCAGAGTGAGACAACTTTATTTCCAAACCGACTTCTTTTTATACTTTCTTAACACAAGTGTTGCAAAGCGCACAACCAATCAGCATCTGGCCACCTGCGCGGTTGTCTGGCTTTGTTTCTTTTCTTCTGGCAAGACACGTCGCACACGAGGCAGGGGGAGGTGTTCCTCAGTCCTCGTCTTTCTCGGCTCTGTCCCCCATCTGCTGCAAAGACTGACACCCTTGTGGTTAACTATCTGCTAACAAGGTACTATTGTCTTTGAACAAGCCTCCACATCTCACCCTTCTTTATTTGTTTTTGTTTGAACAGCCATGACTTAATTAAATGATCTATCCTTAAACACATAACAAGAAACAAAGCAGGCACACTAACAATAAACGAAATATGCCAAACATCAACAGGCTGTCCTACTAGACAGAACATGTCCTGTCAAATTTGATTGGCCAGAATTACCCATATGTAGGTTTTAGCTTGGGACAGCATCCACTGCTGTGTGGATGATGTCACGGTGGTGTGGATGATGGTGATGACTGTGTTAAAAAAGGCTTAATCCATCGAGCAGGTACCCATCTTGGCCCTGAGCCTGTAGAAACACAAGCATATCCTCTACCCCAGGTTATTAAAGAAAAAGGCCCTTCCCACTGATTTGTCTGTGGGTTTTTGATGATAACCTGGGCTTTATCCTGAACTTTGTGTTGTCTCTGTGAATCAAAATGTTGGTATATAGGGGGGCCCTCTTCTGTCCAGCGATTTAAAAAATTCAACACATAGCAAGCTTTCGCTATGCGTTCCTGTGGGGATAAGCCTACACTCCCCCTTTTTTGTTTTTGTAACATATTTTTAAGGGTGCCATGTGTGCGCTCGATAATAGCTTGGCCTGTGGGTGAATGGGGGATACCTGTGATATGTTGGATTCCCCATTGTTGAAAGAATATTTGTGTTTTTTGCGCTATATAGGCTGGACCATTGTCAGTTTTTATAGTTTTTGGCACTCCCAATATTGCAAAGGCCATAATAAAGTGTCGACATACGTCCTTGGCCTTCTCACCTGTATGTACAGAAGCATAGATACAGGATGAGAAGGTATCAACAGAAACATGTACATATTTAAATCTGCCAAATTCAGGGATATGCGTTACATCTGATTGCCAAATTTCAAGCACAGAAAGACCGCGAGGGTTTACACCGATGGATGGTACTGGTAAAATGCGCTGGCAGTCTGGGCATGACTGTATGATTTGTCTAGCTTGTTCCTGAGTCAACTGGAACGACCTCCGTAACGCTTTTGCATTTTGGTGATAAAAGTCATGCGACAAACGTGCTTGTGCAAAGCGATCTGGCAGAACTACAGCTCCTGCAAGGCTGTCTGCTTGAGCATTACCTTCGCTAATAGGTCCAGGCAGTGAGGTGTGCGAGCGTACATGTTGGATAAAGTACGGATAAATCCTTCTGTTTAATAGCCATCTAAGCTTCCAAAGAAGCGCAAAGAGGGTCTCGTTTGAAACCTCTTTTAAAAACGAATGTTCTAACCTAGAGACTAATCCTGCAACATAGGCAGAGTCTGTTATAATGTTAACTGCAGAGGGCCATCGCGTAAAGACGCGGACGACTGCAGATAATTCCACTATTTGCGGTGAACCTGTGACAACATGTATGTCGCTCTCCCAATGCCCTTCATCATTTCTCCAGACTACAACTGCACGACCTGTCCTACCCGAGCCGTCAGTAAATACTGTAAGAGCATCAGGTATTGGCGTAAGGCTCAAATGGCAAAGAGGTAATAGAGAAAGAGAGTTGAAAGACTGTATGATTTTATGTCCTGGAAAGTGAATACTTATCTGTCCTGGATAATCTGCCAAGGCACACTGAAAAACAAAAGACTGGTGAGTCAAAAAGGTTAATTGTTTTGTATCAAGTGGTAAATAAATAATATTAGGCTCTGTGCCATCTAGAAACATCAAACGCTCTCTTCCTTTTTGAATAACCATTGCAATCATATCAATAGCGGTGGTGACAGTTTTGCCAAAATTATGAGGCAGAAACACCCACTCTAAGATTATTAATGGACATGCGTCCTGTGGTATCCATTGTGCTAATAAGCCATAAGGTTGGAAGCTAGAATAAAAAACAAAAAGACTGACAGGATAATTCTGCTTTCGTCTGTGAACAGTCTGAGTGGTTAATTTGTCCACAACTTTACCAAGCGCAGCTCGCGCGGGAGGAGTGAGCTTTCTTGAGGATGTCAAACTCGTGTCTCCTTCTAAGAGCTTAAATAGAGGATGTAATTCTTCTGTGGAAATTCCTAAGGAGGGACGGATCCAATTAATAGTTCCCAAAAGTTTTTGAAGATCATTCAAAGTCCTTATGTCTGTCTTTAAGGTCAATGATTGTGGTCGAATTTGATGATCAGAAATTCTCCATCCTAAATATCGCCAAGGCGGACTTTCCTGTACTTTATCTTCCGCAATTCTTAATCCTGCAGCTGATGCTGCTCGCGTAATCTGATGCAGAGCCTCTTCTGCTGTTTCCTTTTGCTCTGCAGCAATCAATATATCGTCCATATAGTGATAGATGAGGACATTATCAAAATATTTGCGTATTGGGCTTAAAACTGCTGCCACAAATTGTTGACATAATGTAGGACTATTTTTCATGCCTTGTGGCAGAACTCTCCAATGGTATCTGCTATGCGGTTCCATAGCATTGATGGAAGGTACAGAAAATGCAAACCGAGGTGCATCTTGCGGTGCAAGTGGAATGGTAAAGAAACAGTCTTTCAAATCGATTACTATCAAAGTCCATGTTTGAGGTAACATTGCTGGAGAAGGGAGTCCAGGCTGTAAGGCTCCCATATCTTCGATGACTTCATTGATTTTTCTAAGGTCATGTAACAGCCTCCAGGAATTATTTTTCTTTTGAATTACAAAAACTGGCGTGTTCCAGGGGCTTGTAGTAGGAACTATATGACCAGCTTGCAATTGTTCATCTACTAACTTGTGTAATTGCAGCAGTTTATTTTGTGGAAGGGGCCACTGATCTACCCACACTGGCTTGTCCGTTTTCCAAATCATGGGTGGGACCTGCTGCTGGATAGTGACCCCTAAGAAAAATCCGTGCTTAACTGCATGCCCCATTGACTCAAACAGTCTCTCCCCCACAAGGTGATGGATCCAGGCAATATAAATGGCCTAATGTTTGCAGTTCTTCCTTCTGGGCCAATAATATTTATCAATCTTTTGCTTTGCATTGGAGTACTCTGCCCACCAATTCCTGAAAGCGATGTATGTGCCTTAACTAGGGGTAAACTGTTTGGCCATAGTGAGGCAGCGATGACTGTAACATCTGCTCCACTATCTAAAATTCCTTGTACATTAAATTTTATCAGTCCTGCTTGTAGCGTACAGGATATCTGCGGGCGATTCATAGTTATCTGTTGAGTCCAGAAAATTTCATGCCCTGTGGACCCAAAAGAGCCTGTGCCATGGTTAATGTTTGCAGCGTTTGGTGTCTGTGGTAAAAAGTATACTAATTGTGCTATTCGGCTTCCTGCTGGCACAGTACAGGGTGGTATCGGAGTCCATACCATTATCTTAATTTCTCCTTTGAAATCTGCGTTGATAACTGCAGGTAACACAAACAGCCCTTGTCTCGTTGTTGAAAATCGCCCAATCAATAGTGCTACCATTCCTCGCCCCAGGGGGCCGTGGACACCAGTTGGAATTAGCACAACTGATGTATCAGTAATTAGCACTTCTATTGTAGTGGCCAGGTCCACCCCGGCGCTGCCGCCTGTGCTGGCGCACAAGCGGCGGCTGCTTCCCGGTGAGGCCGCTCTGAGGGGTGATTTGCTGTCATGGCGCGACCCCCCGCCGCGCTCCGCTTGAAGTTTCCCGAAGGGGCTAGCGGTCGACCTTCCTTATCAAATTTTGATCGACACTGATTAGCATAGTGTTGTCCTTTGTGGCAGCGCGGACATAGTCCAGGCGCTCCTTTGTTTGCTTGTGTTTTCGGACAGTATTTACGAATATGCCCAAATTGGCCACAAGCAAAACATGGCCTTTTCATAGACATTGTTGCAAATGTTTCGGCCATCAGTGAATATTCATACTGTTTGGTACCGACATTAATACATGCTTTTAGCATGTCATCAATAGTAGGATCCTTTAGTGGCCGCAAAACTCTCTGGCAATCAGGGTTAGCATTCTCAACTGCTAGTTGCTTAAAAATGTAGCTTCGTGCTTGTTCATTATCAATTTGTTTCTCCAGAGCCTCATTAAGCCGATCCAAAAACTTCATATATGGCTCATTCGCATCTTGTCTTATGCTAACAAAAGGTTGTCTTTGTTTACCACTCTCCGGAACGGCCTTAAGGGCGCGGAGAGCAAGTGCCTTAACTTGTTGCAAGCCCTCAGGGGGGATTTCTGCTTGTGCTGTTGTAGCACTGTGATCGCCCTCCCCCATTAGCACGTCCACAGTAACAGCCCGTAAAGGACCTTTTTTCGACAGCCGCTGGTTTTCCTCCCCCTGAGCTCGAGCAAGCTCTCTCATTTTCGATTCCCACATCGTGTATTGCATATCAGTCATAATGAGGCGAAACAAGGTTTTAAAATCATGGGGAGTAAAAACCGAAGAATCACAAAGAGATTGTATAAGGTGGGTGGTATATGGTGCGCCAAGGCCATGATCTGTCACCGTACGTCGCACGTCCTTAATAAGATTATACGACAAACCTTCCCAACGCGGATTCTGGTCTGGTGCACAGATAACGGGAAAGGCTTTCAGCATGCCCACATCCCCCGCCTGTTTTGCTCCTCGTTTTACTGAGGCCCATTTATCGTGAGGATCCGGGGGGTATAGGTCTGGCTCCTTTCCAGGGTCAATAGGACCCGGACCAAAAGGATCATCGTCCTGTTCATCAGGTGGCAGTACCGCAAAGGCTTTTGCAGCACGTTTTCTTTTCTGATTCTCATCAGGACACGATTGAGGTAAAGGAGGCGCGGAGGGGATGGCAGGGGCCCCGATCCCGTCATTTATGTTCGACTGCAACCCACTATGAGATTTCAATATTTCGAGTACAACTCGCCATTGTGGCAACAGGTTAGCAGCAGCCTTATCACCGCGCGTGGCACTATCCCACAGTCGGACCCCAATTTGGTCCCATCTTTCCAGATTAAAAACATTCTTACTATTCACCGAAGGATCGTCTTTAGAAGCCCATGCAAGAACCTTTTGCAGCTCTTCTTCACCTAATTTTTTTCTTTGCGGTTTCAAGTTTTTAGGAGAAGCTTCTAAATCGTCCTTTTGTTCCTTCATTAGGTATGAACCCATAGTTCCCAGCCGCTTACCTCTTTCCTTTCAAGAGGCTTTTAGTGTGCACACAAAGTAAGCTTCCTTTCAGCTTGATCCTTACGCTTCCTTTCAGCGTGATTCCCGGGAGTTCAGCTGGGCGGTGCAACCGGAGAGACAGCTAGTCTTCGAGCCCCACGTTGGGCGCCATTTGTTGCACCTTGTGAAGAAACGGACTCAGTCTGGGGTGCAGAGTGAGACAACTTTATTTCCAAACCGACTTCTTTTTATACTTTCTTAACACAAGTGTTGCAAAGCGCACAACCAATCAGCATCTGGCCACCTGCGCGGTTGTCTGGCTTTGTTTCTTTTCTTCTGGCAAGACACGTCGCACACGAGGCAGGGGGAGGTGTTCCTCAGTCCTCGTCTTTCTCGGCTCTGTCCCCCATCTGCTGCAAAGACTGACACCCTTGTGGTTAACTATCTGCTAACAAGGTACTATTGTCTTTGAACAAGCCTCCACAACACTCAAGCTTTTGCTTTTATATGCAATTTTTTTATTAAAAACTAATGAAAACTCTATGCCACTGTATTAATTTATAAGCCCAAATAATAACATATTGTTAGGTAAAGAAGTAGTTGGATTTCACTGAGATCTGATCAGCTTCTTTATTTAATAGAGGTCTTATGCTTTTAGTGTTATTTTTTTTTCTTTACCTATTACTGGCTGTGGGATGTGGTGGTAGGAGCGATGTTTGAGCACAAGCTGAGCGTTGCCACAAGAGGTCACTGTAAGTGCTGTTGCATTCCCAGGTTAATGATTAAATCTGATGGAGAAGAAAAAAAAAGAAATTATTGATTTTTTTTTTGAGTAAACATTCAGATTTGTTATTACTGTTGGAAGAAATACATGGCTAAAGAAGAATGCCAGGAAGTTAAGTAAGCTGTGGAAATACATTTAATTAGCCTGTTCTATCAGGGTACTGTTTAGTGGTTAACCTGAATTTTCAGGTTTTTGTCTGGTGAGCTTAAGGAAACCATATTTTCCCATGTGATAAAATTAAATAAGACGTTGGAGAAACTATTCTAACAAGATGTTTTTTCAGAGAGCTTTTCAGCACGCTTGGAGATTGTCTTTTGGGATGCTAAGCCAGGTGTAACCTGGATTGCCGGGTCCCAATTCCGCATCCCCCGGGCTCTGATATGTCCTGTTAATGGTGTCTTGCTCCAGCCCCTTGCTGGTCATTTGCACGGGTAGTGGAGCAGGGGAGAGGCAGGAAATTCTATCCCAAACCCAGGTTTTGGAAATCCAGCCAAGCTCCGTTAAGCTCTAGCTGTGGCTACTGTGAGCGGAGGGGCTGCAAGATGCAACCTCATCTTTGAGCAACTGCTTCTAGCACAGTTATATCATCTTTGGAATGTGAAGTTAGGAAGTTAGCACCCTTTCTTATATATATTTACACACATATATAGTATATATGAAATTAAAACCAGATGTAGACATATGTATGATTTTTTCAGTACTCTCCCAAGTTGCCTGTTGCCTTTGGTGACAGCTACAGAGCTCTCCAGTTCGAATTTAGTCTCGTGACATGTGTGCTCTGCATCATTTTAATAGGGAAGAAATTCAGTGGCAGCATGTAGAAGATAATCAACTAGGTAAGGATTACTTTAATGCTAGGATAAGTGAACGTGTAGGGGAAAACCTCTCATCAGAGGTATATATAAGATATAATTTCTCAGGCAACTCATGGGGACACTCTTCTGTCCTCATTGATTTTTGAACTCTTCTTGAGGTCAGTGAAGTTGTCCTGCAGTAAAGACTCTGAGCTGCTCATAGGATTTCACAGTGAGAATGATTAAAGTGAAATTTTAAGTTTGGGGAAGGTAAATTGCAGGCAGACTGTAATCTCTCTGCTTGTGCTTGCCTTCTAAATTGCTGAAAGCTGCTGTGTTCCCAGCTAAGTGACTTAGATGTTGATTTAATATTTCAGCCAACACTGGATTATTTATTTTTTGTTTTATTTGAGGAGCACTTATTTGGGGCAGGAATTAAGCATAGTCAGTATGGTGGCATCTTGCTCTGGGTTTAGCCCTCCATGCATTTTTGGAGTGTAAGTACATAAATAAATACAACAGTGCTGCAGAAAGGTGAGTAGAGAGTTTATTCCACGAGGGATTTTTTCCCTTTTTTCCCCCCCTTTTCCCCTTTTTTTCATTTTTTCTCATTTTTTCCCCCTTTTCCCTTTTCCCCCCTTATTTTCCTTTTTTTTTTCTTTTTCTTTTTTTTTTTCCCCAGGCAACCAAAGCTTAATGTGCTGGATAAATTGGATGACAGTGATGTCTTACATGTTTTAAAGACACAAGAGAAATAAGAGCTTTGCCAGGCAGCAATGTGGTTTTATAGGAAGGAGTAAAAAGCATAGGCGGAGGCTGCTTCTAGGCAGCGCTTTGCCCATAGACAATCCTGACTTAAGCATGGGCCTGGATTCACCATTTCTGTGCATGCCTTGAAGTATGATAACCAGGGCAAAACTTGGTTAAGAAAAACTAGAAGAAAATCAAGTTTGAGAAATTTTCTCTTAGAAGTTTTTTTCTCGCCCCAGGAGTCCCATGAGTTTTCCAGGAAGATACTAGGAATAAGCAGAACCCTGTGTAGCTATAGAAAGAGTCAGCTGAAGTGTTTGGGGCCATTTATAAGAGAGCATTCGCAAGAAAGGCAAATTGCTTGGGCTAGTACTTTATTCCTACATGGAAATGTTGTTTCCCCTCTCCACCCTAATTCTGTTTTGCTACTGCTTCATTTCTTTTCAAACATTTTCTCAGAAGTGACTTAAATTACTTGAGTATTTTCCTGGGAAGAGATGGAATTCCGAAGTGGATACTCAGATAGTTTTGTTTACAAGTGATTCCCAAGTATTCTTGAGGAAAAAAGATGATTAGAGACAATGTTTCACACTTGGCTAAACATATCTCCTAAAATGATTTAGCTGTTCTTGCTCTCCTGTGATTACATAACATGAATTTTACACTGCTTTGGGCATTCTGTTGGTTAAAAAAGCTGCTTGCACACTGTGGTCATTTCTTTTTAACAACAAAACAAGACTCGGTGCTGTGTTGAATATTAGCTCCTGCAAGCCAGAGCAAGATGAAAGGCTCCTTGCTCTATTGCCTTGGCTGCCTTTGTGCCAAAGAGAAGTGCTGGAAGCGGCAGGTACCGTGTCTGTTTGCCCCAGTGATGTCTTCCACGTCTGGAATTTTGCTGTTTGCATTTAATATCCAAGTTCTTTGCCAGATATATTAAACTTTGTAAGTAGTTGAGTTATATTAGGGAATTTAGTGCTTGCTGATTCCTTAAGATGAATCCAGCCCCTCCGAAGGCCATATCCGCTCTCTGAGCCCTGCTTCCCCGCTCCCCTCCAGACGGAGAGTGTTTTAAACGTGTCTAGTTGAAAAACTTGCACATCCTGTAATACACTGGGGGGAAATGGGGCTGGAGAAGATGATCGGTGGAGGCAGTGGCAGCAGGACAACCTTAGAAATAATAGAAATTATCTTTGATCTTTAAGGAAATGGAAAGTGGAAATGCATTTTCAGTGCTTCAAAAAAAATCCAAGCAGGAACGAGCGCATTACTAGAGGTTTCAGGCTGATCGTTTATGAAGGTTTTGAAGTCAGCAGCGTGTTGGGGCTGTCAGTGTGATGTTTCCACGCAGTAATTTGGATCGCAGGTGCAGAGCGGTTCATCCACTGGATCCAACCAGTGGTCTGCCAGATTTACTGCCCTGCCTTCAGCAACTGCCTGTGTCAGGTGGGCCGGGGTAGTCACTCCCAGCCTCTGCAGTAAAGCATTTGGGAAGCTGTGGACTGTTGTGCATGGAAAGAGCAGACTTTCCTTTCTAGGCCTCAACACTCATTTTACCCGGATTTAAATTACCAGTATCAGAACATGAGCTGCATTTATGCATTGCCACCCATAAGTTCAGCCATCCTTGATGACACCTGCTGCAGTACTGCTCTTTCAGCAAAGTTGTGCTGCACTGGAAATGTGGATACCTTCAGCTGCTCAGGTTTAGGCTTAGTGGGTGAATTCTGTGTTGTTCAGTTATAAGAGGCTAAGTTCCTTATACAAATGCTTATCCTTGAATAAGTTTTATTTATTTATTTATTTATTTTTAAGAAAGGAAGAGATATCTTGCATCATTTTTGCAGGCTGTGGTGATGGAGCAGACTTGTCTTTCTCCATACCTGACATGCTTGAATGAAGAATTAGGCTTGTACGAAGGTGCCAAGTCCTTGGGGACTGTAAGCAGGTCTAAGTCTGCTAGTAGATTTAGTTAGGTCCTGCTTCCCTGCCAGTATAGCTCAAGCAACCAGCAAAGAAATCAGCTCGAGAGCGGAATTTGCCACACGAGTGATGTGTGTCTTGGTCTGAGACACATCTGTGATGGACCTGTCCTAGCATGGAAACCATGCAGATGAGTAACTTATCTGCAAGCAAAAGAGTTGGAGAACGGAAACATTTGGCCCTCCCAAAAGACAGTTCTTCCATAGTGTCGTGTCCCTAATGCTCGGTTTGGATGTTTAAAGCTATACACAGGCTGACTAATGTTAATTTAAACCTGTCTGGAGTTTCGATCTGGAGAGATCATAGAAATAATGAAGAATTATGTGTGTCCTGGTTGGGGGAAATAGGGTGATTGCTGATAAAATGAAGGGAGGGTGCGGGAACGAGTGAATGCTGAGCCATGGGGGCACAGTAAAAGCACCCGTTTGCTACACCGTGGGCAAACTAATGTTTTTTAGATGGTGTTAGGAGCTGTGCCACCCTGGGGGCAGGCGCCCACCCATTCTGCCTTAAATCTTAGCAAGCTGCTTCCTGAGCAGCAGCATTAATGAAACATGGATTCCTATGGCTTTGTGCCTGCGCTCAGATTCATTCGTGTCTACCAAGATGCAAACATTGATTGAGGCTTTTTGTTCAATTGGAGTAGGACGCACATATGTATTCACAGGCCGAGCATGGGCAAACAAGCCTTGCTTGCTTAGGGAACAAGGGTAGGAAAGTCAGTCACGTAAAGGAAAATTTATGGAGGACAAAAGAAAATGCGTATTCTAATATCCGATCTAGTTATTAGCATATATAGTATATATCTGAGCTAATCTGTTAACACATACTAACATCTATCAAGATAATTTTGCTGTCTTTCTTTTCCCCTTTCTTTTCTGTTTTTATGAGATATGAATAGGGTGGCTTCTTTCCCTCCCAGTGTCGAATGAATGCCTTAGCCAGCATTGTGAGACCCTATGTAAAGGCATATACATAATATATGAAAGCCAACTGCTATATGCCATATGCCTTCTGCTGGCTGCACATCTACCTTCTGATTCGGTGCACAGGAATGTACCCAGGTCAAGGTTACCTCTGTCAAATGGGAGACTTGGAAGCCGCATTGCCTGTTTATGAATCCTGGTTCTGCCTGGCATCCACAGGGAATTTGGTTCTGTGAAATAGCAGAGGTTGCTACTCTGTTTTATCTATATGTGAACACCCAAAACTTTGGGGGGATGTACTTCTACAAGCAAACATCTCTTTCCTCCTCCCAAATCAGACCTGGTTTTGACCAGAGGACTTGTAATATTTGCTGCTATCCGGGGTATCGTCCTAGCTGGGTGAATTCCTGTTTTGCCCCCTGCCAAGTGCTGTGGGGTCAAAACTCCTGCCTGCTCAGGCAATAAAAGGATGAGCAAACAGGGCAGAAATTAGATTTCTCCTTAAAAAGCTAAGGGCAAATTATGTGGAAAGCAAGACTGATACCTCTGCAAAATAAAAGGGACACAAATGTTCAGGTGTTGATATGGTAGGAGCTCAGGCTATCAAATGCTTTGATTTCCAGGGATGAAGATTTCACTTGTATAAGGCATTTGTGCTGAGGAAATGGGGCTGCATTTAAAAACTGGCTTTGCAGTGAATTCAAGTAAAGGATTTGAACTTAAGCAAAATCCAAGCTTCCATTTCTCATACCAGTTAACTTTTAAATACTTTTCAATCTACTTTTCTGTGGAAAATCCAATTGCTTCTGGATTATTCTTTCAAAAATTTATGCTTGTAAAGCATAAAAGCAGCAATAAATAGCATTTTTTTTTCCCTGCACATTTCCTTTTCTAATGGAATAATGTGTATGATTCGCACTCTAGTCAGAGAATTATAAATAAGGTGAGAAGGCAGCACATAGCTCCTGCAAACTCGCTGTTATTTTTCTATGGAAATGACTCTGCATACACCTGATGTCTGTGCAAGTAATGGGCACATCCATTCTTCAGGTACTAAAATAATTTGTTAAAAAGTCTCTTGAAAATTTTCTGGCAAAAACTGATGAACGAGACCTCTGCTATTATTTCCTTATAGCAATGGTTTTTAATAGCTGAATTTAATAGCTTTTCAGTAGCTACATTTTAATAGCTTTTTATCAGTGAGTGGGCCAAAGATACCTACAAGTTCCACATCTACAGTCAAAACGAAGCTTTAAATTAAAAGTACAAATAAATAAAGGTCAGGAGATCACCAGAGACCACAATTTGGATTCTCTCCTAGCTGATACTCTGTGAGAGAATATCGTGAAACAAAATTAGAAATGTTTGTGATGTTGGTGAGCATAAAATACCCGAGTGCTGTGCTTAAGGAAAATGGATATTTCTTTATTGAGTAGCGCCTCGCTAAAAACAGTGTCGGAGGAATCGTTCCAAACTATTTTAGGACTAGCTCATCGCATGCTGGTGCCAGTCCATGCGTATAAACTGTAGGCACTGACTGAAAGCACAGATAATTGAAGCGATAGTTAATCTGGAGTTCAACCTCCTAAGAATATTCCCTGCCTATATCTGTATGTTTATGGCAATTGATGCTGTGCTACTAGGATGAACCCAAACCACCCACTGGCACTTTTTTGGACAGAATGTGATGTTTGCTTTATGTTATTTCAGATCCATTTATTTCACTTATTCCACTTATTTCAGACCCAATTTTCAAGACCCACTTGCCCGTGGGTCTTGTCCAGCATCCTGGTGTCTGGCAACATCATGTTCAGCACGGAAAACTCACTTTGCAAGGCCATGTAAGGTTAAGTCCGAGAGGTGTATTATTATTTTATTTTTTTTACGTAGGAGAACCAACTCAAACAATATCCTGCCCAGGCATGGGGACTGGATGAATCCTTTCTAAATTGGAGTTGGTGCCTATATTGGTATTGCTATTTGGGAGTGAAGGAAGCTACTTGTTTTACTAAACGCCATCCTGTTTCATCAAGATCTAAACTTAATGCCTCATTTTTCCAGCGAGCTCTCACATTTTTACTGTATAGTAGTTGCCAACACAAGTAACTCTCTGCATCTGCTGGGTAGCACTGGAAGGACTGCAATGTACTTTGCGACTGACAACAGCCCTTTCTCTCTCTCTCTTTTTCTAGAATCCAGTTTTCTGTTGGGAAATGCCCAGATTGTGGACTGGCCTGTAGTTTATAGTAATGACGGATTTTGCAAACTCTCTGGATATCATCGAGCCGACGTCATGCAGAAAAGTAGCACTTGCAGGTAGGTGGCCTGTCAGCTCAATGCCGTTTTAAAAGTGTAATTTGCTGGGAAGAAAAATTAGGATTTGAAGCTGGGATTGATATATGAAAAGCTTTGTTTTGCAGAACTAAAAGGGAACTATAATACTAAAAATGGCTTTAAAATGAATGAAACCAACCACTGACCCAGGTCATGGTAAGGCACTTAAACCTGTGTATTTAGTTAAGCACATGGTTGACTAATTTCCGGTAAAATCAATGCTTAGTTCCGTCAGGATTAGCAGACTACTCACATGCTTAATGTCACATGTCCTTTGCTAAATCTGGGGTAGTGTTTAGAATAGTGTGAGATTTAGTTCTAAATAAAAGAAAACTAATTTTGAGTTGTATGTGCTTCTTCTTCTTTTTTTTTTTTAAATTTTGAGCATCTAGAAATTTAATATTCCACCCCAAATCTTTCTAAAGCAAGCTAAGTCTGCCCAGTTCTGATTTATGTCATCCCCTGGTAACTATACAACTGCAATGAAAACTGCAAAATGAAGACTCTTAAATGGATCTGTGCCTGCTCTGCTGCCCTCTTTAAAAAGCAATGCTTTGGGAAAACACTAAATTTGTGTGTAAGAGAGCAAAATAAACTGGGTCCTGGAACCAACTGCAGGATCCTGGGAAGAAGGTGCTGTGCATCTACATGGATGATTTGGGGACTGACAGGAGGAGAGACCTTGGGAGCACAAGGCTCCTCTGTGTGGCCAGGTGTGCTCTGTTGGGCCACAGAAAAGAAAAGGGCATATGCTGCTGACATGAAATATTAATTCATGCAATAGCACAAAAGTCAATATGCTCAGTGGGGCTGAAAGCAGCAGCCTTATCACAGCCATCCCAAATAGGCTTACACAATTCCTCTCTTGCTCTCTCCTATCATCTCTGCTTTCTGCAGGGTGAACTTGATCTGCTTCCCTGTGAGCTAACTCGTGTGTGTGTTAAAATCATTGTAAATACAGATTGGCATTGTGGGAAGATGTTGTAAAAATATGGGTTTATTCTCCTAATAATACCCCTTTAACTGAAAAACTGAGGGGACACCTCAGGGTGTTTTCTGTGAATGTGATACCTCTCGTTACCTCTGTAAGGATCCTGTTCTGGTCACATTCGAGTGAGTCTTAGAGCTGAATTCTACCTGTATGCGGATCCAAGGAGGAATTATTGTAGAAAAAGTGTCTGATAGCAAAGATTTTTCTTTTTCCTTTTATCTTCATCGTCTACATCCATCTCTGGATTTTGAGGTGACCTCGCTACGCTGAAAGCAGGGCTAGCTAGGTTTTTGTATCAGGGTTTTAGCTGGTGGAGCTGTATATAGAGTGTGATCTTTCCTGCCTCTTACATGACACTCCAGTTTCTGCAGATAAAAAGCTGGGAAAGTTTTCAACGTGGTCTGACATGCAGCATGTCCCCTACCAGGGAGAAATGTCTTTGGAGCTTCTCTCTAATGAAGAGCTCTGCAGCTGTGTGGAATGCAAAACAGTTTCAAGGTCAATGGTGCCTTTTTTAGGTTTACTCAACAGAACATCACTGTGGGTTTCTTTCTTCCCCCTTTTTTTTTTTTTAATTGAACTATTATTATTATTGTTATTTTTTCTGAGTCAGGCACTTAGGCCAAATTGGAGACATCCTGCCTGAATTATGTTATACATAAAATTATTTTTATATAGAATGTTTGCTTTAGTGTTATAAGGCAAATGTCATGGGGTAAAAATGTTATGGTGACCCACCTTAATTATAGGTTTTGGAAGGCATTTTAATGTTAAAAATCCCATTAAAGAAAATGCACAGGTACAAGCAATCCAGTCCCTGATTCTTAGGGTTCCATTTGAATTGTTATTGATTCTGATTCTAAGTGTGATAAAGGATAAACCATTTTTTTTTTTCAGTATTGGGTTATTTTGCCCCTGCCTGGCATTTCTGTCACAATATATTCCCTATTTTAAAACTGCTCATGTGTCATCGTTGTATCAAATCTCAGGTATTCTTGGTTGGTATCTGCCATAAGGAAGGGTGGATAAACTGAAAGCAGTGGGGGTGCAAATGCTTTTTATGCCAACTTGAGGAGTGAGTTAGTCCTGTAAGAAGTTGGTAATTCCTTGGATTTTTGGGCTACCTGATATGTTTTTAATCAGCACCACTGTGGCCATTGGCAGGGAGATCACTTAGAAATTCCCCGGTATTAGTGCAGATTCCATAGTTCTATCAGACATATGCAAAGTAGAGTATATAAAGTTTAGGTTAGGTGAACACTGATTGAATAGTTGAACCCTGTTCTTTTTGGGTACATGTGGCACCAGAAATTACACCTTTACCAGGGCAGATGTTCAGAGGAGTTGATATAAGTGAGTGCTAAAATGTGCAGGGTGTTTAGGTGGAAGGAGATGTGTGAACAGCTCTCCTGAGTGAGTTGATGGTCCAGAAGGTGGATGGGCAGCTGCATTTCCAGCACCTCTAACCTTCAAGTAACCCTGCAAAACCCTTCAAGTAACTAGGGAGCAAAAATCCCTGCCGTCCAGTTGCACCAACAGATTTACTGCCGTGTGGGAAAACTGCTTGTTTCGTATTCCATGGCCAAAATTCATGAAAATGTAGTTAGAGTAAACAATTGCAAACCATTAAAACCCTGTTTAATGTTGCAAGTAATACCAGTTTTCCCTTGGTGTTGTTGCTTATCGGTTAAATTTAGTGTATGAGACGAGCTTTCAGAAAAACCAGGCACCTATTGAGGGGCTTGTTAGGAGACCTCCCCTGGCATTTTACACTTGGCATTTGCTTTGTTTTCTCTCCTTGCACCCAGGAGTCAAACACAGGGCTGGAAATAGCTGGGTGCTTGCTTGTTTTTTTTGGAGGAAAGGAGCTCTTGTGTTGTCTCCCCCCGACAGAGCAGGAGGGAATTGGATCCCCTTGCTCAAGTGCTTGTTTACAGATGGTGTTTGCACTGAAACACTTGCAACACGCCAGTCAACATCTCTGCTTTCTCTTGCTTTGAGCTGCTGCCGTTTCAAGTGGGATGAAATGTCTACAAGTGAAATCCTGGCTCCGGAGGAGTTCATGGCACTGTTCCCATCAAGTTCAAAGAACCAGGATTTTGCCTGGTGTGTGCAGCATGTCAGACTTGTTGTTCAAAAAAAGTCAACTTTGTTACTGGGATATTGCCTCTGTGGCTGGATTTTTGTGCATGAGAAGGCCCCTGGCGCTGCCAAAGCCACGTGAAGAAATCCGACAAGAACAGCTATTGGAGCTGGGGAGCTTTAACGATTATATTCAGAAATGACACCCGTTTAGCGCTCAGACTTTCGAAACTCTTGATATGTAGATCAGTGTTTGCTGTTCCTTCTGGGTAGATATTTGTCCGTTGGAACAGATCCTTTTTCATCCAATGCTTTCAGATAAACAGAGCTGTAAATTGGATATAGGATCGCGTGCCTTCCGTGCTTTACCTCTCGTCTAACCTTGATAATTCCTTACAAGGAGCCATTAAAGCCTGACCTGGCAAATGCTACAGACTTGGGACAATTCTGATGATGCCGGCAGAAGATGTTGGCTCCTGGCAAAGGACAGAAGAACACAATGAAAAGCTTTCTGTGTGGCTTTTCTATGTCAAGGGATGCTTTCAAAGGGAGGCATGGATGCAGATATCTTAAAAGATGAGTGGTCCATTGCAGAGAAAGGAAAAAATATCTAAGATTGTGCCTTTCTTCAGAAATACTCTGAGAGTATTTCAATAAGGCTTGCTTCTCTTTGATAAATCTATTTTCTAGGTAGTGAGATCCCCAGTAGTAGGGTGGTTTTGATATTTGTCTTGTACAGTTTGCACTAAAGGTACTTGACAAGCAATAAATAACAAAAACACGAGGCAGAAAAAGACAGAGCGATTGACTGAAGAAGTAGAAGTCCTTCCATGGATACAAAGTAGGACAGATGAAAGTAGATTGAAATTGTGATGAGCGGAAATCTTATGTAAGTTATACAGTGGAGGTGCTTTGACATTCCTTCAGTGCCAGCTATTCAAAATTGACTTCTGAAAGATGTTTTTATTCACACTCCTTTAAAATACCTTTTTGTATGTGCAAATAATGCAGGAGTTGAGTTTTACAGGTTCACTGCAATAGTAAACTGGCTTAATATAAAGCATAAAGTTGATTGATTGTGTTCAGCAGTGAGCTGACGAGTGTGTCCATAGCTCCGAGTGCGGCACAGGGTTTGTCGTTTTAATGTTAATTCATGATGACTTTGTGCATTTGAAGCCATGTAGAGTCAAGTGCTTCAACAGGTTCATGTTATTCTCCCATTCAGAACTGAGAGGAATGTTGCTTTGAATCCCAGGGACAACGAAAAGGAAAATCCAGTTGCCCTGGTGAAAACCATTCCATGGCATCTCCATGACCGAGCTGTCCTGAGGGGACCAGCTGTGACGTGTCATTTATCAACAGTTCTCCGGGTGTCCCTGGTTGCCTGTAGTGATGTGACCCGCTTCCGCTCCCGTTACTCGTGCTGGGAAGCGCCGTTTTCCGGGAGCAGCCCGTGGGTTTTCAGCAACGTGCCCAAGACATCCACGGTCTGGCCTTCATTGAGTGCTTTAACGCTTGCCAAGTCACTAACTGCTGTTTTATTGTTTCTTTCAGAACGGTGAGCATAAAATGAATGTTTATTGAACCTTTGGAAGTCTACTGATCAATAAAAGAAACTGCATTTAAACCAGAGAGGCGCTGATGTCTTTTCTATTTCAGATTCTTAGTGTTGTCTGATGTAGGGTTCAGTTGAAGCTCAAGCTGTTTCTGAGCAAAGGAAATGAGGGGGAAAAAATGCCTGATCAATTAAAAGTATATATCTAAGTGCCTGAGAGCTTTTATCCTCTGGTCTGCTTTCCCTCAATTCTGTAATTGCAAATCTGCACAGAGCAACCTTCACTTATTTTTAAATCGAGGCTGTAAAAGCCTGGCTGTTTCCTTGCGAAGGCATCGGAGGGAAGGTCAGCGGGGCTGGCTTCACTCATCCTGGCTGGAATTCTGACCTGGAAGGAAGGGAAAGGTGGCGTGGTTGAATGACAAGAAACAGCAGAGCTAAAGTTACATTATTATAACCTTGGTCTGGAGAGGGGTGAATCTTTGAAAGCCTTTTAGCATTTTCCATATTTTCACTGGAAGATTAAAGAACATTAATGTAATGTCCACACCATGCAATAAGAAAGAAACAAGGAGAAAATTTGTTATATCTGCTAGTAGTGCAGATATAACTGCAGTGGGCGAACTCATATACTTAGTCTGTGCTGAATTTTCAGAGAATTACAGTCTTTATGTCCCTTGGTTACACCCTGCCTTCATTTGTAATGGATATTCAGTGGAAGAAATCCAGTTATTTTGTCTAAGGTGCATCTGGACAGTAGGTTTGTAGCCATCAGTTTAGCCAAGAACCTTTAACGGCAGTCAGTTCCTTTATTCTTTCAGAAGACTTTTCAGCAGAATTGAAGAAAATTTGGTAGGTTTGATAGGTTTTATTCAGCCTTCTCCATTTTTAACAGCAATATTCTCATGACCTGTAGTCATAGATATAATGAATTTATATGTTATCATCTCTTTTTTAATAAAATATCCTTAAAGGCATGCCCAAAAAAGTACTTAATGAAACATTAGATGTTGGGGAATAAATCTGCTTTCCAGTAAAAAGGCAGCCATGGTTACGGGTTACGTACTTTTGCAGGTTTCATAACAACCTTGAAATATTCTAAATATTTAAATGAAGTGTAAATCATGGTTAAAGTTTGATAAATGACAGTTAATAGTATCTCCAGTGCTTAGACAATTTAAAATGCCTGTAACAAAGTTGCTGCTTGTCTAGATAAAAGGGAAATTGCTTTTTCTTTTTCAGTTTTATGTACGGTGAACTGACAGACAAGAAGACCATTGAAAAAGTCCGACAGACTTTTGACAACTATGAGTCAAACTGCTTTGAAATTCTCCTCTACAAGAAAAACAGTATGTATATATTTATGTATGATGCTAGGAGTGATAGTGCATATTAAAAATATATAATCAACCAAAATAATTGTTAATTTTGACATATGGATGAATTTTGGAGCAAGATTTGTTGTAGCTAGAATAAGAGCTCCTTTTTCAGGACAAATCTTCAGATTACCGAGTAGTCGGTTTCTAATATCTCTACTTTGAATCCTTCTTTGTGAATTATACTCATTTTTGTGGATTGGGTCCTTGAAGAGAATCTGATGAGGTTGCACAAAAAGAAATCCTGAATGAGATCCCCACACAAGAAATGTCCCCAAATCACTACAAGTGAGATTCAGTTTTGAATTCCCTTCCTCCTTTACATCTGCCCAAGAAGTGGTCTTAAGAAATATTATTCTTAGGCAGTATCTGTATGCCTGTTGACTTTACTGTAGCTTTTTACCCTCTCTAGTAGGTCAACTATTTCAGACCTGAAGGTTTGCTGCAAATTTCTTCTGCTTTACTGCATTCCCACATACAGAGCCCTCAACTTTAAGCTCCCTCTCTACTCAGCACCTATTCGGACATATACATATATCTATCTACATGTGTATGTATGGATAATGCTTAAGGAAGTTCACATGCACGTGACGTTCTCTACCTGCTTTTGAGCTGCTACCCAGACTGCCACTTCTGTGGCCACTTTTCTTCAAAGTTGTCAAAAGTCTTTTATCTTGGGTTAGCAGCCAGGAATTGGTGCTGTCAAGTAATCCACCTAATGGCCTTGGAGCCATCGCACAAACAGCGCTTGCTCTTCACCCTTTCTCCAATTTACTGCAAGTGAGTTATCGTTTTAATCCCAACGTGTCCAGATGAACATTGCTGAATTTTGTCAAGGGTCCTCATGGATTTAACCCCGCCATGGGCATGAATTTCAGCCTAGGAAAGTGAGGAAGTACCAAAAAATCATTTTGTGCCTTGTTTATCTGATGGTTGGGAGATTTGAAGATGAATTTTGCCTTTAGTTGCAAGGTTAAACAGAAAATACATGCATTGGAATATACTCCTCTGGCCTGGACAGTGTGGGGATGGACGACAGGTTTACTCCAGCACTTCTGGTTTTCATATCTCTGTAGTATGTTAAGAAGGATCCAAACATATCCGCACCCCTGCTTTTCTTTTTTAAACTATCTATCGTGTACACTCTTATATTTGTGAGATATTGTGGAAAAAACAAGAGCAAGAGGGGGAGAATAAATTTTATTTCAGGATGGAGATTTATTTAGCTTTCTGTTTCCATTCTGTCATCTAATGAGATTGGTGGCGCTTCCTGATTTTAATCATTCTGTAAAATTGGGAATGTGTTATCTTCCCTTAGCAGGAGGAAATTAAAGATGTAGAAGGTGTATTTTAAGACCACTTCTAGCTAATTCTACATGTGTATTTTAAATTTTTTAAAATATGAAGTATTTTGTGTACTGATTGGGCAGGGTTTGTGCTCCACCCCAGTCCAATGTTGCCTTTTTTCTCTGCTTCAGGAACCCCGGTTTGGTTCTACATGCAAATTGCACCCATTAGAAATGAGCATGAAAAAGTTGTTTTGTTCCTGTGCACTTTTAAAGATATCACTTTGTTCAAGCAACCAATTGAAGATGATTCAACAAAAGGTAAAGATGAAATACATTACTGTTTTTTTATAAACGATAAAATGCATGTCCAAGTTGAGACTTGTGCCAGGGACATGTCCTGCCTGTGGTCTGTGTCTTGATTTCTGGAAATGATTTCTGTCAGAGTTTTGATATTATTAAGTTATTGCATAAAACTGAAAGATGAAGCACTGTGGGTAGGAAGTCTTCCTTCCTTCCCCAAGTTTGACCCGAAGACGTGTGTCTTGTTTCAAGTTCACATGCACAATACATTAGCATCACATTACCCAAAGCAAAGATTAGCGATGATGTGCTGCAGAATCCGTATCCTGTATTCTCTTGGAACTTGTCTTCTGATGATTAATCCTTTGGCGGGTTTTTCTTTTCACACTCTGTGAAGGCATAATTCCTCATGGAGAAGCATGTGCACCCTAAGCTGTCTTCTCCAGAATAAAGCTTGTTGCTATTTGAATGCAAACAGGGTTTAGACTACTTTCTTATAGTGTAAATAATACTTATTATGCATGTTTGGATAACTGAAAAGCAAATTTATAAAGTCAGACTTAAAGTAAATGAAACTGCTCATCTTTGAGCTGACACCAAATGCGAGTTTTTTTTTTAACCTAAGAGATGTTGTTTGCAAAGTTATAAGATACTAATATAGAAATATCTTCTCTCATCATAACTGTGTTATTGTCTTCCCAATTTAGTTGCCTCTTGTAAACAATCCTTTGTTTTGTGTTCAAGTCCAAAGTGCAGAATCCTTCTGGCTGGGAAATAATATGACCTGTAAGGATAAATGTCCTTTAGGCATTCCTGAAAGGGATTTAATTCTGCAGGTCTGACAGCATGGGATGGACTCCTTGCCCCAGTGTATATATAAAAGTGGGTGTTCAGCACGGAGAAGCCAATCTTTGAAGAATCTTCTTTCAGAATTTCTGTTCTGATGCTCTCTTAGCAGACTGAGACATATTTCACATGGGATCAGCCCTTGAAACTGCCTCTTTCTCTGTCCCACTTTCTAGGGAAAATGGGAGATGGGGCCATGATCTGTGCCTTTCTTCTTTTTTTTTTTTTTTTTCCTTTCTTTAAAGCATCATTAAGGCAGATGTTTGGAGGCTAAGGAGATTTCATTAGAGTGCTTCAGCTAGCGCATTGATCCATCAGGTTTCATAATTACAGATCACTTTTTTTTTCTTCCTCTTTTGCATAAATTAGAGTTTACCTCTTATCTCCTTTATCAATAAAATGCTATCCGAATCTTTGCACTGTCTTCCTGCAAGGGTGTGAAAACTGCATGTATATCCTGCATATCCTCTGCAAATGGAACAAGTGGATCTGCAGGATCCACTGCCCTGGGATCACGGTGTTGCTTTTTCAGACGTAGTGCTATGAGATATGCATAATTCATAGTCCTTGCAGATAACATTACAATGTGCTTGGAAGCTGTCAGGCCACTAGAAAGAATTGGTGTTGAATTAAGAGATATGGTAAAGATATACATTACAATTTAGTGTATTTTTTTAACAAAAAAAAAAAGAGTTTGAAAAAGCAGTTCAGTGAATTACTGCTCTTGAGTGTTGGACTTTATCATTTAAAGGTCTGTTTAAAAAAAAAAAAAAAGAAAAAAAAACAGGAAAAAAAAAAGGAAAGGAGGAAGTGAGGGGGAAAAAAAGGGGGAAGGAGTTTGCTTCAGAAATTCTGCCAGGATCATGCAATACATAATACATAAGTAACCTTCGTGCAGATGAGTTACTGTATATTACTTATGGGAGCAGTAAATTTGAAATGAAAAATTCAACAGAAATAAAATATTGATGCCATTATGCAATAATCCCTCCATAGCAGTATATTTTGTACTATTCAAAGGTGTGTTGCTTTGTTGGGAAGCTCCACTATATCAAGCTCCTATGAGGTACAAGGATATAGTATTTAAGATCATAATAAAGGATAGATCTATGCTGTGGAGCATCTGCATGTCCTGAGTACTTCAAAGATATGGTGAAGTTGGCCAGACCTGCTTGCATGCCTCCTACCACAGGGCCATATGGGATCTGGACGTAACCCCAGCATCCGTTAATGGTGTGCATCTTGTGCAGTTAGTAGTTAAGAGTTGCTTTAGGAACTGATGCTTTTTGGTTTTTTTTGTCTTTTGTTTTTTCTTCTTCCCTAAACCGGTGGTTTCAGCACGGTAGGATGAGCTCATCAGCTCACCTGATCTGCTTGTGGGGTGGTGGGAGCAGAATGGGGGCAGCCACGGTGCAGGATGCGAGTAGAAAATAACTGTATTGCTGTGAAGCACATTTGCAAGTTAGAGGTGGGATTTTTGCCTGGCACGGGCTCCAAACATGCTTGTTTACAGGCTTGGTGGAAAAAAATATGCATGTCATCACTCATGCTAGGCTGGGGTGAGCAAAGGGAATTAGAGAGGCTGTGGGCACTGTGGCAGCCGCTGGATCTGGTTCGTTATTTGCGTGCTCATCATTTACTCTGTGCCACTGCTGTCAAAACGGAGGAGGAGGAGAGGGGGGGCTCTGCCTGCAGGAAGGAGCTAAAGAAATGAAAGATTTTTCCCAGGTAGCTGAGGAGACTGTATGTGCAGCAGTCTGGAAAGCTGCAGGAAGTTGCTGGACTGAGTAACTTGGAGGAAAGGACTCTCTTAAATTTGAAGAATAGTTAAGGCCTACCTCACTCCACTAAAATGCAGTTTTGGAGATGGGAAGCCTTTTTGGTGTCTTGGTGTCTTCAGTCGAAGAGAAGATATCGGCAGCTCCACGCCAAAGATCTGACCAACTTGCCTCCTGGCTTCACACCGGTGTCTCTTACCATTGCACTGTGTACAGGAAACCTAGGAAGTGGGGGCTTGTGCCCAGAGAATTACTTCAAAAGTGCCTAATGGTGTGAAACTGGCACCTGAAGTGGCACCAAAGAGTATGATGATGGAAGGGATGGTCAGCTGTGTGTTTAGTGTGTTCACACCTGGGTGAAGACGCTACGTGCGTCTGTGTGGATGTGGGGTGAAGAGAGAGCTGCCACTTTGCTTGATTTGTGGTTCATAGGACCCCAAATGCTGCACCTGTCTGTGAAGGAGGCAGCGTGAAGGAGTTAGTGACGGAGCAGGAGGTGTTGCAGGAGCTGATGGTGTTATCACCACTGGGCACTGGGAGGATGCCTCATTCCTTGGGCAAAGAGCTGTGCTGTTTTGTCTGCGCTTTCCTCCTCCTTTTGTCCTGCTCCTGTTTGCAAATGCAAACTTTTCTCTGATCTGTGTCCAGTACCAAGCAACAGGTCATATCTGTGGTGCTTGAGGACCAGATCTGCAGGTGTCCTGGCTGAATGCCTTATGCAGCACAGGTGGAAGGCCAATGCAAGTGTATGAAAGATCATATTTTGTATTTTTTTTCCAGAGAATAAAAACCAAAGATTTTTTTTCCTTTTGTGCTCAGTACCATTGCAGGGTCACAGCTGCGTGCTTGATCAGCTTGCTGTGCTTTTATTCTGTCTTTACCCAATGACCTTTCAAAACCTGAAGACATTCAGTCATGCCAAAGACGCAGTGCAAATGGTTTTAAGTTTATTTGTTAGAGAAAGAAGTAGGAAGCCATTTTTATGGAGGGGCAAAGGCAATTGAGGCACTTTAATTTTAACAACATTTAAAGCCCAGAGTGCTGTATATTATATCAAACTGAAGGTTTAATTGGATGGAAGAAAGACTATCAGCATTTTTTAGGGAGATAGTGGAGTTCACCTAGTTATGCAATGACTTTATTTTCTTTGTTATCATCAGTGAAGAAGTTTGCCTTGGAGGCAAACTTGAAAGCTTTCTCTGCTGAGGATTGGTTGTCCTGAGTTTCATTTGAGAGGAACATCAGGCTTGCCTGCTGCTTTAAGTGGTTGGGAAGTTCTGATGAATACCGAATACCCATGGGTTATTGCACTGGGATGCAAAGACTTGCTAATGAGGTCCCTACATCTCAAGACCATCTCAGTTAACAAATGGGGTCAGGAGACAGCACAGTGGTATCCTGAAGTGTTTTTTTTTTTTTTTTTTGACATAGCCAGACTTTGATAATCAAGGCTGTCTGGGACAACGCTGTAATGCTGCAAGTGATATAACTCTATGGTTATATAACTATATAATGATACAACTCTATCTCGGAGTGTGACAGGGCTATAAAAAGTGTAGTAGTTGCAGAAATATGCACTCATGCTTGCTAATCCTTGCTAAGCCTATAATTCTGATCCTTTTTTTATCTTTAATAAGTGCAAGTTATTAAGCATATATAGCTAGTTGCATAGAGGAATTTTTTTTTCCTTGAGGGGATATCAATCCTGGTGATAATAGAAGAAGTGGGTGGAGGGATTAAAGTCATGAAAATTAGGCTTCTACCTTTAGCTGAAGCACACTGTACCCTGTTGCATACTTTGCCTTGACAGTAATCCATAACAGTAATTTAACAGGGTGCAATTTGGATATCCTTCCCCGTTTTTATTGCACTTTGCTGTAATTGTACAGAGATACCCAGGGATAAGGATATCAGCCCTACAGCCACCCAGTTGCAGCTGTTTTCTGGTGCTGATTGTCATTGCTCTGGTCCTCAGAGATTCTCTCCCCAAATACCTTCAGAAGGTGGGAGACCAGCCTAAGTTCATGGCTGATCCAGATCGACTCCATCTTCCCTGGGTCCAAGGTCCAGGAACATGGAGAATTAGGAGAGGTCTGTGAGGGATGTCAAGAGAAGTTGTCTCTTGTTAGGACACTGTGTGGACTTTCAATGGGAACAGTAGACACCTCAAAGAACAACGCTAAGACAAGGCGTTTGAAGCCAACTGTTTGGGATAAACCGAGCTTACTAGTACCAGTAAGAATTTCTGAGGTGGCCTTGCTCATCTTCAGATATCTGCAGAACAGACATCCTGGGTACCATCTGCTGTGACAAGGTGGTGGCAATCTTAGGAGGTACTAGAAAAGCTGAAAAATCATGGAGAAGTAGTTGTTTCCTCACTCCTTCCAGTGACGATGTCTGCGACAGATTTCTGCTGAAGAGTGGAGAATTTCAATTTCTGGGACCGCTTAGCCTCTTTCACAGAAATCAAGCATATTTCTGAAGCTTGAAAGTATGCTCTCTATCAATAACTCAGGAAACACATTAACAGTCTGTAAATTTCGAGAAGTTTAATATGTAATGAAAAAGAAATCCTGTTGAAATAAAGTGAATTAATGAGAGAGAAGAGAGTGGATTAAACTGAATATTGATTTTTAAAGCAGTAATTCTTTGCAAATGGGTACACTTTCTATGCAGAAAGCTGAATGCTCATGAGCAATATTTAAAACAATAACTATAAATATAATATGGTTTAAGAGTGTAATCTTCTATATATCACAGGCCATTGCATTTCACTAAGTTACCCCTGTGCTGAACCTGTGAACCTGTTTTAACTAAAGCATTCCTTCCAGGCAAGCATCCAGTATTGATTTAGACGTCTGAAGAGACTGAGGATCCTCCACATCCCTTCGTATTTTTTTTCCCAATGGTTCATTACATTTATGGCTTTTATTTTTTCTTTAAGTGCCATATTTAAGTTAACCTGGCTTCAGCTTCTTTCTGTGGCATCTTATGCGTTTTTTTCCACTTTACTAAAAATTCCTGTTAAGGTATTACAGAAATAATCAAATCACTGTTCAACCTTCTTTTGATCAAGTTGAATGAATTGAGCTCCTTAAAACTCTATCTAGTCTGAAGTTGGACTTTTGATTGTGGCAGATAAGGGCATTTCAGCTCCCCCTTAGTCCAGCTAGCTGGTAGCAATGGGGATGGAGCTGCGCTGACCAAGATTTCAGTCTCCCAGACCCAAAACTAGTCTCTGCAGCCAGTACTGTTGCCAGGTCTGTGCATAGCTAATTCCTCAGTATTGCCCTTTCCTCAGCCTCTCCATGCTGAATTCTGACTATTGTTCATCCAAGGAGCAGATTTGCCAAATCAAACTTCATGCTGAATTGCTCATCTGCTAAAACCTCTGGATGCTTTTCAGCACTATTCTTTCCTAAGGTCCTTTTCCCCCTTTAGATGTATTTTAGATACCCCTTGGTAGATATAATTTGCATTGCTTTTCTCCTAGGCACCTGTTTTGCATTTAAAACACATTTTACTGGCACATGTCCAGTTCTGAGGCACATCATCCTGCGTGACTGCCCTCACTCCTGTTTAACATTCCTCTAATCTTCCTGTCATCCGGCCATTTTATCAGTGATTTTATCAGTGACTTTCAAACCTTAAAGAAAAATGCTGAATAGAAGGAGACCTACCCCTAGGCTCAAAAAGGCTCTGGGTAAATTTTATTTTTGCTGTTTTCCACTATTTTCAGTGCTTTGTTTGATATCTGTCAGGTATCAGGTCCTTCCCCCATTTAAACAGTAATTTATTCAACTATATAGTCTCAATATTTTGTCAAGAGTGCCATGCAATGTCAATTCAGTGGCAATTGCTGCACAAGAGGGTTTGGCCAACCTGTGGCTCTTGGCTGATTCAAATGCAGCATGATGACAAAGCAATAGTAGGTGCCAACCCGTGGGTGGTGTTGGGAGGGAGGAAGCAGGTGACCCTGCTTGAGAAGGGAGGCTGGTCTAGATGATCTCCAGACGTCCCTTCCAAGCTTAACCATTCTGTAATTTTCTGAAGCTCCTTTGCTGGGGTTGCAGCAAACTAGCATCAGCTGCCAAGACCATGGGCAAGCTGGTCGCCAAAGATTTGGGGACAGTCATGGCCATGTGATGGCGTGTGGGTACGTGGGGGTCCCCTGGCTCGTGCCTCTCCAGTGTCCATCATACGCTAGCTGATCTGGCCATCTGTTGAGTTTGGCATGCAGCTGGTCCTGTCAAGACGTTTGGCCGTCTTCCTAAACCAAATTTATGCTCTTATCAAATAATGAAATTAACATTGTGGGACGTTTTACATCATTCTGTATTGACAGCCATTCGTTATATTCCTTTCCTTTTCTGCTTTATTAAGCGTATTAAAACTCGTATCAGCTTTTCTCTCATTTTGTCTGGCATGGAGACCAAGCTAAACAGCCTGTAATTGCTTGGGTCATCCTGTTTGCCCTTTCTGCATATGGGCACAGAAAGGCTTCTGGATGTCCTCTGGAAGCTCTTTAAAAACTGTATTGTTATTGTAATAAATCCAACCAGGGAAGGCCTTTTCCTTTATGTCTTTAGTTTTCCATTTTCATAAACCATAATTTCCCATTCAATGCTTATTCCCTTTTCCTCCCAATTTCACTGTTGTGTAGTATGTTGCCTTTTCATTTTTACCTGCTGCCTGCCTTTTGCCTGAGCTTTTGAATGGTGTGGTCCTATCCCTTGGTCGATAAATGGCACCATTTTGTGATTTGATAGATGCCTTTTAAAAGGCAGGTGATTTACATTTATGTTGTTTATTCTGCATAAAATTGTTTTCCAAAAATTTTTTATTATTTTTATATACGTGTGGGAAATAAACTTCTTGATTGCCTTACGTGTGTGTGCATAGCAAGTTAGTATTGCATGCAGCAACATGAGATTTAAGATGTCTACTGTAGAGTCACAGCTATATCAGAATCTATCTTAAAAATAGGTTGTATACAAATGTAGGTAAGTGGTTATGAATCTGCAGAATTTTCATCAGTAAATTTCAAAATGACTTACGAAATAGGTCATTAGCATTACCTTCATTTTATGGAGAACGAACTGGAGCTCAGAGAGGTAGAGTGATATGCCCCAAATTACCTTGTGGTATTCAGGAAATGTATCCTAAAATGGTGGATCACATGTACATAGACTGTGTGATTTCTTTTTTCTTTTTTCTTTTTTTTTGGATCATTGGATCACTAAATAGGTTCATTGGATTGCAGAGGTAATTGAGCTTTGCTTGTTTCCTATTGTATTTATGCAGGAGGCCCTTTTGCTGCTTTGTCTCTCTGACAAAACAACAGCAGGACAGTAAAGTTTTCTGCAGAGACAATCAGCTGTTTTGGTCATAATTTACCGCTACCAAAGAGCAAACTGCCAGCGTTGTAACGATCTGACTGGCTGAGCTTCCATAAATAGTGCAGATTTGAAGATGCTAACTATTGATGCGAGAGTATAGTGCCTATTATCAAATCCAATTCTAGACTGCCAGACTCTAAGCCTTGCTACTTCTTTGTGTTGAAGTCGTAGAGTGTATATTAGCTAAGCACCCTAGCAGGTTAACTGTTTCATGCTCCACTGCCAGAGGAAAAGAATGACCTTTTCGGGGTTTGTAGGTGTTACACTCCTGTGGGCAGGAATCGCTGTTTGAAGTGTTCTAATTGCCCTTTGCAGTTGTTTTGACAAATACTATCATTCTTAGCTTAAGCATTTTCGTTGCTGTCTAAAGATATTGGATAGTTCACTGATACACTAATTTAAAAGCCTTCATTATTTCAAAGTTCTTTTTAAGATCGACAAACCTTGGTAAAGAGGTTAATTGCTACCCAGCAGAGCCATACTGATGTTTTTCCAGGGACATTTACAAGTCCAGATTTTTCAGAGCGGGTACGCTGTCAACAACATTAACATCTTGCCCGGAGATTTTTAAGCTCTTCATAAACTTTGATATATGATTTTAAACTTTAAACTAATATGATGCGGTTCATGAACCTTAAGCTGCCATCTCTGCAGGGGAGTGCTTGAGGAAGCTCCTTTGCTGTGCTTGCTTTGGACAGCTTTTACCTTGATCCTCTTAGGCTATGCCATATAGTGCAACAGCATCTTCAACCTAGGTGAAATTTTCCTGGGTTACTAAGTAGCATAGAAAAAAAAGCTGCATTTGTGAAAGATGGGTGAGAGTGTTTGTCCATTGAGTTGATCTGTGGAGTGTGTTAAGGGGAAGCAAATTGGTGGCCAGAGGGGCAGGGGTTATGAAGAAGAAAGCTGGAGATAGTCTCCTCCACAGGGACCACATCATTTCTATGATGGTGTAGGCATCTAGGGGATGGTTCAGTGAGCGTACTTGATCCAGGTGCAAAAGCTCTCAAGGTGTTCATTTCCCTTGACTGATGGCTTCATCCCTTTGTGTCCTGTGCTCCCTCAAGCACCTGGCTAAGGACAAGCTACTTGACAAATCCATGGAGCCGAAAGCAAAGCTGCAGCTTGGAAGGAAAACAATACAGCTGGTCCAAGGCAGAGAGCAGTTTGCTTCAGAATACACTGATCTTTCTTGGGCATGTTGGTCTTGTTGTTCATGTCACGTTTTAGCAACTGTGCGGAGTTGTTAAATCTGCGTTTTTGTGTTCTTGAGTATGTAAAGAAATTAATTTGCGTAATGGACAGGAACAAGGAAATACATTGCTAGGTTCCTACGCAAAACAGATCCTTAGTAGAGGTCATGAGAATGAACACACATCGTGTGAATTATTTGAAAGGAAGGGATGCAAATTCTTTTATTTTTCTCTATGAATCAGAAAGGAACTACAAGAGAGTGAGGGGACAAATGTTGTGTGTATCATTCCAGAAATTCACAGTAGTTCATTTTTTGTTGAAATACCAACAATACCTGCCCACCCCAAAGAAAAGTGGCTGCTGATGGGATCTGGTAACATGTTGCTTTTGTTCCTACGAATCCAAGTGCTGCTTAGGGTATTATTTTTCAAGTGTTGCCCTGGAAGAAAGACACAACCCAGCTGAACTGAAGAGAGCATCAGAAGTGTTGCGTTTTCCTCACAAGTAATTTTTTTCTCCCTCTTACACCTGTTATTTGCGCAGCTCCTTTACTCCTTCCAGACTGAAAATACCTATGGGGACAGGAGGTCACTGATACATGGGATAAAATTATCATTTTTTAAGTCTCTGTGTATAGAGGGAGAGAAAGGAAGTTATCGTTTGAAGAACCATTGACAGCAGTAGGCAGCTATACAAATCGTGCCTGGTCTATTTAGACATACAAATGGATTTTAAATATAATTCTGAACTTAGCTAGTCTACAACAAGGTCAAGAAACACAGACGTGTACCCTGTGCGGATTATTTAAGACACGAGGCAGCCTGTATTCATTTTCACCTTCCCACTCACAGCCCAGCACCTTGCTGTTGCTATGTCTTTAATTCTGCTGGGCTGCAAATAGGAAACAAAAGAGCTTGGTGCTTTTTCACACTCCTGCAGACAGATAGATCGGTGTGGGCAGAGGAATGCTGGACTTTGTGCAGGATTAGAATAAGGTCATGTTAGCCTTGTCTGGGCTTCTGGCATCCAGAATCACTTGCTTTGCACGGCAGGAATAATTGTAAAAATGTTAAGCCTCTAATGAGGCTGGAAAGGTTTTTGTAAAAGGCGTGAGGTTGATTTCTAGCTGAACCAAAAGTGTTGGTTTTGCTGCAGAAGAGACATGAAATGTTTTGTAGTGTGAGAAGAAGGGGTCAGAGCAGATGAGCAGAGTGGTAAATCGGAATGTTAAAATATGTGGTGTCTGTCTTTCACAGCACACTGGTGATCTTACCAAGATGGAAAAGAAGTATTTGAAGAAGTCGTAGTTTTTCCTGTCTTCTATTTTACAGAAAAGGGGTCACTGTGGTTAGGAATTTGTCTCATGCATCCTCCTTTAACACCTTGTGGTATCTCCCCCAACTTCCCCAGGTTTCATTTATTCGTGGCGAATGCAGGTCATGTGTTTTTCTTACTAAGGGGCTATTAAGAGATTCCGCAGCAGTGATTAGGAAAAAGCAAAACACGAAGTTTTAGAAAAAGCAAATAGTTCCTGCTTGGATCACTGTACTTTTTGCTGACGCTGTTTCACACAGAAAGCGTGTATATCTAATTGGATAGCCCTGTGAGCATACAAGAAATTCACATTTAAGCTGGGATTTGAAAATTGAATGTTTTGGAATATAATATAATGGAATATTTGAAAATAGAAATATTTCACTGCTCTTTTTTGTCTTTTCACAGCGCATTTTGTTGTGCATTTCTGAAGTGGTGATATTTATGTAGGTAGATATGAATTTGTGCTGTGCTTCTAATCTATGATGATATTCAGATCTGTTCTGATTGCTGAATGAGGGATGATGGATTTATACTTGCAGGAATGTAATATCCATGTAATAACTGATAAATTATAGTTTTCTTGTGGATTTATTTATTGTTTGCTCTCTGCTCCTTACTTTATCTGCCTCAGGGTCCTCCCCTAACATTCCAAGTCCCTGACTCCTATCAGAGAACAGCATTTAGAAATAAACCAAGCTAATATAGAAATTTGGGGTTTCCAACATTTCCAACATCTGACATTTCCCCCAGTTTTCACCTGCTCAGCATTCAAGTTAGGTAAGAGTAAAAGCCACATGTGGACTTCATTTCTGCCATAACAGGCTTGATAGTATACCACATGTATACTTAACTATATAATTAACTACATATTCCTATAACTATATAAAATATATAAGCAATATATAAACATATATTATTTATAATTATATATAGTGAAAAATTATATTCAGATATGATTTTTAAAAGTATATAATTAACTATGTATTGCAATAAAGAACTATATATTTAACTATATTAAAGTATATCAAGTTGCCTAAACCACATGTTGAGCAGGTGGAATTTGTGGGAAATAGTGCAGTGCGAGATAGCTCACGTTGAAACAGGGATTAAAGCCATAAGAGAAAATATACTTTAGCGTGCATGGGAAGGTGTTTCCTTTGTGTAGGCCTGTGAATTTTTAATTTTGCCAGTTAACCCTGAGGTGCTCTGTCGCTTAAAACCCCAGCCTCTTCTTTGATGCCACGGATCTAATACCTCAGCCATTGACGCATAGGCACCAGCTGTCGCACATGGGCCTTTTTCCAATAGAAAGGACTTAATGGTGTGTTCCCTGGTTTGCGTGGTTGTTGGTAATAAATTGTGCTTCCTGCTTTCCGAATGCTGAAGAAAAATTCCCCAGGGGTTCCCCTGTGTCCAGGTTTCGAGCTATTGTTAAGGCAGCTGTTTATCATTAGTTTAATGACTAAATGTATTTCTTAATGCCTTTTAAAAACTCATGCTTAATCTGTTTGTAAAATCTTTTTATTTTTTAGTCTGAATCATCATTGTTAGTGTTATTTTTAAGATTTTTTTTCCCTGAAATTCTAGTTGATGCAAGAAACAGTAAGGAATTAGGAATTAGACTTTTGGGGCCTGCTTCTGTGGCCCTGAATCAGCCTTGGTTGTCCTGTTGCTGGGCAGGATGTTCCTTCTGCAGCAGTTGCAGACTTGCACTCAAGTAGGAGCCTTTATGATGACTTCAGTGGTTTGCAATTTGATTTCAGCAGTGGTGTAGTTCCCAAGAAAAGTTGGAAACACGGCATGATCCTTCCAACAGTGTCTTCAAAATGCAGAGGAAAGATCAAGTCAGGGCTTTTGATTTTGCTCAGATTTATGCCTCATTGCCTTGAAGCAATGGTATTTTTCCTCTTTTGCAACGTCTTTAAGCCCAGAACCTTAAGCTGTGCTGCAATTCAGGGAGAACCCATTTGAGTCTGAGACTTAATAGCAGTGAATATGAAGGAGATGTAGTAGGAATGAATGAGGTGCAGGTACTTTTGACCTGATCTCCTTGTTTCTTGCAGGTTGGACCAAGTTTGCTCGGCTGACGCGAGCCTTGACGAACAGCCGCAGCGTTCTGCAGCAGCTCACGCCCATGAACAAGGCCGAGGTGGTGCACAAGCACTCCCGGTTAGCTGAAGTAAGTGGAATGGACACGTCTCTAGCAGAAAGAGATGGGGAAAAAAATGAGTCCCATTTCTAAATAATTTTTTGGAGGGAAATAATGTCCCAAGTGCTATTTTCAGTGCATCCTTTGCTCATCCTCAGGAATCACTGTGCCAAGGCCACATTTTTCACCTAGATTGTGTTCTTTCACTCATAAAAAAAAGAGATCTCCATAGGCCATTTTGACTTACATGTTCCTACTTTCATGCCTGTAATTCTTGATTTGTTGCCACTGCTTAATTTGGGGATGCAGTTTGCTCATCTTCATGGTGTCTCACATCTGATGTGCACAGAAGAGCACTGGATATTCTGGTGGATGGTCATTTACTTTTCTGGTGGTCCCACTAAACGAAGTGGGTTGGAACCCAGGTGTTCTTTGCTGCTCTTTGGAAATATGCCTGTCTGAGTCTCCAGGGTTGCACAGGCATGCTGACTACACATAGACTTTCTTGCAAAAGTCATTGTAAAAGTCATTTCTGCAGTATTTAGCCCATCCTTAGTGTTTTTTTTTTTCTTTAGAAATCATTACACGAACTCTTTGGCAGGTTGCAAACATCTCCTTAATAGTACAGATGTTGCAACAAGTGAATGCCTTCAGGTTAACTGATCAAACAAGGCATTGCTTTCATCATCATGTACGTTAGTAATGAAATTGTCAAAATATATGGGCTAGTAAAAATGACAGCCCTAGTCACTTGGTGCCAGATGGCTTGTCCTGAGTCTGATGCTAAGAAATGGTAGCAGTTTTAAATGGTTTGAGTTCTCCTTCTGAATTTAGTGCACTTCTGTAGGAGAGACTGTGCTTAAAATCAGATGAGAATTGAAACCTACAGATTTCAGGAGTTGACAGTGTGACTTCTTTCATGAATTATCACTTATCAGTGTGGCAGTAGCTTGGATGATGAGGTATTCTCACTTATTGCTTTTCTGACTCATGACATTACAGTGTTCTATAAATCCAGTTATTATCCCCTTAATGGTTTAATCTAGAGAAGGGAAGACTGGGAAAGTTATGGCAACAACATGCAAATATGTCCAAGGTTACTGCAAAGAAGGTGAAGTAAAATGTTCACCATTTCCACTCAAGCAAGATTAAAAGTCGTAGACTTACGTCACGTCAAGATGACTTAGTTTAGGCATTGGGAAAGCCGCTGATCGGGGAGGAGGTGACATTCTGGGTTCGGCTGTTTGAAGAGTGTGGGGTCACCTCCCTCGCAAGTTGCTACGAGCTGCTTGCACAAAGCATCATCAGGAATACAGACATGGTTGCTGCTCCTGAGTAAAGGTCCATCGTTGCCTGTCTGGCCCATTCTCCATGTGTCTGAGGAGGAACCTTATCCTGGCAGCTTATCTGTGGCAGAGCATCCTGCCCACTGTTACCAACCTTAAATGTTATCTGCCATCTTTGTTAGTTCTATACGTGGATAATCCAGAGGGTCTATAATAAATATAGCTGACTAATAAAATATTGTGTATTCTTTGGTGGTTTAAAGCATTCCACCAGCAGAGGTATAGGGAGCTATCAAGCATATTTCCATTGCATTCTGCACTAGCCCTAAGAAACTTATTGCACTAGCAAGAGTAAGGCAACTTCCAGCTCCTGCCCAGCTAAGGGTAAGGAAGAAAGAGACCTGAAGAAGGCCAAGGAAAGCAGTACCCATCTTGATTTATTAGATAGTAAAGTGCAGAGCTACATTGTCCATGGATGATTTCACAGAAGGGAGGTAACTTGAGATGGCCACCAGATTAGGAGTCATAAACAAGCCAAAAATTTTGTGTTAGGTACTGGGGACAATTTTGGCTTTGAAAGAAGTTTCATGAATTTCAACGAAGGAGGCTGTTGTGAAAAAGTGCTTATGCTGGGCATTACTTTTACTCCATGGAGGACCTGTGTGGCTGCATGATGGTTCTGAGTGCTGCAGTGGCAGCAGAACCTTGCTGGTTGGTTTGTTGTAGGAAAACTGTTTGTGAGGCTTATCTTGGTCAGATGGGAAAGAACCCCAGGTGGTTGCTGTCTTTAAACGTCTTTCATGGACCTTGGTAGGAGGCTGATATCTTTGGGCATCTCTGGCTGCTCAATATGTATTGCTGTCGGGTAAGAACTCAACGTGTAGTTTTGCAGCAAACCAAAGCTGATCAAAGTCAAGGCTGTTGTTAAAGAGGGTAGGCATGGTCTCATGAATGTTTCTGCTATCTGCTCTCACTGTTTTTCCTGTGTTCTAACTCTAGTGATTTTCTGGTCACAGGATGAGTTTGTTCAACTTGGCTCATTCTGTGGAAAATAAATAGCTAACTGATGCCGTGATGGGTTAGTTTTCCATCAACGTGGTGAGTTTAATGGACTTTCCATACAGGTCATCATTGCAAATTCTGACCTGAAGGAGAGTGAGAGCAGGTAGGCACCACATGATTTGCATACCTTTAGATTACAGCCAGACATTGGGCCAGAAAAGACATAGTAGAAAAACCACATCTTCCTCAGCATGGAGTAAGAGATGTACTGTCTGATCTCAGTAATGCTTTTTTTTTTATTATTTTAAAAATAAGAACGAAAAGAATTAATGGAGAATTTATATTATGATATTTCAGTTCATGTTGATCTGCTCACTCGGAGCCATTTACTCCTTTTCACCAAGCAAACACTGTGCATTTGATCGTTTTTACCCTTATGGGAATGCTGTGTGCAGTCTTCACTGTCCCTGCAAATATGGTTCATCTACTCCAGTAGGAGACAGTTGCAGCACTGTAATGAATTTCAGAGTTTCTGGATATACTTATTTTATTCTATATGCAATCAAGATCCAAAAAGCTAATGTGTTTTTATTTCCAAAATCCACATGAATCAGTTATCAGATGAATATATTACACACCACACTGTGTGTTCCTTTGTGGTTTTATTTCTTGCATTGGGCTGAGATAAGAGGTAATTAGATTAGCTAAGAAGAATGTCTTCAGTGAATTTGGCTTGGTTTCTTCACAGTGTTTCCACTTCCAGATTTTACAAAAGTCCCCGTGCAGGAGATTATAGGAATACGCAGTTTAGAAAAAAGAAAAATAAAAGTAATTACAAGAAATAAAAAACAACTTGCTGGTGATATTGAGCTTGTAAGAGTAACAACTTTTTGAATAAAATTGGAAGGAAGGATAATATTGTTGGTGGGTTTGGGCAGAAGTTGTTCATGTAATACTTCATTTTATAAGGAGGTCAGCCAGCAAGGCTGAGCAGTGGTTACCTTTGACAGGGTATTGCTTTGCTTAAGCCCAGTGTCAAAACCAAGAGCAGTCCTGAGGGATTAGTTTTGTAACACCAGTATGAACGCACGCTCATGTTCATAACTGCAGGGCATGGCCTGGCACAGCGGTACCCACAGCCTGTTGGTTGTAGGGCACTGCACTTTGAGGCTCTTAGTCCTCGGTATTGGTGTGGTTTTCCTCCAATCCACCTGCAAAAGATCTCCCTTTATGTAAGCTACCCTTATGCGTTATGCCGGTTGCATTTGTTGGGTGGAGGCAACTAGCCCTCATTCTTATCCGATTAATGCAGTGATGAGCTCACAAGATCAATAAGTAAAATAATTTAGAAACTGCCAGTTGACTTGGAATGTCTGGTCTATAATGGTTACAATCCTTTCTTTGCACTGTTTCGGCAGAAATCCATTAGATCCCTAATTAGGATGTTTTAGAGCAACATTTGTTCTTCTCTCTTTTATAGGTTCTCCAGCTGGGATCTGATATTCTTCCTCAGTACAAACAAGAAGCTCCAAAGACTCCACCGCATATTATACTACATTATTGTGCTTTTAAGACCACTTGGGACTGGGTTATCCTAATCCTAACCTTCTACACAGCGATTATGGTCCCATATAATGTCTCCTTTAAGACAAAACAGAACAACATTGCCTGGCTTGTGCTGGACAGCGTTGTGGACGTTATTTTTCTGGTTGACATTGTTTTGAACTTTCATACGACCTTTGTTGGCCCTGGTGGAGAGGTCATATCTGACCCCAAGCTCATACGGATGAACTACCTGAAAACGTGGTTTGTGATTGACCTTCTGTCCTGTTTACCTTATGACATTATCAATGCCTTTGAGAACGTGGATGAGGTAAGTGCTTGCGGGTACATCTGAAATGTAGTTGTCTTAATTTGCGTTAATTTAGGCTTGTGCTTCTTGGGCAGTGGTGACAGGGAACTGAAGCTCTGTGCAAGCGGGCGAGGATGACCTTGAGGTGTTGGGCTGTGTGTCCTGGGGCTTTTCTGTGTCCAATGGGGAGAGGAGCATTGTGATTTCATCATGTAGTTGGAGATACAGATGTGGATGGTGATTGGGCCTGATTTTAGGATCACTTTGCTGTCGATCCAAAAGAGTATGTAAGAGCTGAACCAGGAATCTCTCCCCTTCTTGGCCTCGCTTTGCAGCTTGAAGTCCTAGGTCTGTGTCTTGAACCATGTCATAATATTCCTTTTCTCATGATGAGTTCTCGCCCAACATCTGATTGAGAGGGAGACTTGTCTCCATTTCTTTATAAATTGTGTTTGAGTTACTGCTGGAATTTTAGGAACTGCTTGAGAAGAAAAGAGGTACAAATCTTAAAGGGATACCAAATTAAAGCATTTTAACTGCTAAACATATTAATGTTTAAGAAATCGAGCTTGCAGCCTAAGATAATGGGGAAAACAAGCAATAACTATGACAAATAATGCATGCACAAGGCAGTGTAGACAAAATTCATTATTAAAATGCAACTATAATGGCATTAGAACTCATTTTAATTTTCCTCCAGAGCCTTTTATCTTTAGGGCCCTGAACAGATGAAAAAGTGTTCATTTTTTAACATTTTAACAGTTGTGTCTTAGCACATTGTGTCGTTTCTTTTTTTTTGTTGTTCTTAAAAGACATTCTGCAATTACACATCTTCACTTTATAAAATCTGTATGCTTGTTTTTTTATTTCAAATCTGCTACAGGTTTTGTAGAGCTCTTTTAGATGCCATCCCTGTCTCTGTGCTGAGTACCGTCTTTTGACATTGTTCCATTTTATTTATAGCAAATATGACAGAAGTGATAATACTTGCAGCTTAAATTTGAGATCATATGAGGGCTGCCCGTCTGGAATCAGGTTGCACAGTCAGGTTGTGGAAGGAGGTGATATTATCAAGGTTGTAAATGTAAAATGGCTTTTTAAGATGCTGCATTTGGAGTAAGAGGAGCCTGTTTTTTGTAGAAATGTAGCATTATCCTCAGCCTTCCATGCTTTAGTATGTAAAATAAAATATTTCCATATCTAAGCACTACAGATTTAAACAAAAAGTTTAAACTCTTTCTCTAATGTATATATAGGAAGCAAACAGTCTGCACTATTTATGACAGTAAAAAAAGATCATTGGAACAGTGCAGTGCAATTGAAGCATGCATAAAGCGACAAACTTGAACCAAAATGTAATCATGATAAAAAAGTATCATGATCCACAGTGTTATGACTGACCTTCAAACAAATGAAATATCAACTCCTTTGTAATAGGAGAACCAATAGTAGCACTTTTCTCGCATAAAACCATGTGTAATGGCCCTGGAACCTCTATCTGCTTAATATCCTTGATTTCAAAGCCCATTTAACTCCAGCTTTCCCTAATGTCTGAAAAGAACTTAAGTGTTTTTGCAAACAGGTATGTAAATAGTCGATCTTTCTTTCTTAAATCTAAATTTTTCCTTTTCTCTGTTTTCTAGGGAAGTATTTTCTGGTGGTATGTCTTCAGTTATGGCATTTAAGTCTTTGGAGCTGCTCTGTGTGTGTTAGGTGGTTGCAGTTATTGATGTTCTTTGTTTTCCTTTGAAACTTAACATTTTTGATCTGATGCTTCTTTTATGGGGTATAACTTTTTGGCCTGCTAGCAGCAGTTTGCTCAAGCACTATTCAGAGCCGATGTAAACTGATAAGCTTAATTTGGAAGATCTTTAAGAAATATTCTGATAATTCTAAAGGAGAGTATTTCTCATTAGAAAGTGTTTTCACCTTAAGGCAAGGAGAAGGAAGAGAATTATTTCTAGGTTCTCATTTTGGCTGTTTTTGGCTGCTCTTGGGTTGGCTAAGAGCATATATCTTTAGCATTAAAGTTGACGTTTCTGGTATTTCAGAAGAAAATACTAGAAAATACAAGGATAATGATAAAGTTCTCAGGGAGAGGATCTAGAGCCTTTTGAGTTCCTGGTGTGGTGTTGAAGGCTGCACTCGGGAGGTTTCCATCGTGGGCAGCATTAGGCCAAGGCTGGAGCTTTGTGAAATTCCTACCTGCAGCAAAGCTGACTGCGAATCAAAGTTATTTTATTGTTGAGTATAGGTAGAGCCTCGGAAGCCTTTATGAAAAGTATTAGGACACAAAAGTTCAGAACAGGGTGGGAGGATTAGTGTGATGTGATGCTGAATTAGAGGTGCAGATATACGTGTGTAGAGGTACTGAGCCAGGCAGCTGCAATGTGCTCAGAGGGATTTGTGTGATATGACAAGGACAGACCAGATAAGATAATGGCAGCGAGGTACATTGTGCAGAGGAGAGTGATCTAGATGGATGTGATGGATGAGGAATTAAGTGGCTAAGTGGTATTGAGAGGGCAGGAAAACAAGGCAGAATAGGTTTTAGAAAAATGAGCTAAGCAAGAGGAAAGCACAATATTTAGTGAGATATATAGACAATGTTAAAGAAAATTGGTTGAGAAGGTGCAGGCCCAGAAGTCAGAACAATGTATGGTGTAATTTTCTAATTGGGAAGCATTACATGCGCCAAAATTCTTGCTGCCTAAATGAAAGCCAGGCAGCAAATTCTCTAAATATAGGAGTGTAAGAATGGAAGCTATAAAACACGGTAAGGAACCAAGTAATTTTCCCGATATTGAACCAGAATGGACAAGTATGTGCTCAGAATCTCTGAATTCGGGCAGTAGTTTTTTGTTGAAATAAACAGCTAAGGTTGCCTAAAGCTTCAGACTTAGTCCAAAAGCACATTGTCGGCCTGTCTCCTGTCCTGGCCTTTTCTTTTTGTTCCTTTTCCCCTTTTCCCCTTTTCTTGTTAAAAAGAGTATAGAGAGTAATGTGAGGATAGTTTTTGGACCCAAATATTCTGGTCATATAATGTTGCTTTCTGCAAAAATTAATTTTCATGAACCACTGTCTGGAAGCAAAAGCAGACAAATTTAAATGAGCTAAAACTCTAAAATTCTGTGTCCTTTGTTTAATAATGTAAGACTACATGACCCAATGGCCTTTGAAATTTAGTGATCTGTGCAGGACATATTAAGGCATGGAGTCCTCATAAGTGTAATCTGCTTTTAATTACTATTATCGGTCTATTTCAGTGATGGTAGAAACTTATTTGCATCACTGTTGCTAGCTAAAACATCAAGGTCTATAAACTGAAAGCGAATAAAAGTTGATGCAACTCATTCAGCAGTGATCACATCTGCAATACCTTACAACAAATATTACGCTTTCCAAAGCTACCTGAAGAAGGGTTTGTGGAACCTGGTCTCAGGATGTAAACATTTTAAAGATAAATGAGTTCAAGAAGGTAACTCTGGCTCTGAAACTGAGCCTATTGCTAGCTACCTTTTTTTAAATCCAGGTGGCTGACATGGAGAAAATAATTCCCAGAACTGAACCCCTGCAGCAGCCAAGTGTTGAGCTGTGATGAAAACTCCTAGCGACATAACGATAGCAGCGCTGAGAGCGGGACCTGGCTTCTCCCCTTTGTCATGCAGGCAGGAGGCAATTAAATATGAAAAATACTGTCCTGCTGTACTGTGCAGCGGAGCACACAACATAATAAGCACAATGGCTTGCCTAGGTTGTCCAAATATAAATTTAGCCTCTTTAAGCATGCAGTATATAAATGATTCACCCACTTCACCCCAATCACTTATGTTCCTGCAATTATGGTGCAGGATCGAACCTTGTGATTTAGGTTTTTATTCAAGCTCAGATTTTATTCAAGCTTTCTCACTGTTCAGTCACAAGGTAAACCTAGCTTTTAAACTGGTGAAGGGATCACAGTGCTGGAATATTTCCATGAGTTCCTCCCTGCAGACACATAAATGTCTGCTTCCTTTGAGGGGCAACTTGTGATATGAAGTGCCTGGACCTGAGTAAATGCCCAGCATGGTGGAAGGCTAGACAAGATTGTTGTGAGTTGGATGCAGCCTATGAGGCTCAGATTGGACCACTCCAATTCTGCTTATGGAGTACTGAGCCTTAATTATATGTCTCAGTGGTCTTCTTTCCCCCACCTTTTTTAATGTGTGGAATGCATTAGCAGGAAGCAGATGTTGAGTACAAGCTGTTTAAATGAAATCTGTAGACAGAGATGCATTGCGAAGAGTCTAATTGGGGCAAATCCTGTGTCAGATACTATCTGGGGAAGCTTCGAGTCTTGCATGACTCTTACTTTGCAAAGGAAGGCTTACAAAGGGGACAAGATGAATAAAGTAATCTGGTCAGATACTGACTAAAATAACACTGATAGGAGTAGCACAAATCCATGTTATTTAGGTTTCTCTGCACAAGCATGAGTGTATGGAAAAGAATCTTGCGGGATTAGGGAAAGGCGATTGCTCGGCACAAGATGGAGCCCAGATGCAGCCTCAGAGGAACTAACTGAACGGCTAATGTCAGCAGTTGGAAATATTACTGTTTTCCTAGAGAGATAATGGTAATTGGCATGAGTCCTTACTTAATTAAATGCCACAGACCAGCCCGAACTTGCACACATTCCTGGGCATCACAGCAGTAGAGCGCTCCAAAAGTACCTCCAGAAATGTTGCAGCCTGGGTACCTCTCTCTAGACATTTCTTGTCTTTTTCTTCCCATAACTTATGACTCCTCTGTCGTTAAACTATTAGTTAAGTTCCCATCCTCCTCAGAAGCTGTCCCAAACCGTTTCCATACTTTCCTGTCCCTCCTCTGTCAACTTCCATGCACCTCGTCTATCATAAGCAATAAATATGGAGATGCTTTAGGGGACTGCATGAGAATGTACTTGTTCACACTGTGCAATAAGGGCTCAATTTTGTGTTCACTACAGTCTTGCTATGAAGAGTGCAGAACCAAGCATTAAATGGACTCTGCTTGTATCTGGGTGCAGAATCTAGATAGGTTGTGCAGAAATGATGCCCCTTACTCCCTTGTGGACTTAAATAATTAAATGAACCTTAAATTTAGTTCTTAAAGTAATAATAAAGGGTTATTTTTATTTTTCTTGTTCCAGTATTTTGACTTGGACTTATGCAACATTATTATATTAATTGATTACTTCTAAATAAAAAGAAAAAAAAAAGTCCATAAAGGCCCACGATATGTTGGAAGATTTATTTTAACATTAGCTCCAGTAAAGAAGCATTAAGGAGCTAACGAGGGATTTTAGAGCTAAGCTCTATTTAAGTAGCTCAGCACGAAAATTTCTTCTGGGAATGATTTGCTGGTAAAATTTCAAACAGTCAATATGTCATATTGGAATACTTCTCTTGCACTAGGCAGACGTATTCCTCCTGGAGCGCTGCCTGCAGGTTTACTGGTTTGGGTTGGCAAGAGCTCGCCCTTTTCAGTCGTTTCCACAATCTATAGGCACTTTATCTTCTTTATCTGCTGTGCATCACCATGCAAGGGCTGCTCGGCGGAAATTGCACAAGGTTCACAAGAACGATGCCTTTTTCACCGTTTTCATCTCAAACGCTGAGCTATGTGCTTTGCTTGCAGAATCAACTAAGTGATTAGTTTGGGTGATTTTTTTTTCCCTTTTTAAAAAAATTTATAATTACTTCTAGTAAGAGAAAAAGTAATCACCCATCTGGTGAAACAGAGCCAGGCAGTATAGCAGCCTTTTCGAGCTGACAAAGAGAAGCAGACGCTTTCAGGGTGCAATTCCTCATGTTTTAATACATCTCAAATAGGTCTGAGAGCCACATCATGCCTGTTTCTCACCATTGACTCTGATGACAGCCTGGGGTGGCTCGTTCAGATGAGATCCCTACCTGGTCTAATTATACTGGCAGGAGATACAGCTTGCCTTTGAGACTTTTTTTGTCTCAGTTCAACTTTTAAAAGGATAAAAACAAAAGCAGAAAACAAAAAGAGGAACAAAATTCCAGGGACCTTCTGAGTCACTAAGTCCTGGCTTCTGTAGGCAGGTTCTTCACATCACATTTCCAAGGAACTGGTCAAAAGCTGCCTTAACCTGTGATGTCTGAAAATCCCTCTTAATTTCTATTCCCATATACTTCCACTAACCTTACTGTTAGTTTAAATATTCCTTTTTTCTTTCCTCATGTTGATCTTTGTGCTGTGCTCAGAAAGCCACATCCCTTCCAGTTTTCCTTTCCATAGTCCAAGCAGACGGAATGTGTCTAGAAACCTCTCTTATAAAATGGCTTCTATCTTCTTGGCGTTCCCAGCAGCTTTTCTCTGCGCAGAGTTAGGCTGGCATATATCTCTTCAGAGCAGAAAATCTCATCCTACTGTTATTAATGGCATTTATTCTCCAGTTTGAGAGAATAACTGAGAAAGTTGAAGTCTTGCACGGTGACTCAGTGCTCCATAATATCCATCTCTCTAAGGCTGGGGTGCTGCCCAGATCCTGGCTGTACATTAATTTCTCCTCCCCTGAGCTGTGTAAGTGATAGCCATCATCATCTTCGTATTCAGTGGGAGGAGAGCGAGACCTCTCCAGGAAGGAGGTGATTCATCCCATCCTCAGATGTCCGGGATGGACTGGATGAATCACTCCTTTGACATGTCAATCTCTCCTCGCTTGCTGTGGAGGAAGCCCGGACAATGAATGTAGACTAGGTGGCTGGCTGTGAGGTGGCCGGGTTATGGGAGATGGATCCCACCCTGGGAGAGTGGCTGGAATTCAGCATGGGGTGGCTGTAGTTGTACAGATGTGCCTGAGTTCTCCTCAGAGCGCGCCGAACCCTTCTGCTTGTGCCTGGAGATGAAGAGCTCAGCCTGGCTGCAGGCTCCCCTGAGAGTTTGAGCAGGCTTTGATGGCCAATTTTGTTGAGTGTTTGCTGCTGTCATTGCTTTGCGTCTCGCAGCTCTAAGCTTATTAGCTTAGCTGAAGGTGGTCTGTATCCATGGTGGTCACATCTTGGATTGCAGTGATAGCATCCCCTGAAATTTTCCTTAGAAAGGGTCTCAGCTCTGGTTCCTGGTTACACCATAAATTCTTCCAAATCATCATGTGCTGCTCAGCAAGATGTAAAAAAGTAGCAAAAACCTCTTTGCCTCTTTGTCTCTTTCCTTTTATTCCTCTTGTCTTTTCTGAGAAAGTGTTTGTTAAATGATGCAGTGCCAATCCCAATATTCAGAGCTGGGAGAATTTCAGTTTTAGAACACATTTAATTTGCCTTTTTTTTTTTTTGTTGTTGTTGTTGCTGTGGTACATATGCCTACAGCTAATAGCAAATAAATAAAAAATTATGGAGTGAAATCTAATTGAAAAAATGCCTAGAGTTAAAAACACATCGTTCTCTAATAGAAAAAAAAATTACGCAACAGTTTGCCACTTCAGTGTATTGGGATTTAATTTTGAGGTTTGAGTAGATTAGCAGTATATTTAGCTGATAGAAACTTATGGCTGTTGCTGTTTTTATTTTACTTTTTAAAATGTTTATGTAATAATCTCCTACTTCAGAAAAGACTTATTAGGTTAGCAAGTAACCAGCTCATTAACTTTCATGTCTTTTCCAAATATGCAGCTCTGCTACTCTGTGAATTGCTGTTTTTAGTATAGATGTGACACAGTTCTCTTTCTCATCTGTGGCACTAGCACATGATTTCTTACACTTCTTAACTTGTACTTTCCCTTAGTGGAAATGATCCCTTCATCCATGTGTGTGTCTGGCTCTTGACACCTGTATAACACGAGCTTGACAGCTTCATCTTTGCTGTTGCCTGGTTAATTACGGGGTTCATTAATATCCAGGAGAACTTAGCACCCACTTTCTTGTTGTGCAGATATCTGTTCCCACTGCTTATATCACAAACAGGAAACTTCTTGCCCAGCCTTTGGGTTGGAAAGGTTTAGCCAAAAGCAGACACATAGCTTGAGGACCTCTATCATCCTAAAAGGCTGAAATCTGGCAGTGTGATGTCAGATCTGAAATAGGAAGATTCAGGTAATTTTCATAATAGGAAGTGGTCCTCTTGGTAATTCAAACCGAGTACCGCCATAGCCTGTGCCCTCACTCTATCAAACTGCATTTGCTTTCTAAGGATATAGAGAAGTGAGAAAAGAGACTTTCCAAGGCACTTAAGGCAATAAAGTTGAGCTTTTTTTAGTTATGAATAGCTAAGTTTATTTTGACCTTGAACATCCTTTCCACAAAAAGAGCCTTCTGGATAAGTTGTCTGCTTCTTTTATGGTAAGTTAGCTGCCTCCTGAGTAGAAGTGCTGGTATGAACAGGGCTGGGTCCAATCAGAGCTACTGTTTGTGTCCTCTCCTGGTCCAATGGCCTTTGAAATCACTGGGAAAGTCGCCACTGATTTCAGTGATCTGTGACTCACTTCTAAGCTAGAGCTACGTGTCAGACAGTAATCTGATCCAAAGCTGACTTGGGATTTCAGATTTCATATATGACACACAAAACAATTTTGGAGTAAATGGTTTTTCATTTAGAAATTTCTGCAGCTCGCATGACTGAAGACGAGCAAGACATGAATGAAAGCCCTCATCTGATTAAGACATAGTCAAATACACTGGCCAAAATCTGTTGATTTCCCAAGGGGCAGAGCTGAATGGTTCATAACGTAATCAGATGTTCTCAGAGAACCCACAGAGCAGCAGACACTGCAAACAACTGACTAAATGTGCTGATAGAGAGACAAATGACCCTTGTAGAAGGCTGGATCTTCAGCATCAAAAAACATACATTGGCTAAGTGATGCTAGGACCAAACTGGATTACATGCTTCATTCAAGGTTTCTAATCACCTTTGTGTTCCTTGAGTGCTGAGGTTACTTCAGTTAGAAGCAGATGCTCACCACTTAGGAGAAGGGCTTCCGAAATGTAGCTTTTAATAAGTATCTATAAGTCATTCTTATAAGAAATGAATATGATTAAAAGGAAAATGAAATTAAAGACAGCCAGTAATCAGTTGAATTAAAAGCACTGAAAATCTTAACAGTCTAAACGTAATTCAAGGGAGCTAATTTTTGGGCAAAGAGGTCGGATCAATCTTAGACAATTATCACCAGAAGATACTTATAATTACAAGGTATCAGCTTGACCCAGTCCATTAGTTAAACACCTACCTTCAGTAGGATGCATCACTTTCATTCAGAATGTGCTTTATTGCTTTTCCCTAGGTAGTGTTTTGTGGAAGAGACATAAAGCTTCCGATGCCTTTTTTTTTTTTTCCAAAATTATAAATTAAAATATAAATGCCCAGTAAATATATCTCTGATGATTTGGTCTTAAAGCAGTGGATCAGACTGAACTACCTTTAAGACCTGCAGGATGTTTAAGTAAGTTTCGCTGAAATACTGTTTGTGAAGAATCTTTCAGTGTCAGCTAAAGTGAAACATTTCTCTTTCTTTTATGCATTTATATATATATACGTATGTATATATATGTACGTATATAAACGTGTAAATGTATGATTATTATCTGTACTTAGGAAAAAAATACTAAAAAATAAATTGCAACACAGACTTTCTTCCAGACATTGAAATAAATTATATGCTTTTAATATTGTTGGAGCAAAACTGTCTATGTAACTTAGGAAGAGAAGATGTAGTATTTCGATGTAGGATTCAGTGTCAGGCATGAACTCTTTGGATCAGGGATTGATTCTGAGCTCTTGTTCATACACGGGAGAGCCCTGTGGGAGCCAGGCTGGGGGGCGCATGCAGACTGCTGGGGGTGAAAAGGGGAGTTTATATTCCAGATCTCTAGCTCTTTCCCAGCCTTAATGTTGGGAATGAGCAGTGTCTCTGCAGGTGAAACAGAAATAATACCTCATGGTCAAAAGTAATAGGATCCAATTCTTCAAAAAACCACCCTGCCCTTTCCCCTTTTGATTTTGCAAGGAAGATCTTACAAACTTTCCAAGCTGGGCATTTCATTTGTAAATTCCTCCTTTTCACAGAAACACAGATATAATTCGGATTAATGAAATACACTGCAAAAAACTCTGTAGTTGTCTTTTTTATGCATGTCTCTGTGTGCTGCCCAATGCTGAGATCGCTGCTGGATAGACCTAGCCCCCTATGCAACAAGCACAGCAAAAACCAACTTGATTTTTGGAGAAGTTGGCCGTGTGTGGTGGCTCAGCAGCTGTTTATCCCAGAGCAAATGAGTCGGCAGCTGTTTGGCTGGAAATGCAAACGCTGAGCTAAAGCTGCGTCTCCTGCAAATGCAAAATACAGAAATCAAAATGGGAAAATTCCACTTGCCTCCTTGGTGTTAGTCATCAAGAGAGCCAGAATGCAAATATAGAACTTCAATTTATGGAGGATTTAGGGATCTGAGACAAATTCCAACAGGATTTGGAAAGCGTACAAGAACTTTGTTGAAAAGATTACATCGTGAAATATCAGGTACATGTTACCCTTCAAACATTAGTTGTGAAAAGAAACAGAGGTGCAAAAGAGATTAGTATTTTTTTTTCTTGTATGGAAAACTCCAGAAACTCCAATCTTTTACTGTTTGATAATATAATTAGGCAGTGTTTTGACTAGACTGATTTGATAATGATGCATAGAAAAGGGCAATTTAATCTTGGCACAGCAACTAGGAATGTTTGCCTCATTGCTTTCTATGTCTTAATTTCTACTTTAAATTAAATGTCTTCAGCTCCTGAATGTTTTATATTAGAAACCTTCCTTTGCGAAGCTTCTATTTTGAGTCACTAATTAATTTAATGTACAAGTTAGGTATATCATGGGACTGCAATAGATCAGGAACATATTTTTCTTCCTTCTGCATCCATAAGCTCTATTAAAATCTACTGCAAATCACTTGTGTGTTGAGGGGGTCATACACGTTTCCCATTCCCTCTCAGATGTTTGTGTTAAGTTTTTGATGTTCTCTGTGCTTTTATTCCCTAAATATTTATACTTCCATTTATTTGTCTTTCACTTATCCTAATGTTAAAAAAAAGAACAGTAATTGCTGTAGGAAATTAACAGCAATATTTAACGCTGTGTGCAAAGGCACGTGGCTTTCTTGCTGATGCCTTGTGGTCACTATGGCAGTCACTCAAAATGGTAATTTGCCCTCAGTTGTTTTTCAAATGTTCTGACAATGAGGTGTCTTTATAGATAGCATATTTTGCATATAGCTAGCGGATTTGTATTAGATGTAGCTAGGAATAGTATGAAATGGTGCTTCTTGGGCTAGCAGAGTTATCCAGCTATTGTCTGATGGATGAGAGAAGTGATAGATGGATTTTTCTGTAATTAATTACCCCTTACAGTTATTTCCTGACATAAGCATCTGGTAATGATACAGGATGCTGAACTAGGTGAACTCTCCAGTTTGGTTAAAATGGCAATTCTCAGCATAGATTTAATATGTTACTGCTCTGAGAAGCTTCAAGGAGACTCCACCTGGACCATGTAGTTACCTTTGTGATTGCTCCTGTGACACTTTCACTGAGGTCAAATCCAAATAAAAAGTGCCAAACTTGAATTAACCTAATGACGGCAAAGCTACAGGAGTGGGCAGGAGGGCTGGATCTTGTCTTCTATCTTCGGGGACATTAAAAAAAAAAAAAAAGTATAGGAATATTTAGAGCAAACCCAGGAATCACTGTACCACGTTCAATGTTAACCAGCAGAATATTTCAGAGGAATTTATTTCAGAGGCTTTTATTCTTTTCCAGGGGATCAGTAGCCTCTTCAGTTCCTTAAAAGTGGTGCGTCTTCTCCGACTGGGACGAGTCGCCCGGAAGTTGGACCATTACCTGGAATATGGTGCTGCTGTGCTGGTTCTGCTGGTGTGCGTGTTTGGACTGGTGGCCCACTGGCTAGCCTGCATCTGGTACAGCATTGGGGACTACGAGGTCATCGATGAAGTCACCAACACCATCAAAACAGACAGCTGGCTCTACCAGCTGGCACTGAGTATCGGGACACCATATCGGTACAACACCACTGGCTCAGGGCAGTGGGAAGGAGGACCCAGCAAAGACTCCTTGTACATATCCTCTCTCTACTTTACCATGACAAGCCTTACAACTATAGGATTTGGAAACATAGCACCAACCACTGATGGGGAGAAGATTTTTTCGGTGGCCATGATGATGGTTGGCTGTAAGTAGAATTTGATTTAGCAGTGTTTACGCCAAAGAGAGTTGCGTAGCCTGGGTGGTGGGTGCACCCCTTGCTGCGATCGTTCTGAATGGGCTAAATAAATGTAAGGAGATGCAAGTACTTACAGAAAGACCTGGAGATTATAAGTGAAAACATGAACTGAATTTCTGTAGTGCTGTGGCTTGTAAGTTGTTTGTGGTGATAACTAAGGTACTGAAGTGTGTCTGTTCACAACTACATGTTGACTTCAGGACATCTCTACTTTTCAAGGTAGTTTTGATTGAAGAAAGATCTCGACTAGGATTTGGTTAGAAGTTATGAAGTATGCTTAAATTCATGCAATTGGGATGAGTTTTTGCCTATGAACTTGAAGAAGCTTGGAATGCTTCTTGACGCGGTTTTACCCACTTTGCAAAGCATATAGTGATTCCATAAGGTGGTTGCGCACTTTATATGGTACTGGCTTGACTTAGAGCAGGTCCTTCTTTTATCTCCTGAGCCTTGTAACCTTTGCACCAGGGAAGGGGCTCGCTGCAAGACTTTTTTCTTACTACACCTTTTCTCTGTTTCCTGATTTTTTGCTGCTCCTCTGAAATAGTCCAAAACCAATAGTGGAAAGGTATGTTTCTTATTTCACACACTGCTTAGGTGTGAAAATATAGAAAAGAGTGCCAAAAGTATGAATATTATTTGGGCAAGTTATTTTTCTGCTAAATAAATAATGCTTGATATTTCTAATGCTTTCTATTTTCTAAGCTCCATGAAAACAGTAAGCAATTAGATAACATGAGAGCAAACAAAATGTTTTGAAAATAAGATCTGCATAATCTCCCTGATAATTATCTCAGATGACACTTTGAGCTCATCTCAGAGAAATACTGAGTTATAAAAAGTAAGGTTTTTTCCTAAAGTCTCACTAGATCTGTAGAAGATTAAAGCTATCTGTTTCGAAATTTTTAAATGCTTAAAAAAAAGTTTCAGTTTTCGGACTCTGTTTATAGCGTCGTGTAATGAAATTTTGTGCTGAACAGCATCTTTACTTGATGTGTTGATGTGCTTCAAAACAGTCCCAATTCCATAAAAAAACAAATCCCCAAGCTAAAGTGTTAACGAGCTATTGTGGCTAGACATAGAGAATGTAGAGGTGCTTATTAGCAATTTGTTGAAACTGCTCTGTGGTATTTGCAGAAGTCTTGGGATTTGGAGAATAAAGCAAGCTAGAACATTTTAAATACTGTGATATTTACTTCTCATGGGTGTTCTGGGGACTTTTATTACCTTGCAGAGGAAGGTCCTGCAGAAGGTGCTAATCAACAGTGGTGAAGGATTTGAGGAGAGGGCAATTATAAAAGAATGGATGATAGTAACAATAGAACAGATACATGGCATCAGTAAATGAAAAGAGAATGGAGCTTGGAATCTGTTTTGCATTTGCTGTAGCTAGTTTGCCTTTTTGTTTTCATCGCTGAGACTCATGCTGGAGATGAGGGATGTATGTACCAGTGTCAAACTTGGCATTGACAACAACCTGTACGTGTGCTGCTGGCTGGTTCTGATCTTGTCTCATGTGTTGCCTGCAGAACGGTTAAACCCTGCACATGTTCACTTCATAAGCAGAGACTATGGGCTCAGTAGTTGGAAAATCAGGAGGACCTTTATAGATGTATGGACAAAGTCTGGTGGAAGCAAAATGTAAAATTCAAGAAGCAGGGCAAATGGATAGTTGAGGACTAAATCCAGGTTGCTTTTGCCATATAAATAATGCCACCAAAATGAGTATGCCAACTCTTGTGAGTAGGATGAAAAGCATTTGGGTCATGGCAAAAGGTGCAGACAGTAGGGTTATTTTGGTTTGTTTACATGTATAAAAGTGTGCAAAAGTGATTAAATGGTTGAATCTTTTGCACACATAACAATGAGTATTTGAGGATTTTGATTTCATGCTTGTCAGTACTGTGACTGCTCCTGAAATCTGACATTTTTGCCTGAGTTGAATGATGATTAGAAAATATGCCAGCTTGCAAATAGACATCAGGCTTGGGCTTTATACTTGCAGTATTTCTGCAGAATGACTGGTCCTGTAGGATTGTGCAAACATGCTTGGAAGTGTCAACTGCTGGGAACAGGGCACAATGACCACCAAAAAGAGGCAGAAAAATGCAACAACTAACTTATGTAAAACACCTTCTCAGGCAATCCAAGTGGCCAGTGAGCTGGGAAAAAGGATTGTCCTCATGAAGAGGAGTGACTAGGAATTGAAAACTGTTCATTTAAGGTTTTTCAGAAAAAAAAAGTTTTTCTTTTTGTAACAGTATTTTGAGATAAAATGTAGCAAAATTCAGTTGCAGTTCAATAAGTGATGAATATTTGTCCCTGAACTATGTCTTGCTGTAAGCAGAGAGACATTGTGAAGCACCTTTGGTGGCTTTCCTGAAGCAGCTTGCTAATACCAGCAGTTGATATTGGCAGTATTTTTTTTCTAGCAGGCTCTGCCAAAGAAATGTCTTAAGCTGAGCGCTGGAACCAGAGATAGTCATTCATCACAATCCCAGCTGCCTACTCATGCAAACTTCAGATATGAAAGAAATTCTTTGCTGGGTTGTCAGTTCGCATCAGCTTGTTCTGGAGCCAGAAGTTTTCTATTCGTGCTGACAAAGTTATCTGGACCTGGGAGGAGTGTTCAGAGAGATTCACAAATCCTCCTGGTGGATTGCAGGATTGCAAAATGGTATACTTATTAAAAATAGCCAAATTAAGATTCTGTAGCTGCTGATAAACCATTGCTTGATGCGGGAAGGGGAGAAAAAAGCCAGAATGAATGTATGTGCTCTTCACTTTGATTGGCATTTTGTCACTTGGATGTTCACTGAGGGCTTTCAGTAACTTTGCCTCATTCTGTGGAGCTTACTTTGGATTTCTTTTCATGTCACTCACTCTTTCTTGGTGTCCAGTGCTTTTCAGACGTATTTCCATTTGTTGCTTTTTGATGCTTTTGAAAGATAAACCGTAATGAACGGAAGCATCCCATGTCGAAGGAGGAAGCTTTTTCCAAGGGTCACTGGTTAAATACCTGTTCTGCATTTCCTGGTGAATGTGACGAACATTTTGATTTATTATAGCACATTTTGTATGAATATTGGTCATTTCATCCCTTCTGCTGCATAGGATAGAATAAATAGGTAGGTGTGTCAGATCCTTTGAATGGACCATAACTATGTCCATAAACCAGTTTAGCCTTCAGGAAGGATCTTTCTTATAAACCGCTGTTATCTGCTGTCAGCTCATACTCTTTGGTGAGAAATTCAGCCCCCTCTGTTGTGTGTTGCTCTAACTCAGGTCACAGGCAGGTTTTACAGTTCCTGCAGCATAGCAGAAGTAAAACTATTTGGTTTCGTGCCTTTCAAAAAAATAAGGCATTAAAGAAGCCAGAGATATTGGAACATGCTTAAAATTTCAGAAAGAAATTTTGGTTTATAGACTGTTGCTATCCTGCAGCTCAACACAGCACCTCAGTGAGGAGAGAGGCTTGAAAGAGAGAAGGGGCCTGTGGAAGGAAGTGCAATGGCAGGGGAAAAACAGCGTGCAGGATCCAGGAGATGCATTTTTCAGAAGGAACAAGCATGAATCAGAGTACTGCTTTATTCATCCTTTCAGTGGGAGAAGACTGGCCACATTTCCAGCTTGAAAGCTCCTACATTATCCCTCGGCATGCTTCTGGTGTGACATAGAGCTGTAAGGTTGGCCCCGTCCATGTTCAATATTACAGTGAAATAGCTCTGAACGACCTACCACAGGTAGCAGAATGGGTTTAGCCACACAGATAAAGCATTTACACAGATATATTTGTCCATCTGAGTGCCCCCAAGCCACCACATATTTCAGCCAAGCAACAATCAAAATTCAGAATATTTGGTTTTGCAGTGATTGAAATGCTGCCGTGGTTCTCTCTGCCACAACAGCATGTTGAAGGCAAAGATGGCAATGGACACTGAATACGTCACTGTTTTACAGAATGTGAAAGTCCTGAACAGTCTTCTAGGCATTTGGGAGTCCCCAAAAGAGTTTAGAAATGGTACTTTGTTGTTCTTGCTCTAGGAATATATTATATCTCTTATCTACATAGCTTGCTTTGACTTCTGTTTGCTTTCAGACTTATGGGTGGTTTGGGGAGAGTTGCTATATTGGGTGAGTTGTTATTTTTCAGTGATTGGTTTTAAATTATAGCAAGGACAGGTTTGTTAGTTCAAGCCAGATTTTTTTGTTGGTAGTGTTATTGTTTTTTTTTATAAGCAGAAGAATTAGTTATTGAGATTGCACAGGATACCTTCTCTTGAAAATCAGTCATTTCTGCCAACTATAGGAGCGATTTCTAGAGGACTCTTTCCAAAACTGTGTTGCTGATTTCACAGCTTGAAGTGCTGACTGCTTGCTTCCATCTTAAAAATACCCAGGATGGCAATTTGCAGGTTGGAGAAGAGAACAGATTTGATTTCTGTAACCTTGACCTAGCGTCGTTGTTGTTCGTGGGAGAGCTGAAGAAGAGCAGCGTGGGTGGGTTCCTCTCTGTACCTTGCTCTGCTCTCTTAGTTTTCCTAAACGGAAAGAACAGAACATGCTCTTTGCTGTTGAGAATGGGTGAGACGTTTGCATCTGACACATTTTTCATTGTAAACCCTTCCATATTGAGCAACGGGGCTGAAAGGCCTTTGCTCAAGGCAGCCTCGCTTGCTTTTTCTCATCTCGCCTGTTAACGGAGTTGTGACACGGACTGCGGTTGATTGTCAGTCATCTTGTTGTTGACCTGCCAAGACCTAATTCATTATTCAAGTGCATTCTTTTATTGTTGGAGTAACATTACTCAGTTCCCTGCCAATATACTGCAGTTAGCCACTTGAGTGCTGTTTGCATGAATCACGAAGGTTAATCTAGTAAATTTGTTAAGCAGTGGCTAAACCCACGCACTGACACAGCAGTGTATAATTGTAGGAAAGCACTTGTCTGGCAGACTTCCAGACAAGTCATCCCAAGGGTCCATAGGATTTGATTTTTCATCCATCGGGAAGTGTATGTGTAAAAATTACTAGCAGGAATAGGCTAGCGATCATATTTTGCATAGCAACTAGTAGTAGTATGAGAGGCTGGACGTGTGTGGGCATTAAGTGTTTAGCTGTGATTCATTTCTACCCCTACCTTAAGGGCATCCTACAAGAGTCAGTCCTGTGTAAGGGCATTTTTCTTTCCTTGTGGGATGTGGGAGAGATGTGGATCTGCTTGATCCAGAGTGGTACCTCTCAGAGAGATGGCACTGTCAAGGTTGCAAGTCACCTGGGAGAGTAGGGCTAAGGCTTTTGGAGCCCTTCAGTCAGTGGCAAAGCTTATAGGGGAAAAAGGAGATAGATTGCCCTGGTGGTGTTTCAGATGAGAAAGGTAGTAAGTTCCTTAACAACCAGTTCGAAAGAGACTCAGAAACTGTTTTACCCACATTTATGCTCCAGCACTTGCGGAATGAAATGGCACAGAAAATGAAATGAAATTGCATTACAGTGGAAATTTTCCCTTTTGGGTAGCTGTGAAACAGCATGCCTGCTCTTTTTTTCTTCTTTTTTTTTCCTTCTGTGATCTCTTTTAATTATAAGCAATTGCAGTTGTTTCTCGCAGCAGTAGCAGTTAAAGTGTTTCCAGGCATAGTAATATTTTCAGCGCAGCCTTCTGAACTTGCGATCTCCATATTCTCCAAACAGCTGCATGGAAAGGCTTGGAGTAGGGAAGCATCGGTCGCCTACAGCAGTAAACAGCAGTTACTCGTAGGGGTCAGGAGAGCTGAAGTAGAAGATGGAGCATCCTGCAAAGCTTTCTCATGAAACCTCAGTCTTTGTGAGCGATTGGGGTGGATACAAGGAGGTTAATTGGCAGAAGCGCTGCGGGGGAATATGCTCCTCCTGAGAGCGTACTACTGGGATATGCCAGTAGATTTTAAGATATCCAGGCTCCTGGTTTATAGCAAAAACATGTGTCTTGGACCAACAGCTCTAAAACTGTAAAGCAGCCTCTTTGGGGAAGCTTTATCAGAATTCTTGCAAGGTTACAGCAAGCGTGTGTTTATCTTAGCTTTACTCTTATTATCTTTGGCTTAATATGTTTAAATGAGTTTACGGGACCAAGAGAGAAGGGGCTGTGAGTGGGAGAGGTGAGCCCAAAGAAATGTTCTTCAGTGCTATTTAGTGATGTTATTTAAAACACTGCAAATTGCTATTAAATAAATGATACTTAAATGTGGAAAAATTAACATTTACGTGATACTTTCGCTCACTCACACAGTGCAAGTATGAGGTTGCTGGGTGAGGGAATAAACCACACGTGAGGGTTATCAGGTTTCCCCCAGATTACTCATAACCTCTGTATTTTTCAGGAAGCAGAAAGTTTTAATGAAACTAACCAGATTGGCAAATATATCTGACTCAGTTGTTATGTGCCACAGCTTTACAGTGTTTTATGCTAGAGGGATAAACAAATCTTAGGTAAAAGATAACCACCAGTGCAGTCTATCCCTTGGATAAAAGGGGCTGGAGAGATTGGTCACGTTTTTCTTTTTTTCTGAAGTTTCAGAAAACTGAACACTTTCACGCGCAGCATCGGGCTTTGAAACCTGCAGGGCTCCTTGTTCGCCATCTCTGAGGCAGTGTGTGGGGTAGGGTTCAAAAGGGAACGCTGCTGGAAATGCTTCGCTGGGAGGTTTTGGGCCATTTATCCGCACTGATGCTTTCTGATTTCAACAGAGCCCTTTAGTGCACACTGCTTTTCAGTGGGTAAAACGGGTATTTTCAGTTAAACCTCCTTAATACTCACCTTACTTTTCTCGCAGTCAGGAGGGCTGATTTATCAGGCAGAAGGGACAGAAGGTTGTTAAGGGCGGGGGGAGTAGTTGTTTTAAGAAGTGTCTCATTTCAGTAAAAAAAAAAGACTCAAATTCAAAAATTGTGCTTTTAATATTAATCTTTCATATCTATCAAGAGGTTTCCTTGCCCAAATTTTGTCAGGTTGAACTCCAGAAGTTCAACGCTTTGCATGTCCTGGCAGGTTGAAAGATCTGATTTTTGCTGAGAAAGCCCACATCTCCAGCAGGTTTCATCATGGCACAGCTGCTTGTGATAATGTAATGTGTTTAGCACTACTAAGAGAGATCAGATATTGGATAAAAGATGACGGGTTAATGGTTTCAAATTGCCTCATTTGGTTAAGTCTGCTGTCCTGCAGCCCCGTGTTGCTGTTGAAAATACCAAGAGCATCAAAAGCTGAGTCTGTCTTCTGCATTCAGCTTTCCAGCAGCTTTCTCTGCAAAGACCTTGTTGCAATCCAGAAGTATTTCCTTCTGATAGAAATTCATGCAATGGGATATGGCACAGGTCCCTAGGTACATGGATTTACCCTTTTGCTTCAGCTTGGAGGTTATTAGTTCCCTAATAAGCTGGAAAGCAACCAAAATGCCATCTCTCCCCTGGGTACCTGTGTTGTATCCCAGCCAGTGCTGAGTCAAAAAGTCCAACTGTGCTTCGGTAGGAATATTTTGGTCACGAATGATTAAAACTAGTTTTCTTCTGCTGGCCAGCATCCAGCATGGATTTGTTAAGAATAGTTCATGGCGAATTAATCCTATTTCTTTCTTGGATGAGATAACTGCATAGTGAATAAGAGGAATTTAGCACATACGATGTATCTGAACATTTTAAGACTTCTGATGCTTTTTTTACATGAGGGTCTCACAGCAAGCGAACGAAGGATGATCTAGACACAACCATAGCACAGTGAATTCATAATGTTGCAAATGATTGAAGGATGATCTAGGCACAAGTGTAACACAGTAAATTCGTAACTCGTGGAAAAATCTGTCTCCAAAAGTAATTAAGGGCTTTGCTGTCAAACCAGGGGGGGACGAATTGCAGCGGAAATCTTTGCCCGGCGCTTGCTTCTGCTCGACACTTTGATTAGCAGAGCTGAGTGACGGTGCCCAGGTAGGGTTTATGGGAAGGACTGCCAGCAGTTTAGGTGATGGGATCAGAATTTGTAATGATCTGGAGAAATCGCAAAGGCAGCCTGAAAGCAGCAGAGCGAATGTCAATAAAGGCAAGCGCGCTGCACTGTGTGCGAGACGGGGAAATGGGATGTTTAAGAGCAATATTGGGAATAGCTGGCTCTGCTGCTGTGTGACAGGAAAGGATCTTAGAAGACAAGCAGGGAGCAAGAGTGACGAAGAACTACAAACTGAATATACAGCGAGCCAAAAATAGTAAATCTCACTCAGGGAAGTATCAGGAGCAGTGTCGTAGGCAAGCTGAAGAAGGCAGTTATTCTGCTGGGAATAGAGCTGCTGAGACATCTTTTTTGCTATAAGGTTTTATGAAAGCTATAGACCCACTGGAGATAGAGAAGATTGGTGTAAATTTGCTGAAGGACAAGCAGGTTAGTTATCAGGGACTGAAAGACCGATGCTGGAAACTGGGCAAATTTTTCACCTGTGGGAGGTTTTTTCCCCAGGCAATGCTCCCACCAGATTTTATAGACTCTCTTTTATTGAGGAGGATCTGTCAGACTTCATGTAGGTGTCCTGCTCCCGTGTGCGCATGGCAGGGGGACTAGGTGATCTCTTGAGGTCTTGATGGAAAAGGAGTTGCAAATATCTGCCGTTGATTTCTGCATGGTGATATGGCAATGAGAGAGAGCTTGGAGGCTAAATGCCTCTATAGGAAAAAGCCCAGCTGTGTAGAAATGGCATATTGTTCAGTTCTGTATCATTTTGTTTTTCTCAGTGGAGAGTGTTCAGTTTTGAAGTTAAAAAGAAAAAAAAAGACTATTTTCAGACTGATTTATCGTATTCATCCCCCAAAATATATTTTAACGTGTTTAGAACTGACAGAGTGTTTAATCCCCCCCGTGCTGTCTTTTATCCTAATGTTTTTTCCTCATTTCTCATCTCTTTATCGAATTTTCAGATTGCAGACTCTCTGGAAGGAAGTCTGATTATAATGATCATCTTTGTAATTAACTATCAAACAGCATTTTTTAGCCCTTATTTGAAAAGATCCTTAAATTACTTGTTTCCTAAAGTTTCAGTGCATGAAGTAGCAGCCATGTATCAGTGCCCCTGCAAAATGCATGTTTGTGTGCATGTAGAGCAGTCATGGAGGCTGGGGGAAAACTGCGATTCCCATGCTGTCTTGGCAAGGTTGAAGAGCCTAAAAGCCTCCTCAGTCTTCATACGAGTTAAACAGAGTCTGCTTTAGGAAGGGATGTTGCAGTTTTGGAGTCTGGTCTCTCATGGCTGTAGAATAGACTTAGGTGATAGAATGGGACTAAACTAGATAGTGGCTAGTCAGAGCTGGGTGGGATGAACCTCACTTATTTTGTAAGTGCTCATAACCCAGTCCTTCAGGGTTCTTCTCAAGTGAGACCTGAAACATGCTCTTTTAAGCACCCGAATAGTCCCACTGACCTCGTTATTGCTTAATGAGAGCTTATCTTTAAGTGTTTTTCTGGACACAAGCCATAATGAAAAGAGTGTTTCTGACGTTTAAGGTTTGTGAATGGAAGTTCCAAATATACTTGGTAGAGAAATAGGTGCCTAAGACCCATTTGAAAGTCAGGAGGACTCATGCCTGAAGTTCATGTAGGCATAATGTAAACTCCTGGCATCCTTTTCAGTGAGGTCCCGTGTATGGGAGTTATTTTTTACATGATGTGTTAGAATGATCATCTGTTTGGAAAAGACATGGGAACACTGTCATTGTTGTATACAGTGAAAGGACTAGATTCATTTCCGCTTAACATATTAAAGTATTTTATGAAATCAGATAGATGCTCCCACTCTTATTTTTCTTCTGTATAGGAAGTGTAGAAGAATGAAATTATTTCTGTGACTCATTAATGTCCACATTTCCTGCCCAAATTGATTATCTGCCTTACCTAAAGGAAATGTAGCTTTATAGTTAATCAAACTTGGTCTTTCTGCATTAACACTTACAAGAGATTAAAAAAAAGGGAAAGAAAAGTAAGAAAGAAGCATAGGAAAAGCCATTAACGCCAGTGCCACGTCTGAAAATACTGGAATTGCTGGAGCTTGTAAGTCTTAAATGATCAAATGCAAATGAAGATAGGGCATGCAAGAAAGAGCATGTAATCAACTTCCTTGTCTGAAGAAGGAATGAGAATAGGAGAAAGGAAGGAGCAGAAGACACACATGGTAAGATACCTGCAGCACCTGCTGCCTGCTCAGGGGCCCTGGAGGCTCCCTTGGCCAAACTTGCCCTTGCTCTGTGCACAGTATCGTTTTGGCAAATGGGTCCGTTTAGTGATGGGTGAGACATTTCTCTTGTGTTTGTGTGCAGAATATGCAGTGCTGAGCCCCAAAGCTGGCGAGCACATCTGCCTCTAGGAAGAGGTGAATGCTGATCCTGATGAGAAGCGAAACAAGGATTACTCTGACAGAGCTTTGTGGCACCTTGATGTGGTCCATGCGGTTGATGCCACTTTGGTGCTTGTTCTCCCTTCCGTCCCATACGGCAGAGCAGGCCAGGGCCCCAGGCTGCACTCATGTTGAGGTTGCTCTGCTTTCTCTTCTGGGAAGTTCAGTGGTTGCATTTTTTGTTAGAAAAGACTTTTCACAGCAGAATTAGATTTATTTGAAGCATTAGTCTTGATTTCAAAATAATCATTTTTCTTTGGTAAAGTTTCCTTAGTCTTTTTCAGGGATCATAATGGGTGCACATTATCTGTGCTAAGTTAACAGGGCTTTGAGCTGCGTTTAGGAAGCTGAACACAGAATCACAGAATGGTTGGAGTTGGAAGGGACCTGTGGAGAACATCTAGTCCAACTCCTCTGCTCTAGCAGAGTCACCTAGAGTATGTTGCCTCAGATGGTGTCCAGATGGCTTTTGAATATATCTAAGGAAAGGTACTTCACATCCTCTCTGGGTAACTTGCTCAAGTGACTTAAGAAATCCCACAGTCTGTGTGGGTTGCTTTTGAGTAGGGGAAAAAAAGATTTTTATTTATATGTTTATATAGATATCTATATAGATATATAGATATTTATTTATTTTTAAAGCCTCACAGTGGAAGTGCTTTGCTAAACTTCCTCCCAAGTAAAAAACTCTATAACTAGTATAGGAAAGAGATTTAAGCTCTCTTGCATTAGAGACGAAATAGCTAGAAAATTATTCATAAGCTTTAAACACTAATGTGTTTCTATTTAAATGCTTCTTACAAGCAGGAGAAGTCATTAAAGACTTCTAAATGTTTACAATATTGTATGGGGTGATCAGAGGCTTTGGAAGGAGCGTGATGGAGGCTGCATCAGTAGCGAACACCCCAACAAACACAGATTAGGAGGGGCAGGTAACGGAATTGAGCAGATTTGTTCTAGATTAATTAGTCAGATTGTTGATGTTCTTACAGTCCATCACTGATACACAAACAAACTGGTGAAGAGTGGGGCATCTAAAGCATTGCTCTTCATTAAAGTGTTTAGTGGTGCTCCAGCAGCCCCGCTCCATCTGGAGGGTAGTAAGAAGTAATGGACCATGGAGAAGTTACGCATCCTCACCTCGATCCATTTTCAGCCAGCTGAAAAGTGACAAAGAGGATGTTTGCTTAGGTATATCACTTGTGATTATAAATTCAAAAAGAACAGCAGAGTTCTGTGTTCTTTCTTTCCATGTCAGAAATTTATTCCTTCCTTCCTTTCCCTGCTACGCAAATACTTCCAACCCCAAATGCATGGTGTGGGTAAAGGCGCTTGGTTTTCTCAATATGACACAGTCGTCTGCAGTGGTGTGACATTTTAAATGGTTTCTGTGTTGCTACAATAAGAATGTCAGCATGAATCAGACCTTCTCATAGTTTATCGTCTTTCAGGTTATAACTGTAAAAACAAAACATCTTCGTGTACTGGCCTAATAGGAGCACATGGAAGCTGCTAACTGATGGCATTTTCATCCATGCATGGGAAGGAGAAGAGACCTGTTGTGGTCTCTTTTGATTGATAGCACCAATTAAACCAAGGAACAAGAGCTTTTGGGTAGAGGCATCAAAAAGGTAGGGCTCCCAGTTAGGGTTGCAAGGCCTTTAGTTTCATTTCTAGCTTTGATGTTTGTGAGGAAAGGTGAAATTTGGCATTCATTTTGTGATTCTTTTTTCCTCCTCAAAACTATGCCTGTTGACTCCAGGTCACATACCTGGGGGGCTGTTCAGACCTCAGGTCCAATTCAGGGAGTAAGGTTTAGAATAGACATCTGGGTTTTACCAATCCACATTTTAAAAGCAGAGATGAGGTCAGAGGTAAATGCAGAATTTCATCAGCTACACTGGCCACTCCAATATCCTTCAGTCTGGGCATTTTATGATACCCAGCAGTTCGTGTAGGTCCAGGCTACAGAGTATGTGGGAAGAAATCAGATGGATTGGATTTCCAGGGTAAACATATCCCAGACAGTACAGATTTATCCTGAAATCAGTATCCACATCATGTTTTTGGTAAAAATATGTTGAAATTATGTAGGCGTAAGTATAATAGCCCAATATATCTTAAATCTTTTTAATTATTGCAATATCTTATTAAAAATAGGGTAAACATTCAGTAGAATGGCAAGACATATATGGCTGAAATGAAAAAGCCAGATTAGGTATGTATTATAACTCTACAAAAGCTGCTAAACAACAGGTAGGGTTAAGATTAACCACATAAATTTTGCTCTGAATTCACTGAAACTTTGAGTACCAGGTCTTTGAGTGCTAAGTCTTAATAGTAGATTAACATTATATATATATAATATATAATATATATATGTATAGCATATATTTTTTTTCCTTAAAGAACAAAATAACCAGTATAGCTATTCACTTGTTTTTTGTTTGAAATTTTAATGAACTGTCTTTGACACAAGCTTTCTGCAGCAGTTTGGACAATTTTGCAGTAGCCTGAGGAAAAAAAAGGTATAATAAATACAGATTTACTGGGGGTGACGAAAATTTATCTTTTTTTCCCCGAATTCTTATAACACTGAAAAGATATTTTCAAAGTCTTTATAAAAGTTTCATCCCGATGTCATCAAAAATTTTATTGAATTTGATACTTCTGCTTCTGACTGCTGTTATTCTTGCATGTATTTCCAGGAATGTAATTTGTTTTTCATGCACAGCTACAAAAATTGAAAAACAGCCGAATTCAATTTCCTTAAATTTCTTAAAAACATTCACCTTGAGGTTGAGAAATATCAGGCCAAAATAAATTAATCTGACGAAAGGAAGGAAGTTTAGAGTGGGAGGTGAAGCTCCGTCTTGACTGTGGAATGCACTGTTCACTCAGCAAATTCTATTTTAATACCTTTTTTTTTCTCCAAGATAAGCATCCTATTTTAGTAAAAAACACAGAATATACATTTGTGAGAGGTGGTATTACCTTCCATATCTGGCCTGAAATAAATTTTTTCAGTCAGTTTTATATTTATAATACACGATATTCTTAATCTGTAAGTCTGATACATAGGATAAAGATGTTTTGACAATTATCGTATTGTTATCTGCAGAGATTCTATCCTTATATACTGTTTTCTCTTTCTTGAAACCATTTCCCTGAAGACGGAAATTCAGTTTTTTCCCTAATCTGTCCCCAAAAGATCTCCGCAGCAGCACTACTCTGTTGACCTAGCATATGGCTTGGTAGTTATGTGCAGCAATAACTAGATAGGCCATCTATGCTGGCCAAGAAGAAAATCCTGACATTTTATTTCGGGGCAAACAGAATTTTATGCCCGTTGTTTTGACCGGCAGATAAGAACTACAGAATCTATAGGCTTGAATATGTAAATGTATCTTCCTGATAATGTCAGCTCACTGTTTGGGCTAAGATGGAACATGGTGTCTTGGAAGCTGTGTTTTATGTTGCATTTTCTCATTGAAACAGGGGAAAACTTCACCCGCCTCCAATTTTATTATTTACTTTTGTTTAATTTTATTTTACTTTTATTTTTTATGAAGGGCCACCTGGGTCAAATCAGGATGTTCTCATGATGTTGAGATGTGAAAGTAAACACTCCCCAACTTGGCATTACTATTTATGCCTTTTAGCAGCCTTTACTTGTGTCTCCCAAGTGAAGTGTGTTTTGTATATAGCAGTAGCATACTAAATTGTAAGAAATATCTTTTTTTTTTTAGTTTCATTATGAAATTACCCGTGCCATCCCATAAGCATAGTGCAAATAGCATGTGAAATAATTGCTGCTAATTAAACCTTCCTGACTGAAAACCATTTCCATAATCTAATTAGGCTAAGTATGTAGCTGAGCGTTGTATGGGATGGTTAATGAAAATGTTTATAAGCATGGATCATGCTGAAATAAGTAAAGGTTGAAATTAAGCATGCTCAGGAATTTTGCTGTCCCTTCTCCAACCCTGAGTGTATAAATGGGCAGGGATAAGGGCTGGCAAAAAGTTTTCTTCTCTGTATTTCACTGTACCACAGGAAGAGAGATTTTCTTGCTGTCTTCTGAAACACTTATCGTGGCAAAGGCATAAGTATTTTCTTTCCTCTGGGAGGTTAGCTCTGTTAGCTCTCTCTTTTTTTTTTTAATGCAGGATAAATGCACTTTTTTTTTTTTTTGCAGAATTATGTTGTCAAATTCTTTAAGTACAAAATACTGGAGACGTTAAAAAATATTCCGGAATATTCCGAAAGCACTTTGGGCCCATTTTATAGGAGTTGTGTTTGTGCATTGATCTTGCCCATTTTTCCACTAGAAAGTTTGACATACGTTTTTCCCACAAAATAAAGTGGCCTCCCACCTTTCTATATGGAGTGCATATGGAGCTGGCCGTTAGCAATGCACTTAGCGCAGCGGTCAGCTGTATCAAAAAGTGACACGTCCCACCTCGACAAATCTCTGAGGATTAAAAAATAGAGAAAGTACCGAATAGCTGTGCTAAATTCTCCAAGGAGGAGGATTTTCGCTTCCTCCTGCCGCTGATTTCCTTGGGAATTCCACATATTTCCCCACCCTGATAGAAGGTGATAGGAGCAGATGGGAAGAAGTGAGATCATCCGAGATAAAATTTGCAGATGCTGTGTTTTTGCTAGCCGGAATTTATCAGGGAGAGGATTGTAGTCGGTCCTCCTTTTGCAGTGTGGAGGGAAGAAATCTCAAGGCACCTATGGTCAGTAGGTTCTTGTAGAATAACCAGAATAAAATGGTTTTGAACCTTCATTTTCCTTTTTTTTTCTTTTTTTCTTTTTTTCCACGCTTCTCCTTCTTTGACTTTAGAGCCAACTTTGCAAAAACACTGTGGAATTTTATTCAACGAGGTTGTTTTCCTGGGGATTTACAGATCTGATTAAACCTTATGGCAAAAGACGCAGTGCAGTTTCTAAGGTGCCCTTAATGAGAAACTTTTACTTAATGCCTTATCAGCTGAGCAGCTCCAGAGAAGAGCAGTGTTTCTGATGCATTAAGGTAATAGTTGCATATGATCATTTTTACTCTCAGCACGAAACTTGACCTTCATTTTGGTCTGTGCCCTGGAAAAAAATATCTTATTAGCACTTCTGTACTGTCCCAGTGGTGTTTTGTAGGCTAATTCAGAGTCCAGATGCTTAACTTATGGATGTCATATAAGGATGGGGTCAGGTAGAGGTACAAAGTAAGTCTGTCCCTTAAGAGGCTCAAAGTGTATCTATAATTCAGCAACAAGACTGATATCTTTAATTAAAGCTATGTGATTTTCTTTTTTGACCTCAGGCCGTAGTTTTTAATTCTCCTGTGGGATCTTGCTTATTTTAGCAGCCTTACTTTCCTAGGGAAAAGTAGCTTCTGGTGGTGGTGGGTGTATAAACATGAATTCTCGATCCTCTTTGGAAAGCACATTGCGTCTTGTAATTGAGTGCTATTTTTAGTGCATAATCCAGGATATGGTTGCTTTGGCTGGAATTCATCTCGCCTAACATAAGACTTGTACGATATAAAAAGTTTCCATCTTTGCTAGCCCCCCTTTAGGTTTCTTTTGTATTCAATGGAAAGAAATGGGCACTTTCCAGATGCAATCCAACTGACTCGTTTTAGGTGTCAACTTCAGAATGAGCTGAAACTATGTCCTAAAAGAGTCTGATTATAAAGGTGGGTAGCTTAGATGGAGGTATCTGTATCCCACATTTCATTTAAAGCACAAATGACGTATATGAGTATGGTGGTGCTTAAATAAAATCACATAATGAAATGTGGGATTTTTCACTTTGCCAGTAAATATTTTGTCATAAAACTTTGTGGACCCAAAATGGCATATTTTTATGGAAAAGGAGGGAGAAAGTTTCTCTTTGTATGTGTATTGAGTTCATGTGGGTGAGTGTGAATCTTTATATAAACTCGGTGCTCATATATGTCTGAATGCTTTGTTTTTATAGTTGCTGCTCTTTTACCATTCCTTCAATCATATGGGAGTATTTTTTTTTTTTTTTTGCTGTTCTGTATATTTATATGCAGCCCATCATCACCAGTGGGCTCTATTTATAAGTGCGGCTCCCTTATGATAGCCTAAAATTGTTTATACTTGCAAGAAGAATAAATGCAGACTTGCCACATTTCCAATACGCTTGCTTGACATGTAGCAGTGCAGTCTGCAATTGCAACAGTTTAGGTTGGATCGGAGTTATTTATTGTAAGTATGATATCTGCAAAGATTACTCATAAAAATCACAAACTTCAAAACTGAAGTAGTCTCATGTGCTGAAATTTTATTTTATCCTCTCTTGAAAAAAAGCACCAAATTTCAGTCTGCCAATAGCACCTTCTTAATCAATAGCTTCATTGTCCCCGGATCATATAAGTCAAGCTCAGTAATTAAGAGCTTCCTGTTGTGCCCTTTTAGCGATTTGTGGTAACAGTGATAAATTCCTGCCTTGACGATGTTTTCTTTTGTTATTTGGTAATCTCCGAAGAAATGGTAAATGCAACTGAGAGCTGAGTATGCTGCTTTATACAATAACCACCCACCTAATTCCTGCAGGGATTGGGACAGTCAGCAGTGCTGTGTTGCTGGGAGAAAAACAGCTTAAGAGGAAACTGATAAGTACCTTGAGAATGAATGCAAAATTGATAATATCATTTGGATTCAGCAGAGCAACCCAATGCCGCTCCCAAATCCTCATTAATTTAATCGGTTCTGGCTGTTGCTACCTTACCCTGCTCTGCATGGATGCAGCCCACATTTACTAGTAGTTTGTTTGAGCGCTGGCTAGTTTATTTATCTCTTTGAAAAAATATTTAGTTATCTGGGTTGCTGGATAATTCTGTATATTTTTGGCACTTGATGTCAGTCTGTAACTTTCCTAGTGTTGAACAGCATCACTCTGTTAGAGTTTACTAAGTCACTCATATAATAGATGGTATAAGAGCCACAGTCAAGTTTCACATGCTGACTTGGCACAAAGTATGTTATAATATAGTGTAAAATTGCTGAAATGTGGAACCCTTTGATTAAACTGTTATACGAGTACGCTCCACAGAATGGAGGTATGAAACCTGCAATAAGCACATTTAGGAATAGGTGCCATTTGCCTCTTGCAGAGGGAAGCCCATGGTTGTACCCCAGAGTGCACCTGCAGAAAACACAGTCAACATAATCGCAATCCAGCAAAACCTACTTGTTTTCAAATGAAGTTAAAAGTGTTCATTTTTTTTTCCGTAGGAATTGAGCCATGATACATCAAGCAATATAGGCCACTTTTCTAGTATTTCTATGCTGTAATTCCCTTATAGGAAATGTAATTAAGTTTTACTTATTTTGAGTGTTGTTATTCATGTAGCAATGTATTACAGTGCATATTGGATTGCACTGCAGCAATGAACATAAAACATCGCTTTTTGTACAAATATTATAGCTAGTTCTCCGCAAATGCTTGCATATTTTCAATGGCAATAAATTTATAAATAGAAAACAAGACTATTTTTGTTATTCAAAACTGAGTGGAGGAATACTTCCCTACCAGCAAATCATTTTTCAACCTGTCAATAGTAAACGTACTTGACAACGAATTGAAAAAGAGAGGAAAAATAAAAATTGATTCAGGAGACTCTGGAGTCTTGGAGGGTTACTTTCCTCTAGACAGCTAAACTGTAATTTCAAGATTTTCCTCATAAATATATTCCAATCATAAGATTGGAGGGAGGACTATCATCATGGTAGTCTGCAACACAGACAATTTTATGTCTAAAATGGCCTTTGAAAGACAGGATATTGGAGGTGTAATCATGTTGTGATGCTGCGCAGTTACTGGAGACAAGGGCAATAGCCAAGCTTTGGTAGGGTGGTGATGGGATCCGTACCAAGTATCACCCGCCAAAGCACCGGATCCAGTTTTTTTCCTTCATGTTTTGAGGTGTAATATGGATGTGAGGGTGCTCATCACCATGGCAGAAGGTTCCACTGTGGCAGGTCTTAGTGGCAGCTGCCTGTGTGGGACATCCTTCGTGCCTCCAGCTGCAGCAAGGCAATGGGAAGAGCTGTAGGTTACAGTAACTAACACACTGTCTCATTTCAAAGCTGTGTTGTCCCAAATGTCTAATGCTTAAGCATCCTATAAATGACAGCTATTAGAAAAAAGAAGAAATGATTTCTCCAGTAATAAAGAGGATTTCTAAGCAAGTTTTCAGCATCCTGGTAGGTAAAGAAACCACCCGTCTAAGTGAGAAATAAAGTTGCCTTGTGATTGAAACGAGGTGATGGGGAAATGAAGCAGATAAGCTGCAGAAGGCTCAGGGGATGCTTATACTTCAGTCCTAGCAAGGAGAATCAGTCTGCTGGTGCCTCCTGCACAGCCCTGGTGTTGTTTCATGGGAGCCACTTCTTCCTCTGTATCAGAGGAAGTAATCAAAGAGTAAATATTTTATATATATATATATATATATATATATATATACACACACACATATATATATATATATATATATACACACGCTCTCTATATATTTCCTATATATATATAGGAAGTTGGAGAATAATATAACTAAATCAGTAAAAAAGATCAGTAAATATACTCTGATACTTACTACTGCTACTGCTCCAGTTTCCTGCTTTCTTTGTAGCAGTCTTATTTTAAACTGCACCAAAGTGCTTTGGTGAAGAAGGTTTTCCAGCAACGGCCAGGGAACAGTCTTAATCCCTTCACTAATTCCTCTCTTCCTTGACCTCTTACTTTTAATCTCCTTGAGAATTTTATTCCTTAACCACTCGGTTTAATCCCATCACAGATTTGATTCCCTGGCCGCCTGGTTTTAATCCCTTTGCTAATTCCACGGTTGAGCTCTCGCTGGAGGGGAGTTTTACCCAAGTGCAATTTTGAATTTGGCACTTTCAAGTTGGTGGTGGCCTCCGTTACTGCGTCTTCTTGCCTTAATTCTGGTTGAGGGCTGAATCAGCTGCAAGACAAGTAGATGCTACTGCTTATCCAAATATATTTTGAGGGAGAGCCAACTAATTTTGGGCCCAGAATTACTTGTGAGAAGGATTGGAAAGTTACCCTAACAAGGATGTCAGCTGCTTAGATGAGCATTAAACTACTCAAAGATGAGTCTTGTGAACTTAATTACCATATCATGGCAATTATGTCCCCCGAGAGGATTTGAGTTAGGAGGATCTGTAAATGAGCTGGATACTCAGGTGCATCCAGGCTCCCAGAGTAATGGGAGGCTTTGTCTTTGAGTGCACTTTGCCTGCACTTGAACCCAGCGAGGAATATAAAGTTACTGACCAGCACTTAGTGCAGGCCAAGGATGTAAAGATGAAGGAAAGACTTTGCCTGCTGTTATTTTTCTTCTTTTGAACTATTCAATTTCCCACAGTGCATCAATTTTTAAACGGGGACTTTAAGCTACAATATTCTAGCCCCTTCCATGAAGTCTTTTCTTTTCCCCCTTTCCCTTTCACATCAGCATAATCTGGCCAGTCATGTAAAGCCACCTGCTATTTACATTTTGTCACTTGAAGTACTTGCCTCCCTTCTTTGTTCTTCTTCTCCTTTCTGTCGGTCACTCTGCAAAAATAATTGTGTGTTATTTGGAAAGTCCCTTTCAAAGGTGCTTGTTTCCTCCTGTGGCAAGTCTTTCATGGGCAGGTGCACAATAAGGGTGTAGTTTCTGGTAGGTCCAGGTGTGCTTGATACTAAGGATTGATTTTTCCAAGGACAAAGTGAAGCATTTGCAGCTGGGAATGGCATTGACTCCCCCAGCGTACGTGAGCAGTGGTGCAAAGATGCGATGCTGTGCAGATGGTGTTCAGGACGGCCTTTCTGCTTGTTTATCCCAGCTTTTGATCAAAAACCTGGTAAAAAGGCTGACAAAAGGGTCATCAGGAATATGAGATGGAGAAGAGGTCAGAATTTATTGCTAAAATGATTCTTCAACAGTTTTTTTTTTTTCCTTCCTTTCCACTGTTTTTGAGTGACTCAGTTCCCAAGTAGCTAACTCTCCCATCCTGGACTTAAAACTCATCAGTGCAAATTATCATTGCCATTATTATTTAAATAGTACCATTTAATTACAAAGAAGACTGTCTGCTGTGCCCCCGCCTCCCTTTTTTTTTGCCTCTCCTTTTTTAAAAATTAAATGGCAACTCTGGATCCACTCACCAGCCTCAGCAATTTAAATATTAAATACCTGACACAGTGCATTTGCTTACCAAGATGATGCATTGGAATAGAGCTGTAGTGCAAAAAAAAAAAAACGTGGTCAGGCTAGCCAAAAACTGGGATATTTGTGCTTCCTAGGTTTTAGCAACAGTCTTAGTCGTGTTACTTCGCTAAATGCAAACGCAATCAAGTCTGTTGTCTGAGGTCAGAGGTCTCACTTGCTGGCGGAGCTGTCCATATGTTTCCAATGTTCCTGTGGGTGCAGAGAGCTCCAAGATGAAGTCCTGCGTGCTGCAGGGAGACAAGCAAATGTGGACAGCTCAGCTGTGTCACTCATAGCAGGGGCTTGGCGAAGTTATGTGGTATGGACGCTCAGTTTTCAAATTTCAAAATTGCCAGGCTAAGAAGACTTGAGTGGAAAAGTATCATAGAATCAATCATAGAATGCCTAAGGTTGGAAGGGACCTCTAGAGATCGTCTAGTCCAACCCCCTGCACATGCAGGGTCACCTAGAGCACGTGGCACAGGACTGCGTCCAAGCGGTTTTGAAGATCTCCAGAGAAGGAGACTCCACAACCTCTCTGGGCAGCCTGTTCCAGGGCTCTGGCACCCTCACTGTTGAGAAATTTTTCCTTAAGTTCTTGTGGAACTTTTGTTGCTTCAGTTTGTGGCCATTTCTGCTAGTTCTGTCAGTGGTCACCACTGAAAAGAGGCCGGCCCCATCCTCCTCACTGCCTCCCTTAAGGTACTTATAGACACTGATTAGATCCCCTCTCAGCCTTCTCTTCTCCAGGCTGAACAGGCCCAGCTCCCTCAGCCTCTCCTCATAGGGCAGATGTTCCAGGCCCCTGATCATCCTTGTAAAAATAGCAGTATCTATGCTGGGAGAATGGTAATGGAAAAACAGAGCTCTGGGGAGGACCCTTCTGCATACAGAGATTGAGGCAGGGAAAACAAGACTGAGACGATGCTTAAAGTTCATGGGAAGGTTGTGCTGTTTCCTACAGCCATTGCTTGCACCAATGCTGGCACTGTGATTATCCTGGGGTAAAGACAACTGCGTGTGTGTAGTGGTATGGCCAGGAAGAGACAGGGTTGTGGGAGGAGGGCTGGGCTGCCTGTCCTGGTAGGGATGTCAGATCCAGCACCTTTTGCATGCGTCTGCAAAAAAAAAAAAGGTTGAATCTTGGCTTGTGTTCCCTGTCCTGGTGGGAAGGTCGTTCACGGCAGAAAGAACATTTAACTTCTCCATTAAATTGCACTACAGAACGTGAAAGACTTTGTTTCTGGTGCATCAGGGTACTTACAGTAAAAGGAAGAGAGAGCTTTTTTATGACAAAAAAGTAAATGCTGCATAACCTCAAAATAGTTTAGGCAATTTCTTAAGTATGAAGATGAATTGAAGTGGTCTGTACTTCTAGTCTGATGGAAGTTACAATGTAGGTATGTTTAAGATTTTGCTTTAATTCCAGTTCTCCAGGGTGTTTCTCAGCCCAAGGTTTTCTTTATCTTTGCGGCAGATGCTCTACAGGCATTTCAGTCACTCAGGCAGCTATATTTAATGCATGTATTACCGTTAACACAGAAGGTGTTAATATGTATAACGATGTTTCCTTCAAAAAACCCCACAGCATTTATTCTAGCTCTTTATCTTTAATGTGATTGTCAAGATTTTCTTATGTTGGAGAAGGAAATGGTGACATTCAAGCCACCTCAAGGTAGTAATTCCATTAGAGCACTTTCCAATTCCTCAGCTATGAACTTGGCGTGCTTAAGTAGAAGTGAATTTTATAGAGATACATTGGAGAAAAGAAGTCAGCTTTGGACACACAGAAAATACGTACTTTCCTGTTAGAAGTATGAGGAAACATTCACAGCTGAAGTGTGTCCATGGAATTTTCTCTGAGATTTTGCTTTCAATGATGAGCAACAGAGGTTGCAAAAAATGCCCTTCATGTACTGACAAATCTTCAGAGCAGGGGCTGAAGCTACAGATCTCCTTATAAATCAGAGGTGCTTTTTCCCTGCTTCCTGTGTAGGAGTGGTATGGAATTGCCAAATTATTTTCCGTAGCCAGCTAATACACTTGTTTCAGCACCGAGTGTTTGTTAAACACAGCACACAGAAAATATCCAGAACAGAGGCCTATAAGGCAGACTGGCCAACAGTATCCTCTGTCTGTCTGAAATGCTTGGCAAATGTGTCGGAACCAATAATTACTGTTTGAAACAAGCCAACAGGGGTTCACTGTGACGGTGTGGCTTCGGTCACCTGAGTATTAGGGGAGAAGCTGCTGATCAGAATATTGGAACTTTTTCCTGGGACAAATGGTCAAAATTGGGTGCAGAAAAATCCCCTCTCCCAGCGGAATATCCTCGTTGTTGGGATATGTGGTCTCATTCCGCCCTTTGCTTTCTCCTTCCAGCCTCATGAGTCTTTGATGCTTTTCTGTTCTCTGCTGAAAGCCTGATGGGTGGCAATGGGAATCTGGAGACCTGGGTTTGAGCTCCATGAGGCTCAAACCAGGTCTCTGTTTTCTCCAACCACAAGACTCTTCTCAAGATAATACCACCTATATATACCACCACATACATATCTATCTATATGTATGTATGTATGTATATTTCCCCATATATTTACAGTGTTGCTCTGCATTTTGCACTGGGATGTAGTCCATTAGTGCACCTCATGTTCCTCAGCACATCTCTGGCCCCTTCAAGGACCACCTAGATGTGTTTCTAGATCCCACTGTGGCTTGGGTGGGATATTAGCACCATGGTGTGTAAAGCTGTTCACTTCTGGATGTTCACAGAAGCCGCTCTGAAGGTGACTCGGGTGTACTTAATGTTAAAAAGAAAAGCAGCTGATGATACTGAGCATCTCCAAGGTTAGTCTTTATTGTGAGACAAGGATGCGGGCATCTGAAGTTGCTTAACCTTTGTTTTTGTGCTTACGTTTCTTGTTTGGATGCATTCCCTGATGTTCTGAGAACCTAACAAGGATCCATTTTTCATTTTGTGAGGCACTCATTCAAGTGAAATCCTCTGTTCTGAATGTCTCTGCTGAAATACTCTGGCATCCAGGTGAAGCTGTGTGTACAGACCAGTTTAATGTGCAGTTCACTGTCTTGCTTGCTTTTTCCCAAAAATGTCGATGACTGATTGCATTCAGTTATATAATTGTATTATGTAAAAAGTGCATTTTTCAATGGAATTCTTTCCCCAAAACTGGGATTTTAAGAAGTTTTGCTTCTTGAAAATTTGAAATAATCAACCTTTTATTTTTAATGTAAATGCTTGCTTTGATTTTTTTTTCCAAATTTTTAAAAGCTATTGAATGCATTAAAGTACAAAAATGTAATGCATCTCAAACTTTTTCATAAAGATTATAAAATGGTTATAGAGCAGAAATGATAAAAATGCTGTGTTTAAAAAATGTATTCTTTTTAGCATGCGTAATAGGCTTTTACATCTCAAATTAACTATAGATTTACTTCATGAGAGTATTTTGGATTTTCCTTT